>NC_138372.1:94520074-94631407 GCF_054177405.1 Leptonychotes weddellii | reverse complement strand
CTCGATCCCAGGACCCTGGGATCATGACCTGAGCTGAAGGCAGACGCTTAACTGACTGATCCACCCAGGCACCCCACAAATAAAACCTTTTTAAAAAATTAAATTAAAAGTTCATTTTAAAAAACTGTATTTGTTGCAATTTCTGCAGGATTTAGTTTTGTTTGTTTGTTTGTTTTTACTGGAAGGATCCTGAAAAATCTAATGTCAGATCACCAGAAAGAGAAGTCCTTCTATTTACACTTCCACCCCATATAATCATGCCCCTTTCCCAGAACCATGTTCCACTGAAATTCCTCTGGCAAACTTTCTTTGCTTAGTTTCTGAAAAATCACTTTGTTCTGATCCTCTCATCTACTTAAGATACCTTTCCTTCTGCTAACCTCTGAAATGCTGGCGTTTCCCAAGATTCTTTCATTGGCCCTATTCTCAAACACTGTTCTTGAAGTGTTCATCCATTATCACTACCAATATATTTACAATTCTCAAGTCTACACCTCTAGTTCAAAGCTCCTTCCCAACTACAATACAGTGGTTTTGAACATCAAGTGAGTCAGAGCCAGTTTCAAAGCCCAGCCCTATTTCCAACTGCATGACCCTTTCCAAACACAAAGCATGCTTTCCTCATACACAAAGGGATAACAATAGGGGCGCCTGGGTGGCTCAGTTGGTTAAGCGACTGCCTTTGGCTCAGGTCATGACCCCAGGGTCCTGGGATCGAGCCCCGCATCGGGCTCCCTGCTCAGCAGGAAGTCTGCTTCTCCCTCTCCCACTCCCCCTGCTTGTGTTCCCTCTCACGCTGTCTCCCTCTCTCTCTCTGTGTCAATTAAATAAATAAATAAAATCTTAAAAAAAAAAAGGGGGATAACAATAGTACCTACCCATTCAAAGGTTGTTGTCAAGATTACATGACATAATACATGTAAAATTCCTAAGATAGGATCAAGTCCATAACTGTCAATAAATATTAGCCAATATTAGGATTATAAGTACCATCTATATGGCTAATTATCTACCAAACAACTCTTCACAGATACTCTCCAGACACTCCAACTCCGTATGTTCAAGCCTGATTCCATAGAATCTGTCTTCCAACCTTTCCTCTTATCCCCAACATCCAACTGGTCATCCAGTTCTATCAAATTCCACATTCTAAATACCTCGTAGATCTTTTCTGCCTTCCCCACTACCACTATACTAATTCAAAACTTGGTCATTTGTTGCATTATTATAATGGCCTTCTTCCATTTCTCCCAAATACACTATTTATTTTTAGTAACATCAGTTTCAGGTATTACAGATTACTGTGCTATTTTAAATACCAAAATACAACATTTTGGTTGGCATTATACAAAAGCAGCTCCATTTGTCTTTCCTGGTTATCTTCAGCTCTTCCTCACCTACTCACCCATCCCCACCCCTCTCACTTTCACCACAAACTCCTTACCCTCTCTACTACCCAGCTCAAGAAACTCCCCTGAGTCAGTGCTCTCCACTCTTGTCACCCCCGCCCCCTACTAATAGGGTGAGTCTGTACCTGAGGGCAAGAACACAAAAGATCTCTCCTTAGGACAAAGAAAGGATTTAGAATTCCATTAAGGCAATCTTTCCCAAGCTGGCCAAGAAAAAAAAATCAAAACTTCAGCAATTTTGAACTACTGAACAGAGACAGATGGTTCTTAAAGCACTAGTCAGGGGAGTTAAATCTGGCAAAAAGATACTTAAGTCCAACCCAACCAACTATATCACACAGGGCAATTATAAAGGTGTCTCAGGGAAAACGACCACAGTCAAAGGAAGCAGCAAAGTCAGGAGCAGCTGATGATTTACATTAGAAGATTATCTATGTGTAATATTGTATAAATTCATATTTTTACTTTATGTTTTAATGATAATTTTAAAAATATGAACTATATTAAATTCCCAGCTTCACAGATTTGATTTCAATTTCTGAATTCTAAAAGCTTTAATAGGGGTACCTGAGTGGCTCAGTCGGTTAGGCATCTGCCTTTGGCTCAGGTCATGATTCTGGAGTCCCGGGATCAAGCCCCGTGTTGGGCTCCCTACTCAGCGGGGAATCTGCTTCTTCTTCTCCCTCTCACACCACTCATGCTCAACCAAAATTATTTTTTGTGTTACTGGTATTAGTACTAATTCTGGGTTTTATTAAAGCTTTATTTTATTTTATTTAGTTTTTAAAAGATTTTATTTACTTGAGAGGCAGTGAGCGAGAGAGAGGCACCCTCTCTCTGTTCTTTAATTGGAGGTTTCCTAGAAAAACTTAACAAAGTTTCCCAAAGGGTGTTCCATGGAACACCACTCATGTGAGATGGTTAGAAATGAAAGAGGGGCATCTGGGTGGCTCAGTCGTTAAGCGTCTGCCTTCGGCTTGGGTCGTGATCCCAGAGTCCTAGGATCAAGCCCCGCATCAGGCTCCCTGCTCCGCGGGAAGCCTGCTTCTCCCTCTCCCACTCCCCCTGCTTGTGTTCCCTCTCTCGCTGTCTCTGTCTCTGTCAAATAAATAAATAAATCTTAAAAAAAGAAAGATTCCATGGTCAAGTAAGTTTGGAAAATGCTGAATATGTTATCCCCCATGCCTCTTGGAAATTCATGAAGCACTTTATTAACTGCACTAAAGTGCAGCAGCATGAAACAAGGTGTGATTTTAATTTGGTAGTTCCTAAATTTTGACACTGACATCTAAACATCACTTTTGGAGAAATGCTATAGTTTGTACAAAGTACAAATTCATACTGTTATTTTTGTTCATTGCCATGTTTTATCTTCTCTGTATCTTATCCAAATCTGTTTATACATATGTACTACACATGTCAATCTGAGAAACCTAAGAGGACAGAAATGAACTCTTAACTTAGCTGATACTAACTACAGTATATATGTAGAAGAATGCCCTATAAATGGATTTGAAAAACTTCATTTTTCTATTATCAGATTTTAAAAGTCTTACAAAATGAAGTGAAATTGATCTTTCAAAATGTTGTCTTGATATGAAATTTTCTTTTTTAAAAAAGTCTTTAACTTAAATTTTAAAAATTTAAATAAAAATATGATTAATATTTGGTCTTTATTACTCCAACTTCAATTTTTAGAAACCCCTTGTTTTTGGGGCGCCTGGGTGGCTCAGTCATTAAGCGTCTGCCTTTGGCTCAGGTCAAGATCCCAGGGTCCTGGGACTGAGCCCCACATCAGGCTCCCTGCTCAGTGGGAAGCCTGCTTTTCCGTCTCCCACTACCCCCTGCTTGAGTTCCCTCTCTCGCTGTTTCTCTGTCAAATAAATAAATAAAATCTTAAAAAAAAAAAAAAAGAAACCCCTTGTTTTCAACAGGTTATTTTTCTTATTAAGTAGTCTCTATGCCCAATGTGGGTCTCAAACTCACAACCCTGAGATCAAGAGTCACATGCTCTACCAAGTGAGCCAGCCATGTGCCCAGCAACAGGTTATTTATTTATTTTTTTTAAGATCCAGCAACACTAAAGATATTGCTGTCCCGGGCGCCTGGGTGGCTCAGTCGTTAAGCGTCTGCCTTCGGCTCAGGTCATGATCCCGGGGTCCTGGGATCAAGTCCCACATCGGGCTCCCTGCTCGGCGGGAAGCCTGCTTCTCCCTCTCCCACTCCCCCTGCTTGTGTTCCTGCTCTCGCTGTGTCTCTCTCTGTCAAATAAATAAATTAAAAATATTTAAAAAAAAAAAAGATATTGCTGTCCCTTTGAAATCCCTTCCTTGGGGAGCCTGGGTGGCTCAATGGTTAAATATCTGCCTTCGGCCTGGGTCATGATCCCAGGGTCCTGGTATCAAGCCCCACATCGGGCTCCCTGCTAAGCAGGGAGCCTGCTTCTCGCTTCTCTCTCTCCCTCTTCCTGCCACTCCCCCTGCTTTTACACTCTCTCTCTTTCTGTCAAAATAAATAAAAATCTTAAAAAAAGAAAAGAAAAAAGAAATCCCTTTCTGGGACGCCTGGGTGGCTCAGTCGGTTAAGCGGCTGCCTTCGGCCCAGGTCATGATCCCAGGGTCCTGGGATCGAGTCCCATATCGGGCTCCTTGCTCAGTAGGGAACCTGCTTCTCCCTCTCTCTCCCTCTGCTTGTGCTCTGTCAAATAAATAAAATCTTTAAAAAAAAAAAAAAAAAAAGAAATCCCTTTCTGAAGGGCCGCTGGGTGGTTCAGTCGCCTGGATGGCTCAGTTGGTTCAGGGTCTGCTTAGGTCATGATTCCAGAGTCCTGGGATCCACCCTGCATCAGGGTCCCTGTTCAGTGGGAGACTGCTTCTGCCTCTCCCTCTGCTGCTCCCCCTGCTTGTGCTCTCTCTCTCTCTGTTAAATAAATAAAATCTTAAAAAAAAAAAAAAAAAAAGGAAATCCTTTCCTTAAGATGTATTTTCATGTTAGCACAATAGCTACAAAACCATGAAAGTTTCTTTTTCTAAGAGAAAGCTCTTTTTTTTAATTTTATTTTATTTATTTATTTGACAGAGAGAGAGAGACAGCAAGAGAGGGAACACAAGCAGGGGGAGTGGGAGAAGGAGAAGCAGGCTCCCCGCTGAGCAGGGAGCCCAATGCGGGGCTCGATCCCAGGACCCTGGGACATGACCTGAGCCAAAGGCAGACGCTTAACAACTAAGCCACCCAGGCGCCCCAAAACATGAAAGTTTCTTAACTACAAGATGTTTCTATATGAATAGCTGCTTGAAATAATCAAAATAGGTAAACAGTTTTCTAAATTATATCTTCTTTGGGCACTCAGTAGTATTAATAAGAACGAACTAGGGGCGCCTGGGCGGCTCAATCGTTAGGCGTCTGCCTTTGGCTCAGGTCATGATCCCAGGGTCCTGGGATCGAGCCCCGCATCGGGCTCCCTGCTCAGCGGGAAGCCTGCTTCTCCCTCTCCCACTCCCCCTGCTTGTGTTCCCTCTCTCGCTGTGCCTCTCTCTGTCAAATAAATAAAATCTTTAAAAAATAATAAATAAAATAGATACACAAAATCTTTTAAAAATAATAAAAATTAAAAAAAAAACAAAAAGGTAATTATGTGAGGTGATATGTTAACTAACCTTACTGTAATTATTTTGCTATATGTGTATCAAATCATCACATTATACCCCTTAAACTTACACAATGTTATATGTCAAATATATCACAATAAAGCTGGAAAAAATAAGTACAGGCTGTTTGTAAACCATTATACTATATACACCGTACTGCCTATGGAACACTGAAATACCAATAAACTTGGGAAGAAGTGGGAAGCAGTCTAGCACAATGGTGGAGTATAGACTCTGGAGCCAAGACTGCTTAGATTTGAATCCTGGTTCTACTGTTTACCATCCCTGTACCTTCGATTTATTTTCCCTCACTGAGACTTCAAGTACTTCACTTATTATCATTTATTATTTTGCCTGTCACCAGTGTAGCTAATTTTACATTTACATTACTAATACACTTACTCAGTAAAAAAAATTATATACAGTACTTACCTCATGAGTTGTTATATTAAATGAGATCACATAAGAATTTGGTATATTGGCTATTTATTTTTTTTAAAATTTTTAAAATTTATTTAAGAGAGAGAGAGCATGAGCAGGGGTGGGGTGAGAGGGAGAAGCATACTCCCTGCTGAGCAGGGAGCCCAACGTAGGGCTCCATCCCAGGACCCTCTGACCAAGACCTGAGCCGAAGGCAGACGCCTAAGGGGCTGATTCACCCAGGCATCCTATTTATTTTTTTAAAGATTTTAAAGTAATCTCCACACCCAACATGGGGCTCGAACCCACAACCCCGAGATCAAGAGTCGCACACTCTACTGACTGAGACAGCCAGGCGCCCCGTTGGCTATTAATCATTAAATCTATTAGTGACATTCGTGAAGCTAACTCTATTAATGACTGGAAATTTAATAAAGAACATTGCTAAATAATAGCAAAGTATTTGTGAGCAACTCAGGCTTTGAATCCACTATATTTCTTTTTTCTACCACTCTCACCTCTGCCTACTAAAACAAACAAACCAAAATTATCCTTACCCTGAAATCAGGTATGGTTTCCTTTTCCTTTTTTTCCTTAAAAATTTTACTTATTTATTTGAGAGAGAGAGAGCACGAGCAGGGTGAGGGGCAGAGGGAGAAGCAGACTCCCCACCAAGCAGGGAGCCCGATGTAGGGCTCGATCCTGGGAGTCTGGGATCATGACCCAAGCCGAACGCAGACGCTTAATGACTGAGCCACCCAGGCGCCCCTGGTTTCCTTTTCCTATGCAATAAATGTTCTGACAATTTCCTCAAATAAGCAATTAACTTCCCTCAATTTATAAAATTTTAAAGTGGGGATAACTCATATCTCCTCGCAAAGCTGATGTCAAGATTATAGGTAATATAATGTGCTCTGGTAAGCGCTGTGAATTTTGCAAGACTGTTGAATCTCAGATCTGTACCTCTGAAACAAATAATGCAATATATGTTAAGAAAAAAAAAAAGAAGAAGGTAGCGGGAGGGGAAGAATGAAGCGGGGGAAATCGGAGGGGTAGACGAACCATGAGAGATGATGGACTCTGAAAAACAAACTGAGGGTTCTAGAGGGAAGGGGGTGGGAGGATGGGTTAGCCTGGTGGTGGGTATTGAGGAGGGCACATTCTGCATGGAGCACTGGGTGTTATGCACAAACAATGAATCATGGAACACTTCATCTAAAACTAATGATGTAATGTATGGGGAATAACATAAGAATTAAAAAAATAAATAAATAAAAAATGCAAAAAAAAAAAAGATTATAAGTAATATATGTATACCTATGACACCTTCACCCCAACCAAAAAGTGATACCCTCTTCTAAACTGTTACAGCATATATGGGCCCCTGGGTGGCTCAGTCAGTTAAGTGTCTGCCTTCAGCTCAGGTCATGATCCCAGGGTCCTGGGATCGAGCCCTGCATTGGGATCCTTGCTCAGCGGGGAGTCTGCTTCTCCCTCTCCCTCTGCCACTCCCCACTGCTTGTGCTCTCTCTCAAAATAATAAAAAAAAAATCTTAAACTGTTACAGCATATAAAAACCTCATACTATCATACTACTTTCCAGAACCAGTTATTTTTGTTCAATTCCTAAGTTACTAAGGGTTACATTCCTTATAATTCCAATACAGAGTTTTACACAGAGCAAGCATTCGGTATTTCTAATTTCATTTTCTAAATTCTCTACCTTTGGACATAGGAACACACTATAAATTTTAATAATTTGAGTAACAGTGACTGCCCCTTGGACACAGAGATCATCATTTTAAAATAACACATTATGCTAGTTTTAAAATTATCCTGATGGTAAAGGGAACACACAAACAGTACAGGATCCATTCTGGTCTTTTTAAAATAAAAAATGGTGGGTGCCTGGCTGGCTCAATCGGAGAAGCATGTGACTCTTGATCCTGGGGTCGTGAGTTTGAGCCCCATGTTGGGTGTAGAGATTACTTAAATACATAAACTTAAATAGATAAATAAGTAATTAAAAAAAAAATGTTAAGCTACAATTCCTAACATTAAAAGATCTTTTCCCCTGTAACAGTGCAACTTTTACTAAAGGGTAATAAACACACTCTGTTAGTGGGTACCAAAGAACCATAGAGTGAAAGTAAGTGAAACTAACCACTAGAGAGTGAAGTAGAAGAGAGGAGGAAAAGATAAAGGCCACAAACAAAATAAACCCAGCATACTGAACACTTCATTTCTTTCATCAAAGAGACTCTATTTCAATGTTTGTAAGAAAAGAATAAAAATTAGTTTTTTTTAAACTGTCTTATCTTAGTTAGAAAAACTTCAATGTTCCAAAGCACAGATGGAATTGTTGCCTTTTTCCAAAAAGTAACTAGGTTCTATTACTTTCTCCACAAGATGTGCATTTCTCCAATGTTCTATAATTAAAATCTGTGGGGGCAGTGGGATCTGAAAGCACCACAAAACACCAACTACTTTTTGTTTCCTTGACAAACAGATGAGAAACTCAGTCTAGCTGGTTTGTACAACACTATTAAGTTCTGGAGTAATTTTTACTAGGGTCTCTGAGCTCCTTCTATACCTTAAAAAATCTTTTGTATCCTTATTTCTCAGATAGTTGAAATTTTAAAACAAATATCATAACTGACTGACAAAAGCTTAGGAGAAAAGGAGTTTGGATGCATCTATTATTTATTAGTTCATGAAAAGCAGGAAGCCAAGTCACTAAAAATAAAATCAGTAACCCTCTACTCCCTAAGAAATTATACACATACAGGGGTGCCTGGGTGGCTCAGTTGGTTAAGTGTCTGATTTCAGCTCAGGTCATGATCACAGGGTCCTGGGATGGAACCACATGTCCCATGCCTGCTCCCTGCTCAGAACGGAGTCTGCTTGTCCCTCTCCATCATCCTCTGCCCCTCCCCCACTTTTGTGTGCGTGAGCGCGTGAGCTCTCCCTCTCTCCTTCAAATAAATAAATAAATAAATAGATAGATAAATAAATAAATAAATAAAATCTTGGGGCGCCTGGGTAGCTCAGTTGGCTAAACGGCTGCCTTCAGCTCAGGTCACAATCCCGGGGTCCTGGGATCCAGCCCTGTGTAAGGTTCCCTGCTCAGCGGGAGTCTGCTTTTCCCTCTCCCTTTGCCCCTCCCCTTGCTCATGTTCTCTCCCGCTCACTCTCTCAAATAAAGAAATAAAATCTTTAAATATCTTTAAAAGAAAAAAAGAAATTATACACATACATACACACACCCCTTCTCTGCAGACAAAACTGTAATTTTGTTGTGACCTATCTAAGCAAATTTTAATTAGTATTTTTCCACTGCCAATGAAATTTTCCTTTCCGTACCAAAGAACCATTTGAAGTTTGTCAATATTGTTTCACACTTTTAGTTATAGGAATGTTTACTTGCTACATAATTTAACATTTAGCTTACTATGGAATGTATAACAAAATTATGTCATATATAATGCTTCAAATCCACCTCAGGCCATGTTTATAGTATCACCCGTCTGCATTTGAGAGACAACACAGCTAAATGAAGAACATAATGACTGATTGTAAAGTCTCATAATCCAAGTAAAAAAGCTCATTTAGTACATACCATCACAGTAATTATATGTCATAATTAGGAAGTTCATGTTTTAAAACACTGTCAGGAAACATGAAGTATTATCTACATCTCTATGAATTTAGGGCAATGGAATGAAGAAAAAGTGACCTAAGTATCCAAAAGGGAGAGAGAGAATCATTATACAATAATTTTATAGTTGGTGATTATGATACACGGCTACTGCCTAACTAATCCAGAAGTGCCAT
This sequence comes from Leptonychotes weddellii, assembly GCF_054177405.1. NCBI lineage: Eukaryota > Metazoa > Chordata > Mammalia > Carnivora > Phocidae > Leptonychotes > Leptonychotes weddellii. The sequence goes on along the minus strand of NC_138372.1, from coordinate 94,622,097 downwards.
TTAGTCTAAACCAAGAGTAGAAACATTCAAGAGCTCAAAATAGATTTATTATTTCGTTGGGGAACTGAAATAAAGTTTACCTTGAACCTCAAAAAGAACCTAAGCCAAGAACACATTAGACCAAATAAGTGAAAGAAGTATCTAAAATACTGCATGCCCCAGAGCCTTCTCTCTGGACCTCTTCTCTATCTACACTTATTATTCTTACTATACTTACTTCTCTATCTATACTTAACTCCCATGTCGATCTCTCTCTTCCAGCCCTGTGGCTCCAAAGACAATCTACACACTATCTACACACAATCTATCACACCCTGTGGTGGCTGTTGCACAATTCTGTGAATGTACTAAGACAACTGAATTGTACAGTTTAAATGAATGAATTTTATATTTGTGAATTCTATCTCAATAAAGATATTTTAAAATACGAACAACACAAACCTAACATTCAAAACTAAATTTCTAATCTTCTTCCCCAAATCTGCTCCACTACAGCCTTCCCCATATTAATTAATATCAACTCTTTCTAGTCAGGCAAAACACCAGAGTCATTCTTTTTTAAAGATTTTATTTGACAGAGAGAAACACAGCGAAAGAGGGAACACAAGCAGGGGGAGTGGGAGAGGGAGAAGCAGGCTTCCCGCAGAGCAGAGAGCCTGATGCGGGGCTCGATCCCAGGATCCTGGGATCATGACCTGAGCCGAAGGCAGATGCTTAACGACTGAGCCACCCAGGCACCCCACCACCAGAGTCATTCTTGATTACCTCCCTCTCTTACCCCATGTTTAATCCATCTAGAAATACAGTTAGATCTACATTCAAAATAGATCCAGAATTAAATTACTTATCACTTCCACAGGCCACAACCTGGTCCAAACCACAAACATCTTACCCCAGGATTACTACAACAGCCACGTATCCCTGTTTCTACAGCAACCAGAATGACTTTTTTTTTTTAAGGTTTTTATTTATTTGAGAGAGAGAGAGCACGAGCACACAGAGGGAGAGTGAGAGGGAGAAGGAGACTCCCCGCTGAGCAGAGAACCCAATGCGGGGCTGGATCCCAGGACCCTAAGATCATGACCTGAGCCGAAGGCAGATGCTTAACCGACTAAGCCACCCAGGTGCCCCACAGATGACCTTTTAAAAACATAAATCATGGAGTCAGTCCATAGACCATGTGACTCTTGATCTCAGCGTTGTGAGTTCAAGCCCCACATTGGGCCTCGAGCTTAAAAAAAAAAAAAAAATCAGTTCACATCATTCCTCTGCTCAAATAGCTCCCCATTTCATTCAGAATGAAAGCAAGTCCTTACGATACCTATAAAACATTGTGATATGCCCCCCCACCATCACCCACCATAATCTCTGAGTTCATCTGCCAAATCTCATTGTAGCTACTCCTTTCCAGCCACAAAAGCTTTGTTGCTCTTCCTTAAACTCTCCAGGCACCTCTAACCTCAGAACCTTTGTATTTTTCTGTTCTCTTTGTGTTGGAACATTCTCTCCTCACACTGTCGTTATCTATATTGCAATATCTCATCTACCTACTCAAATGTCACCTTCCAAGTGAGGCCTTCTCTTACCACCTAATTAAAAACTGCAAACCCCTGTAACACTCTGTATTTCTCTTCCCTACTCTGTATTTCTGTACAGCACTTATAATATTTTTATCTTCTAATATATTTAATAGTTTACTTATTTTGTTTGTTGTCTCCCCTTTACTGGAATATAAGCTCCAAGAGGGCAAAAATTGTTCTCCATTTTGTTCACGTGCTGTAATCCCCAGTGCTTGGTACAACAGGTATTCAACAAATACTTGTTAAAAGAACTGAATGTAAACTAGGGACTTATAAGTGAATTCATCTTCATACTCAAAGAATCTGTATCTAGTCCACCTATATTACTCGTTTGTATATGTATGATATGTAATTAAAAAGCTTTATGCCTATGGCAGTAATGTTATATATTCTACAGGTCTAGCCTACATACCTGCTATAAAAGATGTATTACAAAGAAAATAAACAGTTAACTGTGCCAGCTGTTTTTAGGCTTTTGTGTTTGTTTTTTGTTTTTAGGCTTTTGGATTATATCACAGATACTTAGAACTATTACCCTGTGACTTATTAGGTAGGTATAGTATTAGGTAGGAAACCTAATTCGCTAAGTATCTGGCACTTGAGATACTGCTTTTATTGCTGGAGGTCTACATCTGTGGCTGACCTCTGTTACTTTTTTTAAAGATTTTATTTATTAAGAGAGAGAGAGCATGTGCACGAGCAGGGGGAGGGGCAGAGGAAGAGGGAGAAGGAGGAGGAGACTCCCCGCTTAGCAGGGAGCCCCATGCAGGACTCAACCCCAGGACCCCCAAGATCATGACCTGAGCCTAAGGCAGACGCTTAACTGACTGAACCACCCAGGCACCCCAACCTCTATTGTTTTAAAAAATAATAATTTTAAAATCTGTGCCAAAAAAAAGTAAACAGTTAAAGGAATAACTACATTTCAGAGTCAAAGCTGCAGAAATGGTCCCAGACCCTCAGATTTGTGGAATATCAAATATAAGATAGACTCCACTCCCCACGGACCAGTACTGCACCCTAAACTTTTTGTCAAGAAAACCCTTTAACTGGCTGGCTCAGGCACTAGAGCATGCGACTCTTGCTCTTGGGGTCGTGGTTCAACCCCAAGTTGGGAATAGAGATTACTTAAAAAAAAAAAGCGGGTTGCCTGGGTGGCTCAGGTGGTTAAGCATCATGATCCCAGAGTCCTGGGATTGAGTCCCACATTGGGCTCCTTACTTGGCGAGGAGCCTGCTTCTCCCTCTGCCTGCCGCTCCCCCTGCTTGTGCTCTTTCTCTCTCACAAATAAATAAAATCTTAAAAAGAAAGAAAGAAAGAAAAGCCTTTTATTATTTAATCCAAATACACCTCACATTTAGAGATTTTTATCTAATAGTCAGCTTTCATAGCTAACATGTTTTCAAGCAAAAATATAAATGCCTATCAGAATTCAAAATCCAGGGGCGCCTGGGTGGCTCAGTTGTTGGGTGTCTGCCTTCGACTCGGGTCATGATCCCGGGGTCCTGGGATTGAGCCCCACGTCAGGCTCCCTGCTTGGCGGGGGGCATGCTTCTCCCTCTCCCACTCCCCCTGCTTGTGTTCCCTCTCTCGCTGTGTCTCTCTCTGTCAAATAGATAAATAAAATCTTAAAAAAAAAAAAAGAACTCTAAATCCACACAAGATAATCAGTTTTGCCACAGAAAGCAAAAACAAAAACACCCACAAAGATTTAAAATTTCAACATTCTGGTTAATCTATATGGCCTAATCTTAAATAAATAAGCAAGTAATGAAAGGTTTTCTGCATGGTAGAGAGTATTTTATGAATCAGAAAGGCTGTATAGTATAGTGGCTAAGAGTGTACACCCCAAATCCAGAATGTCTGGACTGAATCCTGGCTCCACCACTTAATAACTCTGTAACTATTAGCAAGTTAATCTTTTAGTGTCTCTGTTTTCTCATCTGTAAAATGATCCCCATTTTGTACCCTTGAAGTAGGTACCCTTGAAGTAGGTACTTCAAAGAGCTGTGAGGACTGAATAAATTAATATGTGCAAAATACTTGGAAAGGTACCTGGCATACAGTAAGCACTTGATAAAAGTTAGCTATAAAATTATCACCATCTTCATGGTCCATCTAAGGATCCCTGAGTACCAAACTGAGAAACCACTGCCATAAATCAAAAACGGTAACTGCGGAGCGCCTGGGTGGCTCAGTTGTTAAGTGTCTGCCTTCTGCTCAGGTCATGATCCCAGGGTCCTGGGATCGAGCCCCACATTGGGCTCCCTGCTTGGCGGGAGGCCTGCTTCTCCCTCTCCCACTCCCCCTGCTTGTGTTCCCTCTCTCGCTGTCTCTCTCTCTGTCAAATAAATAAAATCTTAAAAAAAAAAACGGTAACTGCACTTTGCAAATCCTCTGCAACAATTTAATCCTGTAAAAAGAGAATTTTTTTGCTCGCCCATGTTTATGTAATGGTTTCTCCTGTGGGGGAAAAAAATACCAGATTGCACTGAGAGTTCCTTCAAATGAGGTGGAGGGGGAAAAAGTAAGGGGAGGTAGAAGAAAAAAAGATTGGCCATTAAGTTGATAACTACTGAAGTGGGTTAATCAGTAAAGGTAGGGGTGGGATGTAAATATTTAGGTTGTATCAAAAATAGTTGAAGGGGGACGCCTGGGTGGCTCAGTTGGTTAAGTGCCTGCCTTCGGCTCGGGTCATGATCCCAGGGTCCCACATCGGGCTCCCTGCTCAGCGAGGACCCTGCTTCTCTCTCTGCCTGCCACTCCCCCTGCTTATGCTTTCTCTCTCTCTCCCTAATAAATAAATAAAATCTTTATTAAAAAAAATAGTTGAAGGGACTTAACAGATTTTCTGCTCTACAAATGATTCTATTTTCCTATATCCCACTTTTCTTCAAAAACTCACTTAAATTCTCACACCACCTTCTAAAACAGACCAACCCATTCAATGGTTAGAAACAAGACAACATGGGACGCCTGGGTGGCTCAGTTGGGTAAGCGTCTGCCTTCAGCTGGGGTCATGATCCCAGGGTCCTGGGACTGAGTCCCACATCGGGCTCCTTGTTCAGCAGGGAGAGCCTGCTTCTCCCTCTGCCTGCCACTCCCACTGCTTGTGCTTGCATTGTCTCACCAATAAGCAAACAAACAAACAAACAAATAAATAAAATCTTTAAAAGAAAAACAACATGGAAATATCATGAACACAGTAATTTCCATCTTGTCCTACTAGTTCTTCAGAGCACTTGCTAATTCATTAGAGTCTGTTCCAATCCATCTGCCCCTAACTGGGAATTTCCAGCACTGTACCCCCCAAAAAAGTTCTGCTGTAATTATTCTGGATACTCAGGATGTTAGGATAAAGACAATCTTTATCTACATCACCACTGTCATCATAATAAATAATTTTAATGTTTTGTATACGCTAGGACCTATGCTAAAATACATATGCTATCTTCTTAAATGTAGAGAGCAATTCTATGAGATATTTATTACCTCTACTTACAGATCAGAAATTGGGGCTCACAATTTAAGTGTAGAGTCACCCAAGTATTAAAAGATGGAATTAAGGTCTGAATCTAGGTCTAATTCTAAAGTCTGCATTTTTCTACTTTTCCACATTGATTTCCGTTTTACATTAAAAATGGGAGGGACAAATGAAGTAAAGAAATGAAAATATGGGGGCGCCTGGGTGGCTCAGTCGTTAAGCGTCTGCCTTCGGCTCAGGTCATGGTTCCAGGTCCTGGGATCGAGCCCCGCATCGGGCTCCCTGCTCGGCGGGAAGCCTGCTTCTCCCTCTCCCACTCCCCCTGCTTGTATTCCCTCTCTCGCTGTGTCTCTCTCTGTCAAATAAATAAAAAAATCTTTAAAAAAAAAAAAAAAGAAATGAAAATATGGTTAACTGAACATCAAGTCCAGAAAGAGCCATACCTTTTTTTTTTTTTAAGATTTTATTTATTTGCGAGAGAGAGAATGAGAGACAGAGAGCATGAGAGGGAGGAGGGTCAGAGGGAGAAGCAGACTCCCTGCTGAGCAGGGAGCCCGATGTGGGACTCAATCCCGGGACTCCAGGATCATGACCTGAGCCGAAGGCAGTCGCTTAACCAACTGAGCCACCCAGGCGCCCCAAGAAAGAGCCATATCTTGCAAACACAACAAAAAGAGCCATATCTTGAACTTGCTGACAACCATAGCTATCATTTCTTTCACTAATTATAAACATTTCTTTCTGATAAACAGAAATTAAAACAATTCAAGTTCTTGATTAATACACAAAATTATGTTGGCAAATATTTACTGATTGCTTACTTTGTGCCAAACACTATTCTAGTTGCTTGAGAATACAGCAGCAAAGAAGACCTAGCTCTGTCATCTGGTGGGAGAAGATACAATAAACATGTAGACAAACAAGCAATGTAATTTCATATACTGAAAATAATGTGAAGTGACAGAAGGCAATTGAAGTGACCACCTGGAATGAGGTCAAATAAGGGAAGGCCTTTCTGAAGAGGTAATACATGAGCTTGAATCTAAACGATAAGGAAACGGAATTGGAAGAAGCCTGAGAGGTAGCAGGCAAGGCAGATGGTATAGGAACTTGTAGATCATAGCAAAAGAAGTTTAGATCTTGGGGCACCTGGGTGGCTCAGTCGTTAAGCGTCTGCCTTCGGCTCAGGTCATGATCCCAGCGTCCTGGGATCGAGCCCCGCATCAGGCTCCCTGCTCTGCAGGAAGCCTGCTTCTCTCTCTCCCGCTCCCCCTGCTTGTGTTCCCTCTCTCACTGTGTCTCTCTCTGTCAAATAAATAAATAAAAATCTTTAAAAAAAAAAAGAAGTTTAGATCTTAACCTGTTGCAATGGGATATCAATGGAGGATTCTGAAACACAGTAATGACATCTGTTTATGCTACAGAAAGATCACTTTTAAAAATGATGGCAATGAATGTTTCAAGACAAATTAAAAGAAGCCTGAATAAAATCAGTTAGAACCCACCCATGGAGAATATCTTCCAAAAGCCTACTTGCTTTCTCTAAATTATTTCCTTTAAAATGAACAAAAGCCTCTCATTACAACATTATGAAATAAAGGGTCAAATGAAAATATCTTTGGATGAACTAACACACTTAAACTCACACTGAGGTCTAAACACAAATTACTAAATAATGGATGCCAGAATAAAAAAGAGAAGCAAAAGTGACATAAGGAAAACAGACACAAAAGCTGGTAATGCCAGAGACACCTATTTCACAAACTTGCCTAAAGCTGACTTAGAAACCGAACTCAAACTAAGATAATCCCAACTGTAAAGAAATATGAAACTAAATGAGGCCTAATGTATAAACTATTTTCACTGTGCCCTTCATTACTCTCCTGAAAATTTCTCTCAAAAGGCTTTATTTACATTGAAATACATGATGTTCATTAAAAGTAAACACAAAATGACTACAAATAACCCTTAACCATTTTAGAAAGTTCCATTCCACTAGGAAAAAAGGAATCAAGTTTTTAGAAAACCAAAAGTATTTAACTATATAAACTACATATAATGCATTTCAAGTTATTTTAGTAGAGCAATGTATTAATATTATTTTAGTAGAGCAATCACTTTTTCACTCGATATATCAACAAGGGAAATAAGCTCGGGCAAAATACTAACAATTGTAGAGGCAGAAAACTTGGGGCTCCAGTATATCTCATTATTGCTAACTAGGGAAAAAAAAATTCTGTCACTTGAAATCCCACAAGGCAGGGATGGGGACCAACTTAGTCTTGCAAATGATGTAACCATACAATTAAAGCACCAGAGCTCAAAGGTAGGAAATGTTAAATGCTTGTATAATTTTGTACAAATGTTTTAAGACAAGAAAAGAGAGTATGTTCTCAGACTTACACGAGCATTTGCTACCAGGGTGTACCACTGGTACACTTGGTGGGTGTACCAAGTACATTAAAGATTTTTTTTTTCTTTTAATCTTGAAAACATTGCCACAAAGTTAAATGTGGTCACTGGCAACTGATATGGTGGAGTCAAATCCTAACTCCCCTTTTTCTGTGTAATCTTAAGCAATTTACTTAACATTTCTGGGCCTTAGTTTCGCCACCTGTAAATCAATTATTTAAAAAATCTACTTCTGGGGCGCCTGGGTGGCTCAGCTGGTTAAGCGTCTGCCTTCGGCTCAGGTCATGATCCCAGGGTTCTGGGATCGAGCCCCGCATCAGGCTCCCTGCTCGGCGGGAAGCCTGCTTCTCCCTCTCCCACTCCCCCTGCTTGTGTTCCCTCTCTCGCTGTGTCTCTCTCTGTCAAATAAATAAATAAAATCTTTAAAAAAAAAAAATCTACTTCTTAAGGTTATTTTAAGGTACAGTGAGACATATATTGTAAATGGCAATAAAGGGTTGGGCAGCATAGCAGATACTTAGTATGTGAGTCTTTGATGATGACTGTTATCATAGTTTATATTGTATGTTCTAATTTTACTTCTTGGAAAGAAAGTAACTTTGATCTATTGGTAAATACAGGTAATCTTGTCTTGGCTCTACAGTCTTTTCCGTATGTATTACTCAAAGTGCCACAAAACATCTCTACCAACAAAAACTTTATATAGACAAATAGTCTGAAGATTGGGGCCTATGATTTTGTAAGTTTTATCCATCTGTTCCCTCAAAGGTAAACACAAATCAAAACACTATAGGGGCAATAGCAGAAGTGGAATAAGAGTAACTGGATGATGGGTCTTACTGGTGACATGCCATAGACAAGAAGCAACGGGTTAACCCTCTCTTCTCAGCAGGAAGCAACAATGACTTCTCCACACTTACTCCTAAAATATTTGAAATGTTTTGGAGACAATCCATGCTTCCTGACAGTTTAATATACCTCTTTTCTGTAGTAAAGAAGCAAAGTGGAAAAAAATCCCCGATGGAGACAAAAAAGCAATAACTGGGGAAAGGAAGTACTATATATTCAAAAAGCCCATTTCCCAATTTCCTGTTTTGATTACCAGTGAAGCCAAACTTATTTCTTTAAAAAGGTATTTCAAGTGACTGAAAAGTAGCTGGACATGTTTTACATTTTAAGGTATGAATGATGATACTGACTGCAGTTATTTCCGGTCAGTAGCAAGAAGCCTGCATTTTATTGCAGCAAACACAGGTACAGGGAAACCTCCCAGGTGGTCGCCTCAGCTCTACGTGGAGCTCCTGTTACTTCGTAACATTCACCCAAGTAAGGCCCTTCTTATAACACATCACGAGTTTTAGTTCAGCGTAAAACAGAGTAGTCCAACATATTCCAACGAAGTGGATTTGCTACTGCTTAAACCATAGCTTGTCTATCATCAAGAAAACCAGAAATCATTAGCACGTCAAGGCCTATAAGAAATAAACGGACGCGATAATTTCCGCGAAGGTTCAGTAAAGACAACAGCACCTTACAAGGCTCTGAAACAACACCTAAATCTCTAATGATCTGGGCCCAACGGCCCAAGGTCACACATACACACACACACCAAGTCAGTAAGTAGCTAACAAAAAATCCAAGAAATGATGAGCCTCCTGCAGTTCAGGACAACTGTGGCTAGGAATGGAGTCTGGGTTTGGGAACACTCGCGTCAAAGCTTTAATGTGAACAACGCCAACCGAATGCAGTGGCTCCGTGGGAAAAACCCAGGCGCTTCGGGAAGGATTTCCTTCCATTTCCCCAGTCTTCCCTTCCCTAGTCACCCCCGACACTCACATCTCCGGAGCCACTTCATCCAATGGTAGACGATAGTAGTGTGGTGTTTCTTGTTCTCTATACACCAAGACGACAAGCCTTGAATAGATTCCATGGTGTTAGTTACCGACTGGAATTTTCGATCCAACGAGGACTCCAGAGCCCCTGCCGAAGAGGCCGACGAGGAGGAGGCCTTACTGCTGCCTCCGCCGCCGCCGGCCGCCATCTTCCCGGTTTGCACAAGCGCTGCTGCTCCTCTGGCGGCGGCGGCGGCGGCGGCGGCGGCGGCGGGAGCGGGAGCGGGAGCGGGCAAAACAATCACTGCGAGTGCGTGGAAGCCGTAGGTGGGGAGGGAGGCTAGGGGGTGGGGATGGTGCACGCGCTAGGCTCTTCTAGAGGTAGGACGGGAGGACCAGCTGCTGGGCACGCTGGTGGCTCCTACACGCTGTAAGGAAGGGCTGCGGGTATCGAAGGTTTATCAGAATTGTTCGAGGGGTTGTGTTTAAACCAGTCAATAATCACGGAAGAAATGCGCAGAAAACAGATCCTGCAAAGCCTTTCAAAACGCCTGGCCCCGAAACTAATGGTTTTACACTCTTCAGCTCTCAAAGCTAAGGCTCTTCCCCACTCCTATCGCCACGCTCCTGTAAAGAGTGGGCATTAATATCTTAAATTTAATACTACCCGATTGCCCTTTCAGTTGCAGGAATCTTTCTCCTTTAGCTCCTCTAGCACAGAAAAGGCCCAGGGCTACCTAGTGAGGATTTTTTTTGCAACGCAATAGCAGCAAAGGGACAGCAACAGTATCGCGCACGCGCGGCTTCGCCCCGCCTCCCCGCTTCCTTCTCAACCTAGAAAGCAGACGGAGGCGTGATGGCGGGGCAGTCTGACCAATCAAAGGACTAGAACGAGAAGCGCGCGCAGAAGCCCGCAAGCCCCAAGGGCCAAGGAGGCGCTACGATTATTTGTGCGCTTGCGCAGCAGATCAGCGTGTAGCGGGCTAGGAGGAAAAACCAGGAGAGAGGGTGAGGGAGTTGGTCAAACTAAGAAGAGGTTGGGGGAGGGGCTTCACCGCTCCGCCCCGCCCTTTACTTCCTAGCGAGGTCTCCCTCTTGGGTCTGTCCAGCTCACACAACAGGCCGGGTGATTCCCACCGCTCAGAGGTCACTGTTACTATCTGGCAGCTGCTGCCGCCGCCGCTAGCTCCTCGGGGCACCGACTGGCGACAAAGTGGCTGGCAGCCATCTTGCAGTGCCTCAAAAGATGCGCATGCGCCAGCTCCAGCGAGCCATTCACTACGCAGACTCCCAGATCAAACAATATTTTACACTTCCCTTGGACGATACCATTCACAGCCAGTAGGCTATTTGGATTATAGGAAGAGGAAGTAAATGAAGTGAAACGAAAAATTTCCTAGTAGAAATTTCGAGACGAGGAAAGAATAAAAGGGAAGATGTGATCTCACTTTTGCCGGTTATAACAGTCTTACAATTGCATAATACATTATAGTTTAAAGAGCCCTAGCTGTCTGTTATATTGATTAGCACAACCTAGATTAACCATTCCATCGTATCTGCCTATGAAAATCCTCTGGGCAGATTTGGAGGCTCCTGTGTTCCACTGAACACATGCAATTACTGTATTTTAAGTCTTTTACCTCTCCCCAGTGGACTCATTGTTTCTTGAGGCAAGGAACCTGTTTTGCCAAGCTCATCTCTAGTATTCATTCATTCATTCATTCACTCATTCATTCATTCAACAAAAAGTTGTTGAACGTTTTGTGCCAAGTATAGTTCTAGATACTGGGAAGTATAACAGCAAAACAAACAAAAATCTCCTACCTGTAGGGCTTAGTAGCGGGAGACCATAAACAAATATGGTCAGGGAGTAATAAGTTCTATGAAGAAGTATGAAGCAGTTTAAGGAAGAGAGAGGATATTGTGTATGAGATCCTATATGGGAAGGGAAATGGTTTGGTGATCCAGGAAGGCTTCTGGAAGGAAGTGACACTTATCTGAACGCTGAGAATAAGGTAACCAAGCAGGTATGGGGAAGGGGGAGAAGAACATGCTGGCAGAAGGAACAGCCAAGTGCAAAGGACCTGAAACTATGTCTTGACATATTCGAGGAAGAAAAAGGAGGCCGGCGTGACTGGAGAAGAGTAAGAGAGGGTACAAATAGCAGAACATGAGGTCTGGTGAAGGGAGAGAGTTCATGTAAGACCTTGAAGGCAACTGTAAGGATTTTGGCTTTTAACTTTGAGATGGGGATCCTCATTAAGCAGACGAGATTTAAGTAGAGAAGTTACATCCCATGTAACTTTTTAACTGGTTGCTATGTTGAAAACAGACTTAAGAGCCACCAGTCGAGGAGGCTATTGGAATAATCCAGACAAGTAAATGATGGCTTGTACAAAAGTGGTACCAAAAATATAATGAGAAGTGGTGTCAGATCCTGGATATATTTTGAAGGTGGAGTCAAAAGAATTGCTCATGGAGTTAAGGTGAGTATGAGAAAAACAAATGAGTCAAGTATAACACCAGATTTTGTGACCTGAGCAACTAGAACAGTGTTTCTCGGTCTTTTTTAATTATTGTTGCCACCAAAGATCCTTTTTAAATATTTTTTCCTAATCACCCAGCTCACATTGAATTTTATTTTATTTTTTTTTTAAGATTTTATTTATTTGACAGAGAGAGACACAGCAAGAAAGGGAACACAAGCAGGGGGAGTGGGAGAGGGAGAAGCAGGCTCCCTACTGAGCAGAGAGCCCGATGCGGGGCTCGATCCCAGGACCCTGAGATCATGACCTGAGCCGAAGGCAGTCGTAATTTTAATGCCACAGATACATATGTATATCTGTTTATGTGCTTTTATTCAATGCAGAGTTAAGAAGTACTAAAATCTTTGGGGTGCCTGCCTGGCTCAGTCGGAAGAGCATGCAACTCTTAATCGTGGAGTCATGGGTTTGAATCACATGTTGGGTGTAGAGATTACTTAAATGAATAAATAGGGGCACCTGGGTAGCTCAGTTGGTTAAGCGGCTGCCTTCGGCTCAGGTCATGATCCCAGAGTCCTGGGATCAAGCCCCACATCGGGCTCCTTGCTCAGCAGGGAGCCTGCTTCTCCCTCTCCCTCTGCCTGCCTCTCTGCCTACTTGTGCTCTCTATCTCTGTCAAATAAATAAATAAAATCTTTTAAAAAATGAATAAATAAATATTTTTTTAAAAAGGACTAATATCTTTAAGTTAAAAATTAAAAAATTTAAAGCTATTAATATTAAAGCTATTAATATTTAAAATCTTTATAACTGCATTTGCTGAGTAAACTTTAATGTAATAATTTATTTATTCATATAAATTGTAATTTATGGCCATTACATATGCAAATTAGTGGTTTACACAAATACATAATAGCAATGTAATCTTTTTTTTTTAATTAATTTATTTATTTGTCTGACAGAGAGAGACACAGTGAGAGAGGAAACACAAGCAGGGGGAGTGGGAGAGGGAGAAGCAGGCTCTCCGCGGAGCGGAGAGCCTGATGCAGGACTTGATCCCAGGACCTTGGGATCCTGACCTGAGCCGAAGGCAGACACCTGATGATTGAGCCACCCAGGCACCCCACAATGTAATCATTTATTAAATCATTCAAAATTGTGGGGCGCCTGGGTGGCTCAGTCGGTTGGGTGTCTGCTTTCATTTCAAGTCATGGTCCCGGGGTTTTGGGATCAGGCTCCTTGTCAGGCTCCTTGCTCAGTGGGGAGCCTGCTTCTCCCTCTCCCTCTGCTTATTGCTCCCCCTGCTTGTGCTCTCTCTCTCTGCCGAATAAATGGATAAAATCTTTTAAAAAAAATAATAAATCATTCAAATTTGTTTATATTCCCAGCAAAACAATGGAAAAAATTTTCTTTAAAATTTTTAATGAATTTTAAATTTTTTTTTGACTTTTTTTTATTCTTATGTTAATCCCCATACATTACATCATTAGTTCTAGATGAATGAATTTTAAATTTTTATTTGACATGAGAAAATTACTAGCTAGTCATTCAGATATTGTTGACATTTTTTCCTTCTCAGCATTTGACAGAGTTAATGATGAACTGAATAACAAATGGAGAATCAAATAAAATATGAACTATTTTTATTTGCTCCTCAAAGCCCAAGTCATATGCAAAAACACTCAGAATCAAACGTGATATTCACAAGGCACTACATGACAGCCAAAAAATCAGGTATAGACCCACTTCCTGTGTTCAGAACTTCAAAATTAAGGGAAAGTTCTCCAGTCACAGCCTCAAAGTTTTGTTAGCATTGACTTTGCATACATTTTGTATATCTTCCATGAACTCAATGTCATTGTTGCTTGTGTCATATCCAAAAAAATAGAGAAATTAAATAAGGAATAAGATTGTGGGGGGTGCCTGGGTAGCTTAGTTAGTTAAGTGTCTGCCTTCAGCTCAGGTCATGATCTCAGGGTCCTGGGATCTAGCCCTAACATGGCCCCAGGCTCAGCGCAGAGTCTGCTTGTCCCTCTCCCTCTTCCTCTGCCCATCCCGCCCTCCGTGCACAGGCTCTTTCTCTCTCTAAAGTAAATAAAATCTTTGAAGAAAAAAAAATATTGTGTTGGGTATATTTGAGTTTTGGAGAGTTACAAGCCACCGTAATATCTAAGACTTTATCACACAAGAGCCAAATTTTTCCCTTTTGTGGGGTGACATTGCTCCCATTGAAAATTCATGAAATAGGGCGCCTGGGTGGCTCAGTTGGTTGGGTGACTGCCTTCAGCTCAGGTCATGATCCTGGAGTCCCGGGATCGAGTCCCACATCGGGCTCCCTGCTCAGCGGGGAGTCTGCTTCTCCCACTCCCGCTCCCCCCTCTTGTGCTCACTCTCTCTCTCAAATAAATAAATAAAATCTTTAAAAAAAAAAAAAAGAAAACTCATGAAATAGAAGTTTTCTCAGATGGACCAGGGGAAGAAAGATGGAGGAGCAGTCCTGTGAGAAATGAATAGGAGTCAGGATTTCAGTCATGGACAGCTTGAGTTTGAGATATCAGATATATAAATGGCACTAGGTATAGGAGTCTGAAGTTCATGAGAAAGATTTAGGTAGGAAACATCATATTAAGAATTGTCAGTATTGGGGCGCCTGGGTGGCTCAGTCGTTAAGCGTCTGCCTTCGGCTCAGGTCATGAACCCAGGGTCCTGGGATCGAGCCCCGCATCGGGCTCCCTGCTCGGCGGGAAGCCTGCTTCTCTCTCTCCCACTTACCCTGCTTGTGTTCTCTCTCTGGCTGTCTCTCCCTGTCAAATAAATAAAATCTTTAAAAAAAAAAAAAAAAGAATTGTCAGTATTGGGGCACCTGGGTGGCTCAGTCGTTAAGCATCTGCCTTTGGCTCAGGTCATGATCCCAGAGTCCTGAGATCGAGCCCCGCATCGGGGTCCCTGCTCCGCGGGGAGCCTGCTTCTCCCTCTCCCACTCCCCCAGCTTTAGTTTCCTCTCTCGCTGTGTCTCTCTCTGTGTCAAATAAATAAAATCTTTAAAAAAAAAAAAAAGAATTGTCAGTATTGGGCAGTGCCGGGGTGGCTCAGTCGGTTAAGCATCCGACTCTTGATTTTGGCTCAGGTCATGATCTCAGGGTCCTGGGATCAAGCCCCACTTTGGGCTCCTTGCTCCGTCGGGAGTCTGTTTGAGATTCTCTCCCTCTCCCTCTACCCCTTCCCCTTCTTGCTCTCACTCTCTCTTCTCAAATAAGTAAAAATAGGGGCGCCTGGGTGGCTCAGTCGGTTAAGTGGCTGCCTTCGGCTCAGGTCATGATCCCAGGGTCCTGGGATTGAGCCCTGCATCAAGCTCCTTCCTCTGCGGGGAGCCTGCTTCTCTCTCTCACTCTGCCTGCTGCTCTGCCTACTTGTGTTCTCTCTCTCTAAGAAATAAATAAAATCTTTTAAAAAAATAATAAAAATAAACCTTAAAAAAAAAAAAAAGTATTGTCAGTATTGGAGCTTCCGGGTTGGTGAACTTGTGGAGATTTGGAGAGAGGCACCCAGAGAGGGCAAGGAAGTTTCGTGCCCTTCCCCATCCCCGGCCCTGTGCATCTCTTCATCTGGCTGTTCCTGAATTGTGTTTTTCTATGACAAATGGTGACCTAGGATGTTACCCAGAGAACTTTCCAAAGAAGTACCAAAAACCCATCTGATGTCTGAAGAAGAGTAGAGGAGACTTGGTGTCCAGCAGCATCCAGGCTGTGTTCATTACATGATTCATGAGCCAGAACCACATATTCTTCTCTTTAGATAACCTCTTCCAAAAGATCAACAAATATGAAGCATATCTGGTGATCATCAATTAAATGTTTTTCAAATTTAATATATATGTATAATGTATAAGGTGAATGTACAAATCATTCATCCATACCTGTACATGAGCTATATTCTTCACAGCAACAGAGCTCAGTTAAATGCACTAAGTAGGTTACCATAAGGTGTTTAAGATAAAATTCCTAGGACACCTGGGTGGCTCAGCCAGTTATGCAGCTGCCTTCAGCTCAGGTCATGATCCTAAGGTCCTGGGATCGAGCGCCTCATTGGGCTCCTTGTTCAGTGGGGAACCTGCTTCTGCCTCTGCCTGCCACTCCCCCTGCTTGTGCTCTCTCTGATTAAAAAATAAAATAAATTAGGGGCACCTGAGTGGCTCAGTCGTTAAGCGTCTGCCTTCGGCTCAGGTCATGATCCCGGGGTCCTGGGATCGAGCCCCGCATCGAGCCCCGCATCGGGCTCCCTGCTCGGCGGGAAGCCTGCTTTTCCCTCTCCCACTCCCCCTGCTTGTGTTCCCTCTCTCGCTGTGCCTCTCTCTGTCAAACAAATAAAAAAATCTTAAAAAATAAAAAATAAAAAAAAATAAAATAAATTAAAAAATAAGATAAAATTCCTTCTACTCAGTTTTTCTCTTAATATAAGTGCTTGTATGACCTTGTCTGTTACTTTTGTTAAAGTCTGTATGTTGCATTAAAAAAAAATGTCAGTATTTAGGGGTGTCTGACTGGCTGGAAGAGTGTGCAACTCTTGATCTCAGGGTTGTGAGTTTGAGCTCCATGTTGGGTGTAGAGATTACTAAAAAAATAAAACTTTAGGGGCGCCTGGGTGGCTCAGTCGTTAAGCGTCTGCCTTCGGCTCAGGTCATGGTCCCAGGGTCCTGGGATCGAGCCCCACATGGGGCTCTCTGCTCTGCGGGAAGCCTGCTTCTCCCTCTCCCACTCCCCCTGCTTGTGTTCCCTCTCTCGCTGTGTCTCTCTCTGTCAAATAAATAAAATCTTTAATAAATAAATAAATAAATAAAACTTTAAAGAATTGTCAGTATTAAAAAAAAAAAAGAATTATCAGGAGTAAAGCCATGAAATGGATAAGGTTCCCTAGGAAATGAGTGGGTGTAGATAGAAAAGAGGTCCAAGGACTAAGACATAAAGAGCAAGTTGCAAAAGAGATTAAAAAGGGATGACCACTGAAAGAAGAACCCAGAGAATACTATTCTGAAAGAAGTAATGAAGGGATGCCTGGGTGGCTCAGTCAGTTAAGCATCTGCCTTCGGCTCAGGTAGTGATCTCAGGATCCTGGTATTGAGTCCCGCATCAGGCTCCTTGCTCAGTGGGGAGCCTGCTTCTCCCTGCCTGCCACTCCCCATGCTTGTGATCTCTCTCTCTAGCTCTCTCCCTCTCTCTGACAAATAAATCAAATCTTAAAAAAAAAAAAAAAGTAATGAAAATTTTTCAAGAAGGAAGGACCAATCAATTGTCAGATGTTGCTGTGTAGGTTGGGTGAGGACTGAGATAACCACTGGATTTGGCAACGTGGTGATCATTGGTGGTCTTGACAAGGACTGTTTCCAGGAAGTGAAGTGATTGGAGAGGGTTCTAGAGAGAACAGAAGTGGAGATATCATATATAGACAACTCTTCCAAGAAATAAAATGAGGGGAGCCTGGCTCACTCATTTGGTGAATGTGTGACTTGATCTCAGGATTATGAATTCAAACCCCACACTGGGTATGGAGCCTACTTAAAAAAAAAAAAAAAACCTGAAAAAAAAAGGAAGGAAGGAAGGAAGGGAGCAGAGAAATGGAACGGAAGCTGGAGGGAAATGTAAAATCGAGGAATCAGTCCTCTTTCTAAGATGGGTAATGTAGCTGATGCAAATGAAAAATTGGGGGTTAAATATTGATATAGGATAGAGATGGGACAATTGCTGGATTGATTTCCTTGAATAGATGGGAGAGGATAGGATCAAGGAATAGGTCCATAGTTCCTTTTTTTAAATGGAAACGTAGGTAAGAGATTCAGGTAAATTGGTAGATTTGTTGGTGAGAATGTGCAGAAATTATCTTCACCTGCTCCTTTTCTCAGTGAAATAGGTGGGCACTGTAGTAGGTGCTGAGGAGACACCCACTTAAAAGGCACTACTAATCTGCCAATTCCAGTTTATTATCTACAGGCTTCACCTTCCATTTTTCTGTTAGATAGTGTAATGGCTAAGAGCAAGACCTCTAGAACCAGACTGCTGAAATTCAGGCTCTGCCACTTACCAGCAGCAATTTTAGGTAAATTTCTTAACCTCCATGGTGCTACAATTTTTAAATGAGTTAATGAATGTAGTGCTTAGGGGAGTGCCTGAGTCAGAAAAGGTTTAATGATGATGTCAGCTATTTTTACACTTAAACTTTTCTTAAAACTTATTTCCTTTTGCTTCTGTTAAATGTACAATCCTTAATCAGACTAATGGCTTCTCACCCTATTTGCCAGCTCCATTTTTAGCCCTTTTGTGATCTTTCTCCCTATCCTCTCCTAAAGATTAAATTTTATCACCTGCATTCAGACATATTCAAGTTGGATATTCTAGTTATCTTTGTTTCCACCTCTTCCATCTAGTTATCAAATCCTATAGACTTTTACCTAGAAATCTCTTGCATGAATTCCTTTTCGTTTCCCTTTGCCCTCTACCTGCTAATGGTTATCATTACCATCCTAATAAACTATGATAGCAGCAGCATCACCATCAGCTTCTCAGTCTATCTCTTCAACTTATACACCATTACCAGATGAACATCTTAATTCCCCTCCAATCAAAACAAATAAAAAATTGTCCCTCCGGGTGCCTTTTTGGCTCAGGTCATGATGCCAGCGTCCTGGGATGGAGCCCTAAGTCGGGCTCCCTGGTCAGTGGGGAGCCTGTTTCTCCCTCCCCCTCTGCCTGCTGCTTTCCCTACTTGTGCTCTGTCAAATTAAATAAATAAATAAATAAATAAATAAATAAATAAATAAATAAATAAATAAATAAATAAAGTGTTCCTTGTTACCTGTTAAGTAAAAGCCCTGGCTTTTAAGACTCTCCACAACTGTTCTAATCTAACTTCCCAGTATAATCTCAAATGCCTCCCCTCCATGGTTCCTTGGGCTCCAAACTGTTCCTTTCCTTAAATATATCCTGTAATTTTCTATTTGTAATTCATTCTGTTCTTTCTGCCTAAAACATCCTCTTCTGTTATCAAAATTCTACCCATCTTTCAAGAGCTATCTTAAATTGCCTCTTTTGTGTAATAACATTTTCTGCCCTGAGTGAAATTATTTGTATTGTCTTACCTCCGGGAATATTGCACTGAGTAACATGTGAAAGAACCTTGAAAACTGTAAAATATTCCAGTGTTGCCACTGAATTGTCTTATCCAAAAATAATTCTTGGGTACCTATATTCCGAAGATATTGACATTTTCAAGATAATTCTGGAAATTCCTCAAGGTAAGCTACATACAGGGAGGAGAAAATAGTCCAGTTACTTTATATCCACTTTTAAACCAAGAAAGCTATTTTCTACCTTGATATCTCACTTAATTCTCTATCATAAATTCCAAATGACTTTTAAAATTCTTACCAGAACTCTTCAGGACAAATAACTGATATTAACATATCTGACATAATATACATATTTTCAAACATTATGAAAGGAATTGCTGAAGTTCACAATGCATTTTAAGTGAGAACAGCAACCCAAGATAGGAACTACTCTGGGAATAACATTCATTTGAAAGAACACAGCTGTCCCTACCACCTTATTTCACAACTGAAGCAGCATATGTAGGGGTTAAGAGTTTGGGCTCTAGTCAAACAAACCTGGATTGAAACTAAGCTCCAGGGGCGCCTGGGTGGCTCAGTTGTTGGGCGTCTGCCTTCAGCTCAGATCATGATCCCGGGGTCCTGGGATTGAGCCCCGCATCGGGCTCCCTGCTCCGCGGGAGGCCTGCTTCTCCCTCTCCCCCTGCTTGTGTTCCCTCTCTCGCTGTCTCTCTCTGTCAAATGGATAAATGGAATCTTAAAAAAAAAAAAAAAAAGAAAGAAACTAAGCTCCATTACTTACTAGCTATAACCTTGGGGCAAATTACTTACTCTAAGCCTCAAATTCTTCATCTCTAAAATCTACTTCTCAAATTTGTTCTGATAAAGGAGGAAATGCTTATGGAACACAATGGTCAATACAGTATGGGGTCATGAAAATTTAAAGACAACAAAAAACACTGTGAGGCACAGGGAGATTAAAGACTTGCTCAAGGCCCGGTTAAGTCTCACTATACTTTACAATGAACAATTGTGTATTATAGTATAAATACTTCTTTTTAGGCCTTATGCAAACAATACTCTTTTGAAGTTGTATATAAATTATTTACACACGTTATTGTGATAAATCCTTTAATATGAGCAAAAGCACTTATTTCTAGGACAATAAATTTTTCCCCTGGATTTGCTTAAATCAAGAAATATCAAAAACAAGTTTAATTCTCTGGCTCCCATCTCACAGATACAGAGATGATTACTAGCAAGTACCCAGTGCATTGCTGAGGCCTGGTGAGCTTTTCAGATTTCATCCTGCTCCAGGAATAATTAGTTAACCTCACCTGTCTGGGTTATAGTTTTACTTATCTCTAAAAAGAGATCATACTAGTTTTTCCTTAAGGCCTTTAGCAGTCCCTGTCTCCTTCCACCTCTTTTATCCTAAAGCTCTCTCATACTGTTTTAAAATTGGAACTCTAACTAGGACCTGAAACACATAAAACTTTTTAAAAAGGGCTAATTTTATAATAAAGAATGTTTTAACTTCTGATCAAGTATCCATTTTCCAACACCACTTCCTGGTAAACTCCAACTAGAGGAAGTTATGGGAGCTCTAATGGCTCCTGTGTTCGATCCATTCCCAGTATGTCCTCAACAGGCAACATGAAATGGAAGTGTAGATATGGTAAGAATTTTGGACTTCAATGGATACTTATGCTGACCTAAATACTCCTAAAATCAAACCAGAAACATTACATTCTTTAACAGAACCACATCTAGTCAGATTCATTGGAAAAGAAAAAAGAAACTACGCATTGTCTTTTAGAAAAAGGTTTTTTTTTTTTTTTTTAATTAGTAAAGAGAGGAAATAGGCTAAATTCCTGAATCCTATTCCATTTTACAAACTGACCCATAACATCCTCCTTGGACTCTCCCTGTGCCCACTTCACCCACAACACACATTCTCATATATGCACCTGTTTGAAGCAATGACTTCCTGTTAAGACTACAGTCAAGACCAGAGGTAATCTGCCCTGTGACTCTATTGAAGGTTAACAGATGGACACTCATTTGTTCCACCCTCTTTTACCCACTTAACACCTCCTGCTTTACTCTGCTCCAGGAAAACAGTATTTATCACTCTTGCTCCAAGATGAGAAATTTCCAACAGACATCAAAAATACATATCCATCCATTCATCCATCCATCCATCCATTTATATATACACAGGTATCAATGACAAAATTTTCTTTTTCCACAGCAATTGCTAGAAGTTGGGAGAAAAGATCACCTGAAGACCCAAACTCCAATACCTGTAAGTGTGTGAAAAATATCATACCAACTTTAAAAATAACTCTTTAATCATATGCACATAAGGGGAATAAAGGGCAGCGCCAGGCTGACTGGGGAAAGGACTAAGGTGTTTTCCCTTTGTCCCAATGTCAGCTTGGCACAGTTCT
Organism: Leptonychotes weddellii; assembly: GCF_054177405.1. Taxonomy (NCBI): domain Eukaryota; kingdom Metazoa; phylum Chordata; class Mammalia; order Carnivora; family Phocidae; genus Leptonychotes; species Leptonychotes weddellii. The sequence continues at coordinate 94,600,754 of NC_138372.1, read as the reverse complement.
GAGATCACACACACATGTGGGACTGGGTTGGGAAGTAGAATGAGCGGACTGAAGAGACAAGGGCAGGAGGGGAGAGGCAAGGGCTTGCAGTAGTTTCAGTCGGTGGACTCCAACACAGATTCACTCAGTGCAAGGTCCCAGTAGTGTTCAGCCCCATGCTTTTTGAAGTGCTCTCGAGCCATGTTCTCTGTAGGGCACTGTTTGAACTTCATCTCCCCAAAGCTCCGGTCTTTGGCTGTACCCTGGGAAAGAGACAAAATCTGTAATAAGAACACTGCAATTTTTTTTAAAGATTTTATTTTTTAAAGTAATCTCTACACCCAGTGTGGGGCTCCAACCTACAACCCCAAGATCAAGAGTTGTAGGCTCCACCAACTGAGCCAGCCAGGTGCCCCAAAACACTGCAATTTCTAATTTAAATCAGAACATTCTTTTCTAAAACCTAATAACATTTTCAGGGCGCCTGGGTGGCTCCATCAGTTAAGTATCCGACTCTTGATTTCGGCTCAGGTCATGATCTCAGGGTTGTGAGATCAAGCCCTGAGTCAGGCTCTGGGACTCAGCAGGAAGTCTGCTTGAGATTCTCTCCCTCTCCCCCTCCCCATGTGCATATGCACACACATTCTCTCTCTCTCAAATAAATAAGTAAATAAATATTTATTTTTAAAGATGTTATTTGAGAGAGAGAGGCAGGGCCATTGTGTGTGCACAAGGGGGGTGGAGGGGCAGAGGGAGAGAGAGAGAAGCAGACTCTCTGCTGAGCAGGGAGCCCCACGCGAGGCTCGATCCCAGGACCATGATCATGACCTGAGCCAAAGGCAGACACTTAACCATCTGAACCACCCAGGTGCCCCTTTGATAAATGAATCTTTAAAACCTAGTAAAAGTTGTGTAGCAATGTGCCTAGCTGAGCATGGTTTTATGGTAAAAGCTATTCTAACCTCCACCCTCTTGGGTATTTGTGTGAGTCTTCATGAATTTAGAGGCATAAAGGTTTCAGTATTTTGACTGAATGGAGGATGAGGAATTCTGTGCTCTGATACCTGGATGAAAGAGCAAGTCTGGAAGGACTATGGAGCGTGAGATGGGATGAACTACTTACCCACCAGGCCTCTAAGGACTAGATTTAGGCCTTAAAGGAGAGAGTCCTTCCCCCTCAGTGAGACCCTGTATACAAGCAGGAGGCTTTGGGGCCCACTGACCAAGAACAGTATGAAGGTGAGGAAAAGAGGGGAGTGGGAGCAGTGAGGGGGGTACCCGAAGAGAACTACAATAGAAAAACATACAGTACTGGGTGTAACCACAATCCTGCCAAAGGCACCAGCAGCAATGGCAGTCATAAAGTGCTATCTCAAGAGATTCTCAGGGATCAAATTCCAATAAGAAGCTAGAGTAGAACTTGGCTTGTTTCTGAACCTGAAATACAATTCCTGTGGACTCTCAGAGATAAATGGAAGAGAAATTGGAAGAGATGAAGGGGTTAGGATCTTAAATATGCAGGTGGTGTATAATGGTTATTATGATCTAATTTGTATGCATAAATTGGAGGAGTCTGGGATAAGAAAAAAGGATACATGAAGAACATTAACTGCCTATAAAGAGTGATCTTAAAGAATTAGAGAATTAGAAGGGGACCATTTCAGTAAGTGTTCTTCTGTGTTACTAGAATTTATTTTAATAAGCATTTACCACTTTTGAAATAATTTTGTAATAAAGAACGTTACTAAACATAAGTACATTTAAAAAATAAAGATATATGTATTCAACATAAAAGAATAAAATGAAAACATTCAATCAATACAAAGGTAGAAAATATTTACAATGTAAAAATGTATTTTGGAGTGGGAATAAAAGGATTACTGCAACACATCAGGATAAGGATATAATTATTTAAGAAAGAAACTCTTAATGCTTCCTGGAAAAATAGGATGGTATTTTATGCTTCACAAACAATGAACAATCCTTAATTCACACCTTGGCCTGAATAAGCATATTCATTAATTCATTCTTCAGAACGAATACTGGTTCGCTAAGATTTCAGGGATGAGGGAACTGTATAACCACAAACAAGCTCCATTTTACAGAGCACTATTACACAGTAATCTAATTCTGCTCAGAAAAGAATAGAAAGGGAAAATAATACCCACATTTTGTAGATAAACCAACAGTAATTGATGTTAAGTGTCTTGACCAGTTGAACAGCTAATGAGTGGTACTGCCCAGACTCCCAACTTTATATTCTAAAGTCTAGTACTTCTTTCATTATATCCAGACCAAAAAAATCCCACAATGGTTCATTTCCCTTTTTCCAAATCTCATATCCATGACTGTGAAATAAACGACTTGGTCGAGAATTTGTATTCTTGCCACCAGTTTTCCATACTCTCCCCCAGGTGGCATATACTATATACTCATCAATTTAACTAAAATATAATCAGGAAGAATCTGCGGGCAAATGTTTACCAATGAATTCCAAAAAGAAAAATGAATTACTTAAGGAATCAGCCATTGCTTAGTTTTACCATTCCACTGCTCCATTAGAATGGTATAAACAACCAGGAATTAGCTAAAGTTCTGCTTCAATGTTTAACAGAAGATTACCTACCTCCCAGACTAGTACACATTTATTGGTTTTCTTCACAGCTTCCTCATCAGATTCCTCATCATCTGGAAAAGACAATATAGCTAAATCTTGCTCTAGTCTTAGACTAGAGACCAAGATTTAGGTTCTAAACAAAGAGTTTTCAAAAGTCTATCTCAATTCTTTTAAATATTGTCCCCCTTTTGCCGTGTATCAGGGTCAAATGTCTTCTCTTATTTTTATTTCCCCCAAATTAGACTGAAAGCTCCGAACAGGTAGAGATTATTAATTAATTCAGCATTTACTGAGCACCTACATATATCAAGAACTGCCCCAGGTACTGGGAATAAGGAGATAAATAAAAGACAAGCAATTAACAATAAAAACTTGTCCTAAGGGGCGCCTGGGTGGCTCAGTCGGTTAAACGTCTGCCTTCAGCTCAGGTCATGTTCCCAGGGTCCTGGGATCAAGCCCCACATCGGGCTCCCTACTCAGCGGGGAGCCTGCTGCTGTCTCTCCCTCTGCCTGCCGCTCCCCTTGCTTATGCTCTGTTTCTGTCAAATAAATAAATAAAATCTTAAAAAAAAAAAGTATTTATAGCTGAATTTTCACAAACTCAATACACTCCCACAACCAGTGACCAGGCAGACAGGGAAAACTTAAGTCAGGGAAACCTGACCTTAAAGGTCAGGCAGAAGAAAAACTAACATTCACACATATTATCACATAATAAATACTGTATGAATGTCTACCATGTTCATAGTCCACATGGGTCTTTCTAAAATTCCTAAACACTGGGCGCCTGGGTGGCTCAGTTGGTTAAGCGACTGCCTTCAGCTCAGGTCATGATCCTGGAGTCCCGGGATCGAGTGCTGCGTCGGGCTCCCTGCTCAGCGGGGAGTCTGCTTCTCCCTCTGACCCTCCCCCCTCTCATGCTCTCTATCTCATTCTCTCTCTCAAATAAATAAAATCTTAAAATAAAATAAAATTCCTAAACATTATCTAGTGTGAGCAAGCGTCACTGGGAGGGAATAGATGAATGGACAGAGTACCATCCCCACCTCCCACTAAACTCCCTCTAACCCCCATTCACCATCTCCCTTTGTGTTAGATGTCTGTTCATCCCACTTTATCCGATGCAGCATAAGACGCTTAAATTTCTTCTGGGCCTTGGGGCCTGGAAACAGAGAAGGAGAATTTTGCCAGAATTTTGGAAGATGATGAAGTAGAAAGAACCTCTGAGCTCATTCGTTACTCAGACCTTAATGTGGTAGTTGAAACAATCCCAGGAACCGTATCTTAGGTCCTTCTACTCTAATAAACACAGAAACAGAGGCCCAGGATATTAAACCCAGGTATGGCTCTAAAAGTCTTGTCTTTGCCTCCTTTCTCCCCACCATTCTAATCACTTCAAGGCCTAGGGTTGCGTGGGGATGGTCTCCCTCAGTTTTTTCAGACTCACCCCCTTCCACTACTACCACGTTGACATCCTTGTGCAGTACCACCACCCCTGTCAGGTACAGTTGCCCAGCATTGGCCTCAATCTTGAACTTCTTGGCTGGGTTGCTCAAATTTCGAACTCTGGAGAAGGGAAAGTTTAGTTATGGCTTTTGTTTTAGCATCAGTAGCTGCCTGAATGGAATGGCAAATAAATAGATGGATCCAAAATGGTTTTCTCTCTAAAAACAAAGGCCTTTGAAGTAAGCAAATACGCTAATGCTTGAAAGGTAGAATCAATGAGTCTCGAAGTAATTCCACTGCCTTATACTCCAAAGACGAGTATTGTACACCCTACAACAAATAGCAGGTAATGAAAATTTACTCTAAGAAAGGTGAGGTATTTACCATCATCCGAAAATATGTGTAAGCTAATTGTTCTTGAGTATAAAGATCAACAAATTTTGTCTCCTAGATGCTTATAATGTAAAGTAGTCAGAATGCTATGCATGGAAAATTTCCATAAGGGTACACAAAAAACTGTTAGTCACAATTACCTACGGTGTTAAGGAATCAGAGTAAGAAGGGGACTTTTTCAGTAAGGGCCTTCTGTTGTATTAGATTAAAAAAAAAATTTAATAAGCTTTCACTACTTTTATAATAATTTATCACTTTCATAATAAAGAGCTAGTTATTGAAAAGGAGCACATTTTAAAAAATGGAAGGTACACATGCACTCAACATAAAATAAAATGAAAATATTAAATCAACAGGAAGGTTAGAGAATATTTACAATGTATAAAATGTACTTTGGAGTGGAAATAAAAGGATTACTGCAAAAGTGAGGATAAGAATATAGTTTCTGAATAAAGGAACTTTTAATGCTTCCTGGAGAAATAGGTTATTTTATATTTCACAAAGGATGAATGATCCTTAGTTCACAGATTGGTCTCAACAAGTATATTCATTCATTCATTCATTCTTCAGAACTAGTACTGGTTCATTGAAAAGCCTCAGAGATAGAAGAGTAGGTCTTTAAACCTCCCTCATTATAAAAGATTTATTAGCTCCTGATTCATGCTGGGGTCACAGAAGAGAGTAGGGACTGATGTTAGGTGTGCTTTAGACCACAGTGATTCTGCCTCAAGCACTTGGAAAATTTTTGGTATTTCTAAGGCAAAGGCTGGCCCAGATTGGACACCTACCTATATACAGATATGTGTACCCCCTGTGAAATGTCTTCTTTAAGCTTTTTAATTTTCTTGACCTTTCTCTGTTCTGCTGTAAGTTTTCGGGCAGCGTTGGCCTCTTCATGCGCTCTGTCGTGACAGGAAGGACATCCACAAGTGAGAAAGGCATTGAAGATCAGAGGCAAAGCTGAGGGAAAGAGAGAGCAACAGAGGACTCTCCCCTCCCTCCAAATATGGATCCCCCCAGAAGAGTCTGGGAAAGGTACTTGCCCTGGGTTTCCACCCAATCCCATGGCACTTACTTCTGTCTTTTTGCCATCTGAGCTCTGACATGGGCTTCTACCTTCGTGGGGTCTTGAACAGCTTCTGTTCCTAATACTCGCATCAAATTTGAAATTCTCACTGCACGTGGAGAGAGGATAGAAAACAATAATTCTTCAGCTAGGATAACCTGTCACGTCTTCTCAATTCATGCTGTTTACCTATTTCAAATCTCTGCTCAAAGCTCATTTCCTCCAGAAACCTCTATCTTGAAAAGCCCAGCATTTGTGGAAGGACACACAATCTAAATAGTTGGTATACATTTACTTACACTGCTTGAAAATTTATGAAAGATAAGGAACTTAATTTCTTTGGTATTTTTCACTCTGATCACAGCATTTAGTTAAAGGTCCTACATATAACAGTGCTCACTCAAAATATTACTGAACGATAATGGGAACTACAGAGTGAAGGTTTCTTTTAACAGTATTTTCATTTTTCAAATATTAATAATTATGTACAAAACAACTTCATGCACACACTGCAGCTACTATCTTCATGAATTTCAAGACCATTATTTTTCCAGAAAGATCACAATGTTATATATTTTTATACTTAAAAATAAGCCTTAAATGACCTCTACAGTGAATATGTTGACCTGTCTTAATAAGATTGTAGAAATTTAGGAAAGGAAGAAAAGAATCAAGGAATGATTCAGAGAAACGGAAAGCACACAAATATAGGAAGAGGTGAAAGTTCCTCTAGAATTACAGAGATAAACAAACATACCACCCTTTCTTCCCTGCCTCTAAGATATGTACCTTTGGGTTCTGGAGGAGGCATCAGGCCGAGCCTGACTTTCTCTTGTAGTTCCTTCTGTGCTTCCCTCCTTGTTTGCCTTCGAAGTTTCTTCTGTTCCTTCTTGGTAAGATATACCCCCAGAGTAACTGGTGTGTCATTGTCAACTGCCAGGTAGAGAAATGAAAGTACAAAAGCAATAAGCCTATTAGAGGAATGTAGGTGAATATCAATCACATTAAAAGAAACTTTATTTTTATTTTTTTTAAGGTTTTATTTATTTATTTGTGAGAGAGAGAGAGAGAGCACAACCAGGGGGAAGCGACAGGCAGAGGGAAAAGCAGACTCCCCGCTCAGCAAGGAGCCCAATGTGGGACTCGATCCCAGGACCCCGGGATCATGACCTGAGCCGAAGGCAGACGCTTAACCGACTGAGCCACCCAAGTGTCTCACATGGGGCTCCCTGCTCAGTGGGGAGCCTGCTTCTCCCTCTCCCTCTGCCCCTGCCCCCGCTTGTATGCTCTCTCTTTCTCTCTCAAATAAATAAATAAATAAAATCTTAAAAAAAAAAAATAACAATTAAAGTTTCTTTTAATGTGGGGTGTGGATCATGACCCGAGCCAAAGCCAGATGCTTAACCGACTGAGCCACCCAGGAGCCCTGTTATTATTTTTAGGTTGTGATAATGGTAGTATGTTACATTTTTAAAAAAGCATTCTTATTTTTCATGGGAGTGTTCTAACTTGTTTTTTCTTGAAGCAGTTGAACCCTTTAATCAACTGAAAAGTGGCAAATACAGAGAACAAAATGAGAGCTGCTCCAGTTGCAAGGTATGAGGATTTGGGGTAGGTGGGGCTAAGATGATGAAATTTATAATTTTAGAGTTATAGGGATTGGGGAAAATCCTCTAGACTCCCAAAGCAGGTTTACTCAACTTTTTATTTAATTTTACTTATTATTATTTTTAAAGGTTATTTATTTAAGCAATGTCCACATCCAAGGTAGGGCTCAAACTCATGACCCTGAGATCAAGACTCACAAGCGCTTCTGACATGAGCCAGCCAGGCACCCCCTCAACTTCTCATTAGTTTTTGAAGATTATTTTTTTTATAGAAAGAGTGTGCACACACGCAAGTGGGGGGTGGAGAGAGGGAAGGGGAATCTCATGCAGACTCCCCGCTGAGTGTGGAGCCTGATGTGGTGCTCCTCGATCTGACGACCCTGAGATCATGACCTGAGGCGAAGCCAAGAGTCAGATGCTCAACTGAGCCACCGAGGTGCCTCTCAACTTTTTAAAACAAACAAAATCCCTTATGTTCTAACGATCCACACTGATGACATCTAAGTAGACTCTGATTAAGTAATATTCAATGATTATCATACACTGTATGACGTCGAAGTCTCAATCTATTTTTCCAAATTTACTAATTGAGGTATTATCTCCTCTGTTCATCCCAAATCTGATGAAAGTGTTAAAATCTTTTATGATCTGCGTAACTCTTGAAGAAGACGTAACAGTTAATATTATCTCTACATGTGAGAAAGTTCTGTGTTCTAAGTTATTTACCCAAGGGATTCAGCTAGTTAAAAACACAGCCACAACTAAAACCTATCTCTTCTGAGTGAGCCAACAGGCTTTTGCTACAAAAGACAAAGAAGACTGAAGAAGGACAGGTATTTAGTAATGGTGTATAAGATGGAGTTGGGAGTCAAAGATAAGAATGCTTTTTATTTTTTTAATTTTTTTTAAGTAGGTTCCATGCCCAGCGTGGAGCCCAACGTGGGGCTTAACCTCACAACTCTGAGATCAGGACCTGAGCTGAGATCAAGAGTCAGACACTTAACCGACTGAGCCACTCAGGCATCCCAAGAATGATTTTTAAAACCTAACTTGTTATATACATCAGTGAAACCATCTCTGGAGTAGGCCTCAATGCTCTAGAGCTGCACTGTCCAATACTGTAGCCAATAGCCACATACATACACTATCTATCTACCTATCTATCTGATTTTTTTTAAAGATTTTATTTATTTGACAGAGAGTGACACAGCGAGAGAGGGAACACAAGCAGGGGGAGTGGGAGAGGGAGAAGCAGGCTTCCCACCGAGCAGAGAGCCCAATGCAGGGCTCGATCCCAGGATGCTGGGATCAGGACCTGAGCCGAAGGCAGACGCTTAATGACTGAGCCACCCAGGCGCCCCTCTATCTGTCTATTTTTAAAGATTTATTTATTTATAAAGAGAGAGTGCGTGCATGCATACGAGGAGGAGTAACAGAGGGAGAGAGAGAATCTTAAGCAGCAGGCTCCACACCCAGCACAGAGCCTGACACAGGGCTCGATCCCACAACCCTGAGATCATGACCTGAGCTGAAATCAAGAGTCAGATGTTAACCAACTGAGTCACCCAGGTGCCCCACACATACATTATTTAAATTGAAATTAATTAAAATTGAATATAGTTTAAAATTTCGTCTTTCAGTTGTATTAGTGCAACTCAGTTTTCAAATGCTCAATAGTCACAAGTGGATAGTAGGTACTGTATGGTCAGCACAGGTGGGAGAACATGTTCATATCACATGACGTTCCATTGGATAATACTTCTCTAGAGCCTTAACTGAGTAATTTATACTTTACCTGGAGGGTTGAGTTGGGCTGGATGTTCAACAAGATTTGTGATTCCAAAATAATCTTCTCTCTTGGGATTTTCCTCTGTACTAAAATTGGAGGAAGAAGGGAAAACAGGATATGTGGGTAGAGACAATTCCGAGAGAGGGAGTCTCAGAAACACAATGAAAAAATGCACTCTCCATGATGTGTTCTAGCACTTTTTAGTGTTTATCTACAACATGTAAATATATTACACATAATTTTCAAGATGAGAAAACTGGCTTCCCCTAAGGTTGGACATACTCTCTACACCAGTCATTCTCAACCTTTTCCCTACCCTAACATCCCTGATGGTTGTCACATTCTCTCACTAATAACAATAGCTCCCTGGGACAGTGGCTGACAGAGGAAGGGTAAGGGGAAACGCTGTGACAAAGTCTCGTAAAGCTCTTAATCTCAGAATTAAGAGCAGATATAATTAAAGCTCTCCAAATGTTTCTTAAATGTTTTATTTACCATTCTCTCCCCCATCAATTAAGAATCCTTCCTCTATTCTAGGACTGGATTTTTTTTTTTTTTTAAAGATTTTATTTATTTATTTGACAGAGAGAGAGAGACAGTGAGAGCAGGAACACAAGCAGGGGGAGTGGGAGAGGGAGAGGGAGAAGCATGTTGCCTGCCAAGCAGGGAGCCCGATTCAGGGCTTGATCGCAGGACCCTTAATGACTGAGCCACCCAGGCACCCCTCTAAGACTGGATCTTTAAGAAATATAAAAACCTATTGTAAGTAGCAGAAAAATGTAATTAAGAAAACAAATAATTATGTATAGCCAAAGCAAATATAAAATTTACATCCTTTCGGGGCGCCTGGGTGGCTCAGTTGGTTAAGCGACTGCCTTCAGCTCAGGTCATGATCCTGGAGTCCCTGGATCGAGTCCCACATCCGGCTCCCTGTTCGGCAGGGAGTCTGCTTCTCCCTCTGACCCTCCCCCCTCTCATGTACTTGCTCTCTCGCATTCTCTCTCTCTCAAATAAAAATAAATAAAATCTTTAAAAAAAAAAAAAAATTTACATCCTTTCTCTTTTAGATTATTTGTGCCTGTTCCTTCCTACGTTAACCCCAAAAACTAAAAAAAAAAACCTATACAACATATTCTTCACAAATACATGGTCTGTGTATGGTTACCTATTTTCCCAGGATTTAAAAATTTTACTTAATGCATGAGTACTCTCCCAGTAAAACTCTAGCCTTATTAAAAGGTATTAACTAACAAACTCACAGGTCAAAGCCATTGGGGATGATGTAAGAGTCCCACCACTCAATTTCAGGGATATCTCCTTCCTTTAGCTCTTTTTTAGGAGCAATGAGGGCCAGCCTCGTTGAAGTATGGATGCCTGTTTTTCGAGCTGCCTGTGAGATTTCTGCCTGCAGCTTCTCCAGTTGAGCCTGAAGAGAAAATAAACCAAGACATGAAGATAAAGTGGAACCACAGAAAACAGGGACATGATAGAACCCCAAATTTTAAAGCACTCTCTTGTTGGAACTCTTTATGCCTAATGCAAAGAATTCATAATTTCTGAAAGCTCAGAAGAACCTTCAACTTTATTTTATCCTTAGTTGATTTACATACAACTACTCTCATCACCACCCTTCACCCCACTGTGTGCCTACAGCAAATATACAGAAATGGAATTTTATGAAAACACCATTCTTAGAGAATGAAAACAAGAGCAAAACTCACTGAATATATAGTCAATTCTTAACTCTCCACGTGTGGAGTTAATTTATCTGCAGTAAATGTTAATACCAGGCTAGCTTTCCTCAGTTACTCAGTGTTCTGAATTGTTTCCTTCCACTGTTTGTATGTGAGTTTTCAAACTCAGTTTTATTTCCACCTAAGCAGAATGTAATCAAGAAGACAAATCAGCTAAAAATCAAGTATTCCAGGAATAAATGAAGTATTTTAAAAATTAGTCATTGCTTTATTACTTGTGTATCTAATTGCCTAAAACTTAGAGAACTGGGTTGATAGTATTTTAGGACTGTATTAAATTTCCTTTGTCCCCTTCCTAACTTCTTGAAGTTCTAGGTTATATTCTAAACCAGGTACCTTTGTCCGTAATCGCTGGGCAATCTTCTCAAATTTGCCCTTGTCATGGAATTTAAAAGTGCGTCTCTGGCGCTGGGAAGGGGCAATTGAGACTCGGGGGTCAAAAAAGGTATTAGACTCCATGTCTTCTGATGGCTTTTCTTTTAGCTGTTGTTTGAATTGTTCCCTTTTCACAGCACGAATATTGGCCTTCAGAGTAGGCATGCGGTGTGTCAGCTCAATCTCCTTGCCTGTTGCATCTACAGTGCGACCTTGCTCATCGAGAATCAGTGGTGTAGGTTTAGTTTGATCTTTTAACTCCACCTTCCTGAGAAATAGCCCACAAAGAAATAAATTATCACATGGGACAATAAATAAAGCAAACAAAAACAAAATAAAATAAAATAAATCAAACCCAACAAAGATAATAGGTTACACAATTCTAGGGAACATAAGCCCATCAGTGAATAGTAACACCTTGATTCAAAACATCAAACTAAATATTTGAGTATAGAATACAATCAGATGAAACGAATTTATATATATATTACATTGATAAGAATTCGCAATCCTATTTCACTCCTGAATTTCTGAGTCAGACATAATATGCCAAACCAATTGTATGTGTTAAAAATAAAGTCTATCATCTTTACCCAGTGTAGAAAATGCTCAGATCTGGTATCACTCACTGTGATTTAATGGATTTGGCTCTGGGTTAGGAACCAGAAGACCAGGTTCTATTCCTAGCTCCAACAACAAATGAATAATCTTAACCTCAGTTCTACCAATTGTAAAAAGAAGATAAGTTCTGCAACAAGGAAGCTAAAAGAGTTCAACTGGTATTTATTCAGCATACGTAAGAAATATAAAACTAAGAAATGATGTAGGTTCTTTGGAAGAAGAGAATCAGTAATGCTCCAGGTTTTTGTTTGTTCTTTTTAACCTTCATTATTGCTTCTCCAGGTTCAGAAGTAACAAGAGGTTCCATGAAATAGATACTCACGGGGGAGCAATGCCCATGGCATGGAGATTGGCCAGGCCCACCATGTTGGCATTGCCAATGAGCCCTGGCTTCAGTGCCAGCTGGGCTTGGATGCGGGCTTGTAGTTCAGCTGCTTTCCTTGCCTTCTCAATGGCATCATTCATGAAAGTGGCAGCCTGGGAGGGCTGGATAGTGTTGCCAATTGGAAGTCGCTCTGGTTGGGAGGAAGAAGGAGTCTTTGGCTGTGAGCCAGAGAAAAAGAAGTCAGAATCAGAAGAATTAGACAGGCAGACAGGTTACACACAAATACACAAACACACACACACACACTGGTAGATTGTGGGGTGGAACATGCAGTCACCTTCCAGACTCTCAAATGAGTGGACGGCAAGAAATTCTTTGCTAAAGAGTCTTCTTTTCATAATACCTGAGGTGTAGGGGGGCTAATGAAGCTCAGCTGTTTTTTCCTCTCCTCGATTTGCCGTGTAGCTGCCTCCATCATCTGTTTGATCTGTTCTCGATGGGAGAGAAGTTAAAAAACTGTTAACATCTCTCTCTCTTTTTTTACAAGATTTTATTTATTCATTTGGTGGAGGGAGACAGAGAGAGCACAAGCAAGGGGAGCGGCAGAGGGAGGAGAAGCAGGCCCCCTGCTCAGGCCCCCCGATGTGGGGCTCGATCCCAGGACCCCAGGATCATGACCTGAGCCAAAGGCAGACTCTTTTTTTTTTTTAAGATTTTATTTATTCATTTGAGACATAGAGATACAGAGAGAGAGAGAGCATGAGCAGGGGGAGAGGCAGAGGGAGAGGGAGAAGCAGACTCCCCGCTGAGCAGGGAGCCCGACGTGGGGCTCGATCCCAGGACCCTGGTATCATGACCTGAGCCGAAGGCAGACGCTTAACCATCTGAGCCACCCAGGCGCCCCCCCAAAGGCAGACTGTTAACCAACTGAGCCACCCAGGCACCTCAACATCTTTTTTATTTCTCCTATATAGGTTCCTAAATGCAAAAGGCTTTCAGGTCTAGAGAACTAAAATTTTTTGAATGAACCCATCATATTCTGGCCTGTACGACTGGCTAGAAAATTTAGTAAAGATAAGCTATATAGTTAAGCACTGAAACTTTTCAACCCATCATCCTATTGAAGGATTAGCATGTTAGGTAGTAACATAACTTGATGGTTAAGACTCAGGTTAAGTGTCCGACTTGTGTTTTTGGCTCAGGTCATGATCTCTGTGGGATGGAGCCCTGCGAAAGGCTCCATGCTCAGCATGGAGTCTGCTTGGGATTCTCCCTCTCCCACTACTTCTCCCCTACCTCTCTCAAAATAAATACGTAAATCTTTAAAAAAAAAAATCAGGTTAAGAGAAACCCAAGCTTGACTTTTAACTCTGACACTTAATGCTTGTACGACCTTGGACATGGCATTTAATCTCTAAAACTCCAAGTGTCTAAAAAGGGTAAAAACAGTACCTACACTACAAGACTATTATGAGCATTTCAACAAAACTCCTAACAGAATCCACACAAATTATCATACTTTTTTTTAAAGTGTATTTATTTTTTGGAATTTCTATACCCAACATGGGATTTGAACTCAGGACCCTGCGACCAAGAGCGCATGCTCTCCCAACTGAGCCAGCCAGGTGCCCCAAATTATCATACTTTTTATGAATGCCTGCTTTGGGTAACTGGAGACAACAAAGCAAAGACCTGCTTCCTAGCCTCTGTAAAACCGTTCTTTTGTCCTAAAGAATATGAAAATGATAAGCTTTGAGAATACAGTCAAATAACCCTTCTTTAATTTTCCAAAAGAGACCTTGCTCCCAAGGTGCCTCAAGGTATTTTTTAAAATTTATTTTTAGGGGCGCCTGGGTGGCTCAGTCGTTAAGTGTCTGCCTTCGGCTCAGGTCATGATCCCAGGGTCCTGGGATCGAGCCCCACGTCGGGCTCCCTGCTCGGCGGGAAGCCTGCTTCTCCCTCTCCCTCTTCCCCTGCTTGTGTTCCCTCTCTTGCTGTGTCTCTCTCTGTCCTATAAGTAAATAAATAAAATCTTTAAAAAAATAAATAAATAAAATTTATTTTTAATTTCTTTTGAAGTTTTATTTATTTAAGTAATCTCTACACCCAACATGGAGCTCAAACTCACGACCCCAAGATCAAGAGTTGCAGGCTTTTCTCACTGAGCCCGCCAGGAGCCCCTTCAGAATTTACTTTTTAAACATTTTTTTTGAGTAGATGATATATTTACATAGTTCAAAATGCAAAAAAAGTACAAAAGGGTATATTATGATTTCTTCCACCCCTCTTCTCTATAAAGCACCAGTATCAGTTTTTTTCCTTGCAGAAATATCATATATAGGTACAAATAAGCAAATTCAGGGGCACCTGGGTGGCTCAATCAGTTAAGTGTTCAACTCTTGATTTCAGCTCAGGCCATGATCTCAGGGTCACGAGATTGAGCCCCAGGATAGGCTATGTGCTGGGCGTGGAGCCTGCTTAAGATTCTCTCTCTCTTGCTCCCTCTACCCTTCCCTACCTTAAAAAAAAAAAAAAAAGAAAAGAAAGAAATTCATCTACCCATCCATACACATATATGTATATATTCTATTTCCCTTCCAAGAAATTTTAAATGGTATAAGAAATATTTACTGTTTATAATGGTATCAAAAAAAAATTTTTTTAAGGACTTTATTTGGGAGAAAGAGTGAGCGAGAGAGAGAGCATGAGTTGGGGGAGGAAAAGAGGGAGAGGGAGAAGCAGACACCCTGCTGAACAGAGAGCCTGACACGGAGCTCGATCCCAGTACCCCGGGATCATGTTCTGAGCTGAAAGCATAAGCTTAACTGACTGAGACATCCAGGCGCCCCCAGATAATTCCTATTAAAAAAAACAACAACACAAGTCGGGGCACCTGGGTGGCTCAGATGGTCAAGCATCTGACTCTTGGTTTTGGCTCTTGGATCGAGCCCTGTGCTGGGCTCTGTGCTCAGCACAGAGTCTGCTTGGGATTCTCTCCCTCTGCCCTTCTCTGCTTGCGTGTGCGCTCTCTCTCTAAATAAATAACATCTAAAGAAAAAACAAAAACAAAAGCCCCACAACACCCCAACAAAGTCAACCTGAAATTATTTTTAGTGGATTATATCATCTCATCTCTGCATTGTATTTGGAAATTTTCCTCTGCCATCAAGCCAAATTCTGATTATTTCAATAATTTTCTCAATGATCCAATGAGGTACACAATTGGGCAAATGATGTATGTAATATACCTTGTTCACCACATAACAGGTGCTCATTTCAATAGTTTTCCCCGATGCTAACCACTAATTCAAATTAAGGTCACAACAAATCTGGACCCATGCATCTCTTGCTTCTTCAACTCATAAAGTCACTGCTTTCAGTTCCTAATTACTCACCTGGAGCTTAGTTAGCATACCAGGACTCTCTGAGGGAGGCCCAGGGATCACTTCAGGCTCCTCTTCCACCTCCTCAAAACGGGGTATCCGTCGCTTCTTTACTCCTGATGATTCCTTGGAGATCTCAGAGTCATCACCAAACACTTCCTAAGGAAACCCAAGATGAAAGAAGAGTTGTCTCCCTGCCCATGGGAGAAGGGAAGAATCATCCTAGTCCCTATCAGCATTTTGTGGCTTTTCCCAGAGTCCTCTAGACCCTCCACCAAATGGACCATCTCACCCAACTTCATCATTCTCCTACTCCAGTCAAGCAAATTTCATCTCCACGTCCTTACAAAGGTTCCCATCTAAAGGTCTTTATAAATGCTACTTCCTACATTTGTAATGATTTCCCTCAACTTTTCCACACCCCTATTCCAAATCCTGCCTGAAACTCACCTCCTCCAGGATGTTTTCCTCATAAATAATCTCATCCCACTCCGATCAAACTGTTGTTTCACATCCTCTTAGCACTTAAGACCTGGGTTCATACTACATAAAATTACATTGCTGATATTCTGCTTGCCAAGTGTTAAGTCTTTCAATGTTAGTACTTTCTCCCAATTAGAGTCTAAGCTCTTCCAGGACAGGGGTTTTCTCTTTCTTCTTCAGTATTCCCCAATAACACTTGTTCTCATCAAACAATGGGAACTCAAATATGTTGACTAATTTGCAAGGTGAATTTAACAGGACCAAGAGTGGCCAACTGGAAGGGACAATGGGAAAAAGCAAATGTACACACCGGTGGTAGGCTTTGGGTGACATCCCCTCTTCACTAGGAGGGCTCGTGTTTTGCAAGGACATATCCTCGGCCAGGGGCGAGCGCTTCCTGGAACTCCTACAGTTCAAGAAAAAGGACTCTCCCATAATATATTGTGTGGGGTGGGGACTTGAATGGACCAAAATGGGACCCATATCCCAAGGCTATCTAGATACCTCCTTCAAGAAACCGTTTTTATTAATCCCACCCAATGTAGTCACTTCATTCACAGCATGCCTCAGCACTTACACAGCCATGTGTCCTATTATAGCACTAACTTCACTCCACAGATCTGTGTATATTGTGGATCAAGCATTCCCCCTCAAACATAACAAATTCAACATCAGTCTGACTCTACAGTCAACTCTAAAATTTATATGAAACTGTTACTTAGATTTTATAATTTGTGACTGTATTTTGTTGTTCCCCTCCCTTAAATTGCAAATTCCTTTAAGGCAAGGACTATTTCTCATTCCTCTGAACACCTTACAATGCCTTAAACACAAAAGGCACACAATTCTCTATTTCTCTTGGTACCATAGCCTGGCCTGGGACCAAGCAGACGTTGCTTATTCACTCTTTGTGCCTCAGGAAAAGCAATAGGATAGCCAAGATATCAAATGCACTTTGGAAGATTTGATGGGAGTCACAGAAAAGACTTTTTCAATGGAAGAGACAGAAAAGAGATAGAGAAATCAGCCACTTGAAGCTGCTAATATTAAAAGAAGGCATGACAAATCAGCAATTACCGAATAAAAAGTGAAGGAGGTAAGACAGTAATGATGGTCCTTTTAAGTACTCCACTCATGGGGCCTGATGACCAGCAATTTGCTATATAGCAAACAGTAGGCTCTCAGGACATAGAGTAAATAATAATTTCTGTTAGGTATCCCATCTACAGGTCCATTCCAGAGAAACCTCTAAAAGGAGCAACAATGAGGTCTACAGCAGTGGAGTCACATTCTGAATCAATCTATTAGTTATCAAGTAATCCAAAGAATAAAATCTTAGAGCAATCAATTCATAGGTAGTAGCAAGGGGGAGGGTGGAGGAGACATAGGGAAACATAAGAACCAAAAACTCCTAACTGTACATGAAAAAGGACAAAGCTACCAACTGTTTCCTTGGAGTATTTCAACCCATGAACTTAGGTAGTTCATCACCACAAGATGGTGATAATACAAGTTCACCTCCTCTCCTTTAATGTCTAAGTACCTCTCTTGAATATTATGTATTCTAACAGTGGATATCAAAGTGTGAGCCACGTAAGCTCAGCAACTTTGTTACCATTCAAAACACTCCTAAGCTCATCAGATACTTAACTGTAACCTACCTTCAGCTCTCTTTTTCTGCTCCTGTCACTGCTAGACTTGGAATGTCTAGAGCTTCGGCCTTCCTCCACAGCCTCAAACAGTTTGTCCACAAATCGGAGAGTAGAATCATCAAGAAAAGGTTTCAGATGGTCTGACAGGAGAAAAAGGGGTGGTAGCGTTGAAAAATAAGAGTACTTAGTCCAATACTAGGCATATAACAGACACCAACACTGAAATTTTATCCCCAGGAGGGAGGGAAATGTTGTCCTAAGTTCTTTGTAGGATTTCCATAAATCCTTTTACATTGAATGACCTTACCTTTTGAGGTAAAAGCACAGTTAGAATTTTTTGCAGTAGGAAGTAGCATAGCCAGAGCAACCTATTTAGGTTGAGTATCAAAGTTTATGATGAACAGGGCGCCTGGGTGGCTCAGTCGGTTAAGCGTCTGCCTTGGGCTCAGGTCATGATCCCAGGCGCCTGGGATCGCGTCCCGGGTCAGGAGGCCCCCTGCTCAGGTGGAAGCCTGCTTTTCCCTCTCCCTCTACCCCTCCCCCCTGCTCATACACTCTCAAGTAAAATCTTTTTTTTTTAAAAGATTTTATTTATTTATTTGACAGAGTGAGAGAGCACAAGCAGGGGGAACAGTAGAGGGAGAGTGAGAAGCAGGCTCCCCGCCAAGCAGGGAGCCCGAAGGCAGACGCTTAACCATCTGAGCCACCCGGGAGCCCCGTAAGTAAGTAAAATCTTAAAAAAAAAAAAAAAAAAAGTTATCCTAACTCTTCCCAAACAGCAAGCTATAGGAGACTACCATAAACAAATTCTACCTTCCTCAACTTTTTTCATGTTTTTTTTTTCAGAGAATTTGATATATTTAGATGTCAATCTGAATCTGAATATACCTATCTACTTTAGCATATTTCTTAAGTAAATATAACTTAGCTAATTCAATACATTGGTTAAAGGAAGTCAGTCGGAGATTCAAAATAGGTCATAAATGGGGTGCCTGGCTGGCTCAGTTGGTAGAGCAGGCATCTTTATCTCAGGGTCATGAGTTCAAGCCCCACGTTGGGTGTAGAGGTTACATTTAAAAAAAAAAAAAGTATGTCACGAGTAGTATAAAAAATAAGAAAAAAAGCAAAATTAGTCACTTAGGCTATTTCTATTATAATGCAGGAGAAAATAAAATGTGGCCTGATCTTTTTCAGATACTCCTAACAGAGAATTTGGGGAAATTCAAAGCAGTGTTTAGGATCATGCTATATGTTAAGTCCAAAGATTCATAAAAGGACATACCAGCTGCCTTCTTCTTGTCCATGCCCTTCCCCACACAGTTCAGTGCTGCTGTGACCACTGTGGGCTCTGAAAAGCCCAGCACCCTCTTCACTGTCTTCTCTATCCATGGTTTCAGCTCATCCAGCTCCCTCTTAGACAGTGCCATTCTTCAGGAAAAGGAGGGTAGCTCAAATGGGTTTCAGTACTGCACCTAAAAAGAAACCAGGAAAAAGCTCTGTTAGAGGGTAGGAAAAGACCATTCCAGGCAATGTTTAGTATATCAGGAATGCCATCTCCACCCCTATTCTCAATCAAGCAAGTGCCTGCACTTCATTTCAAGCCAAATACTTTCCCTAAAACCCATACTTCAAAGCAGATAGAACCACATTCTGTTTGTAATCCTAACTCAGTAAGTATCAGTGGATCAGTGAAATCTGTGGAATAAACAAGGAAACCCTGGGAATAATGTAGTCTGAGAAATGAGTTCTAGCTTCTTTTTTGATCCTGTCATAACAAGGACTGGCAAACATACAACCTGAAAACAAGACTGAAAAGCCCACCCAGAGACCAGCTTTTCTATTCCTCCTGCTTCCAGGCAGGCATTCCTTAACACAGCCTTGACCTGTAGGTTTCCCTTCTTTTAAGGGATGAATTAAAAAAAAAAAAAGGTGGCCTTATCCAGGTCAGTCATCCTATATTAAAGCTCATAATCCAGGGTGCCTGGGTGGCTCAGTCAGTCAAGCATCTGGCTCTTGATTTTGGCTCAGGTCATGATCTTGGGATTATGGGAATGAGCTCCACACCCGGTTCCACGCTGGGTATGGAGCCTGCGAGATTCTTTCTCCCTTTCCCACTGGCCTTCCCCCGGCTAAGAAAAAAAAAAAAAGCTCTTAATCCTGGGGTGCCTGGCTGGCTCAGTTGGTAGAGCATGCAACTCTCAATCTCAGGGTTGTGAGTTCAAGCCCCACATTGAGTGTGGAGCCTACTTTAAATAAATAAATAAATAAGCAAGCAAGCAAGCAAACAAGCTAGCTCCTAATCCTTAAGAATGTTGTCACATTTCTCTATAGTCATATTCATCCCTGTGGAAATTCTGGACCCAGATCATTTTCTCTCATGTTCTACAGGATCTGTCAATAGACTTCATAAGATTAATCCCTTAGCTCAGAAAAGAATACCCTCATTTTGGATGTACTTTCCCTCTCTCCCTTCACTATCATAAAGGACCTTCTACAACAAATCTTTGTTATTTAATGCAAGTTAGTGTAATTCTTCAACATTATTCATGTTTACATTCTGCTCTCCTACTTAAATAGCAAAGCTCATGAGCATAGAGAAAATTTTACTTCTCTGATTTTCTCTGTAAGTGCCTAAAGTCAATAAACAGCACTGACCTCAATTTCCAAGCAAACTTCCTCCCAGCAGTGCTACAAATCAGGGTCTCTGAGAGTCAATCTTTCAAGATGTTTTAAGACATCTTTTCTCCTAAAAGACAGTCTGATTAATTTCTACTTTCTTGGCAGGTTTATCTTCTATAAGACCTGTTGCTAAACAGTATATTTAATTTTGGTATAACCATAGGAAGCTAGTAGATTAAAGTCATGAAAACAGGAGTGAAAGATTTTGTGACTCAGGGACATGTTATATGAATAATTCTGTGGCAGCTCTATTCACCTCTCATGAGACAGCAGTATAGCCTATAAATCTCTACATATTAAATGTGCATTACTCAAAAAAAGCATACTCAGACCAAAGAGAGTGAAGAAACAGTTCACGCTGAACATCTGGAACACTGAACTCTATGTGCCAGCTTTGGGGCAAGTAATTCCTCTGTGCCTCAGTTTACTCATTTTACAAAATGAGGCCAATTCCCAAATCTAAATCATCTTTAATCATTCAATAAATACTTACTGCATAATTACTAGGTCTCAAGTAGTGTACTGTGTGCTGAGGATACATACAACAATGAACATAACAGACAATCCTCACCTTAATGGATCTTATATTCCACTAGAATTGAATCATGGGCTAGAAAGTGTAAACAATTTGAAAATCCAAAGCAACAAATGAGGTACGACTCTATCAGATGAAATGTGTGCCCAAGTACCATGCTAACAAATGTATTCAACTTCTACCTAATCCTCTAGGAAACTAAACAGCCGGTGGGCAAAAATAAAAGTTTCAAACAGTAACCAGCTTTGTCACTAATCAAATGTTCAACAGTAACTGCCTGGGGCGCGGCGGGGTGGGGGTGGAAGAAGAGGAAGGCAGAAGGATGTCTGAATGAGCAGGTAGCAGAATCCAATCTTGTGAAGAATTTCCTTACTCCGTGCTCTTCTTCGCTATAACCTGAGTTTCCCTCCTGCAACCTCCATACTTGTTTGCTCTCTCCCTATCTCCGACCGGCTCCCTACCCCACCTTGTTCTCCCCAAACTCATCTTAGAGCTGGTCTCCCCACCTCGTCCCCTTCCCGCCCCCGCCCTTTTCCTCCCCACAATCTCACTCCAACCCATTCTCCCTCAGAACCTTGTACTTCTTTCGGCTTCCTTCCCACTGAACGTTCCCGCCTCGGTCCTCCCCTTGGGGTGCGCCCTGGCCCTCGCCGCTCAGACAGAAAGATACCCTCCCAGGGCCCGGGGCCACTACTCACCTCACAAACTTCAGCCCCTGAGACGGAGCCCGAACGTTACACCGGAACCGGAAACCCTCCGACCGCCCTACGGCCTGCCGTCGCTACCGCCACAGCCGCCGCCACGCCGCGGTCCCCCGACATGTGACGGGGAAGGGCCGGGCCACCGATTCGCGCAGCCGTAGTAACCACTTTCCCCTCGGCGGAGCGCATGCGTGCGGGAGCTGTAAAGTTTGCGCATAAAGTTCCTACCTCTTTAGGTTTCTCCAGCGAAATCTGGTAACTAGATTACTGCGAAGTTAATGTTGCCTGAAGCAGAAATTGGGCTGCTCGCAGTACTCCTAGTATGAATAAATGCGCTAAAAGCCGAGCTTCTGCGTTCGGGTTAAACGGGGCCTTTCTGGTAGAAACTAAACCATCTGAGAGTCGTTGTCACTAGCATTAGCCACCCCTCTTTAATCTTTCTCCCTTACTTAAGCGTGGTGTCAGAGACCACCAAGAAAAATGACGAACATAGGAGGACTCTGAAGATAGCAGCCCCCCATCTGTGCCTTTTATTGTTTCATTCATTCACTGACGTAATACTTGTTGACTGCCTACTACTATGTGCCGGGCATCCTCTGAGAATCGATATTGCTTAATGATTAAGACCATGGGCTTTAAAGTCAGACTGCCTAGATTTGTATTCTAGCTCTCTCTCATTAGCTGTGACATTAGGCAAGTTACTTAAGCCCTGTTTACTCACCTGTAAAAAATCCACTTCATTGGGCTGCTCTGAGGACCACAAGAATGACTGAGGGCAATGCATTTAAAACAGTGCCTCCTGGGCGCCTGGGTGGCTCAGTCGGTTAAGCGTCTGCCTTCGGCTCAGGTCATGATCCTGGAGTCCCAGGATCGAGTCCCGCATCGGGCTCCCTGCTCGACAGGGAGTCTGCTTCTCCCTCTGACCCTCCTCCCTCTCATGCTCTCTGTCTCTCATTCTCTCTCTCTCAAATAAATAAATAAAATCTTTAAAAATAAAAAAATAAAACAGTGCCTCCTCAGAGTTCAATAAAGCTACGTTATATATAATAGACAATTGCCTACATAAATGTGTAACAGACATTTCAAATTTACATGATGAAAACTAAGCTCCTGATTCCACCCCCCACTCCCCCCACCAAAAGAATAGCTCCTAGTCTTCATCCTCAATTAATGGCAACCGTATTCTTAAGAGTTATGCAAGCCAATAATCTTGGAACCCTCCTGGACTCCTCTGTTCCATTGGCCCTACTTTCAAATATATACAGACCCATTTGCTTCTTACCACCTCCACTACTCATTTTAATGCTTGGATTATTTTAGTAGCCTCCTGCTTTCTCTCTTGCTTCCACTCTGCCCCCCCCCCCCTTTAGTCTCATCACCTAAGCTAATAAGCAAAGTAAGGGCAAGTACTACAGTGATCATGTAAACACATCAGAAAGGTCATTATTATCCCCCTGCTTAAAACCATCCCTTGGCATTCCATATCACTGAGTAAAATGCCCTACAAAATGCCCCACTCCATTATCTCTGTGATCTCATCTACTACCACTCTTTCATTCAGCTCCAAAATCCTAATCCCTTCTGTTCCTTGAACATGCCAAGGATAATTTCACCTCAAGGCCTCTGGACTTGATGCTTTCTGCCTGGATTGCTCTTAATCCAGATATAGGATTTGCTTCCTCCAACCCCTAAAGGTTTTTATTCAAATATGACCTCAGTGAAGCCTTCCCTGATCACCCTATTCAATTCTGACGGCTGTCGGGCACTCTGGCGTCCCGATTTTCTTTTTTTCTTTTTCGATAGTACTTATCATCACCTACCATACTAGTACTAGTTTATGTTTATTGCTTATCATTTCACTCCCTCTGGTAGAATATAAACTCCTTAAAGAGAGGAATCATTGTCATTGACATATCCTAAATGCCTACAGCAGCACCTGGTATAATTAAATATTTGTTGAACTAAAGAATGAATTTCAACAGCAGATCTTGCAGGCCTCAGAACCTGCTATAAAGTGTTTTTCACCTAAGGAATGTAAATGCCTTAAGGCATTTTGTGTCACATTGTCTTTGTATCTCCAGGACCTAGGATAGTATCAAATAAAGTTAAAGGCTCAACAAATGATAAATGAGTAAGACCTGCCAGAACTGGTTTTCTCATTCTATCAGTAAGCCTGTATTTTCCCCTTCAAAATGAGGCTCTAAACCTTACTGACCCTTTAAACCACTGCTTCTGAAAAGCACGTATGTGAGCAAAGTATAGTTTGGAAAAAATACATCCAATATTATGGTAGTTTCATATATGGGAAATAAACTATTCTATCAGATTACAAACTACAGAAACTAAAATTCCAAGATGTCTCCTTAGATGATAGGCTCATCACAAAATGCAGTTATTCTCTAGAGAGGTTATTAGAATTTCCCAGGGAAGGTAAGTATTTGTTTTAAAGAAGTATGAGAAATACATACCAAGACCCACCTTCTCTGATGGTGCAGCATGACATAATGGAATAAACCTTGGTTTTGAGTAACACACTGAGGGAGCTCCAACATGTCACTCAAGTTATTCATGCCTCAGCTTCCCCATTGTATCTATAGCATCTAACACCAACGTCTCACAGAATATTCACTCAAAGTCTGCTGAATGGGTTAATGATTCCATCTCTGCAGAGTTGTAAGTTTATTCTGTTTGAGTGCTTTTAACTGTCTGGGTTCAATTCCCCAGAAGGAAATGTTTTTCTAGGAATTGATTTTATTTCTAATGCTTGGAATTGGATAGGGTTTAAATCCTTAGTCTCCCAGTTACTAGCTATGATTCCTTTAGGTAATTAACTTCTCTGAGGTTGTTCCCTCAGTTATAAAGTAAGAATCTCTACTTCAAGAGACTATTGTGACGATTAAATGCAATGCATAAAACACAGTTACTGTGGTACCCGCATAAAGGACAGCCATGTAGACCAACAAAACAGGATAGAGAGCACAGAAATAAACCTCATATATATGGCCAGTTGATTTTTGACGAAGGTGCCAAGACTATCCAATAGGGAAAGGACAGTCTGTTCAACAAATGGTGCAGAAAAAACTGGGTATCCACATGCATAAAGTTGGACCCCTTCTGCACATCATATACAAAAATTAACACAAAAGGGATCAAAGGCCTAAACTTAAAGATAAAAACTATAAAATTTGTAGAAGAAAACATGGGAAAATCTTCATGACATCAAATTTGGCAGTGATTTCTTGGCTATGGTACCAAAAACACATTTAACAATAACAAAAAACAGATAAATTGGACTTCATCAAAATTAAAAACTTTTGTGCAACAAAAGACACTATCAAGAGAGTGAAGAGACAATCCACAGGAGAAAATATTTGTGAGTCATATATCTGGTAAGTGACTAATATCCCAGAGTGTATAAAGAACTCCTATAATTCAACAACTTACGAAAACCAACCCAATTCAAAAATGGGTGAAGGACTTGAATACACATTTCTGCAAAGATATACAAATGGCCAATAAACACATGAAAAGATGCTCAACATCATTAGTCATCATAGAAAAGCAAATCAAAACCCACAAGGAAAAAAAAACTGTACAAGGAGATATCACCTCACACCCATTAGGAATGACTACTATCAAAAAAATTAAAAACAAAACAAAACAAAAACAGGGGCACCTGGGTGGCTCAGTCAGTTAAGCGTCTGACTCTTGGTCTCAGAGTCCTGAGTTCAAGCTCCACGCTGGGTGTGGAGCCTACTAAAAACAAACAAACACCCCCTGCCCCCCAGAAAATAACAAGTGTTGGTGAGGATATAAAGAAATTGAGGGGGGAGAAAAAAGACATTGGAACCCTGTGCCCTGGTAGTGGACATGTAAAATGGTGCAGCTGCATGGAACACAGTATGGTGGTTTCTCAAAAAATTAAAAATAGAATTAGCATAGGATCCAGCAATTTTCCTTCTGGGTAAACACCCAAAAGAACTGAAAGCAGGGTGTCAAAGAGATCTTTGAACACCCATGTTCACGCCCATTATTCAAAATAACTAAAAAGTAGAAGCAACCCAAGTGTCCACTGACAGATGAATGGATAAACAGGGCACCTGGGTGGCTCAGTTGGTTAAGCATCTGCCTTCGGAGTCCAGGGATCCAGCTCCCTGCTCAGCGAGGAGCCTGCTTCTCCCTCTCCTGCTCCTCTCCTCCCCCACCCCTGCTCATGCATGCGCTTTCTCTCTTGCTCTCTCTCTCTCAAATAAATAAAATCTCTAAAAAAATAAAATAAAATCTTTAAAAAAAAGAATGGATAAACAAAATGTGGTACATATGTACAATGGATTATTCAGCCAATAAAAGGAATGGGCTTCTGATACATGCTACAACATGGATAAACCTTGAAAATATTCTAAGTGAAATAAACCAGACACAAAAGGACAAATATTGTATGATTGCACATATATGAGGTATCTAGATTAGACAAATAAAGAGTAGAGGCTACCAAGGAGGAGAGGAGAGTGGGGGGGAATTATTGCTTAATGATGACTGAATTTGTTTCGAGTGATGAAAAAGTTTTGGAAATAGCTGTGATACATAGTTGTGATAGTTACACAACATTGTGCAAATACTTAATGCCACTAAATTGTACACTTAAATATGGTTTAATAGTAAACTTCATGTTATATATATTTTGCTTCAATAGAGAAATATTTAGTACAGTGCCAGGCACAATTGATCATTGCTACTGTGATATGTTCCTTCAAGAAATATTTATTGAGGGGCGCCTGGGTGGCTCAGTCGTTAAGTGTCTGCCTTTGGCTCAGGTCATGATCCCAGGGTCCTGGGATCGAGCCCCGCATCAGGCTTCCTGCTCGGCGGGAAGCCTGCTTCTCCCTCTCCCACTCTCCCTGCTTGTGTTCCCTCTCTCGCTGTCTCTGTCAAATAAATAAATCTTTAAAAAAAAAAATTTATTGAGGGGCTCCTGGCTCCTCTCAGTCAGTACAGCATGTGACTCTTGATCTAGGGATTTTAAATTTTGAGCCCCATACTGGGTGTAGAGATAACTTAAAAAAAACCTTAAAAAAAATACTTATTGAGCATTTTTTAAAAAAGATTTTATTTATTTATAAAAAGATTTTATTTATTTGTCAGAGAGAAAAAGAACACAAGCAGGAGGAGCAGCATGCAGAGGGAGAAGCAGGCTCCCATGCGGGACTCAATCCCAGGACCCTGGGATCATGACCTGAGCCAAAGGCAGACGCTTAACCGAATGAGCCACCCAGGCGTCTCTTGAGCATTTACTGTTTTAAAGATTTCTTTATTTGGGGGGGTGGGGAGGGGGCAGAGGAAGAGAATTTCAAGCAGACGCCCTGCCAAGCGTGGAGCTCGATCCCAAGACCTGATGATCATGACCTGAGCCGAAATCAAGAGTGAGACGATCAACCAACTGAGCCACCCAGGTGTCCCATTTATTGAGCATGTAAATGCTGGGCATAATACTAGGCACTGGGAATATAGTGGTTCAAAAAAACAAAACAAAACAAAACCAACAACAAAGACCCAACCTCCAGGTAACTGAAAATCTAATGGAGAGAGAAAGGCAAGTAAGCAATACATCACAACAAATATAGAAATAAACTACTACTGAGCCTGGGTGGCTCAGTCGGTTAAGCGTCTGCCTTCGGCTCAGGTCATGATCCTAGGGTCCTGGGATCGAGCCCCATGTTGAGCTCCCTGCTCAGTGGGGAGTCAGCTTCTCCTCCCTCTGCCTGCTGCTCCCCCTGCTTCTGCGTGTGTGCGCGTGCTCTCTTGCTCTGTGTCAAATAAACAATACATAAATCTTTAAAAAAGAAAGAAAGAAACTACTATTACAGAGTTAAGCTGAAAAAGATAAATTCAAGACACAAAAAAGTGAACAGAAGAAGAAAAGTTGGTAAAGAGATAGGGAAGTCATCTCAGAGAACATCCAAACTGAGAGCTGGTAAACAGGCAGAAGGAGAAAACATTATGTCCCAGAAGTACACTGGATGGGACAAGTAGCTAGACAGAAAAGAATAATTCAATCATGAAAGGCCTTAAATGCCATGCTAGTAGTTTGGACTTTATCTTGAAAACAATGGGAACCAATTACCTACTTAAGCAGGAAAGTGAAATGATCAAGGTTGCATTTTAGGGGGCACCTGGGTGGCTTAGTCGTTAAGCGTCTGCTTTCAGCTCAGGTCATGATCCCAGGGTCCTGGGATCAAGCCCCGCACTGGGCTCCCCGCTCCGCAGGAAGCCTGCTTCTTCCTCTCCCACTCTCCCTGCTTGTGTTCCCTGTCTCGCTGTGTCTCTCTGTCAAATAAATAAAATCTTTAAAAAAAAAAAAAGGTTGCATTTTAGAACAATCATTCTGACCTAAGTAAGGGTGGAGGGATTGAAGGCCAGGCAACACCGATGCAAAATGGTTAACGGACTGTTGTAATCCAAAAGAGTTGTAATCCAGAAGGGAGCTGGGACTCGGGTTATGGCATTTAGTCCTCAAGACAGGGATCAAGTGGATACTAGTGATGGCTGAGTGTGGAGGAAGACTCAATGATCAGGCTTCTGTCTGGCACAACTGAGGGATTATCGCTAACATTTATTAAGTTCTATGTGCCAGAAGCCATGCTGAGCATTTGACATGCATGATCTCATTTAATCCTCACCACAAACCCCTATATACAATTATTCTCATTTTACAGGGGAAACTAGATATTATGTTAAACAATTTGCCAAGATCATGATTAAATCCAGATCTAAGTAAAAAACTACATATGTAAGATAACTGGTACATAGTCCCAATATTTTCCTCTCCCTTCAAACACCTACATTTAACATATCACTCCATTATTACTTTACCTGGTTAGTATTCAGTGAGTTACTATTCCTTAATGTTTTCTGTTAACACAGAGGCAAACTCTCATTTCATACTTAGTGCACTTCTGAAAACTTTGAAGTACAATGTCAAATTTCACAACAGAGTCCCAATTTTAAAGGGGTAACTGTTTCCAGAGCACTAAACATTGTAAGATCCTTAAATTATGATTGGAATGGACCTGTCAGAGGAAATCCAGTGGACATCTAAGAAATGTCACAGGTGCCTAAGATCAGGATAGGAGGTACTGCATCTATGACCCTCTGCAGCTGGGTCAAACACCAAACCACCCCTCTCTTGAACCCAAGGCAGGGATAAAAGGATTAGGGAAATTCCTATTCATTATATGACCCTGAGGTACCTTCTACCTTCTCAGAGCAGGGAGTGGAAGGTCTTTTTCCCTGCCATGACAGCACAAACTGACCGGACTTCAGGCAGCCAGCCAATTACCCCCTTTACACAAGAAGCCTCTCAACTGGCCAACGGCTAAAACCCATCACTGTTCACTGCTCTGGGGGACATGGGCAATGGTCAGGAAAATGACTAGAACAAGCAGGGGATAATTTCAGAGATGAAGGAAATTCCAGCTCTTAAGCCAGCCCTTGATATTTTGGAGGGAGCCCAAGAGCAACTGTAATCTCAGAGGAATACTGCCAATAGGCCTGGCTCTCCTATCACAAACATATCCTACCATTTTGGCAAAGGCCAGGCCTTTACTCTTCAGCAGCAGCAACTGGCAGGAGGTGAAACAATGCCACGGCTCAAAATCACTCAAAAGTGATAAAGACCAAATTCAGAGACTGGAAAGGGATTCAGAAGGATCAATGTCTAACTTGAAAATGAGGTTGTACAAAGGTAACAAAATTGATCACAGTCTGTATATACAATTTCTCCAACCACAGTGTAAATTTCTGGAGGGCAAGGACCAGATCTTTTATTTCTAAGCTACTTCTATGCAGTGCCCTATAATATGCTTTATTCACCATGGGCTTTACTGATGAGGGGAAGAAAGATGATCAAGCCCTGAAAGGTAAGGAACAGTGATTCCAGCATATCTTCACGCAGGCCTGCCTAATCAATAAGTGTAATTGTGAAAAGGAGAAGCAGTATTGAAAAGACTGAAATTTAGACCGAGAAATCGATTTCATGCAGCTATACCACAAGGGGGCAGTGTTTGAACACTAGAAATCTGGAGAGACAGGGTGCTTGGCAGTCTGCTGTTTACCTCCTTTTTAAATACCACACCGAGGGCTGGAGCCTGGGTGAGGAGAGATGGGCTAGTCGCTCCACCTACCTACTGTGTTCTCCTACAGGGGCTGGAACCAACTCTCCTTATACTAGTAGTGTGGCTGTCAGGGTAGCAAGGCCAAAGGAAACAGACCACAGGAAAGGAAGCAGAGCTGCTAGTCTTCCCACAGAGATCACACACCCAAGAATGCCTGTTAAGCAGAAGTAGGGGTGATAGTGGGGACCTCTGCCTGGAAACGGAGTAGGATGGGGCAGGTGTTCTCAAATGTTAGCAGGCATCAGAATCACCTGCAGGGCTTGTAAAAATAGATTACTGGGCTCTAACTCCCAATTTCCAATTCAGAAAGTCTAAAGTAGGTCCTAGAATTTGCATTTCAACCAATTAACTGAGTGATGTTGATACTGCTGATCTGAAGACCACACTTTTGAGAATCACTGCTGTAGATATTTCTGGCTCTGTGCCCTTATATCTCTTAATACTCGCCCATTCCTTCTTTTCTACCATCCACCTACTGCTTTATTTCTTCTCCACTATTCCTTCATTAGCCTTCTTTAGGAAAACTAAAGGAAAGACAGGAAACAGGAGTGAATGTTAGATTTGTCTTAAGGATTCTGGATAGGGGCACCTGGGGTGGCTCAGTCGTTAAGTGTCTGCCTTCGGCTCAGGTCATGATCCCGGGGTCCTGGTATCAAGTCCCACATCAGGCTCCCTGCTCAGCGGGAAGCCTGCTTCTCCCTCTCCCACTCCCCCTGCTTATGTTCCCTCTCTCGCTGTGTCTCTCTCTGTCAAATAAATAAATAAAAATCTTTTTTTAAAAAAAAAGGATTCTGGGGCCCCTGGGTGGCTCAGGCGTTAAGCGTCTGCCTTCGGCTCGGGTCATGATCCCAGGGTCCTGGGATCGAGTCCCACATCGGGCTCCCTGCTCGGCGGGAGGCCTGCTTCTCCCCCTCCCACTCCCCCTGCTTGTGTTCCTGCTCTCACTCTTTCTCTCTGTCAAATAAATAAATAGAATCTTTAAAAAAATAAAAAATAAATAAATAAATAAATAAATAAAAAGGATTCCTCTGGATAAGGATTCCAGCACTCTAGTCTGGTTGATGGGTGTTTCAGTAGCAAAATTTATTCCAAATACGTAGATGCCTCCTCTCCTGTCCTTTTATCTAACAGTTGGTAGGAGGGGACAATTCAGTAAAGAGTAACAGATGCTCTTCCAATAATGTCTTGCTTTGGGTTTCATAAGAATTGAGTAGGAAATGGTAGATATATTCCACTACATTTTAGAAAAGTTCCTCACCTCTCCTAGACTACTTAAAAATTTTTATTATAGCTAAATATATATGGAATTTGCCATTTTCACCATGCAAGTGTACAGTTCAGTGGCACTAAGTACATTCACATTGTTGTGCAAGTATCACCACCATCTGTCTCTAGAACTTTTTCAGCTTCCCCAACTGAAATTCCGTACCCATTAAACACTAAATCCCCACTCCCAACCAGCCCTTGGCAACCACCATTCTACTCCTAGACTACTTTTTGACTTAGTTTCTCCTTCACATAATAAAAGAGAGGGTCCACTGCTGACTATGGGATTGCTTCTATATATGCAGGCCTTCTTGCACATACGTGATTGAATTTATTACAAGAAAGGTAAGAGAAAATGGGATTGGAGAAAGAAAGGAGACAGCTGGATAGGGATTTTCATACTGGGCCTACTATCCACAGGCCTCAGCAGCCCTGCCATGGATCCAGCCGATTCTTTCGCATCAAGAAGTTGATCTTGCGAGCCATTTCCATGTTGTAGATCCGCCGACAGGTTTCGTAGCTTTCCCGTCGTCGTTGGCGACAAGGCTTTTCATAGTACCGCCGTCGCTTAATGTCCTCGATGAGCCCATCCATGGTGAGGATTCTGTATAAAGGCAGGCAATGAAGTTAGAAACCTGGGCTCATTATTATTCTTTTCCAAGTTCACAGACGGCCAGAAGTCAACAGACCAAACAACTGGTGTCTATAAAAATTATGATGTGAAATGGTGGTTATATAGCTTTAACTGCCTACTTATAGAGGCAATCCCCAAATAGGAATTTGTGGGAAATAACAAAGCAATTAGTGACACAGTCCTTGGTCTTGGGGAGTTCATAGTCAGGGTCATATTTTCAACCTTTATTCTCCCACAGCACACCTGAGGGATGTGACACAGTCCTTAAGAACAGTGGCTCTCTATGGCAGTGATTCTCAACCAAGGGATCATTTCAGAATCTTCAGATGGGGTGAGTCATTTGTAGTAGGAAAAACAAATCATTAGGGGTGATTCCTAATTGGTCCTTAGTGACAAATGCTACCCCATCCCTACAGTTTAACTGACACAACTGACACAGTGAGAGAGGGAAGTCTGTAGGCCTGAGATATCCCTGGGCCTACTTAATACAAGGAGAGAAGAGGCCTTCATCACACCAATGATACAAATGGGAGTATTAAGTTAACAGCTTCACCCATCATTTTCCCCATGTACCACACTACTTTGCTGACTACTGAACACACTCTAATACCAAGTCTTTATTCATGCTGCTTCCTCAATCTAGAATGCCACCCCCACCTCCAGTTGCCAACCTTCTGAGTAAAATTTTCCTCATCTTTTTGATGCCAAACTTAGATGCCACCTCTCTAAAAAGAATATCTTCTTAGAGGAAATAATTTATTTTACTGTATACCTACTTAACGATTATTTCATTCCTTCATTCTGTTATTTATACAAATGTCTCCCTCATTAGACTGAAAATCTCTGAAGGAAGAAACTATGTTTTATTACTCTTTAAGGGTCTATAAAAAGCTCAATGTGTTTTTTCCTGCCCATCCAATTCCTTGCAATGCAGTTCCTCTTGTTGGATATATATTTTTTCTTTTCAAATTTTTATTGAAATTCTAGTTAGTTAACATATAGTATAATACTGGTTTCAGAAGTAGAATTTAATGATTCATTACTTATATACAACACCCAGTGCTCATCATATAGCCCATTCCTTGCCCACCTCCTTCCATCAACCCTCAGTTTGTTCTCTATCGTTAAGTCTCTTATGGTTTGCTTCCCTCTCTCTCTTTTTTCTCCCTTCCCATATGTTCATATGTTTTGCTTCTTAAATTCCACATATGAGTGAAATCATATGGTATTTATCTTTCTCTGACTGACTTATTTCACTTAGCATAATACTCCATCCACATCATTGCAAATGGCAAGATTTCACTCTTTTTGATGGTTGAGTAACACACACACACCCCACATCTTCTTTATCCATTCACCAGTCTATGGACGTTTGGGCTCTTTCCATAGTTTGGCTATTGTTGAATATGCTGTTATAAACATAGGGGTGCATGTACCCCTTTGACCCTATATTTTGTATCCTTTGGGTAAATACCTAGTAGTGCAATTGCTGGGTCATAGGGTACTCTTGTTGGATTAATAACACATCTAACTCAAACTTACCTCTTTGTTCTTCCACAAAGACACTGGAGCTTCTTTTATAAACTACTCAATCCCTAGGCTCCTGAGAACTCTGGCTCCAATCTGTAATTTGTTGCTCCCTCTCAATCCATCACCAGTTGGTCCTAAGGAGGTCTAGAGGCATCTGCTGCTGCTGCCCTCCATTTCTGGCATTGTTTACATGGGCCCTCTCCTGCTCACCCTGTTCTTTCATTACAGGTAAAAAGTTAAGTCACAAACACAGTTGGAGATAAGGAGGTTAAGTAGAAGAAGGGGAATAGAGGAAAAAGAAAATCAAAATAAAAGAAACCACCAGCTACTTCTGCCCAGTGGGAAGCCCTATTTCTTGCTGCTATGTTATACCACAAAGCCCAAGATAACAACTATAGATCGAACATGAACTTGAAAAGATGTGAGCTTTGGGTAAATAACAAATGTGAATAGACATGGGAACCACTGTCCTATGGGATCCTCTCCCAGGCTGCTGCTGTTTAATATCAAGAATGCTTTATAGGCTACTAGAAAATCATTATTTGTATAAATCAGTTTGT
Organism: Leptonychotes weddellii; assembly: GCF_054177405.1. Lineage (NCBI taxonomy): Eukaryota > Metazoa > Chordata > Mammalia > Carnivora > Phocidae > Leptonychotes > Leptonychotes weddellii. The sequence goes on along the minus strand of NC_138372.1, from coordinate 94,567,188 downwards.
CTAGGTGTTAGTGGTAGGAAGATGGGGTCAAGGGAATTACTGCAAATTCCCAGAAGCAGGAGAAGCAGATAATTCAGGTTCTATTGGAAACATAGTCATGCCCAGAAGTCATGTGGATCCAACACTAGAATCTTACAATAGAGAGGTAAGGCACCAAAAACTAAAATAGACTCCATATCCTGGCCCACAAAGGGTCTCCTCTGCTACCCTTATTCTTTAATTTACTTTTTTAAAAAAATTTATTTATTTTTTAAATTTTACTATGTTATGTTAATCACCATACATTACATCATTAGTTTTTGATGTAGTGTTTCATGATTCATTGTTTGCGTATAACACCCAGTGCTCCATTCAATACGTGCGCTCTTTAATACCCATCACCAGGCTAACCCATCCCCCCACCCCCTCCCCTCTAGAACCCTCAGTTTGTTTCTCAGAGTCCACAGTCTCTCATGGTTCGTCTCCCCCTCCGATTCCCCCCCTTTCTTAATTTACTCTTAAATGTTGGTATCCCCCCTCCAGATTCTGACTAAAAACCTCCTTCTTTCTGGTTCTACATGACTTCCTTAATCTTTACCAGTGAGCCTCAACACTAATGCACAATGGAATTATCCCCTGAAAGGTTTTTAAAAAGTACTGATTCCTGGGGCGCCTGGATGGCTCAGTTGGTTGAGCAGCTGACTCTTGGTTTCAGCTTGGATCATGATCTCAGGGTCTTGGGAGCAAGCCCCGCAGGAGGCTCCACGCTCAGCGGGAGTCGGCTTGGAGATTCTTTCCTCTGCGCCTCCCCTGACTTGCGCAGACCTCACGGGCTTGCGCTCATACACTCTCTCTCAAATAATTAAATGTTAAGGAAAAAAGAAAAAGTACTGATTCCTGGGCCCCTTTCCTCAAAGATTCTGATTTAAGTGGTCTAGCATGGAATTATGCACTAGAAATGTTTTAAAAAACTCCCAGGTAATTCTAATATAGAGCCCCACCTGAGAACTGACACAGATACTGCTGACTCCTGAATCTTTTTATCTCTAGTCCCAATCTTACCTTAGAGCTAGACTGTTATTTCCAATTGCTTCAAAACCTATAAAGACCATGATCTGTGGTCAGTGACTATGACTCACTGAAAGCTCAGATGATGGTTCGCATTTTTGAGTAATAAAGTTCTGTACATTTAAAAAACACACAAAAAACCCTACAAAGACCAAAGTTACTGTCTCCTCCTAAAATCTATTTTTCCTCCTCTATACTATTAATGACATCAGCAATTACTCAAGCTAAAGATCTCAGCATGTTCCTGGACTAGGCCTTCTCTTTTACTTCCCACATCCACACTTACCGTATCCTATAAATTCTATAACCCAAGAATTCTATAACCTCAGATCTCTTTCTTCTCTCCTTTCCTATGGCCACAGCTCTAATTATGGTCCTTATCATCTTATACCTGGACTACAGAAATAAACATCTAACTGATCATTTAATCACTAAATGTTTATGGAATTCCAACTTGGTACCAGACATTGTGTTAAATGCTGAGGACAGAAAACAAGCTTAAACATGCTTCCCTACCCTTGCAGTGTAGTAAAGAAGATAATTATACAAGAATTACAATAGAGTGTGATCACTCCTTCCTTCTGTTCCCAAAGCACAGTGGTCCTCAAACTTCAGCCTGCAGCCATCACCTGGATAACCCTTTAAAACATAGATTGCTGAAGCGCCTGAGTGGCTCAGTCGGTTAAGCATCTGACTCTTGATTTTGGCTCCGGTCTCAGGGTCCTGGGATGGGGCCCTGCGTCGGGCTCTGCACTCAGCACAGAGTCTGCTTGGGGTCTTCTCCCTCTCCTCCTGCTCGCATTCTCTTTCAAATAAATAAATAAAATCTCCCTTATTGGGGTGTGTGCTTTCTAAGGTTAGAAATTATTTATTTTTGTATTCATTTTTGAAAATGAAGTCATTTTTATATTTGACATAATGCTTGGCAAAGAGCATATTATCAGTAAAGATCCATAAAATGAATTCATAAAAATGAATCTTCTAGGTGACTGACACATGTCCACAGCTCAGGGTATTAAGAGGCTTTATTATAGACACAGTTCTTGGGAATAATAGCTCAGAAAGCCTCAATAATATTACCTTTCCTAAGATGGCACATTAGAGTTTGGACAGCATTTTCACATCCATGATCCTAATACAATCCTATAAAATTAAAGAAGCAGGCAATGTCATCTTTTTACAGAGTAGGAAACAGTCCAGAGAGGATGACATGCCCAAGATCACCAAATGGAGCTAGAAGTAGAATCCAGATAAAAAGATGGGAGGGGCTGGGCGCCTGGGTGGCTCAGTTGATTGGGCGACTGCCTTCGGCTCAGGTCATGATCCTGGAGTCCCTGGATCGAGTCCCGCATCGGGCTCCCTGCTCAGCAGGGAGTCTGCTTCTCCCTCTGACCCTCCCCCTTCTCATGTACTCGCTCTCTCTCATTCTCTCTCAAATAAATAAATAAAATCTTAAAAAAAAAAAAAAAAGATGGCAGGGGCACCTAGGTGGCTCAGTCGTTAAGCGTCTGCCTTCGGCTCAGGTCATGATCCCAGGGTCCTGGGATTGAGCCCCGCATCGGGCTTCCTGCTCGGCTGGAAGCCTGCTTCTCCCTCTCCCACTCCCCCTGCTTGTGTTCCCTCTCTTGCTGTCTCTCTCTGTCAAACAAATAAATAAAATCTTAAAAAAAAAAAAAAAAAAAAAAGATGGGAGCCAAAAAGACATGGCACACTGTTGGGAAAGGAATGATCCAAAGATCTAAGCCTTAATTTGTCTAGATCTTGTTTGCTGCCGTCTAATGAAGGCCACATTTTGGACTAGTCTAGTATATTAGAGAAACAAGAGAAAAGTCTCTGAAAGAAAAAGATTGGATATATAATATAAAAAGGACATGGAAGGGCGCCTGGGTGGCTCAGTCGTTAAGCGTCTGCCTTCGGCTTGGGTCATGATCCCAGGGTCCTGGGATCGAGTCCCACATGGGGTTCCCTCCTCGGCGGGAAGCCTGCTCTCCCTCTCCCACTCCCGCTGCTTGTGTTCCTGCTCTTGCTATCTCTGTCTCTGTCAAATAAATAAATAAAATCTTAAAAAAAAAAAAAAAAAGGACATGGAAACTGGGTTTGAGGAGAGACTATTAAAAAAAACCAGGGACATTGGATATGACTTCACTAGGAAGAGGATCCTATTGGAATGACAAAGACTGTTTATTTTTGACAAAGACAGTTTAAAAGTGTAATGAAAGAAAACTGGAAAAGGAAGAGGGAGTTCAGACATATACTCAGTCAGGTATCCTACTGGAGTTTCAAAGGTTTGAAACAGAAGTGATCACATTACCAGGCACGTGGGTGGCTCAGTCCGGTAAGCCTCTGCCTTCGGCTCAGGTCATGATCTCAGGGTCCTGGGATCCAGCCCCGTATCGGGGCTCCCTGCTCAGTGGGGATCCTGCTTCTCCCTCTGCCCCCTGCTCATGCTCTCTTTCTCACTCTTTATCTCAAATAAATAAAATCTTAAAAAAAAAAAAAAAAGTGATCACCTTACCAAGTAAATGCCTGTGTGGTCAGGCAAAAAAAAGCAAGATAAGAAAAAAGTAAAAGGATCCAAGAATGGAGGAAGGGAAAGAATGAAAAGATCATGGTCCATGGGGTTGCTAAATGGTGTTCCCTGGATGGGAACCTAACTACACTAGCTAAGCCTTACCCAGTTCTTTCTAGTTATCCTAAAAAAGCACAGATTACCTTCAAAAGCTCCAGAGTCCCTACAGTAGAGGCATCTACTCAATATACTTCTAATAAAAAAGGATGCAGAAAGAGCTTTGTAGAACTAATGAATAGAGAGATGTTACTAATGATGCTTCTGCTTCCAAAGGTAGTTCAAGGACGAGCAGACCAAGGGCTTTAGAGTAAACAAATCAGCTTGGAGTTTGGGCGCTTGGCAACCTAACACTGAAGGAGAAATCTGCTGCCAATTTTAGTTAAATTCATCAGATTATGTAAAAGGAGCTGAGCTGCCCGGGCTGGGGGAGGTTGGAAGTGGCAAACTCACATGTCAGCATAGCCAGCCTACGCCAGGATAACGTGTATGCACAAGGACTCACTGGGCCCAGAAGCTTGCCTACCGGGAATAAAAGAGGTCAACTAGGCACACTTCCAGTGTGCTTGCCTTTCCTTGCTTGGGGGCCAGCCAATCATACAGGGTTTCCTAGCAACCCCCACTCTCCATCTCCTTATCTCAGGGCAGGAATCAGGGCTCTTAGTTATACAACAAGCATTTTGTGGTGGTCTCACTGGACAGACACAAAGGCTGTTTCCTTTGTAAGACTGCCTTTGTGCTCCAAACATACCAAAGCTTTAACCACCTCCCTCTTATCTCATTTGCTCTCCTGCCTACTGTTGTAATTAGACCACAGGACATGCAACTCATTTTTAAACTACCAACCATCAGAAAGCTGGAAGAGATAAGGAGAGGCCTGGGGTGTAATACAGAATACAGAATACAGAAAAGGTGTAATACAGAAAAGGTGGCCAGAGAGGTCATTAAGAAAAAGCAGAGAAAAATAAGAAAAGTGCATCAGAAAATACTGTGTTTGACAGGAAGATGGGATACCTCAGAACCAGCTGGCTCACATTTTCATGCTTAAACTCCTTGCCTAGAGAATCATTCTAAGAGCAAAATATCTGCCCATTTTCTCCCCCTGAAGCTAAAATACAATTTATAGCATATATATTTAATACTCCAAGATTAAAAGGAAGAGAAATATTAGCTTCCTAAAGACTGAACGCCAATTGACAAAATAAGTATCCTCCCGAAAGACTATAAAAATTATTACTGTAACACTTGCTCCAACCTGGCACCTTCTAACAACATGCTCTTTTTTTTTTTTTTTTAATTCTTTTTTCAAAGATTTTATTTATTTATTTGAGAGGAGAGAGAGAGAGAGAAGCCGGGTGGAGGGGCAGAAGCAGAGGGAGAAGCAGGCTCCCCGCTGAGCAGGGAGCCTGACATGGGGGTCGATCCCAGGACCCTGAGATCATGACCTGAGCCGAAGGCAGGTGCTTAACTGACTGGACCACCAAGCACCCCAACAACATGCGCATCTTGCACTGCTTTCCTAGATAATCCCAGCCACAAAGTATGAATTTTCTAAATTCATTAGGAAGCCAAAAAGAGATCATCATACCCGAGGCCCTGAGTCTCTGGGACTTGAATCTTTTTGTCTATTTTTCTTTCCAACCATTCCTCTTCTTTCTGATCAAATTCTTTCTTTTTAAGTACTATATAATTTTTCCCCAAAAGCTGTTCCTAAATTGGTGTTTTAATCCCTGAAATGAAGAAAAAGTAATGCCATGTTTCTTTTTTCTGTAAAGATTTATCTATTTATTTTGGGGGTGGGGTGGGAAGACACCAGAAGTGGAGGGAGGGGCAGAGGAAGAGGTAGAGAGAATCCTCAAGCCAACTCTTCGATGAGCAAGGAGCCTGACGTGGGGCTTGATCTCAGAACCCCCGAGACCATAACCTGAGCCAAAATCAAGAGTCTGCCAGTTAACCGAACGAGCCACCCGGGCCACCCAGGCTCCCCAGTAATGCCATGTTTCTTAATTAGGATATTTGACAGTGTGCCAAGGGTATAATCCAGAGACAAAAGTCTCTGGAATAAATTTTTTTTTTTAAGATTTTATTTATTTATTTGAGAGAGACAAAGAGCACAAGAGGGGGGAGCGGGAGAGGGAGAAGCAGACTCCCTGCTGAGCAGGTAGCCCGATGCGGGACTCGATCCCGGGACTCCAGGATCATGACCTGAGCCGAAGGCAGTCGCTTAACCAACTGAGCCACCCAGGCGCCCCTCTGGAATAAATTTGATGCATTTGCCCAGAGCACCAATTTTAACTTGAATAGGGGTGGAGGTGCTAGCCCTAGAACAGATGCAATGGCAATGAATTAAAAAAAAAAAAAAAGAAAGAGAAAAAAAAAAAGAGACAGAGAGGGATATGAAAACAGATTCCTAAGAACAAGAACTGAGATAGTACCAGGCCAGGCCAGATGGCAGAAAGAATCCAAACATGCCTCATCTTCTGCCATTTATTTATTCTTCCTTCACCTGCCACCCACTTGCATCTGGAATCAGGAAGGATTTTTAGATAAAATGAAAAAAAGGAAAAAAAAAAACAGGAAAAGAAAAACTCTAATGTTGATTAAAATTAAAATATATTGCATTTTGGAAGATGCAGATATATAGAGGTTTGATTCTAAGTTAATTAGAACGATCCCAGACAAAGACATCAGAAAGGTGTCTCAGAAGGTAGAAGGCCTAATGTTTTCTTCAGGTCTGACATCAATGGAAAGAGGATCAACTCCTTCAGGCAGGAAATTAGGAATATTTTGTTTTTCAGGTTTTAAATTTTTATAACTAGAAATAGAGATGAAAGAGCAGAGCATACAGAGGGAATAAATGCTATTATTTCAAAATGAGAGTAGCAGTTGGCTAAATAGAAGAGACTTGGTTGGAAAGTATCACTGTCTATAAGAAAAGTCATTCCAGGGGCGCCTGGGTGGTTCAGTCGTTAAGCATCTGCCTTCAGCTCAGGTAATGATCTCAGGGTCCTGGGATCGAGCCCCGCACTGGGCTCCCTGCTCAGTGGGAAGCCTGCTTCTCCCTCTCCCAGTCCCCCTGCTTGTGTTCCCTTTCTCGCTGTCTCTATGTGTCAAATAAATAAATAAAATCTTTAAAAAAAAAAAGTCATTCCAGTATTAGCAGCAAACTGGATTGTCCTAAAAAAATAAAGCTTAATTTTCTCATTTTTTCATCTCCAGGCCACCTTGAGCATAACCTAATGATCAAGGAAGATAGAGAAAAAACAGCTAAAGTAAACTTAACCATTCAAAATAAATAAATCACCCACAAGCAAAACCAAAAGGGTAAAAACTTCCTTACAATGACTTCCAACTTATCATAATAGCTAATGTACAATGTGCCAAACACTGTTCTAAGCAATTTAATCATACTAACTAATTTAATCCTCACATCAAACCCAAGAGGCAGGTACTATTATTAGTTCCACTTTACAGATGAAGAAACTGAGGCAGAGAGACATTAAGTACCTTACCATAGATCATGAAGCTAATAAATGGCAGAGCAGAGATTTATCTGAATCGGACAGTCTGCTTAAGGGTCTGTGCTCTTCTTTTTTTTTTTTTTAGACTTAGATCATAACCTGAGCTGAAATCAAGAGACGGTCATTCAACTGAGCCACCCAGACACCTGGGGAAGGGAGTTCTGTGCTCTTATATTCAAGCCATGGCTTTGGTCAAAAGTATTAAAGTTGAGGGGCGCCTGGGTGGCTCAGTTGGTTGGGCGACTGCCTTCGGCTCAGGTCATGATCCTGGAGTCCCGGGATCGAGTCCCACATCGGGCTCCCTGCTCGGCAGGGAGTCTGCCTCTCTCTCTGACCCTCCCCCCCTCATGCTCTCTATCTCATTCTCTCTCTCAAATAAATAAATAAAATCTTTAAAAAAAAAGTATTAAAGTTGTAGCTACTTTCTTGATACAAATATAAGAAATGGTTTAATAAATAATCTTGCACCATAAATTGTTTTTTCATTCCTTGCCAAAGTAGCTCATTTCTTAAAAATCAAATTTTTGCTTTTGTGTTATTTGCACTTTAGGAACAGGGGAGGTTAGGGGAGCTAAAGCTAAACCTTTGAAAATCTGTTTTACCATCAAGTAACAGCTGGCCTTTGACATCCCTCAATAATACAAACATCTCAGATCACCCTGGCTAACAGACCCATCTAAATCCACCAAAAAAAAAAAATCATACAAAGACTTACAGGAAAAGATCAGAAAAAGGGTGGAGAAATCTACAAGACTTCCTTTTCCCAAATTCAGCATTTCATCTCACTAGCTAATTCACTACTGAGTCTATGAAGACATTCTTTTTGTGCTTATAATATAGGGACAGAGAAAGGTCATTAGACATTTTGACCCTTTCACAGACATGCCACTAGGTCTGAAATAGGAAAGAGTTGGGAATGAGCAGCGATAGAAAAAATGATACAGGGTATCTTACCACATAGTACTTAACTGATTATCTTTAGGGAACACCTTCTGTGCAAGGATATGACTGGTATGCACAGACATTGAATGAGGTAATGGGGATGACCTAAGACCAGATCCTTAAAAGACACAATTCATCTTGAGCTTGCAACTGCTTCAAAATTACACAGCTTCTGACAGCATCTTTGTCCTCATTAACTATGGTCTTCTGCCATCCAACCCTCCACACCTAAAACTCTTTGCTAAGAACTAGTTTCTCTTTCATTTATCCTCTCAGCCCCCAAGAACCCCACTAATAAATCCAATGAAATAAAGATTCTTAACTGGAAAATGACTGCCATAGGTGTCTACATTTCCAGAGGAACTAGTAAACAATCTAGTGACATAAAAGCAAAGAACACTGTAGTAGAAAGGTGTGTTTTATGCTCCTCTCCACCATTCAATGATTGTGTAATCCAAGAAACATAATTTACATGTCCAAAGCTTCCCTTACTTGTGTAATAAAGCTACCACCTTACTGGCCTTAAGGCAGAAGGCCAGCTCATATATTCTCTTAAGATCTCTTTCATACAGGGACGCCTGGGTGGCTCAGTCAGTTAAGCGGCTGCCTTCGGCTCAGGTCATGGTCCCGGGGTCCTGGGATCGAGTCCCACATCGGGCTCCTTACTCAGCGGGGAGCCTGCTTCTCCCTCTGCCTCTGCCTCTCCCCCTGCTTGTACTCTGTCTCTCTCTCTGACAAATAAATAAAATCTTTAAAAAAAAAAATCTCTTTCATACAATTCTTTGATAATTCAACTCAACAAGCATTTGTTTCTTTCACACTGGGGAGAGAAAATGATGAAGCAAGCCAGAAAGTCAAAATCCTTACAACCAATGATAAGGGAAGACTAAGGAACTATTGGCCTGAGAACGTCTGACGTTAAGGTATTCTTTATTACAGCCCTTCTACATCTCTTAGTCTAGCATTCAAAACCTTTCAAAACAGGTCTTCTACTCCCAGTTCATTTCCACCTTTATGTTTTTGCTTTTGCTGTAACCTTCCCCGAAACCTGATACACTTTTCCATCTCTTGCTTCCTTCTCCAAGATCCCAAATCTCAATTCATCTTTCCATTGGCCTTGCCCTACACCAATCCCTCCCTCGACCTTCTATTTATCATGTACTACGTTCCTGCTTCCCAGCAACTTTATATTTTTATTTTCCCTTTGGGTTCCTTAAGTCTTGGGGGAGAGAATTCAGGCTCTGTATATACAAACCCCATACAGTTAGGTTTTGGGGAAAAACTTCATTTTTAAGATAATAAACTAAGGGGGCGCCTGGGTGGCTCAGTTGGTTAAGCGACTGCCTTCGGCTCAGGTCATGATCCCAGGGTCCTGGGATCGAGTCCCGCATCGGGCTCCCGGCTCGGCAGGAAGCCTGCTTCTCCCTCTCCCACTCCCCCTGCTTGTGTTCCTGCTCTCACTGTCTCTGTCTCTGTCAAATGAATAAATAAAATCTTAAAAAAAAAAAAATAAAATAAAACCTTTAAAAAAAAAAAAAGATAATAAACTAAGGGGCTGAAAAGTTTCAAGAGGCTGAATACCTGGGCTGGCGGAGGTTTGAGAACAATCTATGACAGGGGAAGGGAAAGAATAACCACCCAAGCACTTCCCAAGAGAGCTTGTCTAGGCACGATTCTGGTTACCTGTTTAGGGTCCTGTATGCACCTTCTATGTTCCCTTCCTGTACCATCACAGTCCTGGCAATGAACTTCAGATGTTTTGCCATGACCTTGGAATTTAAATCTTCACTCTGCAGGACCTAAAGGATAATGGATAAAGGCAAAGTATAGAGACCAGGTAAGAAAGAGAAACAGAGCAGAATGCACACTCTACCGCACGGCTTACTCAGGGTCTGGAAAAGCAACGTGCCCAGGAACAAGGGACACAGGGGCACGTGGGATTCTTCATATCCCAGAGATCATACGCTAATCATAATCAAGACTGCCTAGTTCTCTTTGCCAATACAACCCTAGCATAGGGAAGAAAAGAGATGGTAGCAGGGCGTCATCACGGGGATGTACGTGGCCGGGCACGGGAGGATCCGGTCGCGCCACAGGGTACTCCAGTTACCGCTCACCGCCCCAGGAGGGTTTGGGGGTGGGAGCTGGGTACGAAGTCTTTCTCGCGCAAGCTTCCCCTCCCACCATACCCGCTTTGCTTTCCCCAACCCCAGATCCTCACCCAACTCCCACAGGAACCAGGCGCCATAAAGCTAGCTCGCGGCCGGAAGCGGAAAGACGTCATCTCCTGCGCCTCGCGAAGAAATCCAGGCTGGAAGGAGAAAAACTGCTTGGAAACCATGGCAACATTCTTCCTGGCTCCAGTTGATGGCTTCTCCACGCCCCCTTCCCCGACGCCCCCGCGCCAGACTCCCCACGCCTCCAGCCCGGACTCGACACCTGACAAAGCAAGATATTCGTTGCCTTAAATTCGCCCAAAACAGGTTCTCGTTTTCTCATGCTTCGGTCTCTGAGAAGGTCAGCGCGATTCCGTACCCCCTAATCCTATCAAATCTGTAATAGATATTTAAGGCATTTCTTTTTCTGGAAGGAAAATGAGAGAAATAGGCAAAGCTTCCTGAACACGCTTCCTGTTTTCTCAAAGGACACAGATTCTTTGAGATCTGCTGTCCGGAAAAAACAGCTTCACGACCCTCATCTGCTTAAAAACTAAGGAAAAGAAATGAACATACCGTGAGTTTCCTATAACATCATATGCCCAGGCATTTGACTAAATAAAGTGAAATTACTAAACAAAGAGTTGGGAAACGCCTGCAGGTTTTAGAATTGAAGACTTTTTTTTTTTTTTTTTTTTTTTAAGATTTTTGTTCTTAAGCCATCTCCACACCCAAGGTGGGGCTCGAACCCACCACCCGAAATCAAGAGCCCCGTGCTCCACGGACTGAGCCAGCCAGGCGCCCTGAATTGAAGACTTTTATGACAACTTCTATCCCTTTGCCTCCCAGTGAGACCTAGTAGAAATATCTCCTTTGTTTCTTCTTCACTGTGGAAACAGATTTTCTTTTATTCATATGTTACTTCTACATATCCATCTGTGGTTATTCACATAAATTCAGACCTAGTGGCTACTGGAAAACAGTAGAGAAAGGCTCAAAAGAAGAAAGATACACAAGTGTCCCGCACAGGGCACCTTGCTCAGCGGGAAGCCTGCTTCTCCCTCTGCCTGCCGCTCCCCACTGATTGTGCTAGTGCGCGTTCTCTCTCTCTCTCTCTGACAAATAAATGAAATCTTAAAAAAAAAAAAAACCAAGCAGGTACTTGTGTTATAAGTTAAGCCAGGTTCAAAGTACCAAAATAGAGCGAGACTGGGACATCATTAGGCTTATTAACAAACTTTTATTGAATGCCTACTCTTTGTTAGGTGTTTTTTAAAGATTTTATTTATTTGAGAGAGAGCGAGAGCGAGAGGGAGAAGGCACAAGCAAGGGGAGGGGCAGAGGGAGAAGCAGGCTTCCCGCTGAGAGGAAGCCCAATGTGAGGCTCGAACCCAGGACCCTGGGATCATGACCTGAGTGGGAGGCAGACCTTTAACCGACTGATCCACCCAGGCACCCCTGTTAGGTGTTTTGATACCATTCCAGTGCCTTTTGGACCACCAGAAGACAGTACAGTAGACATAACTTTAAATAGTAAAACAAGTTAGCATATGATAAATGCAAAATAAATTATATAGGCAAAAGGATAATATGATGGAAAAGCACTGGATTAGAAGTTAAGAGATCTGATTTCTGTCCAAATTCTGATACTCATATGTCTTATGTCACTTAAACCCATAGTCCGAAATCTACTGCCTATAGGTCAAATCCAGTTCCATTCCTGTTTTTGTAAATAAAACCTTATTGGAACACAGTTGTGCTCATTTGTTTGCCTTATTAGATATGGCTGCTCTGGGCAACAATGGCAGAGTTGGGTAGTTGCCCTCAATCACACAAAACTTGGCATGGGAAAAAAATTTGTCATGGGAATCAAATGGGATAAAATATAAAATTCTTTTTGAAATAAAGGAAGAGGGAAAGTAACATTTTTGAGAATCTGTTATATACCAAACCTTGTATGGGTACTTTATGTGCATGATTTCATTTGATGGAGTAAAGGGCCAAAGACAGCTTATATATCATGTTTAGTGGAGAGAATAACTGGGAAAAGGACTTGAGTGAGTCTCTTAAAGAAGGGTAGGGTTTAATTGAGAGAAGCAAGAAAGGCTGGGCAAGGTGAATAGCATGAACAAGAGTTAAAAAGTCTTACAGTGTTCATCAAGGGCAAATAAAAAAGCGAACAGAGGGATCAAGTAGGGGAACAGAAGGAGAAGCAAAGACTTTGAGTAAAGGCTTTGAACTTCTCAAAGCACTGAGGAGCCTTTGAAGGATTTGAATAGGAAATGACATGCAAAACACTGTTCTAGGAAAAGTAATCTGGTATCAGTGAGAGGGATTAGAGGTAAGAGAGACTATTGCTATAATTAAAGTTTAGGCCAAAGATGTGGCAATGAAATGGGTAGGAAGAAATGGATTTTAAGAGACATTCCAAATACAGAATAAAAAGGATTTGGTGAGACACCTGGGTGGCTCAGTAGGTTGAGCGTTTGCCTTTGGTTCAGGTCATGATCCTGGGATCGAGTCCCACATCAGGCTGCTTGCTTGGCAGGGAGCCTGCTTCTCCCTCTGCTTGTGCTCTCCTCTGACAAAGAAAATCTTTAACAAAATACACACACACACACATATATATATTTATATTATATATAGAAATATACGTATATAAAGGATTTGGTGACTGAATGGCACCAAGTTTTAAGTTCAGTTATCTAGAAAAACAATGGTAGCTTAGACAGTGTTAACAGAAGAAAAAGAGTATAAAAAGGAAGAACAGGACATCTTTAAAGGAAAGGTAATATTTTGATTGGTGACCACTGGAAAAAGCACCAGACTGGAAACCCAGAGTTTTGTACCCACATTGTGTTGTCTTGCACAAGCCACCTAAATTTCCTCATCTAAAAAATTAGGGGGATGAATGATACCTCTTGGCTTTAAAATGCTGAAATTTTCAACAATATTTAGGTGTTAATAACATGTAAATAGAATTGTTCAGCAGAAATGTAGACTTTCAATACGTCTTCTAGGGGAGAGAGTGGGACTAGAGATGGGGATTCAGAAGTCTTCAAAGTTGAGGCAATAAAGCCATGAAAGATGAAATCTTTAAGTGAAAGAATGTAGTCAGAGAAGAGTAAAGGATCAAGGACTGAGCCTAAGGGAACACCCACACTCCAGAGCAGGCAGAAGTGGGGCCATTAAGAGATATGGAAGTTGCTGCCAGGTAGGTAAGAGGAGAATTAGGATAGTGTGTTGTCATGGGATCCAAGGGAGGAGAGTTTCAGGAGGTAGCATCAAGAGTGTCAAATGCTACAGAGAGCATGAAGCACATAGCCTTTGTGCTTGGATCTAGCTATTGATTAGGTGGAAGCTACATTAGAATACCTGATCCTGGGGGCTCCTGGGTGGCTCAGTCTGTTAAGCGTCTGCCTTCAGGTTTGGGTCATGATCTCGGGATCCTGGGATCAAGGCCTGGCATTGGGCTCCCTGCTCAGTGGGGAGTCGGCTTCTCCCTCTGCCCCTCCCCACTGCTTGTGCGCTCTCTCAGTAGATACATAAAATCTTTTTTTTTAATTTTTAAAAGAGATTTTATTTATTCGTTTGAGAGAGAGAGAATATGAGCCAGGTCGGGGTGGGGGGAAGTAGGGGGAAGGGCAGAGGAAGAAGCGGATTTCTGGCTGATCAGGGAGCCTGACACAGGGCTGGATCCCAGGACCCCGAGATCATGACCTGAGCATAAGGCAGACGCTTAACTGACTGAGCTACCCAGGCACCCCCGAAAAATAAAATCTTAAAAAAAAAAAAAGAATACCTGATTCTGTGTGATAATTAGTGACTCTAGAAGGTGCACTAGAGTGACAGTAGCTAAGCTGCAGGAGGCTAAGGCTTGAGTGGTAGAAAGGAGTCAGAAAGATTAGACTGTCAAAAATATGAGGAAAAGATAAGAAAGAGGACAATCAGACTCAAGAGATGTTTTCCGGAAGGGAGAGACCTGATCCCACTTATGGGAGGAATAAATATTATTTGTAGGAGAAATAAATAAATAAATAAATAAATAACTCAAGAACAATGTGAAGTTACAAGATAAAGAAGGGATAAATAATACAGCAAAAGTTCCAGAGGAGAAAGGTAATCAGGAGCACAAATGGAGAGGTTTGCCTTAGAAAGGAGGTCATGTGGGCCGCCTGGGTGGCTCAGTTGGTCAAGCATCTGCCTTTGGCTTAGGTCATGATCTCAGGGGTCCTGGGATCGAGCCCCACGGCTCTTTACTCAGCAGGGAGTCTGCTTCTCCCTCTCCCTCTGCCCCTCTCTCTGCTCATGCTCTCTCTCAAATAAATAAAATAAAATAGAAGAGAAAGGAGGTCATGTTCTCTGAAATCAAGAGACAATTATTCCCTGAGAATGGAGAACTTGAGAAATAGGGGAAAGATGTGTAACCAGCTGTGAGAAACATGCTAAGTAGCCAATAAACAGTAACTAAAATGACCAAGTAGTCTGATACACTGCCAAGGCTTAGGATGGGAGAAGACATAGTTTTGGTGGAAACTGGGACAAATAAGTCAGAGTGATATACAGAGAAGGGCAGATGCAGATAAATTCACAGACTTTCATGTTTGCCTCCCAATAACACTAGGTAGCTTTCCTTAGCCTTGCACACGTTTAGCTGCAAGCTTTTTTTAAATTTAAGATTTATTTATTTATTTTAGTGGGGGAGGGGCAGAGGGAGAGGGAGAGAGAGAATCTCAAGTAGGCTCCATGCCCAGCATGGGGTTTGATCTCACAATCCTGAGACCGTGACCTGAGCCAAAATCAAGAGTCAGATGCTTAAGCTTAACCAACTGAGCCACCTTGGCGCCCCTCCTGCAGCTTTTTGAATCAAGATGTGGCTCTGCATGTGAGGAGACTCCCCATTATGACAGTTCTAGGGCACCCCTTCCTCTTCAAAACTGGCAACCACAGTGGCTGTTCTGGCTCTTGTGTCCCTCCTCTGGCCGCAGTAGATGACATACGCATTTATCCACAAGCATCAACAGCTCCCATCAAAGCAAAGAGCTATCCCAGAGCAGAAGAACCTGCTAGTCTGGGCCAGCTGGAAGAGTACAAAAGGGAAAGGTACTAGTCTCTGAGACTAAATGAAAACACAAGCTCAATTCTGAACCCTGTAACTGTCCCAGGAAGTTTTCTGAACCCTGTAACTGGTCCCTAGGAAGCCAGCAGCAGAGTCTCATTTGCTCTCCACAGGATTTCTATCATCCCATCCAGACTTCTAACTTGCTGGAGCTCACTGTCACAAACATTCCCATCCCCTTTCTTCTCCTCTGCTGCTCAGAGGATCAATATTGGTATTTTAAGCAGAAAGTTTCAACTTCCTTTAATCAACAAACTCTTTAGGTATAAAGTTTCTTTAATCAAAAAGGACTTCTCTTCCCTCAACACGAATGCACACATTAAAAGTAAAAAATATATATGAGAGAGACATATATTTACACAAATTAGAAACCACAGTCTCGAGTCCTGGATTAGGGGTTGAGAAAATGGACATCAGGAGCAACTGGAGGATGGCTTCTCATCTGCTCTAAATGTCCCACAGTCATCTCTCTGGCCATGGTGGGTAGACCAGGACCAGATAGGGTACAGCTCCAGGCTTATGGCAGAGTTACTGGCAAACTGTGGCAATGAGGTCCCTCTCCAGAGAGCTTCTTAGGATCACCAGGGATGACCGCAGATGCTGTAGCAGGTGGAACTGGAGTGGTTGGGGGAGAGTGGGTGAAGGGCTGCACTCCGTGCTGGACAAAAAGGATGACACCAATGCTGGCTCCAGTGCCTAAAGGACCATGGCTAAAGGAAATGGTACCTGGGGAACTGAGGGGGGGGTTGCAAATTGGAGTGGTGTGGATCCAAGTGAGGTGCATGGTTGGCCATTCAGTGAGGTGCCAAGGCTGCTTTGGTTTCAACAGCAGATGTCCTAGCTGTGTCTGGTCCATCTTTTCCATTGGAGGTGCAGGAGAAGAAGCAGCTGAGTAACTGTGGTGGCTTGGAAAATGCTAGAAGGGGGAGACGAGAAGAAAAAAAAACATGTGAGAAAGCTTTCAGATTAACTCCACTAGGTTGCTTAAAACTTTTCTTTCCTGGGGGACTCTGTTTGCAATGCAAACATACCTAGTTTTATGCAACAGCTCATTTTCTGCCAGGCGATGATTAAAAGTTTTAGTAACCTAGTTATACTTTCATTTACTTAACAAATACTTGAAGGCTTTTATGTACCCCACATTATATCAGGCACCGGACATCCAGACAGGAGAAATAAAACAAACAGTCCCATAGGTTCTCACTATTTATAAAATAATTCATTTTACAACTTCTTTTTTAAAAGTCTATTTTTAGTTGGAATCATCATTCTCCAATTTCTGCATTTAAAATTTTAATTTCCCTTTGTTGAGTTTCTCAAGAAATATAAATTAATATGCAGGCAAGATCCTCCTGCCTATTTTTGAATGAGTTATTCCCACAGCAATAATAACTGTGGTTGACTGAATACAAGAAGGACTGTCCATTACCTATAGGAGACTTTACCCTCCCTGTAATTTGAGTACCCCATAAATACCCTGTTGTTTAAAGGCACAAAAAATAGGTCACTTCCAAACGGGTCTAAGAATCTATCCAACACTCCTTCTGTGGGTGCCCCATGGGTGCCCTCCTCCCCTCCCAGTGATATACCTGTTATGACCAGTCCTTGAAGCCCACACTTCCAGAGGGTTTGGTACAAGGATACTTGGGTAGGAGTAAAAAGAGGGAGAAGGAAAGAATTTTAGGGCAACAGAGGAGAAAGGAATTGTAGAGAAAAGCTAAGGACTCTTCCTGCATGACTCATTTGGCCAGGCAAAAAGCCTTCTGTATCTATGCAGAAAGCAGATAAGCTGCACATGAGGGATAGGGTTAAACTTCATGGAGTTCTTTGTAGTGATCAGAACAAAATAGAACAAAAACCATACAGGAATCAAGACAATGAAGGAAGGTGAGGCATTCCCTCCCCTGAAAAGAAACCTGTTGGAAAAGAGTAAAAGACTCAAGAGAAAACAGAAGGAACCCATTTTTGCAGGTACACTTTGTTTCCTTATATCCCCATCTCCCCCTCAGTTTTAGAAGTTCTTACCTTGGTCAGCTGGTGCCTGCTATTACCCAGTGATGACTTCTGGGCAGCTATATGAGGAAACCAAGTCTTTAACATCCCTTCTACCTGTAGCAAGGTTCCTAAGTAACGTTCCCTGTGAAAAAGACATTTCTTTAAAAAGCCATTAAGTGTGAAAAAGCAACAAGACAGGATTGTAGATATCTCCTTTTTTATGAAGCACTGAGGAAAGAACCAGGGGAACTTACCCCATCTGTGGCTTCTGCAAAACACCTACAATACGATGGATTCTATCCATTGCCACGCTTTGCTGGAAACTGCTCAATCCTGGGGTCAGGGAGAGAGAAAGGCATCAAGGGTTGAGATTCAAGACTTTAGTCAGGTAAAGGAAGGAAAGAACAGGGTTAAAATAAATTCACCTAAAGAAATTAAATCACAGAGGCAGAAAAGTAAAAATGTAGGCTGTGAAGATTTAAGAGAAATACACATTTAAAACATTGAGAGAAAGAGAAAGAGATGAACCTAGCCAGATAATTGCAATTAATCAGATAATTACCTCTCTCAAATCGACCCATCTTCAGCCCATTCAGTAGGTCTGTGAGAGGGCGGATGAACCCTTGAAGCTCTTTACACTGTAGGAAAACAGGACAAAGCCTATGAAAGGACTGAGAATTGCCCCTACAGTACTGTTCTTCCCCACCTCCAAATCTGGGAACCAACACTCTCTTCATTGGATCCTTACTAACCATCTGGGTGCTAAGCCATTCCAGTATTGTCGACTTTCCTCTGCTTTCTCTTACCTTCTGAGCAAAAAGCAGGTCTCCTTCTGTGGTACAACCCTGGATGATCATGTTGGTCTGTAATCCACCATCTCTTGATCTTTTGACCCCAGATCCTGCCATGGGAGAGGCCAGGCCTCGCTGTTCCAAGTGAGACGCTGTATGTTGGTTGCTGGAAACCTTGGGCCGTTGCCTGCACCGGATAGGACCGGGGCTGGGCCGAGAACCTCCCCTTTGCCCAACAGGGTCTGACCTGGGGCCACGGGCCGCCTTGTCCTCCCCCTCACTATCGGAGGGGAGGCCAAAGTCACTGTTCCCTGGGGAGGTGGAAAAAGAGGAAGAGAGAGAGTAGGAAGAACAGGAAGAAATGCTAGCTGGAGAATCCATAGGTTCAGAAGCAGGTGCTGGAGAGCAACTCCGGGAGTACCCAACGATCGGAACCTGCAACTGAAGAGCAAAGCGAGGGAGTTTGTAACCATAATCTGGAAATTAGGAAATGGACCGGGAGACTGGGGTGTACTGTATGGGACGATAATACCTCTTCTCTCCTCCCCAGCATTACATGTCTCAGAGACTATAGAAAAAGTCATCTCCTCCGCCTGCCCCCCTCAATTAAAAACCTGGACTGCCCCTCTGGCCTCCGCAGAACAGCTTCTTAGTCTGACACAGACTCTGTTCTTTACTCCCCTCTGTTCAGAGTAAATTACCCGACTTGACACCTTCCCCTGACAGTTGTTCGCCAGGTCTGTTCCCAGCCTGACCCCGCAGCGAGGGCTACTGGAGAGCCCTAAATCTCCGGTAACCCACCCAATGACCCTGTAGGGACCACTCCCCACAGGGACCTCACGCCTCTTCCCAATCTTTCTGATCCGGATCCCTGAGCCGGGACCCTCTACAGTCGCGCCTGCCACGTGATGCTATCCTTCCCAGTTCCAAGATCTGCTTTCGGTCCCTAAACCTACCCCCTCCGGGTCTGATCCTCTCGCGCGGATCGCTTCCTTTTCCTGCAAGCCTCCTCACCTGTATCGGTCGGCTCAGCCCAGGCTGTTTCCTGCTCCTTCTCCAACTCTGCGGGTCTCGGCTGCCCACCTCCGCCTCTCTCCCACTGGGTCCCGCCCCTTCCCCCTCCCAGACACGTGCGGCTGGGCACGTGCCTTCCCCCTGCGTACACAGACCTCGCACCCTCATTGGTTGCCTAGCCAGTGGCACGTGACTCTTGTTCCTGAAGTTCACATCCCATTTGCTACAGCCTCCAGGGGCTCGGCCAATAGAGACGCTGGTAGGTGACGATTGGCTGGAAGGGAAGCATTCCGTGCCCCGCCCCTACATGCGGCTTGCGAACCGGACCCGGTGATGAGAAAAGGAGGAGGATGGAAAAAGAGTGGAAAAGGGCGGAGCCCGAGGCCTTAAATAGGATGATGGTGGGCAGGAGACGTGCGGTTGGAGTGTGCAGACTGGTTGTGCGATCTGAGGCGCGCGTGTTGGGATGTGGGACTCCGGGCTCCTCCTCGGTAGCAGACGCCCTCCCCCTGCCGCGGCCCCCCTCCCGTTTGAGCGCCTCCTCTCACGAGGGCAGCACGTGGAAGCCGTCAGCAACTTGGGTCTGCAACGTGTGTGAGAGAATGGATGTATGCCACTGTGTATCCTCTCCCCCTCTGGGCCGCGCGGCCCTCGTGACTCTCGGGTCTCTGCTTCACCCTCTCCGCCTCCTCCTTCTACAGGTTGGGTGCCTCCTGCCCTGCTGGGTGAGGAGGGTGGGGACTGCTGCCGAGAACACCGCGTCCTCTCGCGCACTCCCACTGGGGCGGCTCCTCCGGCCCTTTCCTTACATAACCCGCCACGCACGTTACCAGCTCAGATGCCAGCCAGCCACGACTCTAGAGGTCAAAGACGAACTCGGTTGTTCTTGACTTTTCTATCCGGGGTCCTCGGATTCCTAGCGCAGGGAAAGGAGTATGGGTAGGTCCCTGATTTCCTAGATTATACCTTTGTCCAGCTTCATTGCCTTTATTTGTTCCCTGGAGAAGATTCGAAAGGCTTGGAAGGAGGGAAGGTGGCAAGTCCGGAGTTGACAGAGTCCGGAATTTACTATTCAATGCCCCTTGCAGTACTGAAAGTACAGTGCGGCGAAGGGGATAGGGGCTCAGGGACCGTGGGCTGATTGAGGCTGTGACACCGAAGAGACCGCAAGGGGGCAGCCCAGTTCTGATTAGGGTCTCGAGGACAGAGGAAGAATTAAAGTATGTCCCTGCCTGCCCTAATTACGCGCTGGAAAAGGCACATTGTTGGGGGTTGGGGGTGTAAGTGGAGGAGGGTGTGAGTTTTTAAGATCTATTCTAAGTAGTTTTTAATATTTTACATATGTTTAACAATGTGCTTATTTTATAAAAAGAAAAAAGTGTTCTACATAAACCTCAACTCTCTTTTCCCAAACACGCTGTCTCAACACCATGTGTAATAAAATATTAGAATTAGATGAAGTTAACTGTGTTGGTGCTCTTCTCCATTCTTCACAACAGTTCAGGTTTATTCACAGTCCTAATTATTCCCTCTAATTCTACTGCCACCTAACTCCCTTTCTAATCTACCCTTCCTATCCCCATATCCTGGTGCTCTCTTTAGTGTTGTGAGATTAGAACAGACCCTCACGAAGGAGTAGACAGTAACCAGATTATTTCATTTATTTATCTTCCAATTTCCTCTTCCCAAATCCCCATCCAAAGAGTTGTAGCAGCCTTCTTTCTCCTAAAAAAGGAAAGAAAGGGAAAAATAGGCTCAGGTGGCTCAGGAAGCCCCTCGTGGCCCCCCACCTCTATGAAAACTTCCCAGATTTCATATTCTGGGCTATATTTCTCCCATCTCCTGGAAGATGTGTCCCCTCCCCTCCTCACTCCTTCCTCTGGTAAAGCTCTTCATCCCCTCCCACCCCCCCAATAGTTTTTTTAGAATCCCAATTTTAAATTCCTTTCCTATAGTACAGGCTTCTCTTCCCTCCTGCTTGCCTCCACCACTCTCCTCTACTGTAGGGAACCAGCCGCCACCCCTTCTGCCTCTGAACTTTGCCTCTTCACTCTGCCAGGTTGTAGGGCACCTCCCACTATGCCCTCTGGCAACTGCCATATCTTAAACCACCTCCTGGCTGGAACTAGCTTTGATTCCTCAAGTCAGACTGGAAATCTGGAGAGGTTTCTTCCCTGTTTCACCTGCTTCTGCTGTAGGAGGTCCTGAAGTCCTCCCAGTTCAGAAAAAGTAAAGACTCTTGTTCGAAAAGTCTTTGCCTCAACATCTCCTAAACCTCTTTAAAATTAGATAAGATTTTTCTAAATGGGATCCCTTGTCCTTTAAGCAGCTGAGAATTGACCAGGCTGGAAACACTAGCCAGAGATATTGGGAAAAAGTTACTTCACGGACTCCCCAAGGCCAGTGGCTGCACTCTCACCTTCTACATGAAATATATCCCCCCCTGAACGAGGGCCCAGGACAGGAGGAGGGGAACAGGACTCTGCAGACCGGATACAGCATCGTTCAGATCTGGACTCTGCTAAAATACAGACATCCCCCCACGGTAGGCCAGTGTCATCCTTCCTACCATCCCTCCTCCCCCTCTGGAAGGATAGCCATCTCTTTATACCAACCTCCGTCTTCCTTTCTTCGGAGCTTAGAGAAAGATCCAGCTCTCCTCCCCATAACTATGAGGAGTCCTTTCCTCTGTGCCTTTCAGCCTCCGGAGCATATCGGGGAGGATCAACTCAATTCAACCATGTGTATTTTTTATCTGTTATGTGCATGACACTAAGCTTAGTCACTGTGCTAGGTGCTACAGCAAGGATATAAGTGTGATTAAGACCTCCCTCCTTTCTTCAGAGAGTTTACAATCTAAATGGAGCCTACTATGTACCTTAAAATCTTTCCCTGTCCTTGTCATCAATCACCAGCTTTCCATTCCTACTGACTCCTCCCGTCTGTGTTCAACTATATTCAGGCTATACTTTGGTCCTCTTGCCCTTTTTGGCGGCTGCTTCTTTTTTTTCATTACCAGATTTCTCAGATGATTGGTCTACACTCTCCCTTTCCTTCTTCACAAATATACTCCCTCTCTAACTCCACAAAACCTAACTTTTGCTCAACCACTCAATTAAAACTTACTTCTTTGGAGCTACCAATGACCTCCTTTTCTTTGGACTCTTGGTCGCTTTTTATTGACTATATTAAACTTTATCTTCTAGATTCTATAATACAGACTTGGCTATCTGCCTGCCTCTTCAATCAGTTCTTCTCCATTTTCCTGGTTGATTCCTTTTCTTCCTACTAACTACAGGCACAGTCATTGGCCTCTGGTCTTCTGTGTACCAGCTCTGTTGAGCTTGTCTACTTTCGTAACTGTGACTTTGCACTTGGAACTGCAGCTCTGACCTAGTTCAGCTACCTTTGGACACTGTCACCATAAATTCAGCTTGACCAGTACCTAATTTATACGTTCAGTCCTAAACCACTCTGACCTTTCACAGTTCCTATTTTGGTCAGCCATTTCCCCAGACATCCATATTCAAAACTTGTAAGCTATTTCAACTCTCTCCTCATTTACTGCTCATTGCATTTTCTTCAAAATACTTATTTTTCTCCTCTCCCTTCAAAATGCTACTTCCCTAGTCCAAGCCTTTAATGGATTGTTTCCAGAATGATGTAAATCTCATGCATCTCTCTCCACTCTGTTGCATCCTGCATACAACAAATAGTTTTTCTAAAATACCACTTTGGGGGTGCCTGAGTGGCTCAGTCGTTAAGTGTCTGCCTTTGGCTCAGGTCATGTCCCAGGATCCTGGGATCGAGCCCCGCATTGGGCTCCCTGCTTCGCGGGAAGCCTTCTTCTCCCTCTCCCACTCCCCCTGCTTGTGTTCCCTCTCTCGCTGTGTCTCTCTCTGTCAAATAAATAAATAACATCTTAAAAAAATAAATAAAATACCACTTTCACTGTATCTTTACCACACTGAAGAACTTAACTAGGCTCCCCCTTTGCTTATCTAAGTCCAGACTTCAGCCTGACACTTCAGATTCTCTTGTGATTCAGCCCTATTGCCTTACCTATGTGAAATAATCAAGCGAATATTAGGAGCCTTATAAATTTTAATTTTTTTCTTAATTTTCCACTGTTCCTTCCCATACACCTTCTCCTTCAATCATACCCTATCCCACTAAACATGCCATGCTTATTCCATCCCCTCACCAATGCTGCTCTTTTATCTGCGATTCTTCCTTCTAATTGTTTTCATACTTTCATAACTTACTGCCACTCAAAAGCTTACCTATCCTTCCAAGTATATCTCAAACACAGTCATCTTCTAAAAGTCTTCCAGGCAACTCCAGTGTATACTGATTTCTGTCCTTCCACTGACTAAAACACTTGCCTATGTCATATGCTCTGAAATTTATATGTAATTGAACTTTGTTATGAACCTTTTCATTTTGTTCTAAATGTTTTGTAAGTGTTGAACTTGGGTTTTATAAATACTTTGAGGGCAATAACAACATCATAGATTTCCTTTTCATCATCATCAGCATCCTTCACAGTTTTTTTTTATTTTTTAAAGATTTTTATTTATTTATTTGAAAGAGAGTGAGAGAGGGAGAGAAAGCACAGAGGGAGAGGGAGAAGCAGGCTCCCCGCTGAGCAGGGAGCACAATGCAGGACTCGATCTCAGGACACTGAGATCACGACCTGAGCCGAAGGCAGACGCTTAATGGACTGAGCCACCCAGGCACCCTCCTTCACAGTTTTAGTTATAGGTTACATACACATTTAAGTACTATTGAACTGAAATTTAACTGTACCAAATCTCCCCAGTTTTCTGAATACAAGGTTAGTATTAAATCTCAATGGAGGGGCTTCTGGGTGGCTCAGTCAGTTAAGTGGCTGACTCTTGGTTTCTGCTCAGGTCATGATCTCAGGGTCCTGGGATCGAGCCCCACATCTGCTCCACGCTCAGTAGGGAATCTGCTTGAGGATTCTCTCTTTCCCTGTTCCTTTCGCCCCTCCCCTGGCTCTCTTTCTCTCTCTCAAATAAATAAGTTAATTAAAAAAAAACAACTAGGGTCGCCTGGGTGGCTCAGTCGGTTAAGCGTCTGCCTTTGGCTCAGGTCATGATCCCAGGGTCCTGGGATCGAGCCCCGCATCCCGCTCCGCGGGAAGCCTGCTTCTCCCTCTCCCACTCCCCCCATTTGTGTTCCCTCTCTTGCTGTGTCTCTCTCTGTCAAATAAATAAATAAAATCTTTTAAATAAATAAATAAAAAATAAATAAATAAATAAATAAATAAAAACAACTAAAAAAAAATCTCAATGAGAGGTATGATGGCCAAGCTGAGCTAGACACCTGCATTGCTATATTAGTTATTTGGTTCCTTCTTCCACCAAAGCCTATTATTTCAGCCCTCCCTCTGTTCTATGTCACCAGCCCTGGGATCTGTACCCCCCTCCCCGCCCTGCCCCACCATGCCCAATCCACTCACTGGTTCCATTGTTTCAGGCTTCTGAGGGTCTGCACCTTCTGTTTCATGACTAATGGTAGTCTCTGCTGCTTCCCTTCCCTCCTTATTCAACCTGTTCTGCCCTCAGTAGGATCAAAAAACACAGTTATCATTGCTTCCATCCAACATCCTCAGAGTTTCTCTGTTTAGACTCCTTCTCTCCTGCAGCCCCCATCCCCCAAACTTAAGCTCAGGAATCCTCCCTACTTTATGTTTGCATGGATTATGTACCCATCCCATTCACCAATTCCCCTGACTCAAGGACTGCCCCTCCCTCTCAATGTCTTAGCAAACCTACTGAGTTCTGGCTTTATTTTCTTCCCCAACTGTGGTTAACATATATGCTTTGGGACTTCCCAGTTCCATTTCACCTAACTCATTTGTGTTCCTGCTAATCATTTATATTTCAATATTGCTCAGTTTCTTTTTTAACTGTTACCTATCCCGACCCTCTTAGATGTAGAGGTCACTCACCTGTCTGTCCTCAGATTCAAACATGGAGTAATCAACAGTGAAATTTGCACCGAAGTCATCTGGGGAGGAGAAAAAAATCAGTAATGACAAACAAAAAAGGTAGCAGTAGGTCTAGAAATGGAAAGAGGAAGAAATTGCTCAGAATACTTTAACTTGCTCAAGTTGTAAAATTTACTGGTGTAATCTAATTCTAATGAACTTTAATGTTAAAAATGTTTGTGAATGTATCTGCATTTATATTTTCAACCTGGTATCTAAAATAATTTACAAATTTGAAAATCTTCAAATCGTTTCAACCAGGTTCCAAAGAACTGAAAATCGCTAGCTTGAGAAATAACATTATGAGCCTTGATAAGGTCTTTGCTCATAGCTGAGTTTCTCTCTGATCTAGTTGTTCCAATTGCAAAGAGAAAGGCAAAGTCTCAGAACTAAGTATCCCCAAAATCTCTGTCCATCCTGCTATGGGTCAGAGCCTTATACATACTCACCATAATTGGGGGTGACTGTGTAATAATAGATCACCTGATAATAATCATCCTCTTCCAGTCCTTCTCCATCCTCATGTTCTTGTCCTATGGGGACAAGGACTAGAAGTCAGGGGGCATCTGGAACTCCTTAGCAAGGGAAGGACACCTGAAGTTGACCTCAGCTCTATCAATTTCTTTTCTCTCTGCCCCCCCTTCAAGGGTCTTACTATCTCACTGCCTGTGTACCTCTAAACCCTTCTCGGTCTTTGGGGCTCCATATCTGTGATGAGGCTTTTGGACTTGGGTTTTAGTTTTTTTTTTTTTTTTTATGAACATCTAATGTATTATTTGTTTCAGGGGTACAGGTCTGTGATTTATCAGTCTTACACAATTCACAGCGCTCACCATAGCACACACCCTCCCCAATGTTCATCACTGGACTTGGGTTTTAGTTCCGGATTCACTGCTAACTAGCAGAATAATGCTGAAGAAGCCACTTAACATCTCCTCTCTTAAAATGAGTCAGCTGGACTAAATGATCCATCTGCATTAGTTTTTCTTCCTTCCCAGGACTAAAAATATAGATCAAGGACTCCAGGCCTCCTACTGAACACTTCCCTAAGCTCCTTAAATGCTCTCCCCGAACCCCAGGCAATGACACACAAATCTGGAGGAAAAGGAAACAATGAGAGTACCTGGCAGACTGGGAACAAAGGAGGGAAGGAGCCAAGCTACTTTTGGGACTCTCTCCTTGAGGAGGCCAGTTCTCCACTACCCTAAAGGCCACCCCCCATTTCTGTTTTCTTACTAATATAACGGTTTTTTCTCTGGCCCTCTGGGAAAGAAGATACCCTGGCTTCTCTCACTAGTTTCAGACTGCCCCACCTTCCAAGAGTCCACCTCTCTCCTCCACCCTCTCTGTAGTCCCTCACCATCTTGTTCAACTCTGTGGTGTCGGAGAGCTGAGGTGACTTGTTAGGACCTCCAAGTGTCCGGGACTCCGTCCACATCAGCTGTTTCTTCTTTGACAGGACTCTGCTTTCCTCCCCTTTTCCCGGCTCTACTTTCCAGATCCCACCCCCTACTCCGCCCTAACACTGGACTCTGGCACAGATGTGTGTTATCACTCCCCATCAAATTGCGCCTCTCACCCTCTCCTCATTTTTCTTTTCTCCCACCCCACTTATGATAGAAGACCTAGCCCAAAAGCTCAGGGAGAGAAGTGAACTTACCCAGGATAAGTAGCACAGCAAGGATGGCTACGAAGAGGACATCCATTCTGGATTCTGCACTATTGCTGTGAAAGTAAAAAAGGAAATTACAGAGTTTCTCACCAAATTTACCCCGCCTTCTGCCCTCCTCCAACGCTGCTGCAACTCTTCTCCCAGGGGGTAGAATTCTCCACCCACTTGCTGCTGGACTAGATCATCAGTTTTTACTGGTCAGCCAGATCTGCCCAGATTAAGAGAGGCAAAGTGGGTTTTGATGCGAACCGGCTTCACTGAGCTCCCCCAGCCCTAGATTAGATCCATTCAGGACTCCCGCTGCCACTACCAAAACAAGCAAACAAACAAGCAAAAAGCCAAACCAAAACAAAAAACCCCAGCCTATCTGGGAGCTTCCTGTCTCCCCTCCTCTCCTTCCCTCCTCAGTTCTCACAACAAGTTCACCCTCCTTTTCACTGTCCCTAACTTACCATCACCAAGCAGAGTCGAGGCTTATTCACAATCTCTCTTCACAGTCAAAATGTTCTGAGGAAGGGATGAGCATTTTTTCTAGATCGAAAAAATTCCCTCTACTCTGCCTATCCTGGACTATGAAGTACAGGAGTAACATCAACATCATTGTCTGACACTCAAAGCACTTACTACATTACTTCTGATAAAAATCTCTCAGCCAAGACTAGTTATTTCCTCTCTGGTAAGTACTGACCTCACTTCATTTCTTTCTCTCCTTTCTGGATACAGGATGGAAGAAGGGAGGAAACAGCCTCTTTTCCCATGTAGATGCTATCCCCTTCTCCCACTTTCAGTAACTTGGTATGTTCTCTCCATTCCAGCCCACAGGGCTAGAGTTCATCTCACTCTTCTCTCTGCTTTTATATTTCCCATTTTCATTTGATTCAACGCAGAAACATTTAGTAATGTATATGCTAGGCCTAGTCTGATAGGCAATTCAGGGTCCACTGGCAAGGGAATAAGAGTAGTTATGTTTTTTTAAGAGGAAGTTAATAAATATCTATTCAACATCTACTAAGAGTCAGGCGCTATGAGAGTCTCTGTGGAACCACCGGTGGACAAGATAGGTTTGGCGCCTGCTCTCATCAGTCAGAAGATGCTGTGGTAATAGCTCAGAGGAGAGATAAGAAGAGCTGTCTTGGGCGCCTGGGTGGCTCAGTTGGTTAAGCGACTGCCTTCGGCTCAGGTCATGATTCCGGAGTCCTGGGATCGAGTCCCGCATCAGGCTCCCTGCTCAGCGAGGAGCCTGCTTCTCCCTCTGACCCTCCCCCCTCTCATGTACTCTCTCTCTCCCTCATTCTCGCTCTCTCAAAAATAAATAAATCTTTAAAAAAAAAGAAGAGCTGTCTTACTCCTATCACCTCCCCTGACTTGGCCACCTCCCCTGACTCAGAAGCAAGACACACTGGAGTTTTGAGCACTGGCCAGGATGTTTCCACCCTCTCAGCCTTTTGGGGGGGAGGATTTGCTTGGTGATGGTGATTTTCCATGTATCTATACAATCTATTCCTTCAGCTCCTTTTAAGAACTTCCTGGAAAAAAATGTAAAATGCTTATGTGGATGTACCCGTATGCATTAAGTCATAAATCACTTCCAGGAAGGAAAGGAAACCTGGTTCTCTTTGAACAATTTCTATGTTTTTTTGGTACTTTGATTAGTCTCTCAAAAACAATTTTCCAGATTTCCTCACCTTCCCATTCTGGTACTCTTTTACCTAAATATCCTCCCTAAAGACTGACCTTTGCCCCATCCAAATGAGGTTACAATACCCTCTTCTATTTTAATTTTCTCTCACTCTAATACACACAACCACTGTGCCTTCCCCTAGCCTGAAGAAAAGACACCACTGAGTTCATTTTCAGAAAATAAACGGAGGAAGTTATGACCTAAAAGGAACTGTGTGACTTGGCTGGTGTGTGTGTGTGTGTGTGTGTGTGTGTGTGTGTATGTGTGATTTTCCTTCAGCCCCATAGCTCGAATTGCTTTTTTACAAAGAGTCTTAACTTTGAAATCTTAACACCAAATCCCATGTAACCTCCTTCCTAACATTGCTCTCCAGGCTCCTATTCTCTCCGATTCTCTGGTCGTGACAGATGAAGGCTTCGTTAGCGATATACTCACTGAATTGCATGTTTCCTCTACTAGCCCGTTGAAAGAATCTTACTTTTAAGTCTAACCTTCATCTCTTAGGCAGTAGCTCAAGCTCGTTTCCTCTCATTCAAGTAAGAACAATACCCGTCCCTATCTCCCTGCACCCTCTATCCTGTGCTTTCTTTGTATTTGTCCTTTAGGTTCCAACAGGATCTTCCCCCCCTCTGCAGCTCTTCAAGAAGACGTAGAATTGCCACTACCCTTCCCCCACAAAATAACGAAAGGAAGACGCAGCCAAGGCCCAACCAGACCCATGAACCCGGGCCAGTCCCGACCCACTCCCTCCTTTCACCCGCTCGAGCCACTCCCGGAACTCAGGTCGAAAGCTCAGTAGGGCAGAAAGACTACAACTCCCAGCAGGTAGTGCCGCCCCGCCCCCGCAGCTCCGCCCCCGCCGAGTCTCCGTTGGCCTTCGGGGGGTGGGGATTGGATGGGAGGTGGCCATGGGGCTGCGGCCGGGTTTGTTCCCTCCTCGGCTTCCGTAGAGGAAGTCCCGCGGACCTGTATCTGGGGTTTCGGTGTCCCCCCCTCCCCTTCCCCGGGGTCCGGGGGTGACATTGCACCGCGCCCCTCACGGGGTCGCGTCGCCACCCCAAGCGGACTCCCCAGCTGGCGTCCTCCCCCTATCCACCCCTCTTGGCCAGGCTTTCCACCCCGCCCCCGGTTGCCCAGCCATGGGGGCCGCAGTGTTTTTCGGATGCACTTTCGTCGCTTTCGGCCCGGCCTTTGCGCTTTTCTTGATCACTGTGGCTGGGGACCCTCTTCGCGTAATCATTCTGGTCGCGGGGTGAGTAGGGGGTCGACAAGACGCGGGAGGGCGCCAGAGAGAGAGATCCGGAAGGGGCTGGGCGAGCTTGGGAGCCTGAGTTGGGGGAGACAAGTCGGAGGTGAAGATTGGAAAGGGTCGAGTCAGGGGTCTAGATGATTTGCCCTTTCCCGCAGTTGGTTTCCGCCTTCCAGGGATCGCACAGATTCCTCCTATACTCCTCCCGGCGACGTCAGAGGAGGCCCAAGGCCAAGACTCGTGAGGGGGGGTGTGCTGACCTCCGCCGGCCTGAGGGAGGAGGATCCAGGAATGGATACCTCTCCCTACTGTGCGCGTACATTCTGGCTCTCATCGCTCTGAAGACTCATTAATCAGATTTCTGTCCCTTCCCCCGGTCCAGATCCCTACATGACCCCCTTGGTGGAGACACCGATCCTGTCTCCTCCCAGTCTCCCTGACCATCCGGAAGTCTAACTTCCACTTTCCATGCTGCAGCCTTGATTGGTTCCCCTCCTTGATTTCCCTGGCTCTCCCTACCCTGACCTGTCTGATTGCCCTTGTCTTTCCTCAGGGCATTTTTCTGGCTGGTCTCCTTGCTCTTGGCCTCTGTGGTCTGGTTCATCTTGGTCCATGTGACCGACCGGTCAGATGCCCGGCTCCAGTATGGCCTCCTGATTTTTGGTGCTGCGGTCTCTGTCCTTCTACAGGAGGTGTTCCGCTTTGCCTACTACAAGCTGCTTAAGTAAGAAGATGGGATGGTTAGGAGGGGAGAAGGGCAGAGGATTGCACTATGAGAAGTGGGGCAGCCCCTGGGTGGTGGGTTTGGAAGAGGAGGCACTAAGGGAGGACGTTAGAGGGAAAGGAGCATTACTGCCCTCCCTCATATTTCCCCTACCCCACCCCACCCCCGCCCCATCCCAGGAAGGCAGATGAGGGGTTAGCATCGCTGAGTGAGGACGGAAGATCACCCATCTCCATCCGCCAGATGGCCTATGGTGAGCCAAGGGAGAGGGACTGGAGGAGGGAGTTGGACACCCCCCTCTCCCAGGGAAGTCGAAAACAACCACGTGTTCTAAGTGGCTGCTGCTTTTCCTTCATACCTGACTTCCAAGGAGGTGGTCTGGAGGGAGAGTAGGTGTGGGGGAATTGCGACTGGGATCACTGGTAATCAGGCTGTAGAGATCTATGACATTGATGAGACCCTCCTTCCCTCCAGTTTCTGGTCTTTCCTTCGGTATCATCAGTGGTGTCTTCTCTGTTATCAATATTTTGGCTGATGCGCTTGGGCCAGGTGTGGTTGGCATCCATGGAGACTCACCCTATTACTTCCTGACTTCAGGTAAGGCCTGCTTTCTGTCTTGCCTTCATGCCCCATCCATCCCTGGCCCTGATCTGATGTATTAGCCTTCACTGGGAGACCTCTTTGGCTCAACATCTCAGGAGGCTGGGAGAGGATGAGGGATGTAGCTCATCCCCATCTCCCTCCCTGCAGCCTTTCTGACAGCAGCCATTATCCTGCTCCATACCTTTTGGGGAGTTGTGTTCTTTGATGCCTGTGAGAGGAGACGGTACTGGGCTTTGGGCCTGGTGGTTGGGAGTCACCTACTGACCTCGGGACTGGTGAGTTGGGGACATGGGCCCAAGTTAGAGAGAAAAAAGTTTAATGGTGAGTGGGATGGAGGGGAGATATATTCTCACTTCTTAACATTTGAAAATATACCGAGGGAGGAGGCAGAGAGGTAAGTGTTGAGAAGTCTCTCACCTCAGCATCAGTTGTATAACCTGCTCTGGGGATGCTCCGGGAGGAGTTTGAATGGATTAGTCAAACTCTAATACAAATGGCCTGAGGTGAGCAGGAGGGGCAGAAACCTATGAGGGAGCTAAAAATCAAAAGTCCTCTTAACCACAAGATGTTGGTGCCCTGAAGGGAAGGACTGGGGGATTTGAGTGAGCCACCTGGGGCGGGGTCGGGGGGGAGGGGGAAGGTTTGGGTCAAAGGCACGGAGAGAATGTGGGGATTAGGCAGAGAGAGAAGCTAACTTCTTTTCTACCCTTACCCCATCCCTAGACATTCCTGAACCCCTGGTACGAGGCCAGCCTGCTGCCCATCTATGCAGTCACTGTTTCCATGGGCCTTTGGGCCTTCATCACAGCTGGAGGTTCCCTCCGAAGTATCCAGCGCAGCCTCTCGTGTAAGGACTGACTACCTGGACTGATCGCCTGACAGATCCCACCTGCCTGCCCACTGCCCATGACTGAGCCCAGCCCTAGCCCGGGTCCATTGCCCACCATTCTCTGTCTCCTCGTCGGTCTATCCCACCACCTTCAGGGTTTTGCTTTGTCCACTCGTGACCTTTAGTCTCTAGGCTTCACCAGGAGCAGCCTGGGTTCAGCCAGTCAGTGACTGGTGGGTTTGAATCTGTACTTATCCCCACCATCTGGGGACCCCCTTGTTGTCCAGGACTCCCCATGTGTCAGTGCTCTGCCCTCACCCTGCGCAAGACTCACCCCCCTTCCCCTCTGCAGGCCGACGGCAGGAGGACAGTCGGGTGATGGTGTATTCTGCCCTGCGCATCCCACCCGAGGACTGAGGGAACGTGGGGGGGAACCCCTAGGCCTGGGGTGCCCTCCTGATCTCCTCGCCCTGTATTTCTCCATCTCCAGTTCTGGACAGTGCAGGTTGCCAAGAAAAGGGACCTAGTTTAGCTGTTGCTGTGGAGATGAAATTAATGGAGGCTCAAGGGTAGACGAGCTCTCAGTTTCCCAGTACCTCCTCCCCAGACTGGGCGTCTTGGTATTTTTCTCAGGTCTGAGGGGAACCATTTTTGGTGTGATAAAGACCCCAAACTGCGTTTTTCTTTTCTTTTTCTTTCTCTTTCTCTCTTTTTCTTTCTTTTTTTCTTTTCTTTCTTTCTTTCTTTTTCTTTCTTCCTTTTTTTCTTTTTTTGAATGGGGGAGGGAAGAGGTGTGTTGGAATTCTTCTAACCTCCTTGAACTATATTTTCCTTCCTCAAATTGCTCCTCATGGTGGGGCTTATATCTGTCCACCTTTCCCCTTTGTCCCAGGCCTTGGGGGAAAGGAAGGAAGTGCATGTTTGGGAAACTGGTATTACTGGAACTAATGTTTTAACCTCCTTGACCACCAGCATCCCTCCCCTCCCCAAGGTGAAGTGGAGGGTGCTGCGGTGAGCTGGCCCACTCCAGAGCTGCAATGCCACTGGAGAAGTCAGACTACCATGACATCACAGGGAAGGAGGGCAGATTTTTTTCTAGTTTTTAATTGGGGTGTGGGGGGGTGGGTGGGGAGGTTTTCTATAAACTGTATCATTTTCTGCTGAGGATGGCATGTTCCATCCTTTTAATCAAGGTGATTGTGATTTTGACTAATAAACAGGACTTTATAATTGTGGGGGAACTTGGCTTTTAAGGGAGGGGATAACATATTAATCGAGATTTCTGTCCTCCCACATCTCTTATCCAACCTCCTTATCTGGCAACCTCTGATCCCCCTCAGCATAGCTTTGGTACAAGGACAGAAATCTGGGCTCATGGTCTCACATGTCAGGAACTTTGGGTTAAGTATTTTCCAGAGGCGGATCTCCCCTTGCAGGACTGGGGTAAAAAGAGTTATTCACCCATGCTTCTTTCCCGCTGTCCTTTGCCCACCTCTGCCTCCTGAGAGATTAAGGAACTCCCCCACTCTCAAGAGCCCCAAAGGAAGACCAGAGGTGGGATTAGAAACTTTAATTTCCAGGTATATTGAGCAAAAAAATATAACCCCAACAGCAACAAGTCTTTTTCCTAAGGGGAGGTCCTGCCCTATATCTAGGGAAAAGGACATAAAGGTAAGGGGGTGGAGGACTTTGGGGGTTACATCCCCAACTTCCCCTACAACTAAACACAGTTTGCTGTCTGCATTGTCAACATAGGGTTGTCCTGATCTATAGGTTTTGAGAGGTCGAAGGCTATCTGCTCTTATTCCACGAACAAGAGCCTGTCCGTGCCTCTCTGTAGGGGCTGTCTGGAGGAAGGAGGGGTGTCTGCCCACTACTCCTACAGTATTTTCTGGCCAGTCCCTGCAGCTCAGTTTAGAAGCTCCCTGATTGGCATGAGGGGAAGGCATCCATGATGTCGGTGAGGGAGTCTATGCCTCTGTGGCTCGTGCTGAGGTGAAGACCACGCTTTTCCGGTTTCCTAGCCTCTTCTTCCTGGAAGGGGGAATGGTTCATGGAAATGACTAGTGTCCTAGGTGAAACAGATTAAAAATGGAATAGAGTGATTTTCAGTAGAAAAGAAAGGACCAAAGGAATGGAAAGTAGGACCTCACCGAATCTTCCTAGCGATGAAATAAACAGCCAGTAGAAGACAAAGACAGCCAACCAAGATCCCCACTCCTAAACTCAGCATTTCACCTGAGAGAAACACAGAAGATGTCATCCTAGGACTAACATAGATACTTAGACCTTCCCTCACTCACTGTGGAGCGCCACTCCCCTCCCCCACACCTGGTTCAGGCTGTCTTACCTGTAGTATACGAGGATCTCGCTGTAAGGAAGGAAGACATGGGTCAGTGGGACTTGAGCTCCCCATCACAGCTGGGAGCAGTACACTATGCCTCTATGCTGGGGGAGATCATCACCTGGCACTCGGGGTGGGGGTATTCCCAGTCCAAGCAAGTCCTAGAAACTCCTTCCCATTCTAGCCTGCCTTTTCTTCCCAGAGGCTCCCTAGTTCCTCCCACCAAGTCCCCCAATTTCCCATCTCCTTTTCCAAGCCCTATGCAGTCACCTTGGATGAAAGAAGCAAAGACTGTTCGCTGATTGAGAGGCTGGGGGGCTCGGTAGTTCCGTACCAGGAGCTTAGAGGGCTCCTCTTCTGTGGAGAACAACGTCTCCTGAAGCTCTTCCAGCTGAGGAGTAGAAGAGTGGGATTAGGGGAGAAGTGTCACTCACTTTGTGGAGTGGGAAAGGGTCTGAGGTTATGTCTCTGCTGCCTCACCTCTCCACCACTCACCTGTCCCATCGAAATCTGAGCCCTTCGACGGAAGACTGTCCAGAGCACACTCTGGTAGCAGGGGGGTGTGGTGAGCGAGCCATTGTAGCGGAAGAACTGGTCCAGCTGTGGGGGGAGCAGCTCTCCCACGTTGAAGGGAGGCACTGAAGTCTTCTGATCTGGAGGAGATCAGACTAGGACTCCTCTTTCCCTCACTGTACCCCAGCTTACCTAGATAGCACTCCCAGAAGCAAAGCCCCTGGCCCCTAACTCACTGTCATCCCAGGCTTCATAGGCCTTTTTGGGGAAGTGCCCCCGAAGTCTAATCTCAGGCTCACCTTTATGCCTAATTTCATGCAAGTGACTCAGGATGTGTTCATAAACTGGATTCTTGGTCTCACCCACCTGGGAAGGGAGAGAGTTGGGGATGAGTCCGTGTTTGG
Source organism: Leptonychotes weddellii (assembly GCF_054177405.1). NCBI lineage: Eukaryota > Metazoa > Chordata > Mammalia > Carnivora > Phocidae > Leptonychotes > Leptonychotes weddellii. The sequence continues at coordinate 94,532,002 of NC_138372.1, read as the reverse complement.
AGTAAGACGTTCACACATGGAGTAAACGGTCAGAGTGGGTTGCTGACTAGCCTAGGGAGGGAGAGCAGCAAAAGACATGGGCAGAATAGGACTGAGGGGGGCAGAGAGAGGGCGAGAGACCTGGGAGGGACTGGGGGCCACTGACCTCAATGAGGATGCCCAAGACAGCCAGGCCCTGAGGCTTTGGAGCGGCCTCACTCAAGCTGTCATAGGAATCAGAATCATAATGTACAATGTGGAGCTGAGGGAGAGGAGAGGGAATGAAATCATTTAATGTTTCTCCACTACCCCTTCCCAAAAGCTCTGACCCTAGCCACCACCACCTCCACCTCCAGCGTGCCCTAAACCTGTCCCACAAAGGCTGGCCTCATCCTCCAAGTATGACTCAGTTTCCAGATCCTTCCATTCTCTGGCACCGACCATGCCTGTCACTATGGCCCAGTCCAAGCTTTGCTCCCTGGTACCTCCGCAGCTGTGGCTTCACTGTTGATCTGGTGCTCTGATCCGCCCACGGACCCTGTCTCACCCCAGTGCAGGTGGAGCTGGGCAGCTACATATTTTCGAGGAAGTCCCTCCAGATACATGGTAGGGGGCAGAGAGAGTTGCACTGTGAGGAAAAGAGAGCAAGCTAGGGTTGGTGGAGGAGTGTGGCCACATTCCCACCCCTCCGATGCCACTGCTCCTTGGGAGACTCGGGCCAGCCTTTTCTACCTCCCTCCCCCAGTAGCACCCAGTCCTTCCCACCACTGCTTTTCCAGCATAGCTCTCCCTTTCTCAGTGAGGATCAAGTTGATGTTATGATGCTGAGTCCACCCTGATTGTAGACATTCACTCCCCACCTTTGGCTTTAAGGAACCACATCCCCATTCTCACATATCTGAATTTGTAGATGAAGCCTTCTAGGAATTTAGAAGTTAGGCAAATGCTTCTTTTCCCTGACTCCTAAGATTGGAACTGGAGTTTACACCTCCTTGGAGCCTGGGCTTTTTACCTGTGTGGCCATTGTTGTGCAGGTCCAAAGGCTCAGTGCTAGGCTGGTCATATCCATGGGGCTGCAGAGCGGGCAACTCAGGGTCAAAAGTCACACTGTCTGTCTGGATATTGATGGGGGATTGGGCATTGCTTCCACACTCAGGGTAAGAGGCTGGCCAGTGGTCTTGACCATGTGGGCCTGGTGGGGATTACCACGGACATTTGTCCTACCCTCCAAGCCCCAGCCACCCTTCAGGAACTACCCCCCCAACCCTGGCGAAGACCCCAGTTGTGCAGGGCTAGGTGAGGCAGGGGTCCCTGCTGGACTTGATGCGGCAGCACCCTTCACCTTCCCTGAGGCAGTGATGACTCCCCAGCTCTCCTCATAGACTACTCCTGATAGAGTAGTGGCTTTTACTTACCTGTAGTTTGGGGACAAGAAAGCTGAATGAAAGGAAAAGGGGATGAATAGAAAACCTGCATGCCTGGAGAGGTGGGACTAGAACAGAGGCAGGAAAGCTGGGGAAAAAATGATCCTAGAAAGAGCAAGTCTCCTTGGGAGCCCCCTTATGAAGTGGCCTGGGGATTGCATTCCCTCTGCTGACTTCCCACCATTCATTTCTTGCTCTCACACAGGACCTTGCGTTGACTCTGGAATTCGCTTGCTAGTCAGCAGTTCAGGGGACACCCCCACCAGGGTCACCAACTATCCTGCCAGACTCTTCGTCACCCCTGACCTCAGGCTCTGTCCCAATTCCAGATGCAAGGAGGATCTATGAGGTCAGAAAAAGAGCCAGGAAGTGGATGGGCAGCTAAGCTCAGTATTCCTTTCCCTACCTGGTTTCCTCTCCACCCCAGCTCCCTCATTCCCACACAGGCTGACCGCGGACATCACTGGTCTTTCTGCTGAATCGGGGGTGGGGGTGGAGGGGTGGGGGCCGGATTTGACAGAACAGGGTCTAGGAGTCATTGACATAAAAAGTTGGGCCGGGGGGCCTGGGGGGGCAGGAGGAGCTAGGGTCGGAAGCTAAAGAAACTAAAGGGAACTCCCCACACACTCGACAGCAGCCTTCCCGGCAGGTGAAGAGGTCCCAGTGTGGAAGGGGTAGCGGAAGGCCTTGGGTTCTGCGCTCACCCTCATATGTCCAGTGTTGACCTGCAAGGCAGAGAGAGCGGGGTTGCAGCCAGCGCAGCGGCGGGGGGGGGGGGGGACGACAGCGTGGGCCGGCACTCTCCCTCCCGCGGACGCTCTGTGCCGCCCCACCTCGCTCTGTTCTCTCTCCACCCTCCTCCGCGAGCACTTCCCGAAGGAAGCCCTGAAACCGGACACCTCGGCGGAAAGGTCGGGGGGCCGATTTAAAATCGCCGGCCGGGCAGTGCAGGCGCGTGCTGAGGAGAGGGGGAGGAGAAGGGGAAGGGAGTAGAGAGAGCCCGGAGACTAAAATTAACCTGGACCCAAAAGTGCAGCTTGCCCCGGTCCTCACTGTTCTCCAGCCGGGGCCAAGCCAGTCCGACACTTAGAAGATTAGGGTGAGGTGAGGGCGTGGACAGAGGGTTTGGAGGAGAGGGACTAGAACGGGGCGGGGGGAGAGGGGGGGGGAGGAGGTTGTGTGTGGGGGATGGTGCTACCCAGGGGAGAAGGGCCATTATTCATCTGCTCTAAAGCGTCGTGTCAGGCGCGTGAGGCGACGCCCTTGGCTGTGAATTAACACTGAAGTTCCTCCTAGGGTCCTAGCAGCTCTAAAGGAAGCTTTCCCCGTTAGCGGGAGCCTCTGCTCTCTAGATCCCCAGATGGCTAGGGAAGGTGGGAGTCGGGGCAGGGTCCCCGCCACGTTGAGGGTGGTGGGTGGCCCAGGCAGCGACGCTGGCAGAGACCGGCTGAAAGTGAAGCATTGTGTGTGGAAGGGAGAGCTGCCAGCCGGGTCACATGCCAGCCTCTCCTGCAGCCCTATCTCAGGCTGAAAGGCTGGGGGTCTGCTGGTCCAGTCTCACGCAGGGCCAATGGTTTGCGCCTTCCTGCCGCTTTTCTCTGGATTATTCCAATACTAGTTCAAATTCAAGCTCTGGGGGAAAAAAATTCGAAATTCCTTCCTCTCTCTCTCTTATTCTCAAATTCCTCAGACTTCTGAGATATCCTTGATCTCATCCTTAGGCTCTTGTTCTGACCCACCCCTTGGTTCAGACAACTCTGAAAAGCAGCCCAAGGGGGAGGGCTGAAGGCAGCGTCTCACTCACCAGCTCCATGGGACACTCAAGTCAACTTGAATTCCCCAGTTCCATTTGGTGCAGGCTGACAGCCTTGCTTTTCCCCTCCCACCAAATCCTCAACATGCTGATTCTTCATCTCTTCCTCTTCTTTCCCTGTTTTTTTCTTTTCCCTCAGATGCACTTTCCAGCTTTCCATTTGGCTGGCCCCCTCACCCCATCATCCTCCCTGCATTCCCCTGCTGTTCTTCAGGCCCTTCCCCTCACCCCCTGCTCTTCCAAGGGATCTTGATTACACACCTGCTGTGTACTGGATTCTGTGCTAGACCTAGAAAACACAAAAATAAGGGGTAGGGGTCCTGGGGACACTGTTGGGAGCACCCAGAAGCCTGGTCTCCCGAGTCCTCCTCATGTCCTAGGAGCTTCTGAAAGTCCTTTGTAAGCTGTAAAGGGCCCAACAGTGTTGACTGTTATTGCTACTGCTTGCAGGGAGAAACTGGGAAACCAGTCGCCCCATAGAATCAAGAGTGGACATTGGCCATGCAGTTCATAGTTGGGGATCAGGGTCTGAGTTAGTCAGGAGGTGCAGGGGTATAGAGTCCTCTCTATTTTTTCACTCGCTGCCTCCTTGGCTCCCTAGTTGAGGGAGTTCGGAAATAAAGAAGGCCTGGGAGGGTTGCCTGGGACTAGGGCGGTGCAGGAAAGAGTGCGGAGAGCGATTCCCGCAGTGTGTGTACACATCCTGCTCCCCAGCTAGCTCCCCAACCCTCCCCCCCATCCCCACAAACAGCAAGGCTGGACAAGCAAAGGGGGAAGAAGGAAAGTGCTCTTCTCCCCACTCCTCTCTCTTCCCCCACATCCCTGAGTCTATTATTCAAGCTCTTAGGCTTCCTTTTATAGCCCCCTCCCCCCACCTCGCTCCATTAAGTAAACCTAGAGCATGTGGACATCAGCACAGACAGACACACAGACATCCAGATGTACCTACCCCCTTCGGCAGCCAGGATCCAAATCACCTCCAGCAGGAGAGTGAAGAACAACATGGTATCCCCAGAAGAAGCAGGTACTGGGAGTTTGGGGACTAGAGGACTAGGGTTGGCAGAGAAAGAGTGGGGGGGAGAGGGAGAGAGAGAGAGGGAGGGAGAGGGAGAGGGAGGGAGGGACAGAGAGAGAGTGAGAGAGGAGTTTCTTGGACCTGAGCTGATTGTATTTATCTCTTTTTCTCTTGCTGTCTCTATGAGCTTCCAGAGGATTTGGTTTTCAGTAGGGTACCGAAGGGTTTTGGGTCCCTAAGACAAATCTCTCGCTGCCTCTCTCTCTTTTTTCATCTACCTCTACAGTCTTCACTCCACTTGCTGGCCAGCGACTTCACAATCGCCTCCTGCTTTTAAGGTGGCTCTGGACGAGTGTTTGTCGTGGTGGTGTGGGGTGGGGGGGGCTGCCTGGGTCGCTGGTGAACAGCTCCTTAAATAGCCGATTAGGCATGCAGAGTTGGAGCTCGCGGCGGGTTCACAGGAGCCCGGGCCCTGGCTCAGGCGCCCAGCTGGGGTGAGCTCTTCCTTCCTCTGCTCTTCTCATGGGCACTGTCCAGGTGGGTGTCCCCTGGAGTGGGCCTGGGCCACGGGAGGAGGGCTTGGGGGTCCAATCCAGCCCCCTCAGGGGGACACTGTGTTCTCATTCCCCGTCTGGCTTCTCCGAGGAGCAACTCCCCTGGGTGGCATGGGGCAGTGGGTGGGAAGACCTGTTCGCTGTCCCCTGCAGAATATGAACTGCCCCGGAATAGGAAGGGTCCAGAGTTCGGAGATAGGAGTTGGGGACTCAGGGTGCAGGTGAGGGGTAGGAAGTCAAGGGCTAAAACCTAGCTTGTGGAAAATAAAGAAGAGAAATGAGGCAAGAGAACTTGTTTGGACCGATCTCTTCCTGCGCCTGTCACCACCCCCTTCCCACGGTGAGGCCTGGGTCCACGTGCCTGTGTGGCCTGGGTGGGGGGGTGGTTTTGTTTGCTGTATAAAGCCCATTTGTGTGCCCAGTGGGGGAGGGGCTGCAGCAGCACCACGGAGAGACAGCGGCTCCAACTGCCAGACCCGGCCACCTCCCTCCCCAGGGAGCCCAGATCTAGGGCGGCTTTTGTCATTGAAGAGGACACTGACCCCTGGCAGGGAGGCCAGGGCAGGAAGAGAGATGGGGAGACCTTTGAAACAATCATTACCACCGTAAAAAAAAAAAAAAAAGGCGGACTCTAGAGAAAAGGAGGGGAGGGAGTAGAGAGAGACCATGTGATCTAGTTGGAAGTGGGGCCCAGGGTCTTCCCTCCTGCTCAACAAAGGGCTGAGGCCGGACATGTGGGACTGAGTGAAATCTGCCACCAGAGAGCTCGATGAGTAGAGCATAGGCTGCTGGGTCTCAGGAATGTGGGCTGGTGCCTGTTTCCCCATGGGACTGGAAATCCCGATTGGAATGTACATCCTAAAGCCCTCATTAGAGAATGTGAAACACACAGATAATTTCAAGCTAGACACTGAGACCTCTTTCCCCTCCGTGCCCTTCACCAGAGTTACCAGCCCTGAGGAGGCACCCATTTGAGCTCCCTCTGCGCTTGTCCCTCCTGCCAAGAAGCAAGAAATAGCCAAAACAAAGGGAGCAGAAGCTAAATAAGGGAGCAGGATAAAAGCCAAATGAACAGAATAATGCATGTGCTGGATCATCAGTGCCCACTGAGGCAGGAGTTGTCATGCCTTTCTGGCCCCTGTGATTGATGTGCGAAGCAAAACCATTTGGCGGATGTCATTTCCTTCTTCATTTTCTCATCACCCACAGAATTATTTTTCCCTTACAAGGCGCATTCTATGTTTTGGGGTTTCCCCAAAGCCCCACCCCTCTCATCTAAGAAGAATAAAAGGCATAAAGTGTAAACTAGACATCCTGGGAATCAGGATAGTTAACACAGAGAAACAGAGAAAGGAAGAAAAGCAGAGACATCTATTGCATGGGAGGAAAGAATGGGCCTGGACAGAATGACCTCGCTAGGTCAGAGTCCCCGTCCAGCGTCTGTGGCTGTAATTCAGCTTCCCCAGGCAGATAGTGTGTCTTGCCAGGCGCCACCTCCTGGTTGTCTCATGAATTTTTTCTTTTGGTAATTTTTAAAAATTTTAATTTAAAATGTGTGTGTGTGATTGCTTCGGGGAAGTGTTTCACTGCTGGTGGGATTTGGGATTTTGCCTCCAGAAATAAACATTGTTTCACAAAAATGTCTTAGCCCCAAATCAGCACCTTCCCACTTCTGAGTGAGCAGCCTCTCCAGGCCCTCGTCCTTCCCCAGTAGACAAAGACCTTGGTTTCTGGGAGGGAGGGAGTAAGGAGGCAAGCACCGTCCTCCAGGCACTTGCCTTTATTTTGCTCTTTGGCTCTACTATGGATATTTCTGTAGTCACCAAGCTAATTTGGAGTAGGTGTCAAGAGGACCCTTCTATGTTAAAACGAAACAAAATGCCATCCCACCCCCCGCACTCCCTTCACCTTAGTAGCTACTCAAACTCTGGTACCTTTGTTTTAATTCCTACTTCTCTCCAGCACATTCCTTACCCCGGAGTTGGCTAAACCCAAGGCATTCCACTGCCTTCTGGCGCCATCTCCTGTCCTTTCAAATGCAGTGAAATGTGAACAGGTCAGAGAATCAAATGTCCAAGTGTGGTTGGTGGCTTTTTGGTTTGTTTTTTCTTTCTTTCTTTTTTTTTTTTAAAAGATTTTATTTATTCATTTGAGACACAGAGATACAGAGAGAGAGAGAGAGAGCATGAGCAGGGGGGGAGACAGAGGGAGAGGGAGAAGCAGGCTCCCTGCTGAGCCAGGAGCCCGATGTGGGGCTCGATGTGGGGCTCGATGTGGGGCTCGATGTGGGGCTCGATGTGGGGCTCGATCCCAGGACCCTGGAATCATGACCTGAGCCGAAGGCAGATGCTTAACCATCTGAGCCACCCAGGCGCCCCTGGTTTGTTTTTTCTTAAAAGTTCTTTTTACTTTATTATTATTTTTCTTACTTAAGGAATCTCTATACCCCACGTGTGGCTAGAACTTACAACCCCCAAGATCAAGAGTCGGCATACTCTTCAAACTGAGCCAGCCAGGCATCCCATTAAGAGGTCCTTTTAAAAAGGATATTTAGGAGCGCCTCTGCCGCTCCCCCTGCTTGTGCATGCTCTCTCTCTCTGTGTGTCAAATAAATAAATAAAATCTCTTTTTAAAAAAGGATGTTTAAACTCAATAAATGTCCTAAATAGTCTAAAACACCTTACAAGGGGCGCCTGGGTGGCTCAGTCGTTGGGCGTCTGCCTTCGGCTCAGGTCATGATCCCAGCGTCGGGTTCGAGCCCCACATCGGGCTCCCTGCTCCACGGGAAGCCTGCTTCACCCTCTCCCACTCCCCCTGCTTGTGTTCCCTCTCTCGCTGTGTCTCTCTCTGTCAAATAAATAAATAAAATCTTAAAAAAAAAAAAAATAAAACACCTTACAAGAGCCCACTAGGTACTGAGTTTGTGTGGTGGGGTATACAAGAGTCAGTGTGGGAGGGAGGCAGATCAAAAAGAAAGGAGGGGCACCTGGGTGGCTCAGTCAGTTAAGTGTCTGCCTTCTGCTCAGGTCATGATCCCGGGGGCCTGGGATCAAGCCCTGCATCAGGCTCCCTGCTCAGCGGGGAGTCTGCTTCTCCCTCTCCCTCTGCTCCTCCCCCTCCTCCTGCTCTCTCTCTCAAATAAATAAATTAAAAAACAAAACAGAACAAAAACAAAAAAAAGGCGAATGGCCAACACAGGAACTTAAGCAATACAGTTGGTAATGAGAAAAGAGAATCAATGAGGTGACAATTAGATGGAATTCGATTTTTTTTTTTTTAAGATGTTATTTATTTGACAGAGAGAGACACAGTGAGAGAGGGAACACAAGCAGGGGGAGCGGGAGAAGGAGAAGCAGGCTTCCTGCGGAGCAGGGAGCCAGATGCGGGCTCGGTGCGGGGCTCAATGCGGGGGCTCGATGCGGGGCTTGATGCGGGGCTTGATCCCAGGACCCTGGGATCATGACCTGAGCTGAAGGCAGATGCCTAACGACTGAACCACCCAGGCGCTCCTGGAATTCGATTTCTTAAAACAGCAAGCAACTTTGTGCCATGAAATAATGTAGACCCAGAGATATTCTAATTTGGTAGATAATCACATCTATTATCACACGCTTGTCTCCTAACACATGAGTACTGAAGCCCCTTAAGCAAACACAAGAGCTTAAGAATTGAGGTCAAAGTAAAAAAAAACAAACAAACAAAGAACAAAAAACAAAAGAATTAAAGTCCAAGTAATTTGGGAGAGGGGTGGTCAGAATTCTGGATCATTTTCTCAGTTTTCCAGTTCACATTCCCCAACAAATGCAATGTGAGACTATTGTAGACAGAAGACAGGTAAGTTTGTGGTCTGCAATCTTGCAACTTTATTTAAAAAGGAGTAATTGTGGGGCACTTGGGTGGCTCAGTTGGTTTAAGTGTCTGCCTTCGGCTCAGGTCATGATCCCAGGGTCCTGGGATGGAGCCCCGCATGGGGCTCCCTGCTCAGCGCGGAGTCAGCTTCTCCCTCTGCCCCGTCCCCACCCCCACCCCCCACCCCTGTTCATTGATGCTCTCCTGCATCCTCGCTCTCTCAAATAAATAAATAAATAAATAACATCTTAAAAAATAAAAAGGAGTAATTTTGTGTCCTGCACTGATTCCGTGTCCAGGTCACTGCCTGGTACGTACATATTTGCTGAATGAATGACTAAATCTAGTCATTGGAACATTTATTTACTTTCTTTCTGTCTTTGGTATTTTGCAGAATTTTAGACCAGAAGGGTTCTCAGGCATCATTCCAACTCTCCCTGTGAAGGCAGAGTTTTGAGGGGCTTAGGGATTCTCTCATGGTTAGACACAGGGCCGCTAAGCTGAACCAGGGCAAGGGCACAGACCCTGTTGGACTTCCTACTACACTACTGGTTCTCAAACATCAGTGTGCATCAGAATCATCTGGAAAGCTTGTTAAATTACAGATTTCTGGGCCTCCCTCCCATAGTTTCTGATTCTGTAGGTCTGGAGTATGTCCAGAGAATTGCATTTGTAGCAAGTCCTCAGGTGATGCTGATGGTCTGAGGGGACCCCACTTGAGAACCAAAGCCCTACACCAACTGGAATAGGGGAGGTAGTAGGAAGTTTGCCATTCTTGGTAGGGCTTCCAGCATCTGGAATTGTTATTTGTAGTCATCTTTATAGAGATGAGCCACAATACCTTCACTAGTTTACAATCATATATTGAGGACTTCTAGATGCTAGGCACCATGCCATGCCCTAGAAATAAAAAATTAACAAGAGGTAATCCCAGCCCTCAAGAATTTCACAATCTCTTAAGGGCTATAGATACCTTACCCAATTACTAGACTGTAGCACTGAGGAGTTCTGAATAATGGTAGAGCAAATGTTATGGGAATCAAAGAGGATGGGAAACTAGTGGTGAGGTTTTCTTTACCTGATACCAACAATCTTTCCGCAGAATAGGAGCAGGTCCTAGAGTTATATGTAACAACAAAAAATTCCACTCCAAGGCAGGCAGATTCGTGTTTCACTGTCTTGGAGAGTGACACCAAAGGATAGGTTCTGTCAAAGCAGGATTCTCCTTAATACATTTTATAAATTGCTTCCTCTGCAAGTAGGAAAGAAAAAGGATAGCAGGGTGCTCTGGAATTGTAGTTATCTGTTCTGTCTGCTCTGGTGGCTGCCTCATTCTGCCTGTCTTCTTCCTTTTCTCCTTATTCTCTACCATTTGTCTAACTTAAATGAACGTTGTATACCAACCCAAGCAAAAGATATTAACACTTTTTTTTTAAAGATTTTATTTATTTATTTGACAGAGAGAGAGAGAGACACACACAGCGAGAGAGAGGGAACACAAGCAGGGGGAGCAGGAGAGGGAGAAGCAGGCTTCCCGCGGAGCAGGGAGCCCATTGCGGGGCTTGATCCCAGGACCCCGGGATCATGATCTGAGCCAAAGGCAGACGCTTAACTACTGAGCCACCCAGGCGCCCTAGATATTGACACTTCTACCACTTCCCTTCCATGGTGAGAAGATTCTAGTTAAAGATATTTTTTTCTTTGTTTTTCAAGGAACTGTTATGTCTGAATCACTATAGGAATAAGAATCAGGGGATAATATAATAGTGTAATCTTGTTACAATGGGTAGCTTATTACTGGTTTAAATCATCCCCCAGATAAGAAGTCTGTTCTCAGATCAGATTGTGACAAATGATTTGGATTTCTTTGAAATCTTATAAGAGAAAGAGTTTGCTGTGTTTTCATGCACATCTTATTTGATCTCAAAATAGCTATACATTTTATTTATTTATTTGTCAGAGAGAGAGAGAGAGCACAAGCAGGGGGAGAGGGAGAAGCAGTCCCCACTGTAGCTATACATTTTTTAAGAGGACATGAATCTTAAAAGGTAAAGTGACTTGGCTGAAGTCATATAGAAATACTACTGGGACAAAGAATCAGGTTCTGACTGACCCCTCACTCAAAATGTGTTAAAATGGAGCACCTGGGTGGCTCAGTTGGTTAAGCGTCTGCCTTCGGCTCAGATCATGATCCCAGGGTCCTGGGATTGAGTCCTGCATCGGGCTCCCCGCTCAGCGGGAACCTGTTTCTCCTTCTGCCTGCCTGCCTGTCTGCCTACTTGTGATCTCTCTCTCTCTGTTTCAAATAAATAATAAAATCTTTAAAAAAGTGTTAAAATAATTTAAAAAACAAAAAACCTTTAAGGAAAATTGAGAATTTTTTTTAATAGAGGACATTTCTGGTTCCAGCTGCTGCTCCCGCCTCAATTAATTCCCTGCAGTAGCTGAGGAGGCATTGCTCGGAGGAGGAAATCCAAAACCCAACAAAAGCTTCAAGTCATTTCTAAGGAACATCCGCAAAAGTGAAATACATCTATTAATGAGCTCGTAGATCCTGCATTCTTTCTACTGTTCTACTGTCCAACGCATTTATCATTTTAGGTATGACATATTTTAATTAAGTAGTACTCTCGCAGGTTGGTTATAAATCTATTCACATTGGGAAAAATTGACTTTTTTTGCTCCTTCTAAAAAAAATAAAATAAAAAGGAGGGACACCTGTGTGGCTCAGTCGGAAGCTCAGATCTTGATCTTGGTATTGTGAGTTCAAGCCCCACTTCATGTTTTTTTTTTTTTTAATTTTTAAAAAAGATTTTATTTATTTATTTGACAGCGAGAGAGAGAGAGGACAAGCAGGGAGAATGGCAGGCAGAGGGAGAAGCAGGCTCCCAGATGAGCAAGGAGCCTGATGTGGGATTTGATCCCAGGACCCTGGGATCATGACCTGAGCTGAAGGCAGATGCTTAACCGACTGAGCCACCCAGGCATCCTTACTTTATTATTTTTTAATTATACAGGTAATACCTGATGAATTTAGGGAAAATAGGAGATTCAAAAAAGAAAAAAAAATAACATCACTTAAAATTCCTTCAATTAGGGCGCCTGGGTGGCTCAGTTGGTTAAGCGACTGCCTTCGGCTCAGGTCATGATCCTGGAGTCCCTGGATCGAGTCCCGCATCGGGCTCCCTGCTCGGCAAGGAGCTTGCTTCTCTCTCTGACCCTCCCCCCTCTCATGTGCTCTCTCTCTCTCATTCTCTGTCTCAAATAAATAAATAAAATCTTTAAAAAAAAAAA
>NC_138372.1:94407551-94519574 GCF_054177405.1 Leptonychotes weddellii | reverse complement strand
GCGCCTGGGTGGCTCAGTTGGTTAAGCGACTGCCTTCGGCTCAGGTCATGATCCTGGAGTCCCTGGATCGAGTCCCGCATCGGGCTCCCTGCTCGGCAAGGAGCTTGCTTCTCTCTCTGACCCTCCCCCCTCTCATGTGCTCTCTCTCTCTCATTCTCTGTCTCAAATAAATAAATAAAATCTTTAAAAAAAAAAAAAATTCCTTCAATTAGAAATAACTGTGGGTGCCTGGGTGGCTCAGTCAGTTAAGCGACTGCCTTTGGCTCGGGTCATGATCCTGGAGTCCTAGGATCAAGTCCCGCATCGGGCTCCCTGCTCAGCAGGCAGTCTGCTTCTCCCTCTGACCCTCCCCCCTCTCATGCTCTCTTTCTCTCTCTCAAATAAATAAATAAAATTAAAAAAAAAAGAAATAACCGTGTTAATATTTGGTATTTTACAAACGTTTTTCTATGAAGTTACATCTAAATGCATATTTTGGGGCACCAGGGTGGCTCAGAAGGTTAAGCGTCTGCCTTGGGCTCAGGTCATGATCCTGGGGTCCTGGGATCAAGCCCTGTATCTGAACCCGGCTCCCTGCTCAGCGGGGAGTCTGCTTCTCCCTCTCCCTCTCTCCTCCCCTTGTGTGCTCTCTCTCTCTCCAGTGAATAAATAAAATCTTTTAAAAAAATGAATACATACATTTTATGTGTATAAATATTGTACTTTTTACACAAATGGGACCATACCATACACATATTTGGCCTGTAACCTTTTTTCCTAACATTATTTTGTGAACATTCTTCAATGTCAATAAACATGTCTCCCTGTTTTTCTTTCTTTTGCTTTAATAGATGGCTTGTTCCTTTCTTTAATTACAAAAGGAATGAGACCTACATATTAAATTATTGAACATATATAAAACCCAGTATATATTCATATTCACTAGAGCTACAAAGTATTATCACTTTTAGAAAATTCTTTAATTATAATTTACATTCACTTCTTCCCCTACTAATCTTATATTTATCAATATGCTAACTAAGCAGAACATAGTAACCTCACATGTGTTTTTGGAGTTACTCTAAGCACCAGATATGTTTGGATTTTTTGATAGTTAAGTGTTTATACTTCATAATGAACTCAATCAAAGAAGTTCACTATGAGCCCACTCTCCCCTTCTCTGTCATCAATTTATTTTAATTTTTAAAAATTTTTTAAAAAAGATTTTATTTATTCACCTGACAGAGACATAGCAAGAAAGGGAACACAAGTGGGGGAGAGGGAGAAGCAGGCTTCTTGCCGAGAAGGGAGCCCGGTGTGGGGTTCAATCCCAGGGCCTTGGTATCATGACCTGAGCCAAAAGCAGATGCTTAATGACTGAGCCACCCAGACACCCCTCTGTCAACAGTTATTTAAACTTCATAGTATTGTATAGAAATAACCTACTATATTTACCCAATCCTCTGCCTTGGGATTGCTTGAGTTTTTTTTTTTTTCTTCAGTTTTTATCTGTAACAATACTTCAATGAGAATATTCTTGTTCATACATATTTACACATTGTCTAATTGTTTCCTAGAATTGCAAGAGGGTCTATGCTTTTTATTTTAACTTTTTATTATGAAAAAGTTCAAACTCAACCCTTTTAAAAAATATATTTATTATTTGAGAGAGAGAGCATGCGTATGGTGGGGGTGGGCAGAGGGTTAGGGAGAGAGAGTCTGAAACAGACTCCACGCTGAGCATGGAGCCTGACGCAGGGCTCGATCTCATGACCCTGAGATCAGGACCTGAGCAGAAGCCAAGAGCCGGGTGCTTAACCAACTGCACCACCCAGGCGCCCCCAATCCTTTTAAAAAGTCAGGTTTATGAAGGTGTAACTTATATACAGTAAAATTCATCTTGTTAGTGTACAGTTCTATGTGTTTTGACAAATGCATACATTCACGTAACCACCATCATAATCAAGATACAGAACCCTGCCGCACCATAATTCCCTTGTGCCCTTTGTAGTCAGCTTCTCTTCCCACACTCATCCTTTAGTAACTACTGATCTGTTTTCTGACCCTATAATTTTGCCTTTCCCAGAATGTCTTATATATTAAATTATACAGTATGTAGACTTTTGAGTCTGGCTTCTTTCACTTAGCATTCATTCATGTTGTTGCATATCAGAAATTTGTTGCATTTTATTGCTGAGTTTTTCCACTCTATGGATGTACCACTGTTTATCCACTTACCAGCTGAAGAACATGTGGGTTGTTTCTAGTTTTTCGCAACCAAGAATCAAACCACTATAAACATTTGGGTAAGAGTTTTTGAATGAACCTACTTTTTTATTGTTCTTGAATGGGAGTAGTAGTGGGAGTGAACACCCTGTGCTGGGTTGTATGGTAAGTGTATGTTTAACTTTGTAAGAAACAGCCAAACTGTCTGTCATAGTGGTTGTACTGTTGTTCATTCCCACCAGCAATGTGTGAGAGCTCCAGTTGCTCCAGCCTTTGGCATTGTCAGGGTTATATATATACATGTACATTCACACACACATATATAGGTATATGTATATACATAAAGCAAAATAAAACAACAACAAAGTAGCCACCCTAATACATGTGTTGTGGTATTTCTTTTTAGTTTGGGGTGTGCACCTTTTTGGTTTTTTTTTTTGCTATATTTATTGTAATATTGCCCTCCATAAAGGTTATACTCCTCCAAACGTATATACATGAGTTGTCACTCTTTCCTTCTTTCTCTGGAGAGATGGACAAAGGACCCTACAATTGGTGTTCCAGGACTAGGCAAAAATTTAGTATTTTTCTCTCTCATGACCTTTTAGCTATTTCACAGAAATAAAATTCACCTGTATCATGGTTAAATTTTTGTACAACAAATACCATCTTCTCATGGATTTTCAGTATAAAGTGAGAGATATGTTCAATTGAGCAAATTTTGGTTTAAAGGTGAGTAAAGTCTACATTAGTGAGTGTAGCAAGCTCTTCAAAGACACATTGAAACAATGAAGAAGAAACAAAAAAAGGCACAAAAACAAAACAATAAAAAGACACATATTGAAAGTAAACCCGTTGAATGCAAGCTGGTGCAGCCACTCTGGAAAACAGTATGGGGGTTCCTCAAAAAGTTGAAAATAGAGCTACAGTATGACCCAGCAATCGCACTATTGGATATTTACCCCAAAGATACAAATGTAGTGATCTGAAGGGGTACGTGCACCCCAATGTTTATAGCAGCAATGTCCACAATAGCCAAACTATGGAAAGAGCCAACATGTCCATCAACAGATAAATGGATAGAAAATATGTGGTATATATATATACAATGGAATATTATGCAGCCATCAAAAGCCCGAAATCTTGCCATTTGCAATGACGTCGATGGAACAAGGTATTATGCTAAGCGAAATAATTCAATCAGAAAAGGACATGTATCGTATGATCTCACTGATATGAGGAATTCTTAATCTCAGGAAACAAGCTGAGGGTTGCTGGAGTGGTGGGGGGTGGGAGGGATGGGGTGGCTGGGTGATGGGCATTGGGGAGGGTACGTGCTATGGTGAGCGCGGTGGATTCCTTAAGACTGATGAATCACAGACCTGTACCTCTGAAACAAATAATACATTATATGTTAAAAAAAAAAAAAGAAACTAGTAGGAGGGGGAAAATGAAGAGGGGGAAATTGGAGGGCGAGATGAACCATGAGAGACTATGGACTCTGAGAAACAAATTGAGGGTTCTAGAGGGGAGGGGGTGGGGGGATGGGTTAGCCTGGTGATGGGTATTAAAGAGGGCAGGTACTGAATGGAGCACTGGGTGTTATATGCAAACAATGAATCATGGAACACTACATCAAAAACTAATGATGTAATGTATGGTAATTAACATAACATAATAAAATAAATTAAAAAAAAGAAAGTAAACCCACCATTTTGTAAGAAATAATATCACCAAAATAATTCATACTAATGCAAAATTCTGTTTGTTAAAGCAGCTGAAATAACCAAGCAGGAGAAAACCTGAATTAAATGGACCACATTGCACCAATCACCCAGCTTCTATCAAATTTCAATATATTTCAGTAGGATTGCATTAAACTCTTGGGTTACTAAGACTTTGTTTTTGGTATTTGTGGAAGCTGTTGACATGATTGAACTGAAGTTAAATGGAAACCCAAACACAGCCTTGGCAAAAATCCAGGCTGTATTAAGAAATAAACAGGGAAACATACTTATTCAAACACATGGCAGAAGAATATACCAAAATCCCATCAACAGGCATTGTGCATTGAATAAGCTCTCTATCTTGTAACAGTGAGTTTGGATTTGGCATGCTAAACTTCTCTATAACAAAATATATGTATATTCTTATCTTTTACTACAGAAAAAGAAAAGCAAATGTTGGCTTAAAGACAGCTAAAACACTCAATATATTTTCTTGTCTTTGTAGAAGATCCACAAGTCAGTTGTTAGCTACATATTATTATTATTGTTGTTGTTGTTATTTTTAAAGAGGGAAGGAGCGGGGAGGGGCAGTGGGAGAGGGAGAGAGAGAATCTTAAGCAGGCTCCATGCCCAGCTTAGAGCCCAGTGCAGGGCTCAATCTCACAACCATGAGTTCATGACCTGAGCTGAAATCAAGAGTCGAACACTTAACTGACTGAGCCACCCAGGTGCCACTACCTCATATTAATTTTTAAATTTAATTTTGATTTTTATCAAAGCAGTACAGGTACATAGTGTAAAAGGCCAAAGAGATTGTTAAAAGTCATAACACTCTATTCTCCCCATATCCAACTTGTACTTCCTCAATCACTGCAACTTTTTAATGGTTGCTTGCAGTCTAGAACTCCAAATTTTCTTTCTTTTTAGAAAAAAAGATTTTATTTTTATTTATTTGAGAGAGAGAGACAGCACAAATGGGGAGGAGAGGGAAAAGCAGGCTGGGAGCCTGATGTGGGGCTCCATCCCAGGATCCTGGGATCATGACCTGAGCAGAAGGCAGATGCTTTATTGACTGAGCCACCCAGGTGCCCCTAGAACTCCAAATTTTCAAAAACGTGTTTATACTGCTATTTCTTGATTTTTCAGTTTCAGATAATATCTTTAAAAACTTTTTTAAATATTTATTTTTCTTATTTTTTAAAAAAGATTTTTATTTTTTTATTTGAGAGAGAGAGAGAGCACAAGCAGGGGGAGTGGCAGGCAGAGGGAGAGGGAGAAGCAGGCTTCCCGCAGAGCAGGGAGCCCAATGCGGGGCTTGATCCCAGGACCCTGGGATCATGACCTGACTGAAGGCAGATGCTTAACTGTCAGAACCACCCAGGCATCCCCCCCTTTTTAAAGTAGGCTCCATGGCCATCGTGGAGCCCAATGCGGGGCCTGAACTCACACCCTGAGATCAAGACCTGAACTGAGATGAAGAGTCCGTGCTTAACCGACTGAGCCCCAGATATTATTACCTTTTAACTTCCAACTACAAAAGATAAGGATTTACCTCATCATGTGTTACTCCCCAACACATACTTCTATCCTATCCTCCTGATATAGTTATTATATTTTTTATTGAAGTATAATTAACATAATAGTGTTATGCTAGTTTCAGGTGTACAATACCATGATTCAATAATTCTGTACATTGCTCAGTGCTCATCAGGGTAAGTGTATTATTAATCCCCTTCACCTATTTCACCGATCGCTCCACCCATCTCCCCTCTGGAAACCATCACTTTGTTCTCTGTATTTAAAACTCTGTTTTTGGGGCGCCTGGGTGGCTCAGTCAGTTAAGCGTCTTCCTTCGGCTCAGGTCATGATCCCGGGGTTCTGGGATCGAGCCCCACCTCGAGCCCCATGTCAGGCTCCTTGCTCAGCAGGGAGGCTGCTTCTCCCTCTCCCTCTGCCGCTCCCCCTGCTTGTGCTCTCTCTTTCTGTCAAATAAATAAATAAAATCTTAAAAAAACCCCAAAAAACCCAAAACCTCTGGTTTTTTTGGCGGACTCTTTGCCTGTGCATAGTATGACCACTTCCCTTTCCGCCTCCATTGCCACCCTGACACCTGTGAAAAAGCTTGTGCTGAAGGGGGGCAAAAAAAGAAGCAAGCTCTGAAGTTTATCCTTGACCGCAGCCACCCTGTAGAAGATGGAATCACGGATGCAGCCCCTTTTGAGCGGTTTCCTCAAGAGAGATTCAAAGTGAATAGAAAAGCTGAGACTCTCGGTGGAGGGGTTGCAACCATTGAAAGGAGTAAGAGCAAGATTACTGTACCTTTTGAGGTGCCTTTTTCCAAAAGGCATTTGAAATATCTCACTGAAAAATATTTGAAGAATAATCTTCGTCACTGGTTGTGCACAGTTGCCAACAGCAGTTATGAATTGTTACTTCCAGATTTACCAGGATGAGAAAGAGGAGGAAGGTGAGGATTAAAGCTCATTTATCTGGAATATTTTATATAAGTTCTTGAATAAAACTTTGGAACCCCCCCAAAAGTCTGTTTTTTGGTCTCTTCTTCATTTGTTCATTTGTTTTGTTTCTTAAATTCCACATATGAGTGAAATCATATGGTATTTGTCCTTTTCTGTCTGACATTTCATTTAGCATTATACCCTCCAGGTCCATCCATGTTGTTGCATATGGCAAGATCTCATTCTTTTTTATGGATAAAGACTATTCCATTGTGTTATATACCACATATACCAAACTTCTTTATCCATAGATGAACACTTGGGTTGCTTTCATATCTTGGCTATTGTAAATAATGCTGCAATAAACATATGGGTGCATATATCTTTTTGAATTAGTGTTTCTGTTTTCATTGGGTAGATACCCAATAGTGGAATTACTGGATAATATGGTAATTTGATTTTTAATTTTTTGAAAAACTCCATACTCTTTTCCACAGTGGTTGCATCAATTTGCATTCCCACCAACGGTTCATGAGGATTACTTTTTCTCCACATCCTCCCCACACTTTTTATTTCTTGTCTTTTTGATTCTAGCCATTCTGACAGGTGTGAGATATCTCATTGTGGTTTTGATTTGCGTTTCCCTGGTGATTAATTATTGAATCATAATTTTTTTTAAGATTTTATTTATTTATTTGACAGAGAGAGACACAGCGAGAGGGGGAACACAAGCAAGGGGAGTGGGAGAGGGAGAAGCAGGCTTCCCGCGGAGCGGGGAGCCCGATGCGGGGCTTGATCCCAGGACCCTGGGATCAGGACCTGAGCCGAAGGCAGACGCTTAACGACTGAGCCACCCAGGTGCCCCTTGAATCATAATTTTAGCAGAATCAGCATTTAGAAAATCATCAATATTTACCCACAGCTAAGCCAAACAGTGTATATGTCTTTTCTTGTACAACTTTTAATTTCCCTTGAATTGATAATGACATCCCCCTGCCTCCTCCCTTTGCTTTTGTTTTATAGTTGCTTATTCATCTCTAAACTCACTGTTGAAAATATAACTCCTCTCTCATGTTCAAATGTATCAGGTAACTGGTCATAACATTTCTTTAAAGGAATATTCCTCGTGGAACTCTCTGTCCTTCAGTTCTGAAGTTAGACTGACTTCTCTTCTCTCAGGAAGTTTTAGTATATTTCTTTTACCCTAGATGTTCTATTATTTCATGATAATGTATCGTGGTGTAGGTCTTTTTTTTTTTTTCTCTCTTTTTTTTTAAATTTGCATTTATTCTGCAGAATTTACTCCCGGGCCATAAGTTTTTGTTTCTTCAGTTTCTTCTGGGATATCTTTTTCTTCTGTGCAAACTTCTCTTCTGATTTAGGAACAATCTGCTCTTTTTCAGTAAGGATCATCTCAATGTGGCAGGGAGAGCTCATGTATGGGTTAATCTGACCATGAGCCCTGTACATTCTACGCCTCATCTTGGGGGCTTTGTTCACCTGGATGTGCTCAATGACCAGAGAATCAACATCTAAACCCTTAAGTTCAGCATTTCTCTCTGCATTTTTAAGCATGTGCAGTAAAAATTCCGCACTCTTCTTGGGCCACCGACCCTGTGTCCAGCCCCACTGTTTGGCCTGGGCACACCTACCAACTCCACCACTGTAGCGACGGCATGGCACACATTGCTTCTGTAAAGTGACATCTTTCAGATACTTGGTGCCTTTTCGTATATGCAGACCCTTGATGGCCTGGGTAGTTTCACGTGTGTTCTTAAAGTGAACACGAAGATTTGAACCTCTTGATTTACATGATTTCGTAGGGTTTTCTGGGTCAAGCGAATAGCAAACCATTTTCAGAGGTCACCTCAGGCCGCTTAGGGGAAGAGCGGTCTTTTTTTTTTTTTTTTAAGGTTTTATTTTTTTTGACAGAGAGAAAGAGAGAGTACAAGCAGGGGGAGCGGCAGGCAGAGGGAGAAGCAGGCCTCCTGCGGAGCAGGGAGCCCGATGTGGGGCTTGATCCCAGGACCCTGGGATCATGACCTGAGCCGAAGGTAGACGCTTAACCGTCTGAGCCACCTAGGCGCCCCTCATGCTGTAGGTCTTTTTTATTTCTTGGAAGACCACTCAGTGGGCTCATTTGCCTAAAAGTTTATGCACTTCAGCTCTGGGATGTTTTCTCACATTTTTCTTTGATAATTTTGTTTTATATGTTCTCTTCTGAAACTCCTATTAATTGTATGTTGAACCTTCTGGACTGGTCTCTAATATTCCCAACTTTTTCCTTCTATTTTCCATCTTTTTACTTCTTATTTATTTATTTATTTATTTATTTTAAGTAATCTCTGCACCCAACTGGGGCTTGAACTCATCACCCCAAGATCAAGAGTTGCATGCTCTACTGACTGAGCCAGCCAGTCTCCCACATCTTTTTGCTTATTATTCTATTTTCAGGGAGATTTGCTCAACTTTATCTGTTACCCCTATTGAATTATTAATTTCTGCATTCATATTTTTAATTTTCATAAGCTCTTTCTTCCATGAATGTTCTTTTTTTTTTTTTATTTGACAGAGACAGAGAGTACAAGCAGAGAGAGGGGCAGGCAGAGGGAGAGGGAGTTGCAAGTTCCCTTCTGAGCAAGGAGCCCGTCGCAGGACTCGATCCCAGGACCCCGGGATCATGACCTGAGCCAAAGGCAGACGCCTAACGGACTGAGCTACCCAGGCACCCTCCTTTTTTTTTTTTTTTAAGATTTTATTTATTTATTTGAGAGCGAGAGCATGAGATGGGGAGGGGGGAGACAAGCAGAGGGAGAGGGAGAGGAAGGAGCAAACTCCCCGCTGAGCAGGGAGCCTGATGTGGAACTCAATCCCAGGACCTGGAGATCTTGGCCTGAGCTGAAGGCAGACGCCTATCCAACCGAGCCACCCCAGTGCCCCATGAATGTTTTTTTTATAGCACTATTTTCTTTTACTTTCACAAATACATTATCTTTTATGTATTTTTTAAAGATTTTATTTATTTATCTGAGACAGAGAGAGAGAGCACAAGCTGGGAGAAGGATCAGAGGAAGAGGGAGAAGCAGGCTCACCGATGCGGGCCTTGATCCCAGGGTCCTGGGATCATGACCTGAGCCGAAGGCAGAAGCTTAACCGACTGAGCCACCCAGGTGCCCCAAATTCTCTGCCTCTTAAAAAGAAGTTTCAAGTTAGTTTTTTGGAAGTAATTTTGTTACCAAGTTTACAAATTTCTTTTAAGACAACTATTTGTTACCTGTGCTACTGGGAGAATGCAGTGATGCAATAATTCTTAGATTGCAAAATCTCTAAATCATTTGTATTTGCTATTGCAATATGGCTTTATTTCTGGGAGACTTACTCTTCTAATTTTGTTTGACTTTGGTTAATGTTAAAACTAGGTTGCACGATGTTAACATATAAAGAGGTGACTCAAACTGGAAAATCTCAACCACAAATTTTAAATTTTTGCAGCTATTCCACCAAATTTGTTTTTTACATAGCAATAATAAAAAATGTACTGTAATAATGTGTATGCTTCCTACTTCTGCATTTACTAACAATCCCTAAAGTGAAAAGGATCTCAAATTAGAGAAAGAATAGAATTGGAAAAATTGAATTGGAGTGTTCTGAGCCACCCTCTCATTCATTCCTGGAAGATGTAGGGTAGTTCAATTATTTTATAGTATTGGTGTCAATCAAAATCTTTTCTCAAATCTGATAAATATCTCCAACTAAGGTTTAATAGAATAATCAAGTTTACTTATTAGTTATCCTGGAGTCTTTGTATCTCAACAGGGGTCATAATATCAAATATCTATCTATGGCATTTTGGGCATCAGTAGGGAGTAAGAATATTTCAGGGAGCAGAACATTCTGTGCATTCATGAATTAAACAGGATTATAATGGTCCCCTTTGGAAAAATATTTTGACTTTGATCACAGGAACTGGATTTGAGATTTATCTTTACAAATTACTAATCTTAGGACCTTGGGTATACCTTGTTTAGTTATCTATTGCTTTTTTTTTTTTTTTAAAGATTTTATTTATTTGACAGAGAGAGACACAGTGAGAGAAGGAACACAAGCAGGGTGAGTGGGAGAGGGAGAAGCAGGCTTCCCGTGGAGCAGGGAGCCTGATGCAGGACTCGATCCCAGGACCCTGGGACCATGACCTGAGCCGAAGGCAGACGCTTAACGATTGAACCACCCAGGCGCCCAGTTATCTATTGCTCTTGTTTAGTTATCCATTGTAATAAGTCACCTCAAAACTGAGTAGTTTAAAATAACAATCATGCTTTATTTACTCAAGATTCCAGGGGGAATAAGGGACACCTGGCGGTTAAGTGTCTGCCTTTGGCTCAGGTCATGATCCTAGGGTCCTGGGATTGAGCCCTGCATCAGGCTCCTTGTTCAGTGGGGAATCCTGCTTCCCCTCTGCCTGCTGCTCCCCTTGCGTGTGCTCTTTCTCTCTCTCTCTGACAAATAAATAAATAAAAACTTAAAAAAAAAAAAGATTCCAGGGGGCATAAGTCCTTCATTCTTGAAGGAAAATCTGGATGGTACATCATGGTGGTCACCACAGGATCTGCGGCTTTTGGTAGAGAGACTCAGCCTTCTTGTCACAACTTGGCATGAGGAAGTTGGGGAATAAATGCTCCATCCTTACAGTCCTCCAGACTTCTGATCTCCTACCAGTGCTCTCTCCTATGGACCAAACCCAGGAAGTCATAGGACTCTGTGGGTTTTGAGTCACAGAGCAGGGTGGAGAAGGGTGAAGAGTGGATCTGGAGGGGCAACAGAAGATATTCAGCAGCAGAAGATGAGTCTAGCTTTTGAACATTAAAGGCATATTGAGTTAAATAATATCCTGATGCATGCTTCTTATTGGTGGATTAGAGTGTTCTGAGCCACCCTCTCATTCATTCCTTTCCTTGCTCCTTTGCTTTCATCCACCTCCTGATAAGTTAACCTCACTTTTCATTCTACCATTTAAAATAAACTCTGCCTCATTACTTCAGCTTAAAACATGTTCTAGTTCATGAGTTTGGCTTTTCTCCTGACTCTATTTTATTTTTTCATCCTTCATTCAGCTCCATACACCCACCTACTAGCCTGGTAATATTCTTCATCCAACCTCTTCCCAGGCACCTTTCTTTCCAAGCACCAGCCCTCTGGAGAATCTTTCTTCCCCCAGCCTCTTATCCTGGCTTCTTGATTAAGACTAGAAAGAGGTAGGTTTAAAGGTATTGAGGTAGGGCACATGAGAGATGACATGAGGGTGGAGACCAAGGGTATGAGGGGAAGGTTCAGTTTGGTGGATCTCTGTCTATGCTTACTACAGTGTGCTTTGTGAAGCTATTATCCAAGGGTAAAATGAATTCATGGCCTGTCCTCACATTCATTACTTCCAACATACTCTCCCATTCTGTCTAATATATTCTGATAAAGTCCTACCATTTAACTTCAATAATTATCTCTTCCTTGAAACTCTTTGGCTTCCATACATTTCTGCCCCCGGATACACTTCATTCTTTTCTACCTGGTCCTCAGTTTCTTCGACTACTTTGGTAGACAATCCCTCTCTCCTCTTTCCCCTCAATCACATTTTTCTCCCCTTTGCCTGATAGCCTTATTAAATATATTCTCTACGGGCATCTTATTTTTTTTCTCATAGCCTCAACTATCACTCATATGTGTATGACTCCTAAATCTGAATCTCCTTCCCGAACTCTCTTTGGGATTCCATTCCAGAGTTCCAGTGGCTGGTGAGATGAGACCACAGCACTTCTTCCCAAGCTGGTACTAAAATGTGCTTTCAGGTTTCTTTTTATCCTTTTTTTTTTTTTTTTTTTTAAACTCGTCCTCAATCTGTTTTGGTTGTTTTCATATCATCCTGGCTTCCTTTAGCCAGTGTTAAAACAAACTTAACTATCACCAAATTGCCCTGCAGAGATGTCATTTTATACCAAAAGCTCTCCCTCTCCCCCTGTTTTCATCTTCACAAAATTTCCTTTTCAAGAACTCAAAGGAAACACTTACCCAGAAGACAATCACTATTTTATTTTCCTTTAAAGTATTTAACATGCTAACTACCAAATATTTACATTTTAAACGTAAGCCTAATTGAGGAGCTGTGTGTCTCTGTGTGGGAGGAGGGATAGTGGCAAAGTGTTGAGGAGTCTGTTTGAAACCCTACGGTCTCTAACCGGAGAAACTGAAAACATAGCAAACAAGCACTCCGCTCTGAGAGGGGTTGGACTAATTCACCCACTTTCTTCCCCAAATCATTTGGAATTTCTTTGGGCATTTATCCGGAGAATGGTGTAAGGGATTGAAAGGACAAATTTAAGCAAGAACTAAGAAGTTAGACTCTCAAGACAAAATTAAAAAAAAAAAAAAAGATCATTCTTATCCCGCTCTTTTATATCTCACATTCATAGACTTTTAAAAGCACATTTAACCTACAGGTATCCAAGGAAACCGACCAAAGGGAAATTAGAAAGGAGAAGCATTGCAGTACCATTTCTATGCGAATTGATGTCTGATTTTCACTAGTCCAGCACTGTTTTTCCTCCCACGTCTTGGTGTTTATTACAGCAACAATTACCTCAGTAACAATTCCTCCAGGCTAGTTTTGTTTAAAGGTGTCTAACTTACATAATTCACCCAACTGTTTTCAAAAACGTTCAGTCCTTCATGTTGGAAGTTAAAATACTATCTTTATCTCGCGTCTGGTTCTGCACCAGAAGCTTATCCCCAGCCGGGCAGTGCCACGAAAGCTCATGTGCACCTTGGCCGCAAGGTGCTTTAAAACAGCCAAGAGCCGGTGCGTGTTTGTGTGCCAGATTATGAGTCCTGCAACCTGGGTACATAAGAAGGATGCTTTCTCCCTCCCTTTCACACTAAAAACAAAACAAATCCAGCAGGTATCAAAACCGTCCGAACGCCTAGGGAAAGCGCGCCAACCACACAAAGAAAAGGCGGGGGGCTACTGGGATTCAAAATCTTTTCCCCAGGACGAACACCCTCCCGGACCTATCGGAGTTAACTGCGCGCTTGGTCGTAGCCAATAGACACAGGGCTTCTGGTTCAGGTCCACCCTGAAGACTGATGGACATTAATGCAGCCCAATGAAACAGTGCGATGCTAAAGAATTAACCAATACATTCGGAAGGTGGGTGGAGTGTAGGCCAGGGGGTTGGCGGTGCCGTGTCATGGAGGCTCAGTCTCAGAGCAGCCATTGAAGGGGAAGGAACTGCGGTGTGTGTGTGTGTGCGCGCGTGTGTGTGCGTGTGTGTGTGTGCGTGTGCGCGCGCGCGCGTGTGTGTGTGTGCGTGTGAGTGCGCGCGAGTGTGTGGACAAGGAGGTGGGGGCAGCCGAGTTAGAGTCCCAACTCCTTGGACTCCATTTGCTATTCTCTTCTTTCTCCCCCACACCTATCTGGAGGTGGTGGGCGTTTATATTTGCTTTTCTTTTCATTCATTTCCAAATCTTTTAAAATTTAAGGGTTGGGGGTAGTGGGAAAGGCAGGAAAGGGTAAGGGAAGGGAGTAGTAGCAGAAGAGCAGGAGGAGGACATGGAGATGAAAAAGAGGATTAACCTGGAGTTAAGGAACAGAGCCCCGGAGGAGGTGAGATGACTCAGCCCCCTCCCCTTCCCCACCAGACCTGTATTCAGAGGATCGGGTTTCTGGGGGTCGGGTGGGTGTGTGGGGAGGGGTAATGAATTAACCCCCACCTGGGGTTAGGGTGGGGGGGGATATTTAATTTTAAGTGTTAAATCATTAAAATCTACTTAAAATGGCGAAGGGTTTAAGTTTCTAGGGGCGTTTTTGTGTGGCTGGGGGCTTAGCCTCTTTAGGCTCTCTTCAAGTCGGGAGTCCAGGCCTGGTGGGGGCGGGAAGCGGAGTGCTGGGGGCCGCTCCGCCGCTTGGTTCCCTCCTCCTCCCAGGGGCCGGCGGCGTGGGCGCGACCCCCCAGTCCCACTTGCCCCTGCCGCAGCCATCGTCGCCTGAGAAGTTAGTCTAACTTTTCTGCAGTGCTGCCAACTCTTTCTTTTTTGGGGGGGGGTGTCCCCGGGCTCGAGGCCGCGGGTGTGTGACGTCGCGCCGGGCGCGGGCTGGGGTCCCTGGCGGAGTCTGAGGACCGCCCGCGGCCGGCGGCGCCCACTCCCCCGGGAAGCGGCGCGCGCCGACCGCCGCCGGGCGGAATCTGGGTCAGCGGTCGCTTCCCCCGCCGCGGGTAAGTTTTGGGAGTCGTCGCAGAGACCGGAGGTGGGGAGGGGACGCGAGGCGTAATCCTCTTCGTCCCCCCGCGGTGTGACGATATTCGGCGTGTCGTATCGTAGTGGCCGCAACTCTGAATTTGATCCCTGGAGAAGGTTTCACAAAACTCAACAAATCGGTCGTAGTAGTTTTGTGCTTTAAAGATGGATTCGGCGAAACTAAATGATGCGCTCTTGCTGCTGTCGCCTTAGTTAAAGAGACGGCCTTGGGAGGGGCCACGTGAGGCTGGTCGCGGTCAACTTTTTGGGGGTCAGACGGGAGGCGTTTCCGCCTCCTTTTCGAGGGCGCCTTCTCGGCTTCCCCCAGCCCTTCCCGCCCGGGGCGGAGGGGCTGGAAACCCGGGCCGGGAGGCGACCCGTCTTTCTCTTGAGGAGTCCCCGCCGCCTGTGGGGTTTTCCGTGGGTCGGAGCGGCTGGTCGCAAGAGCGGGGCGGGTGGCCAGCGAGGAACCTTGCACTTCAGACCGCAGGGGAAAGCGTCAAGAGTCTTGTTAATTGCGGCCTCTGAAATAAACACTCGAAGTGGAATATAAGGCATGTAGTTGTTTTCAGCAGGGGCGGGGGTGGTGCCTGTGCAAACCAGCGCAGAAGATGAGTAGGGTCTGTGTGGGGGGCTGTGGCGGCGTGCGGAGTGGGAACCCAAGGTCTTTATGTACTTTGTTTTCTTTATGTATCCCTGAAATTAGAAAAGGGCAAGGAGAAGGAAACAGTCGCTACTATCATCCCAGAGAGATCTGGGAGTTTTCTAGGGCCTACTCTTTGGGGGCTTCAGGAAAACAAAATCAGACTTTAAAAACTGCCTCTCAGGAGCACACATTTAGAATGCTTTTGTATGTCTTGGGTTGGAAAAGTAGATTTGCTCCCCTTTACCCTCTTTCATTTACCTACCCTACCAGTAGTAGTTTCCTTTCCAATTTTGGGGGGTGCCAGAGGTTGCCTTTTTGCAGCCTCTCCTTCCTCCCCTATGGTGTAATAACGGTCTCTTATATTTGTATAGCTCTTTACAGTTTACAAAACACTTACTGTGTTTATCATTTACTTTTCTCCTTCGGACAGACTTGTAAGGTGGATTGTATTGTTGTAGAATCCAAATTAGCAAACCGAGTCCCAGGGCAGTGAAGTTATTTACTCAAGTGGAAGAACTGGTTTTCTGATGCCAAATACCGGCGTTCTCCTCCGCTCAGCTGGACTAGGAGTCAGAAGATTGAGAGTGGAGGCACAGCTCTGTCATACTAACTGGATGACCCTAGCCAAGTCATTCTTATTCTTACCCTTTGGGCCTTGGCTTCCTTACCTCTAAACAGGAGATCATAGGCCTTCTCTGGTCTCTCAAATAATTATTTCAAAGTCATATTCAGATAGAGAAGGTGGCATTCCTTGTTAAGTTTTTAGCCCTCAAAATTCCTCAGACATATTTTTGCATTGGGAGTAGAGATCCAGGGTCTCCTGTCTCCCCCTTAGATTAAGTCCTTTTAGGTGCACACCAGCAAGTTTTGTTCTACAGCTCTGACCTAATAGGGGGATGCACCCCGCCCCCCCCCAACCATGGGGAAAAGTCCGCAAAAATGCTACCAGGGTGTTACAGAGAAATAACATTTTGTCAAGGATGTATTGTTCTGGGTCACATTGTTTGGCCCTGCTATTAAGAACAAATAACCTCCCTTAGCCAGCTTTCTCAGAATGAGCTTTCTAACATTTCTTCATGAAGGGTAACAAGGTATTTTTGAGTTATGGTGGCATTTATCAACCAAAGATAAGGGGGTTTAAACTTGAAACGTGAATAAAATAGTTTCCTTTTTTCTCCCTGCTGTTTTAGGGCAGCTCACTTGAACCCTTTCCCAGTAGCCTAGTCATCCCCTCACTGCATAAATATATGCCCTAATGTTGAGAATCCTCATCAGGGGCAGAAGTAAGTTTCACATGGGACTTTTTTCAAAGTTTTATTTTTTATGCATCAGTGATTTGAGCAGGCATTGAACTTCTTGGTCTAAGTTTAAATTTAAAAGGTTAACTTATAATGATGACTTTAGGTTGTCTTTCAGTTTTTGGTGGGGGAGGAGAGAAAGAATCTTTGTAATGGGATTGATGGTTTTAATATTCACATTTCCAGTGTGTCTTGACCCAGGTCTTTTGCTAAACAGACTGCGAAGTAAAGAATCATTCATTTTCTGTCTTACAGGTGACAGAGTTAGTCCTTGATAATTGCCTGTGTGTCAATGGGGAAATTGAAGGCCTGAATGATACTTTTAAAAAACTAGAGTTTCTGAGTATGGCTAATGTGGAACTAAGTTCACTGGCCCGGTTGCCTAGCTTAAATAAACTTCGAAAGGTAAGTTGGTATTAAGTGTGAAATCATCATAATTTTGATGCCAAGGGCTAATACGTCTAGGTTTTGGCCAAATGAAACAACCATTCTGCCTTTTAATTAGAAGATTCTAAATTTCTAGAGATAAGAAAATGGGTTATGTAGGATTTTAGAATCAGCTCTAATACCGCTTTTAGAAATTTAAACTTAATAATGAAATTGTGTTTGACATGAATTTGGGTTTAATATCTATCAAATGTTTTTCTCTGAAACATAAAATCTATCTGTAACACATCTGGAGCCAAACTTAGAAGCTTGTTATGTAGGATTTCTAATATATTATTTGGTGATTATAGGTGGGAATTTGGAAGTTAATAATTTGTGACAGTCTCTTGAAGCCAGAGAGAATGACAGTTGTTTTTCTTCTTCAGATTGATATATTTTAAAAATCTGGGGATGCCTGGTTAGCTCAGTCAGAAGAGCATGCGACTCTTGATCTCGGGGTTGTAGGTTTGAGCCCCACATGGGGTGTAGAGGTTATTTAAATAAATAAAAAAACTTAAAAAAATCTGATCTGCCCTAAGCTTTCACCATTGTTTGTTTTTTCTCCATGTTGAATATGTAGTTGGAACTTAGTGACAATATAATTTCTGGAGGTTTGGAAGTCCTGGCAGAGAAATGTCCAAATCTTACCTACCTCAATCTGAGTGGAAACAAAATCAAAGATCTCAGTACAGTAGAAGCTCTGGTGAGTGGAAGGTCTCTGGACTTGCTCTTTTTTGGTTGATTTTCTGAGATTTGCTTGTGTTTTATCTTACTGATTTATATTTCACTCTTTGAAACTTCTGAAATTTCTTATGTTTTTATCTAGATGGTTATTGCTTTCCTTTCTCTTAGAGTAAAACATTCAGATAAATCTGTGAGAAATTTATTTTATCGTTAACTTCAGGAGTTGAATATCTGGTTTCAAACTTCCCAGTATTTTCTTAAATTCTATTCTTTTTCCTTCCTTCTTGATTTTTTTTGTTTTTTGAGTTATTTTATTATTTGCTCCTTTGTTTCCTGGTATGAGATGAAATGAAACTCAGAAAATTGTTGCTCCAATTTTAAAAAAGCTTGGGAGGAGGTTGAAAGTATTGACAACAAGCTTGACAGGATTTAAGCTAACCACATTATTGTTGTTGCCTATTTATGCACATATCTGGTCAACAAAATACATTGAGTGGCTACTATAGTAAGGCACTAAGCCAGGTGCTGGAGATTCAGTGGTGAACAAAACAAAGTTCCTACTCTTGCGGAGTTTATGTACAGGGCCTCATTAAGAGAATTGATGTGGGGGGCGCCTGGGTGGCTCAGTCGGTTGAGCGTCTGCCTTCGGCTCAGGTCTTGATCCTGAGGTCCTGGGATCAAGCCCCACATCACGCTTCCTGCT
This sequence comes from Leptonychotes weddellii, assembly GCF_054177405.1. Lineage (NCBI taxonomy): Eukaryota > Metazoa > Chordata > Mammalia > Carnivora > Phocidae > Leptonychotes > Leptonychotes weddellii. Next base: position 94,501,146 of record NC_138372.1, on the reverse strand, counting down.
CAGTGGGGATCCTGCTTCCCTTCTTCTCTTCCCCCACCCCCGTCATGCTCGCTCGCTTGCTCACTCTCTCAAATAAATAAATAAAATCTTTAAAAAAAGAAATAATTGATACAATAAGCCCTTCATTATAAAATTTGAAAAATCCAAAAACCAGCCTTTTGATTTCAAATATATGTTTTCTGGTTCATGAATTAAAAAGAAATATAGTATTTAAAATCTCGAAATGTAAGTTTTAACTTTTTACTTTTCCAGCAAAATCTTAAAAATTTGAAAAGTCTTGACTTGTTTAACTGTGAGATCACAAACCTGGAAGATTACAGAGAAAGTATTTTTGAACTGCTGCAGCAAATCACTTACTTAGATGGATTTGATCAGGAGGATAACGAAGCACCAGACTCAGAAGAGGAGGATGATGAGGGTAATCATTCTTAATGCTTATAAATATAGGCTCCAGCCTAGCCATGCAATTTAGATTGGGCCTGGATATTTGGGTGTTGAAAAAAAAAGATAGTAAGACAAGAAAAATTACAAATCCACAGCCCTAATCCTGTATTTCTTCTTTTAGATTTCTGATAGGGGAATTTAATGATTATTATACTATCAAGCTCTGTGAAATTTTATATCTCTAGAAACTTGTTTAACCACCACCTAGTAAAAGTGGGAACTTTTAAAATAGTACCTTTTTAAAAAAAATAGTACCTTTTTTTTAAAAAAAGGAATCATTCCTTGTAGTGTTATCCATAATAATTAAGAAATAGAAACACCCTGAATGGCCTGTCAACTGATGGATAAATGAAATGTGATATATCCATACAATGAAATATTATTCAGTCATAAGAATGAATGAAGTACTGATACATGTTATGGCATTGAAAACATTCTATGTAGTGAAAGAAGCCAGACACAAAAGGCCACATTTTGTGTGACTCCATTTGTATGAAATGCCTATGAATAGGCAAATTCATAGAAACAGAAAGTAGAGTAGTGGTTGCCAGTGGGTGAGAGGAGAATGGGGAGTGACTATGAATGACTATGAGTTTTTTTGAGGTTGGGGGGGTGGGGTGGGGTGGTGATGGAAATGTGTTAGAATTAGGTGATGAATATATATTATTGGATAAATGGGTGACTAACAGATGATGGAATGGCTGTTATTAGTAATGGGACACTGTTACTCTTGGTTGAAAATTTTTTTACTGTAAAAAGAAATCTGATAGATAAACAATATTAGAAAATGATAGAATGATAGAGAAGCGGGTTTTGAAGTGTCCACAAGGTAAAACAAACTTTAATGCATGTAATGTTTCGATGAAAATCTATACACTGGAAATATTTCAGTATTTAGAAACCATATTTCGGGGTGCCTGGGTGGCTCAGTCGGTTAAGCCTCTGCCTTCAGCTCAGGTCATGATCCCGGTGCCGGGATCGAGTCCCACATTGGGCTCCCTGCTGAGCAGGGAGTCTGCTTCTCCCTCTGCCCTTCCTCCTGCTTGTGCTCTCTCTTGGTTGCTCTCTCTCTCAAATAAATAAAATCTTAAAAAAAAAAAATAGAAACTATATTTCTCAAGGCACCTGGGCAGCTCAGTTGGTTAAACGTCTGCCTTCAGCTCAGGTCATGATCCCAGGGTCCTGGGATCGAGCCCCACATCATCGGGCTCCCTGCTCAGTGGGGAGTCTGCTTCTCCCTTTTCCTCTGCCCCTACCCCCAGCTTGTTCTCTCTCTCTCTCAAATAAATAAATAAAATCTTTACTTTTTTTTTTTTTAAGATTTTATTTATTTATTTGACAGAGAGAGACAGCAAGAGAGGGAACACAGCAGGGGGAGTGGGAGAGGGAGAAGCAGGCTCCCCACTGAGCAGGGAGCCCGATGCGGGACTCAATCCCAGGACCCTGGGATCATGACCTGAGCCGAAGGCAGGCACTTAATGACTGAGCCACCCAGGCCCCATAAATAAGATCTTTAAAAAGAAATAGAAACCATATTTCTCAAATAGTAAATATGGATGTTGTAAAAGGGAAATCTTTTTTAAAGATTTATTTATTTATTTTAGAGAGAGAGCATGGGCGCATCAGCAGGGAGAGGGGCAGAGGGAGAGTCAAGCAGACTTCCCACTGAATGTGGAGCCTGACTCACAACCCTGAGATCATGACCTCAGTTGAAATCAAGAGTCAGAAGCTTAACCGACTGAGCCACCCAGGCACCCCTTGGAAGGGAAATCTTAAAAAAAGAAAATCACCCTGAGATACTTTCCATCTACCCATTGACTTAAGAGTTGGAGGTGATTGGGACAAGGGCAGGTAGGATCAACATACTAGCAAGAAACATTTGCTCAGCCGTTTGCTCGTCTTTTAAAATATTTTTAAAGATGGAGATGAAGATGATGAAGAGGAAGAGGAAGATGAAGCTGGTCCACCTGAAGAATATGAAGAAGAGGAGGAGGAAGAAGAGGAGGATGAAGATGAGGATGAAGATGAAGCAGGCTCAGAACTGGGAGAGGGAGAAGAGGAAGTGGGCCTCTCATATTTAATGAAAGAAGAAATCCAGGTGAATAGGCACTTTTTATGTGCGCTGAAAATTAATTATTTAGGCATAGGGCCAAGTACTATAAATAGTGAGTTGTGTAGAAATCTGAAAGTTGTTCCTAACTTGTGGGTCTGAGTGTATCTGTCTGCCTGTCATTTTCCTCACTGTCCCCCAGCTCATACTGTATCCAGATAATCATAAACACCTACTGATTTTACCGCCCAGATATGTTTCAAACCCATTCTGCCTGGAGCTGCATGCCACGGTATGGTAGAAACATTTTACAAAAGTTTCTGAGCCTCAGCTTCTGCATTTATAAAACTAAGATTGTATCAACCTCTTAGGCCTCTTTTAGGGATTTAACAAGATAATATGTGTAAAGTATCCAGTCCCTGGCACGTTGTAGGCACTCAGGACAGCTTTCCTTTCCCCGATTATTTCTTGCTTACGGTTTTGGAGTAGCTTTCCAAATGGTCTCTCTGAAGACAGTGTCACCACTTAGGTGTCTCCTTCACAGTGTGTGCTTGCATAGCCTGTGTGCAAATGTGATCATATCACTAGCCTGCTTGAAACACTTCAGTGTTTCCCTGTTGCCATCCAGGCATACAAGGCCCATCATTATCTAGCCCCTGCTTCCTTCTCTAGTGTCTTCTCCCTCAGTACCAAATTAAATTGTCACACCAAGCTATTTCTTGCCTTTCTGTCTGTAGATACATTGTTTACTCTTATCTGAAATGACTTTACCCATGCTCTCTGATGAACTTTATTTTCTTTTTTACTGAGGTAAACGTAAGTATCGTTGAAGCCTGGAGAGTACACTGATTTTATGTACATGTTCATGACGTTTTACTGTTGTATATACTTGTGTGACTGACACCCAGATCATGCTTTGTGAACGCTTTAAAAACTCAGTTCTGGCGTTGTCTCATTATTGAAGCTTTCTGTAACTTCTTATAGGTAATCACTCCTTCCTCCGTTATCTTTGATTTTCAGTTAGTCTTCTGTTGCCTGTAGACACTTTTGTAAAAACTTGTTTATTTGGCCATGTTCTACTAGATGGCGAGCTCCTTAAGGGGAGGGTCATCCGTCTTTGTATCTCAGCATCTAATACATTGACAGGGACATAGTAAGCTCACAGGAAGTTTCAGTTGACTTGAACAAATGATCTTTCGCCCCTGGGAATTACTATTTTCTTGTAATGTTTTTAAATTACTGAGTTTTGTTTTCATAGTTCAAGTTTTTTTTTAAAGACTGTATTTATTTATTTGAGAGAGAGAGAGAAAGAGAGAGTGCACATGAGTGGGGGGAAGATCAGAGGGAGAAGCAGACTCCCTGCTGAGCAGGGAGCCTGATGGCGGGACTCGATCCCGGGACTCTAGGATCATGACCCGAGCCAAAGGCAGTCGCTTAACCAACTGAGCCACTCAGGCATCCCATAATTCAAGTTTTTATTATTAAAAATAATACCTCTTATTTAGACTAGAAATTGTTAGTGTATTCTTATTTGTTCTTCTTACGACTTTTACATTGGTTAGATAGATAATATCACTGATCATTGATAATTTTTTTCTGATACCATTTTAACTATGAAACTAATGTGGAAAAAATAGAACTTAAACTTGTTTGGGGCCTTAGTGAGTTGGCAGCTGTCCAATAATGAAGAACAGCACTTTAAGCATTCATAGAGAGGGGCGCCTGGGTGGCTCAGTCGTTAAACGTCTGCTTTCGGCTCAGGTCATGATCCCAGAGTCCTGGGATCGAGCCCCACATCGGGCTCCCTGCTCCGCGGGAAGCCTGCTTCTCCCTCTCCCACTCCCCCTGCTTGTGTTTCCTCTCTCTCTGTCAAATAAATAAATAAAATCTTTAAAAAAAAAAAAAAAAAAGCATTCATAGACAAAATCAGCCTGTTCAGTTTACATCAGCATACAGCTTGAATATTTTTCCCTTAAGCTTTATTTATTTATTTGTCAGAGAGATAGAGCGAGAACGAGAGAGCACAAGCAGGGGGAGCAGCAGGCGGGGGGGTGGGGAGCGGGCTCCATCCCAGGACCCCGGGGTCATGACCTGAACCGAAGGCAGATGCTTAACGACTGAGCCACCCAGGCATCCCTCCCCTAAGTTTTAAGTTATTTAGTAAAGTAATGGACTCATGTTATTTTGCATTTGGCTTTTTTCTTTGCCAGTAATTCTTCATTAAGTCTAAATAGTATTAAGTAGTTTAAAAATGACTTTCAACCAACTGTAGATGTTGTGTTTATCATTCCATTGAATATTGGGGAATACTAACTAAAAGTGACCTAGTCAGGGCACCTGGGTGGCTCAGTCTTTAAGGTCTGCCTTCGGCTTCGGTCATGATCCCAGGGTCCTGGGATGGAGCCCCGCATTGGGCTCCCTGCTTGGCGGGAAGTCTGCTTCTTCCTCTGCCTCTCCCCCTGCTTGTGTTCCCTCTCCCTCCCTCTCTCTCTCCCTCTCTGTGTCGCAAAAGTGAATAAATAAAATATTAAAGAAAGAAGATTCTCTTAAAAAAAAATAAATAAAAGTGACATAGTCAAGTATAGAGCAAAAATCTCTGAGATGACACCCACAACATCAAGTCAGTGTAGTACCCGGCTAGCGTGGACCAGAAGTTTTCAAACATGATGAAATGGTTTGGATATTTACAATGTTTTAAATATTTTTAAATAGTTATGTTTTAAACTTACTTTTAGAAGGTGAGAGTCTGTAGAAGCTTCTGAGACTATTGAGATTTAAAAAGAAAGTAGAAGGAGATAGGAATGGGATTTGAGTAGCTGTTTTTGGTTTGAGTATTATTTTTATTTGTTACTCTTCAGAGGTAAGAAATTAATATGTATAAAGAAGGGCTTTATGTGTGTAGTATATTTCTTTAAAAATGGGAATGGGGAGGGGCGCCTGGGTGGCTCAGTCGTTAAGCGTCTGCCTTCGGCTCAGGTCATGATCCCAGGGTCCTGGGATCGAGTCCCACATCGGGCTCCCTGCTCGGCGGGAAGCCTGCTTCTCCCTCTCCCACTCCCCCTGCTTGTGTTCCTGCTCTGTCTCTCTGTCAAATAAATAAATAAAAATCTTAAAAAAAAAAATTAAAAAAAATGGGAATGGGGGCTTTAGAAGAATTGGGAATTGTGATCCCTCTGTACTGTAGAGTACAATGAGGAAACATGTTCTTTCGCATTAGTTAGGAAAAGACCATAGTTTCTACTGAACAAGACTTTGGTGAAAGCCGAGTTTTTATTGAGGAATGTTACCTCATAGATGATATTAAAAACGAAAGGCTTAGATGATAGCTGTACTTGCGGTGAGCAAAGCTTAAGGTGCAAACTTGTTGAATCGCCATGTTGTACACCTGAAGCTAAGGTAATGTTGTGTGTCAGCTATACTTCCATCTTAAAAAAGGCTTACAACCATCAGTCAATTCATCTAACCATATTTTGTTAAAACAAAATCCAGAGAAGCAATTAGCTTTTGAGACTTGGACGTTTTTAAATTATCAAAGAATAAATGTGATTAATATCTCAAGTGTTTTTTTAAAAAATCACAAATATTTAAACATCCTCATTTATCATTCTCCACAGATCTGAGATGTTTAAAATGTGTCCCTTGTCTTTATTTCTCTCTCTCTTTTTTCTTTCTTTCTTCTCCCCTCCCCTTCCTTCCTCTTCCCTGTCCCCTCTCCCTTCTACCTTCTCTTCCTTTCTTTTCTTCTTTAGTTTAAAGCTTTAGGTTCTCCTGATTTTTATTGTGATTCCTTTTTATACTATTGGCTACCCCATTTATTCCTTCTCCTCCTTATATCTTGATGGTGTTCTGGTATAGAATGCTTTTCAGTGTTTGAATTGATTGTATAAGATGGATTTCTGATATAAATGTCGTGCATTCGGGTTTCTCAGCTATGTGCTGGGAAATTAGGTTCTGTTGAGTATCTCTAGACACAAATGGGGCTGTGGATACTGTGAGAAGGATGGGTTGTCCAAGTTTTTCCCTAACTACTCAGCAGTTCTTGACATTTGCCAATTAAAAGCATTTTGAAGGAGCAGTGAACTTTTGTGGGGCTGGAGGGGAGACCCTAGATTGGTTCCACTTTTTTCACACATATGGTAGAACTCAACTATTTGGAATATGGCGGTGAGTGTAAAAGGCCTCTGATTAGCCAAAATATAGCAACAGAAGACATTTTCTTTTCTTTCTTTTTTTTTTTTAATTTTTTTATTTTTAAAGATTTTATTTATTTATTTGACAGAGACAGACACAAAGAGAGCAGGAACACAAGCAGGGGGACTGGGAGAGGGAGAAGCAGGCTTCCCGCTGAGCAGGGAGCCCGATGCGGGGCTCGATCCCAGGACCCTGGGATCGTGACCCGAGCCAAAGGCAGATGCCCAATGACTGAGCCACCCAGGCGCCCTCCCCCCCTTTTTTTTTTTTAAGATTTTATTTATTGGGGCACCTGGGTGGCTCAGTTGTTAGGCATCTGCCTTCGGCTCAGACGCCTAATGACTGATCTACCCAGGCGCCCCTAAAAGACATTTTCTTTGTAGGAGAGTGTTCAAGCTGTTATTCTAAACCTATTTTCTCTTTTATATTCAATTCTCTAATAAGCTTGTCAATCTATTTTCTGAATTCATAGCAGATTAAAATTGAAGTAGTAAAATTGAAAGGAGAAGGCATGAAAACTAGGAAAAGATACAATTCAAAGTAGAGGCCAGGGTCATTTTTAATAGGAGAAAACCATCCTACGTATTTTGATAGGCTCTGAGGGAATCGGCAAATATTTTTTTTTTTTAATTTTATTTATTTATTTGAGACAGAGAGAATGAGAGAGAGAGAGCACATGAGAGGGGGGAGGGTCAGAGAGAGAAGCAAGCTCCTTGCTGAGCAGGGAGCCCGATGCGGGACTCGATCCAGGGACTCCAGGATCATGACCTGAGCCGAAGGCAGTCGCTTAACCAACTGAGCCACCCAGGCGCCCGGGAATCGGCAAATATTAATTAGTGTTATGTTCATGATCAAATCATTATGACTGATTATTCAAGAGAAAGGTTTGTTAGGTTTAATATAAAACGGTAGACAGCTCCTTCCACAAAAATTGTAGATTAAGTTTTGTGATTTTTTTTGACATTGCTGTTTTGATATGTAGATTTTTAGATGTAGAAGGAACTTAGAGATCTTTCTAGATGAATACTTTCTTTTATTGAGTGGAAAACTGAGGTCCAGGGAAATTAAGCGACTTATTCAATGCATGTAACTATGTTGGGGCTAGGATTCAGGTAATTCCTATCTCACTCTATAAAATAGAAAACCTTTCTTTGAAATTGTCGAGTTACTGTGTCCATTATAGTAGCCACTGGGCACATTTGGTTATTTAAGTTAAAATTAAATAAAATGAAAAATTCAGTTCCTCATTTGTACTGGTCACATTTTACTTTATTTTATTATTTAAAGATTTTTTTATTTTTAAGTAATCTTTACACCCACTGCGGAGCTCGAACGCACAGCCTTGAGATCAAGAGTTGCATGCTCTACCGACTCAGCCAGCCAGGCGCCCTTGTACTGGTCACATTTTAAATGCTCAGTAGCCACATGTGGACAGCACAGATACAGAACATTTCCATTGTTGCAGAAAGTTCTTTTAAACAGCGTTGGTCTAAAACATAACTTACTTTCATAAACTAGATTTGGTTGGGTTCTTAAAAAAGACCTATGTAAGTTAGGCAGAGGTTGTCAGAACACAGAAAAACCATAGTTTTTTTGCTCTTGTTAGAATGTATTACTACCAAACAGTGAAAAGTGTGTCATGGATTTTTATTCTCAAACTGAATATTTGGTTTTCAAGGATGAAGAAGATGATGATGATTATGTTGAAGAAGGGGAAGAAGAGGAAGAAGAGGGTGAGTTACATTAGCCATAAAAAAAATCCTAACATTAAAGTTATAGCTATTATTCACATACTTTAAAGAATGTGTTTATAATTCAAATTATTACTGGTCTCTGATTTGATTTTGGTAACATCGGGTGCCTTGAGAGGTGTAAAACCTTTTTTTTTTTTTTTTTTTTTGAGAGAGAGCACGCAAGTGGTAGGGGGGTTTGGCAGAAGGAGAGGGAGAGAGAGAATCTTTTTTTTTTTTTTTTAAGATCTTATTTATTCATTTGAGACACAGAGATATATATAGAGAGAACATGAGCAGTGGGAGAAGCAGAGGGAGAGGGAGAAACAGACTCCCCGCTGAGCCAGGAGCCCGATGTGGGGCTCGATCCCAGGACCCTGGTATCATGACCTGAGCCGAAGGCGGACACTTAACCATCTGAGCCACCTAGGTGCCCTGGGAGAGAGAGAATCTTAAGCAGGCTCCAAGCTTAGGGCAGAGCCCGATGTGGGACTCGATCTTAGGACCCTGAGATCATGACCTGAGCCGAAGGCAGACGTCTGGCTGAGCTAAGTCATCCCATACAACCTTTATAAAAGAGTAATTTTCTGGGGCGCCCGGGTGGCTCCGTCGGTTAAGCGTCTGCCTTTGGCTTGGGTCACGATCCCGGTATCCTGGGATCGAGCCCCGCATCGGGCTCCCTGCTCAGCGGGAAGCCTGCTTCTCCCTCTCCCTCTGCCTGGTTGTGCTCGCTCGCTCGCTCTCTCTGTCAAATAAAATCTTAAAAAATATATCTATTAAAAAAGATTATTTATTTATTTATTTGACACAGAGAGAGAGAGGACAAGTAGGCAGAGCAGTGGGCAGAGGGAAAGGGAGAAGCAGGCTTCCCGCCGAGCAGGGAGCCGGATGCAGGGCCGATCCCAGGACCCCGGGATCATGACCCGAGCGGGAGGCAGACGCTTAACCGACTGAGCCACGCAGGCACCCATAAATAAATAATCTCAAAAAAAAAAAAAAAAAGTAATTTCTTCAGGGCATTCAGTAATTTCATTAAAAAAAACACCAGCCTGTAACATTTATTTTCAAAACCGGTATGAAGAGGTGAGATAACCTTGAGCTTAATTTATTATTTTCTTAGGTCTTTCATTTTGAAGAGGGTGAATGAAGCCTTATCTCTAAGAGAAGAGCAGTTGAACTCCCAGATAATGTTCTTTTCAGATTTGTTCTCTAGTACTCTTTACCTAGGCCTTTCAAAATAAATTTAAAAATTTACTAATGATTCTTTTAATGACAAACCCCTAGTTCTTGATCTGTACTTCATGATTTGGCCACAAGGGTGCACAGCAAGCTGTCATTATTTATGGATTTCTAAGTCTGTTAAGTGTTCAGTACACCGAGAGGAAACTTAACGTATAATTTTTTTATGCCATTAAGTTTTCAATAAGATAGATTCAAAACTAATTTAACAAATACTCATTTGTTAAAATTTAGTATTTTACAATTTTTCTTTCACTCTTCTTTCAGAAGAAGAAGGTCTTCGAGGGGAAAAAAGGAAACGAGATGCTGAAGATGATGGAGATGAAGAAGATGACTAGATCATTCTAAGACCAGATTCCCTAATGTTCCTGGGTGTGCAATAGAGTGATCACATCTTCTTTGTTTCTTCATGTACCATAGTGATCCCTACAGAAGATAACCTGTAACTTTTTATAGGAAAAGTGTGGTTTTACTATTTTTGCCTTATCATTCCAAATAAGATTTACTAGTCTGTTAATGATCATATTGTATGTAGAGAAAAAATTTTCCTTGACCCCATTGTGAAATTCCCTAGCAATTTATTTAGAATCTTCATTTTTCTCATTCAAGCTCACTGTATTAGTTATTTTTAGCTCATAATTAAAACATGATCACTTTTACACAGGTGTAGTTTGGTGCATTTCATTCATAAGGTTATAAAGTTATTTATAAGTTAACTGAAATCACAGTCGGCTGGAATATGAAATGAAAATAGTCTCTTGACTAATAAGTTGGTTATATTTTTAGAGGTGACCCAGAGATCTTTAGTTTGAAGGCAATGACCTTTTTTGTTTTTGTTTTTGTTTGGCTAAGGGTATTTGGGTGCTTTTTTGTCACATAAGTAACTTAGAAAGTAGGAACAGAATAGCAAAGGTTCTATTCAACAATATAGTTCATGGCTTTTGTGGAGGCTTCTGAAACCTTTTAAGCCAGGTGACTAATAAGATTTTGTTTTTGAAGGAAAAAATGCTTGTACTAAAGTTCAGAGACATGCAGGTGAGCTCTTTGTTTTTCTAGCTGAAAATCACGACATGCCAGTGGTTGTTAATTTTGTTTTGTTTTTAACTGCACATTCTTTATTTTCCTCCCAGCAATTCTGTTATGATCACTTTCATTTTTTGTTTCACTCCCCTCCTTCTATCTCCAAAAAAAGTTGGGAAACTTATGGCTACCCAGGAAAACCTTTATTTAGTCTTTTATACCTCAACCACCTTTTCAGACTATCTCAGTTTTAAACAAGCTAAGTGAAAGAAATTGAGTATTTTCTGAAATATGAATATTATTATCAATACAGTTTTATGCAACAGATTCTGCTTTCTGTAAATCTCTCTTGGTTGACAAGATGTACAGGCTGTATTAATAGGGTGAAGAAAGAAAAGCAAAGGAAGCTTTCAGAAGCAGCATTGATGTTCCACGAAAGTCAGAACAATTGCCTCTTGATAATTAATCAAGTCAACTTTTTGGGAAGTTAGCTTCCGAAATGATTTAGATACCACACTGCAAAGTATTTCTAATTTTTCTGAGTAGAACCTTTAATTATTCTTCCTATAGTTTTAAGGTATTACCAGATACAGCATTTAATTGGAATATACTGGGCAGTTGGAAAAATATTTGAAACTAAATATTAAGATTTGTTTTCAAGTGGAAATCCATTAAAAATAGAAAAATATTTGGGACGGGTGTGTTTCTTTATATGGCTACTAAATATAATAATATGAGTAGACAAGTACATCTCCCTTTTTGTTGTGGAGGCTCCGTGTTCAAGGCAATTGCTTTTTAAATCTTGGCTAAATTTTTTTCTGCTTTGTTTTGAATATCTGTAAGTTTTTTTAAAGTTAGCATCAGCAAATTAATTGAAGTTATACTTCTATACTGGGACACATTTAAATTACTGAGTAAAGAACTTCTTTTTTAGTTTCAGATGTATGACTTGGGGTTTTAAAGTAAAAATTACAAAGTTATTTGTGGGTAAACTAAAAAAGTTGCACAAGTGACTGAACTAAAACTCTTGGAATAAGTTCAGTGGGGGGATTGGAATCTCCAAAAGACTAACATTTTATTCCTTTTATAACAGTTGAAATACCCTGTTTTAGTCCTTAAGAATTCTCATTGCATAGTATATGCCAGACTATAAAATACTTATTTTTAAAATGAAATCTATATATTGACTTTCTTATCAATCATCTTATTGTGCAATCAAAATTAGAGTTCTTTGGTTTGAAAACAACATTTAGAGCCTCCAAATAACTTTTTAAGACTTATTTAGCTTTGTGGGTGGTATTTTCATGCAAATAAGTAAGGGTGGGTTTTATATTTTGTAGAAGTTTTTGGTCCTATTTTAATGCTCTTTGTATGGCAGTATGTATATAGTGTGTTAAATTTCCTCAAAACTCTCCTTTAAAAACTTTGAAGTTAATACTTTTGTGCAACTGTGTTTTGAATAAAGCCATGACAGTGTTAAAAAAAAAAATGCAGCACTCCTGATTATTCTTTTATTGTTTTTGACTTCCCTGTTTTTTTTTTCTGTGACTGCTGTAACTTAAAGTTTTTGAAATTGAATTGCTTCAAATAAATGGAAGATTTGTTGTTAATTATTAGTTTCAGTGTATGACATTCACTTTTTGAATACCACCACCGGGGGCTTTGAAGGTCTTTTTAAAAACAGAAACAGCTTGGAAGTTCTCACACACTTGGATGTCATATGAGGCATTACAATGTAGTAATTTAACTCATCATCTGCCTTACTTTCTTTTGTCCAAGAAGCAGAAAAAATTCTGGATTCCCTTAATTTTCCTTTTGGAGTTGCAAACTGAGCCAGTACTTTTTATTCTTAATATTTTTAAATTTAAATTCAGTTAATAAACATATAATGTATTATTAGCTTCAGAAGTAGAGTTCAGTGATTCTTCAGTCGTATATAATACCCAGTGCTCATTACATCCCATGCCCTTAATGTCCATCACCCAGTTACCCCATCCCCCCAGGCACCTCCCCTCAAGGAACCCGCATTTGTTTCCTACGATTAAGAGTCTCTTATGGTTTGTCTCCCTCTCTGGTTTCATCTTATTTTTTCCTCTCTTCCCCTATGATCCTCTGTTTTGTTTCTTAAATTTCACATATGAGTGAAATCATACAATAATTATCTTTCTCTGATTGACTTATTTCCTTAGTGTAATACACTCTAGTTCCATCCACAGTTGCAAATGAGCCAGTACTTTTTGTATTTTGGTCTGAAGTAATAACTTTGTTACCTACAGTTGAAGTAACTTATCTATAGTTAACTAAAGTGATTATAAATCTGTTGTACACCAATAGTTTTTTTTTTTTAAGATTTTATTTATTTATTTGACAGCACAAGCAGGGGGAATGAGAGAGGGAGAAGCAGGTCCCCACTGAGCAGGGAGCCCCACTCGGGGCTTCATCCCAGAACTCTGTGATTATGAGCCAAAGGCAGATGCTTAACTGACGGAGCCACCTAGGCGCCCCTGTACACCAATAGTTTTAAAGAATGAATCCAAAGTCTTCATTTACACTGTATAGCGTTTATCTTCAGAATCCTTAGATAATATAATACAAACAATTCTTGCGTGTTCACCTTGACTGAAACCTGAACCAATGTTTTTTTTGCTGTCTTTTGTTTTTCCAGTGAGAAGTGGTTTGTAGACAACTCTGGAATGTATTGTACAAAGTCAAGGCACAAATATGTTAATGTTTTTGTGACTGCTTACAGTTTAATATTGAAAAGGTATTTTAATTACAGAACTCTGCTCCTTGAGAGATGGAAAATATTGAAGTATAGCTCAACTATAGAAATTGTTTATTAAAATTAATGTTTTTGTGTGTATGTGTTTTACATCTTTAAAAAATTCAAAGCCTTTTTCCCCTTGGTTAAAGAAAATGGTAGAACTACACTAAAAATTTTTGGTGGTGGTAGAGAATGAAGCAATTCTGTGAGAGATTGTGTTTATTTCTTCTTCTGTATTTTAAAGAGAGGCTTTGGAACATGTGACATTCTCCCAGTTGCTGAAAATTTCCCCTCTGTTCCTAGTACTGGATGCAATGATATCCTGCAGCTGTTGCTTAATAATAGCATTCTACTACTGCGTTCCTTTTTCATGAACTAACCAGCCTAAGATTTGAAAACCTGGCTTGGGTTATTTGGCCTGAGGCAGCTACTTGTGTTAGTCTGTTGATCAGCCCTAACTTGAAGGAGAACAGGTTATAACACCACAAAATGGAAATTACAAAATGGGTTGATCTCCAGGAGCATCTCTAAAAATACTATATATACTGGTAAAATAGTTTTATCTCATACAGATCCAGTCACTTTTTTGGGTGATAAGACTGAAGCAGGGTTACCCCATAATAGCAATTCTGACTAAGAATCAGAAGCAACTATGACTTATTCAAATTTATGAATATTTACACATAATTCAAATTTTTGCTTAAGGCATCACTTGGACCTGGTTACTTATAAAACGGACACATTCACATTACTGGTCAATCCTGACACAGGCCATCAATAGGCACACAACACTGGTGGAAAAAAAAAAACCAAACCAAACCCATTTCAGCTGTTAAGAAGTAAGTGACACTCAAAGCTTTCCTATTTTCTGTGATTCTCCTATTAAATATTCAGATGGCACCATCTTGCCATGATCTGTGCCTCCACTTTAGTTGGACAAACTCATTCCACAGCCCCAGAATGAGCTCACTGAGACTCCTGGGTTTTGCTGCGTGGAGGCATTTTCTCCCAGTCTTCTCTTGGCCCAGAGAAGCCAGCAACAGTGTGCTCAGGGGAGCTCAATATCACTTCTATGGACAGCTGTGACTGAGGAAGATGCCTTGGTAGAAGAACCTCTAAGTGTAAGGGAAGGAACTGCAGTGGAAGCAACTATACTTAAGAACCAATGACAGCAGCACCAGGGTAAACAAGCATCTGCAAGGGAAGCAGCGATTACAATCACTCTGCAACTAGGGCAGAGAAGTCAGTGCAAGTCCAGCACTTTTTGCTATGCACCCCCCCATTCCATTTATGAGAATATTCTGAGTTCAGAGCGAATTCATTTCTGCTGTGTTGAGGATTTAGTATTTGTAGGAAATGAGTGAAATTTTCTGACTAGGATTCCGGGTGAGGGGCCTTATTTTTACCAAGCTATCTATAATAGGACATGTGGAGGGCGATATCCTTTTTTTTTTTTTTAATTGTTTTGACATATTGACATTTTATGCTTTTGCACTGTTGATCCCCCACTGCCAAGGTTCCTGGGCTGTCACCATAGCAGTCAGCAGGGGAAGGATTAGAACGTTAGAACTCAGCCTCAATCCATTTTGCTTTTACCCCACTTCCTTTTCACTTCAAGGACTTTAGCCTTCAGACTGAGTTTCTCTAAGGCCTGGTTTCCTTTCACACTCCTCTGGGGCTTACCAACCATGTCATGTAGGTAATCTTATCCCAGCGTCATCACTTTAGAATCTTGATAGAAGGTCTGAATAAACAGAGCGGGAGATTTGGAGAGAGAAAATTTGAGAGAGAGAGAGCATAAGCAGGGGGAGGAGCAGAGGGAGAGGGAGAAGCAGGCTCACATCTGAGCAGGGAGCCCCATGCGGGACTTGATCCCAGGACCCTGAGATCATGACCTGAGCCGAAGGCAGACGCTTAACCGTCGGAGTCACCCAGGCGTTCCTAAATGCTTTGAGATAAAGTGATCTTCTGGGGGTAACGTTTTTGAGGTAAGTTCTCTATCGTAGTCCTATGGAACACCTGCCTCTTTAAATTTTTACCTTAATTTCCCCAATCCTCAACCCCTGATATAGATAAACCAGTTTTTCTTTTTTTAGAGTACTATTTTTACAACAAGACGCCCTCCAGGGATTCTGGAGTCTCCAGCAGTAGAAATCGGATTTGAGCGTCTTGGGGAGAGAGCAATAGGCCTTGATATTAGAGTGTTGACACTCTAATTATGGAGAAAAAGAAAAAGTGCCCCTCACTCCAGACTGTGCCTCTAATTTGATTTGCGGGACGCACGACAAAAAGTTCCGCAAAACCAGATTCTTAGACCCAAGAGAGGACTCCAGAAGCCAGGAGATTAAAAAGAGGTCAGGAACCGGGGCTACCCGAATTGCTCTGCAAGGGCGCTTTCCCAGTTGCCTTGGATTGGGCCAGAAATGCCGCAATCCCGGTCACGTGCTCTCGCCCCGCCCGCCCCTCCCACCCCCTAGATAAGCGGGGGCCGGCGCGCTCCCGCAACTTTCAGTCAGCGAGCTGCGCAGGCGCGGGGCGGGGGGCTCGGGGCGCCAACGGTCGGCGGAAAAGCGCCCGCGCTTCTTCTTCCGCTTCCTTCCTCTTCCCGGTCCGCCGGGGTATCGCGGGCCGAAACCCCCCGGCCAGGTCCTTCCTTAGGACCCTCCTTTTCATTCATTCTTTTACATTTTCCAACCCTCGCTGAACGATTTACAGAGCTGCTGTTTTCTTCCTAATTTAATTTGAAATTTCAGTTATTCTTGGGCTCACATTCATGAATATCATCCAAGTTAGCAAGTATAAACGTCGGTGTGTTCTGTACGTTTTCAAGCTTGCTGAGGTGGAAATGCAACTGGAGCTCAGGACACTCTGCTGCTGCTTCTTTGTGCATGCTTTTTTTTTTTTTAAAGATTTTATTTATTCATTTGAGACACAGAGATAGAGAGCATGAGCAGTGGGAGAGGCAGAGGGAGAGGAAGAAGCAGACTCCCCGCTGAGTCAGGAGCCCGATGTGGGGCTCCATCCCAGGATCCTGGGATCATGACCTGAGCCACCCAGGCGCCACTTTGTGCATGCTTAAGTTTGCACTCGAGTGACTTGTTCCGTGAGCCTTGCTTTTAGTCTCTAGGAGCTAGCCAGTTATTTTGTGGTTTTCCTATTTTCATTTTCCCTATTTAAAGCCAAAATTGCTGGATCTGAGTCTTAATAGTTCAGTCAAGTTGGTACCTAAGGGCAAATCAGTTCTGGAAAGTATTAGAGCAACCAACTACTCATAGACAAAGCACTGGAAAATGACACTTAGACCACATGTAAACTGATAAAGAGGTTTAACACAGGTTGAGGATTTTTTTGCTTTTTCTTTCTCTAAAAGGAAAGAATCGGTCTATTGGGGAAGGTTTGTAAAGGGGAGTAGCTTAGGACTTGAGTTTTTTCTTCTTTTAGGTAGGGCAACTAAACTGCAGTTTGTTAGACGTGTCTCAAACTATTGAAGGAAAACTCATCAAATTATACTTTTTATTGGGATTAGTAAGTCACACTTCAGATAAATTTGTGTGTACACAATTTTTATAAAAATATCAAAGGACACTGGGGCACCTGGCTGGCTCAGTCTGTAGAGCCTGTGACTCTTGATCTCAGGGTTGTGAATTGGAGCCTCATGTTGGGTGTGGAGATTACTTAAAAATAGGATCTTACAAAAAAATTATAGTTGCTAATTCTATAGAATCATAAACTCATTCTTTAATTTTTTATTTTTATTTTATTTACTTTTTTAAAAAGATTTTATTTATTTGAGAGAGAGAGAATGAGAGACAGAGAGCATGAGAGGGAGGAGGGTCAGAGGGAGAAGCAGACTCCCTGCTGAGCAGGGAGCCCGATGCGGGACTCGATCCCGGGACTCCAGGATCATGACCTGAGCCGAAGGCAGTCGCTTAACCAACTGAGCCACCCAGGCGCCCTCATTCTTTAATTTTTTAAAAATTATTTTTAAGTAATCTTTATACCCGAGGTGGGGCTTGAACTCAACCCAGAGATCAAGTCACATGCTCTACCGACTGAGCCAGCCCAGCACCCCTATAAATGTTTAACTCTAGTAAATCTAATGTCAGTAGTTTCTCAGGCTTTTTCAATGGCTTTTATAAAACAGTCACAAAACTCGGCTAAATGAAGACCAACCACTTCATTTAAAATAAGAGATGGGAACATACCTGGATTTTAAGAAGCCAAGATTTTCTGTTGGGTAACACCATTTCTCAGAAAAGGATTTTCCTTTTGACAGGGTAGATATTTAGGAGGAAGGTTCCTCCCCCCCACCCCCCCATATCGAGAGATTGTGTTTTCAGCGTTGTTTTGATGCTGTCACAGGGAAAGTTAGTAGTGAATTAGTTTTTTTTTTACAACTGGTAGAAGATTGAGAAACTACTTGCTGAGAAAAGGGTTATTGTTATCTGGTCTACATTAAGAGGCCAAAGCCATCACATTGATCTCCTGATAAATCTTTCCTTTTTGTGTCATCTATTTTCCCTTCCACCATTATTCTGTATCAGCTATGAGGTTGCTGTTGGAATTCAGGGACAAATAAGAGGTCATATAATGTAGGCCATTACATAATGATGAAATATCAATTCTGTGGTCTGTCTCTAAGGCTCTGTCCTTTTTTTTTTTTTTTAAGATTTTATTTATTTATTTGACAGCGCGAGACAGAGAGAGAGGGAACACAGAGAGAGGGAACACAAGCAGGGGGAGTGGGAGGGGGAGAAGCAGGCTTCCCGCGGAGCAGGGAGCCCGATTCGGGGCTCCATCCCAGGACCCTGGGATCATGACCTGAGCCCAAGGCAGACGCCTAATGACTGAGCCACCCAGGTGCCCCTAAGGCTCTGTCCTTAATAGTAAAATACACTGTACTAGGATGGTTGTAAAGCTATCACTCCATGTTATATATTCATTATTTTTAGTTCACATGATTGTGATTTACTTTCAGGTTTTTATGTGTTCTGTCTTCACAAGTCAGTCACAATTACCCGGTGAAGAAAAAAACCAATGGAGAGGTTATGTACATAAGCTTTTTAAGGTAAGGAGGTCTATAGCTGTGATAAAGGCATAATATGTGGAAGAAAGTTCATTTAACAAACTTTTTTAAAAAGTATTTATTTTTATTTTTATTTTTTAAAGATTTTATTTATTTATTTGGAGAGAGAGCACAAGCAGGGCGAGCAGCAGGCAGAGGGAGAAGCAGGCTCCCCACTGAGCAAGGAGCCCGATGCAGGACTCCATCCCAGGACCCTGGGATCATGACCTGAGCCGAAGGCAGACGCTTAATGACTGAGCCACCCAGGCGTCCCAACAAACTTTTTTTTTTAAAAGACTTTATTTTTAAATAGTATCTACACCCAGCATGGGGCTTGAACTCACAACCCCGAGATCAAGAGTTGTATGCTCTACCCAGTGACCCAGCCAGGTACCCCTAAAAAACGTTTTAATACCTTTGTTTAAGGCACTGAAGTGCATGGAAAACAAAGATGAATAATATGCAACCCTATCCCTTGAAGAATACAGGCTAAACACAAGATTATGAGCCAAGAGAAAAATGATAGAAGGTAGACAAATAACAAAGCTTGTGCCCAGGAAGCTCAGAGGTGTACCAGAGCCTCGATTTGCTCACTTCAGTGAAGATCTGATTTTGTCAATGCACATATGAGGGATAGACTCGTGCCATGAAAGCTCGAAGAGACTGCTGTCTAAACCTGGTGTCAATTTATTGGTTTTTAGGGAGATTGTACATTTATACTGACTGCAGTATTCTTGTTTATTCTTGTTCAATGTTTGAGATCAGTGCTCATCAATAAAAATATAATACTAATCACAAATATGAGCCACGGAAGTAATTTTAAATTTTCTCGTATCCATATTAAAAAAGAAACAGGTAACATTAATTTTAATAATTATTGTATTTAACCCAATATATCCAAAATGTTATAATTTTAACATATAATCAATATATAACCAATACTGAGATATTTTACATTCTTTTTTTCATACTAAATCTTTGAGATCTGGGGTGGATCTTACACTTAAAGCACATCTCAGTTAGGATTAGCCACATTTCGAGTACTCATGTGGCTATGTGGAGGTCTAGAATATTTTCTTCCTAGAAAAAGGTGACTGGGAGGCCAAGTTATAATCAGAGCATGGAATTAGAACAGAAGGTGCTAGATGGTCTTGAGGGATATTTTGTTGGTCTGGCAGGCATGATGAACCTACCCTGATCCACCTTTTTCATGGTGTTAGTATTTGTTGTATTTAGCATGTCTTGCCTCAGGAGCCCAAGGCTAATACGGCCAAATTCTTCTCCTAATTTGATGTAAACTGCTTTCTTCTATTAACGTACTTTGTATTCAAACAGGTTTTAAATTTTTTTAACCTCTTTTATTTAAAAAAAATTTTTTTTAAAGATGTATTTATTTATTTGAGAGAGAGAGAGTTGGGGGGCATGGGCAGAGGGAGAGAATCTTCAAGCAGAATCCCCAGCGAGCTTGAAGCCTGACGCTGGGCTGGATCCCATGACCCATGAGATCACGACCCAAGCTGAAACTAAGAGTTGGACACCCAACCGACTGGGCTACCCAGGTGCCCCATGCCTCTTTTATATTTGGTCATATTTGAACACAGACTAGTTAATTTTTGATTTGTATATCTCTTCACCTAAGCAGTACTTTCTTTAATGGGGTTAATATTATAACTGGCTAACTTTATCCATGATGTGTTTTTTATTTTTTTATTTTTTTTAAAGATTTTATTTATTTATTTGAGACAGAATGAGAGAGAGAGAGCACATGAGAGGGGGGAGGGTCAGAGGGAGAAGCAGGCTCCCTGCCGAGCAGGGAGCCCGATGCGGGACTCGATCCAGGGACTCCAGGATCATGACCTGAGCCGAAGGCAGTCGCTTAACCAACTGAGCCACCCAGGCGCCCCATGATGTGTTTTTTAAAAATAAATATTTTTTTATTATAAATGTATTTTAAGAATGTAAATTACATGGGGCGCCTGGGTGGCTCAGCCAGTTAAGCATCTGCCCTCAGCTCAGGTCATGATCTCAGGGTCCTGGAATCCAGCCCCATGTAGAGCTCCCTGCTCTGCGGGGAGTCTGCTTCTCTCTCTCCCTCTGCCCCTTGCCACCCTCATGCTCTCTCTCTCTCTCTCAAATCTTAAAAAAAAAAAAAAAAAGTAAATTACAATCATATTACTAAAAACTTGGAAAATAGAGGAAAGCAAATAAAAACTACCACAATATAATAATTGCTTATTATAATGTATATTTTTAGAGTTGGAATCATAGACTGTAAATTAATATTCTGTTTATTTTTTCCTTTAATATAATAATATATAAAAACTTTCCCCCATATTATTAGAATTTCAAATGAAATGGTTTTCAAAACAAATGGAATTTCAAATGAAATAAAATTTTAATCTGTGGGGGCACCTGGGTGGCTCAGTCATTGAGCATCTGCCTTCGGCTCGGGCCGTGATCCCAGGGTCCTGGGATCGAGCCCTGCATCAGGCTCCCTGCTCCGCAGGAAGCCTGCTTCTCCCTCTCGCACTCCCCCTGCTTGTGTTCCCTCTCTCCTGTCTCTCTCTCTGTCAAATAAATAAATAAAATCTTTAAAAAAATTCTAATCTGTGGTTATAGCATAATTTATCCAATATTTTTTGTCTAATTGTTTATTTCTCTTTTTTCTTTTTTTCTCTTTCTGTGTGTGTGTATAAATAACCCTCTAGTGAACAGATTAACACTATGATTGCATTCCCATTCCCGTATTTTAGGATAGTTCCTTAGAATAAAATCCAAGAAGTGGAATTTCTAGGTTAAAGGGCATTAATATTTTTATGATTCTTTTTTTTAAAAGATTTTATTTATTTCAGACACAGAGAGAGTGAGCACGAGCAATGGGGAGAGGCAGAGGGAGAGGGAGAAGCAGGCTGCCTGCTGAGCAAGGAGTCTGATGCAGGACTCTATCCAAGACCCTGGGATCACAACCTGAGCCAAAGCAGACACTTAACTGACTAAGCCACCCAGGCACCCCTATTTTTATGATTCTTAATTGCCAAATTATTTTCCAAAAGAACATTTAACAAGCTATCATTGATGATGAGAATAACAGTTTTACTTCACTTGTCCTCATAGTGGTCATTGTCTGTCTTAAACATTTATTTAATAGGCTTATACATTCATTTATTCATTAAACATTTATTGAGTACTTATTATGCTCCAGGCAATGTCCTAAGCTCTCATGACACAGCAGTGAATAAAAGACAAAAATTCCTGTCTTCCTAGATCCTCTTGGATGAAACAATCAGCTAGATAAATAAAATATAGGTGCTAAAAGTGATAAAAATCAAGCATGAAGGAGTGTCACTGGGGAGAGCATTTTAATTAGAGTGGCTAGTAAAGATCTCATTGAGTAAGTGACAAAATTTAAAAATATATTTTAAATTTAAATCACAAGCCTACAGAAAACTTGCAAGTATAGAAGCAAAACCTTTTTTTTCTGAAGCATTTGAGAATTACCCATGTAATGTCCCACCTCCCCAAAGAGTTTAGTGTGTTTTTACTACAAAGACATTTCTCCTACATAACCAAAATATAAGCACCAAAATAAGGTATTAACACTGAGACGTTAATACTGTCTTATCCTCATACCCCAGTCAGATTTTTGCCAATTGTCTCAAAAATGCCCTTTATAGAAAAAGGATCCTGTTCTGCATCAAGTTGTTGCTTTTAGTTATCATTTCTCTTTAGTATCCTTCATACTGAAATAGTTTCTCAGTGTTTCTTCAGCTCTCGTGACCTTGATACCTTTGAAAATTCCAGACCACTTATTTTGTAGAATATCCCCTAGTTTAGGTTTGTCTGCTGTTTCCTCATGATTAGACTTAGGGTTATTCATTTTTGGTGGGACTATGACAGAAACAATGCTGTGTTCTTATTGCGTCTTATCAGGTGGCACATAATTTGTTTGTTCCATTACTGATAATGTTTACTTTGATCACTTGATTTAGATGGTATCTTTCAAGCTTGTCCACTGTAAAGTTCTTCTTCTCTTCGTAATTAAGTGTTTTGTGGAGAGAAACTTGATCACACTCCTCATCAAACTTTCAGTTTGTTTGTTTAATATGTATATGAACTCAGTTTCCTATTTTAGTCAGTGAGCGAGTGTCATTATTTTGGTGTTTAAATTGTTCTTAGATTTTCCCATTGGAACCTCTTCAAGCTTAGCTTCTGTGTCCTTTTGACATGGCCCCATCGTTTTTTGAGCACTTCCTTGTTTTCTGGCACACCAGTATGTTCCAGGCTTATCTTGTACTTTCCTGGCCGAGCCCTGTAATCCGCCATTTCTCTGAGGAGCCCTTGAGAATGCTATTTTGAAGTCACGCTTTGGGTGCTAGGTGTGCTCATTGCTACTGGGGTTGAATGGAGTTGCTCCTCCCAGTCCCTTTTAATGGACAGAGAATATATGTGTATATATAAATTTATATATAGGTGTAATATATACACACACAATATTCACATAATTATATCTGTATTTGTGTCTATATATCTATATTGAAAACCATGAATTCACTCCAATTTCAACCTAACACCTCAGGGTTCATTCTAGTTTTATCCCCTTTCCATCTTTGTGCCTCTATAATCTGACAGTGAGAAATTAGCTCCCTTTATCCTCTATTTACTTATTTGATCAAATCCTCTGTGTATTATCAGTCTCTTCCTCTGCTGCCACACCTTTCCCTGCCTCAATGGCTTTCTGACCTCATTCAGCACACCCCCACCTCGCTCAGGTCTGACATCCCATGCATGCCGGGCCACTCCTCTGCAAGGGGTCTCTCCTTATCCTTCTTGGCTCTGACACACCTCTGTGCACTAGTCTACCTGGTTCTGCCCCATCCTAATGTCTGTAAGACTGAATTGTTTAGGAAAGGAAGAGAAAGGGAGGAGGAAAAGTAAAGGAAAATTTTTAGTAAAGACCCAAAGGACATGAGAAAGCTAACTATTTGATACCTTGGTAAGACCACTTCGGATAAGGATAGCAAGCGTAAAGGCTGTGTAGTAGGAGCCTGGCTGGTGTGGTGGAGGGATGTCAAGGCCATATGTCTAGAACAGTGTCAGCAAGAAGGATGGCAATATTAGATAAGGTCTTGGAGATAAGGGGTAGAGCAGGGTAAGAAGGGGGCAGGTCCTGTAGGGTTTGTAAGGTCTTTGGATTTTAGTCTTTTTTTTTTTTTTATAAAGATTTTATTTATTTGAGAGAAAGCGTGAGAGGGGGGAGGGTCAGAGGGAGAAGCAGACTCCCTGCTCAGCAGGGAGCCCGATGTGGGACTCGATCCCGGGACTCCAGGATCATGACCTGAGCCGAAGGCAGTCGCTTAACCAACTGAGCCACGCAGGCGCCTGGATTTTAGTCTTAATGGGAATGGGCAACTATTGGAGAGCTGAGCAAAGAAATGAGAGCATCTGCCTTAGGTTTTAACAGGTTCACTCCGGCTATTCTCTGGAAAACAGAGGAGGAGGGGCAAGGACAGAAGCCAGTACACAAGTTAGGAGGCTATTGCAATAATCCAAGTGAAAGATGTTGGTGGCTTGGATCCTGGTGGTGATGGGAGAAGTGAATTGAATTGTGGGTATGTTCTGGAGGTGGGGCTGACAGGAATTGCTGACTGATGAGATGTGGCAGATGTGGGAAAAAGCGGAGTCAGGGTGGTACCAAGATTTTTGGCCTGGGCAACAGGAAGAATGGGATTGCCATTCCCTGAGAAGGGGAGGGCTGCAGCGGGGAGCGGGTTTGGGGGAGAGAGGTAGTATCAGTAGTTCAGACTGCAATACATTTTCATTAAGTTTGAGTCACTTGTTAAAAATCCACGTGGAAATGGCAAGTAGGCAGCTGAATATTTCAGTCCAAGCTGGAGATACAAATTTTGGGACTCATTGATAAATAGATGCTATTTAAAGCCATGAGACTGGATGAGATCATTAGGGAATGAGTAGAGATAGAAAAAAGAGAAGTCTAAGTACTGAATTCCTAGAGCATTTCAACATACAGAAGTTGGGGAGATGAAGAGCAAAAGAGGCTAAGAAGGAGCTGTCAGAAAGGGAGGAGGAAAAGTAGGTAAAAGAGTTACCTCGTTGCTTTCATTTGCATTTCTTTGATTACTGGTTGCAAGTTCCTTTGTAGATTGTTTATAACCTTTATCAGTGGGCTTTTACTGTTTGATTTAAAAAAATCAATTGTATTAATTTGTTTATGTAATAGGGACTTTAACCCTTTGTTATACTAGATAAAAAATATTTCTTCTATTCTTTGTCTTTTTATCTTGGTTATAGAATGTTCAAAATATTTATGTAGTAAATCAATTAGTGTTTTTATTTGTGATTCATCTTATTCTTATGAAGCCTAGAAATTTGTCTCATCCTCCAGAGATTTGATGATCATTGAATTCTATTTTATTCTAGCTTTTAATTGTCTTGATTTATTTTTATTGACTTGTGGACCACCTAGAATTAGTTGTTGTGCATAATGTGAGGTCAGAGTTTAAACCCGTATTTCCTCAAGCAAGAGGGCTCAGTCAAACACCAGCAAGCATTATTTGGTTCAAGTAGTAATTCATAAATAGAGGGGTCAGCAGGATGCATGCGGCCATGTGCTCACCATCCAGGAGAGTGATGGGCTTGAGTGTACCATGTGCACTGTGGTCAAACATGGGAGCAGCCTTGAGAGTGGATGGAGCTGAATTTGGGTGTCAAATATCCTGAGCTTGGGTGCCAGTTCTTGAGAGAGCTGCTGGGAGTGCTGGCTGCCCAGCAGTTGGATACTCTGGGGGAAGGTGAGATCAGGCATCTCCAGATACCAGCCAGCTCATTGTCAGGTAACCTTGGGAGAGCCCCCTGGATCATTCTTTGGACAATCTTTTTGTTTCTCCACACCCACCAAATTGTTAGTTATTCCAACACTACTTATTATTGAATAATCTATCCCTTTGCCAGTGATTTGTGATATCTTTTTATTTTTATTTTTAATTTTTATTTTTTTTTAAAGAGTTTATTTCTTTATTTGACAGAGTGAGAGATAGCGAGAGCAGGAACACAAGCAGGGGGAGTGGGAGAGGGAGAAGCAGGCTTCCCGCGGAGCAGGGAGCCCGATGCGGGGCTCGATCCCAGCACCTTTGGATCACAACCTGAGCCGAAGGTAGCCGCTTAATGACTGAGCCACCCAGGCGCCCCTGTGATATCTTTTTAAGCATATATTAAATTCTTATGTATTGTATATATATATATATTTAAAGATTTTATTTATTTATTTGACAGAGAGAGATGCAGCAAGAGAGGGAACACAAGCAGGGGGAGTGGGAGAGGGAGAAGCAGGCTTCCCGTCAAGCAGGGAGCCCGACGCGGGGCTTGGTCCCAGGGCCCTGGGATCATGCCCCGAGCCTAAGGCAGACGCTTAACGACTGAGCCACCCAGGCACCCTTGTATTATATTTTATATATGTCTAATTATTTGAAAATATTAGTATCATTAACATCAGGATATTTACATCATTAAGTTAAATTTTAAACATGTATTAATCTAATCTGTAAAACGTACTATCATTTAATACAGGAATAAGTGTTAAAGCATTATTATATGTATTTACTATTCCTATTTCTGAGACGTCTTAAGTTCTTTCTCTAATATCAGAATTTTCTCTCTCTAGCTTGAATGCTTCAACAGTAGAGAATTTTCAAATAAAGACAATGCTTAAAATAATGGTTTTCTATTTGATTAAAGCAGAAATTTGCAAGTAGGTTTATTTTCATTTCACTTTTGAATACATTTGATTTTTGTTACACTCTTCAAGATGAGGTATTTTTTTATTATTCCTTTATAATTATAAGTGGCTACTAATGTTACGGTTTATCTTTTTTAGTTACCTAGAAGATGCCCTCCTAACCTGAAAATGAAATTATCCATTGGAAAAAATACTAGTAAGATTAAATCTTACTACTAAAGATGAGTCTTTAGTACTACTACTACTAAAACTGAGTCTTACCTATAATATATTGAAAGAATAATTCAGTAACTGAAAAATGTTTATCTCAGAAATTTGAGGATGGTTCAATAATAAATCTAATCTTAAACTTTGAATATGAAAAATATATATAAATACTTCTATATATATAGAGAGAGTATATATATAGATAGAGATACTCTTGGGGCGCCTGGATGGCTCAGTCATTAAGCGTCTGCCTTCAGCTCAGGTCATGGTCCCAGGGTCCTGGGATCGAGCCCCGCGTTGGGCTCCCTGCTCCGCAGGAAGCCTGCTTCTCCCTCTCCCACTCCCCCTGCTTGTGTTCCCTCTCTCGCTGTGTCTCTCTCTGTCAAATAAATAAAAATTAAAAAAAAAAAAAGAAATTATATATACTCTATATATAAAACATTCTATTTTAAGTACTGATTAGGAATGAAATAGAAGGACAACTCGACATGATAAAATCTTTTTCAAAATAACAATGCTATTCTTTCTTTCTTTTTTTTTTTTTTATTTATTTGACAGAGAGATAGCACAAGTAGGCCGAGTGGCAGGCAGAGGGAGAGGGAGAAGCAGGCTCTCCGCTGAGCAGGGAGCCCGATGCGGGGCTCGATCCCAGGACCCCGGGATCATGACCTGAGCTGAAGGCAGCTGCTTAACCAACTGAGCCACCCAGGTGCCCCACAATGCTATTCTTAATGGCAAAATAAATAAGAATGTTTCCATTAAAATGAGGACCAAAATTAAAGGGATGCCAGCTGTTGCCTGTGCAAATAAATGAAGACCAACCAAACAAGAAAAACAAAAACTATTTATTCTGAGTTTGCTATAACAAGAGAGTCAGCTACCATCACTGGAGTTTTGTCAGTTACTCAAAGGCAGGCAGAAGATTGGGAAAGCTTTACAGTAGAGAAAAGGGAAGGCTTCACATGTGCTCCGCCCAACTGGAGACTATTGGCATGGGGAAGCTTGTAGACAGGCTAACTAGAAATGGGACATCCTATGTGATTGGTTAGGGGTGCATATTTTGCTTTCTATTGTTGGTCCCATGTTGGAAGTTGGGACGAAAATTGGGAAGGTTGTCAGTTATTAATGAAGTCATGGCCATTTGGGGCAGATTGTTACAGAAGTTATTGTTTAGCTTCTCGGATTGTCACTATAGATAGCAGCCTGGCTTCCTGTAAGTCTGACTTGTAAGAGGCTGGCTTCCTGGGTTGTTTATTGTAGATAAGGGGTTGGTTTCCTGGGCAGGTGGCTGCTGCTTGTGGGCCAAGGTTCTGTTTTCTGTATGGTCTGGCCATTGTCCATTTGTATATTTAGTCTCTCAACCACTGTAATTTAAAATTGTTTTGAAATTTCTGACTAATGCAATAAGATAGTAAACAAGTGATTTAAATTCGGGGAGGGTGCAGAAAGTAGATGGTGGAATTTTTATCTTAAACTAAACGTTTGAATTAATAAAGTCGTTTAGGAAAAAGCACTCTACTGTTCTGGCAATAATTAGGTAGGAAATGTAATGAGAAAAGCTTTCATTCACCATACCAGCAAATAAAATTTAGGGATGCCTGGGTGGCTCAGTCGGTTAAGCAGCATCTGCCTTGGGCTTAGGTTGTGAATCTGGGGTCCTGGGATAGAGCCTGCATGGCATCAGGCTACCTGCTCGGCAGGGAGTCTGCTTCTCCCTCTGCGTGCCGCTCCCCACTGCTTGTGCTCTCTCTCTCTGACATATAAATAAATACAATCTTTAAAACAAACAAAAAACCCAAAATAAAATTTATAGTTATGCTCTTAATGGAGTATGTTTGATCTATATAATCCAAACTATCAAAGAAACTATTACCAGAAGAAAAAACACTGGAAACACCTTTTAATAGAAACACTCTTAATTTTTCACCACTGAATAAAAGGAGAGGCATGCTAAGTTTTGGATGGAAAGCCTAAGCATTGTAAATATTTCAGGCCATCTTAAATCAACTTAAAAATTTAATACAATTTCTATTTAAATTCTCAATGGAATTTTTTGGGAGGCAACTAAAAATTTTTTCTAAAGTTGATCTAAAAGAATAAACAAAGAGCAAGACATATTTATTCATTCAATACATATTTCTTGATTTCTGTGTTCCAAACTCTAGGGGTACATTAGTGAACAAGGTATTAACGTTTTAAAGTAATCCGATGTGAGTAAAATGTGTTTTCTTCTTTTCTAATGGATTGTTATCATTAACAAATTTAATTTTATGAAGATGTAGACCTGACATAAAATTTTTTTTTTTTTAAGATTTTATTTATTTATTTGACAGAGAGAGAATGAGAGAGCACATGAGAGGGGGGAGGGTCAGAGGGAGAAGCAGACTCCCTGCCGAGCAGGGAGCCCGATGCGGGACTCGATTCAGGGACTCCAGGATCATGACCTGAGCCGAAGGCAGTCGCTTAACCAACTGAGCCACCCAGGCGCCCCTGACATAAAAAATTTTGTTTTAAGATTTGTTTAAACAAATAAAAGTAGAAGTGTTAACATCTCTTTCTTACTAAATTCCTGTTATAGCACCTCCAAAGGGAAAACTCCTGGAGGGCAGAAATTTGCCTTTTCTACTTTTTGTAGCAGTGCCTTGTTTATAATAGTGTTTAGATTTTTATAATCCCCTCAGTTATTAGTTGTCCATTACAGAAATGCAAGAAGGAAAATATTTCAAGTATAGGCTAAACATGGCTAGAGTTTACTTTTCTTGAAGTATTTTCCCTTAAACTCACATTGTACTTGTTGTTTAGACAGAAAACATAAGGTTGTCTAGAGACATTTTATCATATCAAGGAAGGAGAAAAATAATCCCTAAATTACTATACATATTTAATCAACATATTGCCAATTCAGGTTAAATTGCTTAGTGCAAGGAATACCTTGATGTCCACGTTTATACCAGCTGAAAATAAAGAAAATGTTCTGTATTGAATTAATTAACTCTGGACACTAAGAAGCAATGAACTCATGTTCTAATTGAAAGGCCAGATGCTATTGAAACAGGACAAGAAGAGATGAAGCAAGAGAATTTCTGAATTTTACTTTCTTAAACTGCAAGTGCTAAGTTAAACCAGTTTCTTACATTTCAAATCAGGGAAGAACACATTTTGGCCAATTTAGGAAACAGCATCTGGATTAAATGCTCTTGTTTTTCATAAGTACTTTGGAAGAGATGTGTACAGAATTTTCTTCATAAAGTTTTAAGAACAAAATCATAAGCAACAATGAACGCTATGTTTGGAATTGTATCTTTCTAGATTTGTCCATGGGTTAGCAAAGGAGGGAAAGTTGTTTTCTTTTGGGAGTATATGCCATTATTGTAGTTATTTGAAGGTAGATTTTAATTATAATTCCTTAAGGAGTGTCTGAATAATACTTCTGCCTCAGAAGGACTAGTGTATGGATGCTTGCCGTCAGAAGGACTATGGGGAGTTGCCTCAGAATGAGGCATGGCAGACTGTGTAGGGAGCCTTCACAGTGGCTGCTTTCACTGTTAAAATACCAGTGAAATGAGGTGAGAACACACTGTCAGCCATTTCCCTCTATCTTCAGGCTCTAGTGGAGAATCCCTTCCTTGTCTTTTCCAGCCCTCATTGCTAAGCTCGTGGCCCCGCCATCTTCACAGGCAGCCTCTGTGTCACTCTGATCCCTGCTTCCGCGATCATATCTCCTCTGACTTTCCTGTCTCCCTCTCATCTATAAGGACCCTCGTGATGGCGTTAGGCCCAGCCAGATAATTCAGACGAATCTCCCCATCTCAAAACCCTTAACGTAATCATACCTGCAAAATCCCATTTACGATGTACGGTAATATACTCACAGGTTCTGGGGATTGGGACATGGACTTCTGGGGGGTGGTGGGGTGATTATTCTGACTATCACAGTTCCTTTAAATCAAAACCTAAGGAAATATTTCCTTCATGGAGAAGTTTAAAGTGGTGTGAAATTATCAATGAGTATATAAACTAATTTCTAGAATAATTTGCTTTTTTTTTTTTTTAAGATTTTGTTTATTTGAGAGAGAGAGCATGCATGAGGTGGGGGGCAGGGGCAGACAGAGAGGGATAAGCAGACTCCCCCCTGAGCAGGGAGCCCAGGATCATGACCTGCGCCCAAGGTGCTTAACCAAGCTTAACCAACTGAGCCACCCAGGTGTCCCTAGAATAATTTGCTTTTTTAAAAAGCTTGTGAATGCTTTAAAATAATTGCATATTACAGAATAACCTGGACTTTCTGTATAAGTGAAAAAAGTTACGAAGGGCGCCTGGGTGGCTCAGTTGTTAAGCATCTGCCTTCAGCTCAGGTCATGGTCCCAGGGTCCTGGGATCGAGCCCCGCATCGGACTCCCTGCTCCGCGGGAAGCCTGCTTCTCCCTCTCCCACTCCCCCTGCCTGTGTTCCCTCTCTTGCTGTGTCTCTGTCAAATAAATAAATAAAAATCTTTTTAAAAAAAATATATGGAAATAACTCTCAAATAATATCACTTGGTGACATATATGTCTCCTCTCTCTCTGATCAGAGGGATATCTTTCTAGATTTTGTTTTCCTTTGGTCCAAGTCATGTAACTTTTCTGTGTTATCATTTTAAATATACATTCTAAACCATTTGACTGTCCTTTAAAGGCTAAAACCTATTTGTGCCTTGCTTTATTACATGATTAGGAGACTTTCTAGTTGAATTTAATTAGAGAGGATAGGATGAAACCAATATATACAGAATCAGGAAAGCAGAAACTTCTCAGAGGAGATCAGGGAGTGATCACAAACTGCTCTGTGTAGCTAAAATAGATTTCCATCCCAAGATTCTGCTAATAAGAACTTGACAATTAAAGAGCTATAGTATGGGGCGCCTGGGTGGCTCAGATGGTTGAGCGTCTGCCTTCGGCTCAGGTCATGATCCCAGGGTCCTGGGATCGAGTCCCACATCGAGTCCCACATCGGGCTCCTGGCTCAGCGGGAAGCCTGCTTCTCCCTCTCCCACTCCCCCTGCTTGTGTTCCTGCTCTCGCTCTCGCTGTCTCTGTCTCTGTCAAATAAATAAATAAAATCTTAAAAAAAAAAAAAAAGCTATAGTACTTCCAATTTCACTAAGTAGTAAATAAAATAGTAGATTGGAATACATTAATAAAAAGTGATATACTCTTAATCATATAATAAAAATTGTTAATTGAGTCTTATTTATTGTTTTTTTCTTTAGTAAAACCAATTAACTCAGTGAGAAATTTGATAAGGGGAGGAAGTTACATTCAGTGCCAGTCCAAACCTGGGTAGCTTAGTTGGTTAAGCATCAGACCCTTGATTTTGGTTCAGGTCATGATCTCAGAGTCCTGGGATGGAGCCCTGAGGGGAGCCCCACCCTGTCGGGCTCCGTGCTCAGTGGGTAGGCTCCTTGCCTCCTTCTCCTTCTGCCCCTCCCCCTGCTCTCGTGGGCTTGCGCTCTCTCTTAAATAAATAAATCTAAAAAAAAAAAAAAATCTAGTCCTCAGTCATTTGTAGGTTTTAAAATTCACAGAATCAGGATTTATTTTTTAAAATTGTGTTTTAAAGATTTTATTTATTCATTTGACAGAGAGAGAGCACAAGCAAGGGGAGCGACAGGCAGAGGGAGAGGGAGAAGCAGGCTCCCAGCCGAGCAGAGAGCCCGACGTGGGGCTTGATCCCAGGATTCTGGGATCATGACCTGAGCCGAAGGCAGCTGCTTAACCAACTGAGGCACCCAGGTGCTCCAGAATCAGGATTTATAAGCATAATGTGCTTACATGAGGAATAATCATTCACAGCAGATCTGAATAAACCCTCTTAATGTAACTTTCTAAAATCCAGGTTTGAAACTCCTTTCGATATTTTACAAGAATTTTCATATGATGTTTATAATTATTATGTTTCATATTATGTTAGAACACAATACAGACACATACCTCACCCCCTCCTTTTCCCTGCCATCTTCCCTATATTCAGCTAGAAGTGCAAGCTCTGTTTTCTAAGCACTTTGAAAGGAAGTGAACAGATCTGAGAAGTAAAACTGGAATACAAAGTCAAAAGTGTGAAGAAGTCTTCCACTAGCCAGGACTTTGGCGGGGGGAGGGGGTGGAGAGGGAGACCTGAAAATCTTAATGCTCTGTTTTTTTGTTTACTGCAGAACTGAAATTCTCCTTTATCTCACTTAGAGTAATTAGTCTACAGAAGACCTTTTCTGCTTATAATTTTTAGGACTAATGTGACCATTTTGGACAACCTTTAGCATGATACAGTGGTTTTCAACCAGAGATGATTTTGCTCCCCAGGGGACATTTAGCAAAGTCTGGAGACATTTTTGTTTGTCACAGCTGGGGTTGGGGAGTGCTACTGCATCTAGTGGGTGGAGGCCAGGGATGCTGCTAAACATCCAACAATTCAAGGGCAAAGACTTATTGGCCCACAATATCAATAGTGTGAAGTTGAAAAATCTTGGGTTTATAGGATGTTATTTAATTTTTGACGGACGTTCTGTGGTAGTGATGGGAGATAGTGTTTAAAAATTTTATTATAAAAGTATAAGCACTAGAGGGCAGTACCTGCCCAACAGTTGCAACTGATGTTACTTTACTTTGGTGGGGGAGGGGAGGGTCTTTGAAGGAAAAAAAGAGCTTGCGATTTAGGTAACTTGAAGGTAAGTGACTGTAAAAGATCCTTAAAGAAGTATTTAAGTAATTCTAGATCAAAAGACAGTTTTAATGATTACCGTTTCTGAAGTCAGTAAAAGCAGAGCAAGAAGGGTTTTTTTTTTTCTTCTTTTTACAATGATATCTTGTGAACTGTTGCCAGAGAAAGGGGAAAATTCACATGAGGTTTTCACACACTGAAACACTAACGTCATTGCCACTAACACTTCTATTTGTTCTCTTGAAGCAGGTGATGGAAAGTCGCTATTCCTAGGGCATAGGGATTCCTGTAATGCTGTTGAAGTTGTGTCTAGAACAGGGGAGCTTAGAAAGCCAGTGATTGAACCCGCTAGGCAACTCAGAGTCTGACTCCACTCTGTGATTCTATGAAACATAAATAATACCCAGTCTGTTGCTGGAAGTTATTTACGTTAGCTATCTATACAAGAATGCAATAAAATTTTCCTAAGGGTTGGTCCAGTTTTTAAAAATGAAACAATTGAGGTGGGTGGGGGGATGGAGTCACTGAGGGATGGGCTTTAAGGAGGGCACGCGATGTGATGAGCACTGGAGTGTTATAGGCAACTGATGAATTATTGAACTCTACATCTGAAACTAATGATGTACTATATGTTGGCTAGTTAAATTAAAATAAAAACAGAAAAAAAAAGAAAATTACTTTTCCTTTTTAGTATGAGACATCCAAGCTTAAGCCTGAGTTTTGGGGATTTTAATAAAAATTGAACCCCTTCCCCAAAACAGGTTAAACCGTTTGCTAAACTCATGTTAAACTCACATTTTTATTATTAAACATTCAAGGTGTACAACATGGTATAAAGAATGGACACGTCTTCTCCAGTTGTATCCTTCTCTCCCTGCCTCCTGCCCTGCCCTCAGGCCCAGGGAAATGAGTTTGATGTTTAACATTCTCCTGTGTTTCTTTGTACTTTTATTACATGTGTTAAAAATGCACAGTAATATATAACTTTTGCATATTTAAAAACTCCATATGCATGGCATGTAAATGTTCTATAATTTGTGTTTTTCCTTCAACATTATGTCCATGTTGATAAAAATAGCTCCAGTTATACCAACATTTATTTATTATCTTTACGATTATAGATATTTAGGTTGTTTCCAGATTTGCTAATACAAATAATGATGTTATGTACATTTTCATATATAGTTGTTTTTGTGTACATGCTTATTTTTCGCTATTTTACCAAATATAATTTTTAAAAATGCAAAAACCTATAACCTGTTGCATCAGACTGCATATTTTCTGAAAGTCTTAAATATGAAGAGAATTCTCTGAATCTTATGCTTTCATTTGGTTTAAGCAATGAGCTTAAACACATCTTTTTTGTTGCTTCTGGGGCTAGGAAGAGGGTAGTAATTGGTGTAGCGGTACAGAATACCCATTAGGTTTATCTTTCTTTTGAGAGGGTGCTAGGAATTGAGAAAAGACTAGGAAAATAATGGGCTCATGTAATTTTTAAAAAATATTTATTTATTTGACAGAGGGAAAGAGAGAGAGCACAAACAGGGAGAGCAGTAGAGGGAGAGGGAGAAGCAGGCTCTCCGCTGAGCAGGGAGCCCGATGTGGGGCTCGATCCCAGGACCCTGGGATCATAACTTGAGCCAAAGGCAGACATTTAACTGACTGAGCCATCCAGATACCCTGGGCTCATGTAATTTTTGAACTTAAAGATCTCTTTTAAATATTCAAGAATAGGTCATATTAAAAAAAACATAAGTAGTTCAGACTGACTTTATTGGTCTGGACTAGCTTTATTGCCTTCTGCTAGATCCATGAAAGCAGTAATTTTTGTCTGTTTTTGTTTATACTTGTAAAAATGCCTAGCATGTAGTAGATGTTCAAGGAATATCTGGTCATTGAATGAATGAATATATAGAACCCAATCCATCTGGATGAAAGCTTGAAATTCATTGAACTACTTGGATATTTATAATACATCACTTAATACTAAGCAATACTATATTTGGAATTATCAAGATATTCTTGTTTTTCATCTAGGTTTTTTACACAGTAAAAACACAGTTGTGACTTTGCTCTCCATGGTAAATAATAATGAAAAGAGCTAACCCTAGTGAGTGAGTGCTAGGCACAGTGCATTACATGTATACACTCTTTTAATCCATGTAAGAACTCTGTGAGGTAGGTATTATTATCATCTCCATTTTTACCAATGAAGAAACCAAACACAGAGAGCTTAAATAACTGTCAGAAAGCTAGAAAGTGGCAGAGCAGATATTTGAAATCAAACAGTTTGGAAGAATTTTATTGTTTAAACCTAGGATCTTTGAAGTCTTAGGGTCCAATCCTTTTAAGTCAAGCTTTATAATAGAAATGTAACATGAGAGGCCCCTGGGTGGCTCAGTCAGTTAAGCGTCCGATTCTTGATTTCTGCTGGGGTCTTGATCTCAGGGTTGTAGGATCAAGCCCTGTGTTTGGGCTCCACGCTCAGTGGGGAGTCTGCTGGAGATGCTCTCTCTCCCAAACTCCCAATCCCCCTCCACACTTGCGCTCTTGCTCTCTCTGTCTCAAATAAATAAATAGATCTTTAAAAAATATATAACATGAGCCACTTTTTAAAAAAAGATTTTATTTATTTATTTGACAGAGAGATAGAGAGAGCCAGAGAGCACAAGGTGGGGAGAGCAGAGGGAGAGGGAGAAGAAGACCCACTGATGAGCAGAGAGTGAGATGTGGGGCTCGATCCCAGGACCCCAGCACCTGGGTAGCTCAGTTAAGTATCTGCCTTCTGCTGGGGTCATGATCCTGGGGTCCTGGGATCTAGCCCCATGCC
Source organism: Leptonychotes weddellii (assembly GCF_054177405.1). Classification (NCBI taxonomy): domain Eukaryota; kingdom Metazoa; phylum Chordata; class Mammalia; order Carnivora; family Phocidae; genus Leptonychotes; species Leptonychotes weddellii. The sequence continues at coordinate 94,465,161 of NC_138372.1, read as the reverse complement.
CCCGCATTGCATCAGGCTCCCTGCTTGGTGGGGAGCCTGCTTTTTCCTCTCCCTCTCCCTGCCCTCCCCCTGCTTGTGCTCTCTCTGTCAAATAAATAAGTAAAATCTTAAAAAAAAATTATTTTTATTTTTTAATTACTTTTTAAAGATTTATGTATTTTAGAGAGAGCGTGAGTGAGCAAGGGGAAGGGCAGAGGGAGAGGGAGAGAAGCAGACTCCCCACTGAGGCACCCTAAAAGATTTTTTATTTTTAAGCAATACTTACACCCAATGTGGAGTTTGAATGTATAATCCCAAGATCAAGAGTCTCATGCTCTACCAACTGAATTAGCCAGGCACCCCCCAAATTATGAGCATTTCAAAAAAATATTCACAAATATAATTTAAAATGCCTACATGCCAATAGTGTGATGTATCATAATTTCTTCAGCCATCCCCAGTGGCTAGACATTTATTCCAGTTTTCCATACAGGTATACTTTGGATATATTGTGGGTTTGATTCCACAGCTCTGCAATAAAGCAAGTCAAATGAATTTTTTGGTTTCCTAGTGCATATAAAATTTATGTTTATAATATACTGTAGTCTAATTAGTATGCAATAGCTTTATCTCTAAAAAAATGTATATACCAGGGCGCCTGGGTGGCTCAGTTGGTTAAGCATCTGACTGGCTCAGGTCATGGTCTCAGGGTCCTAGGATGGAGCCCCACCTCTGTCTGGCTCCGTGCTCAGCGGGGAGTCTGCTTCTTCCTCTCCCTCTGCCCCTCACTCCCCCGCCCGCCCCCCGCTCATGCTCTCTCGCTCTCAAATAAATAAATAAATAAAAATCTTTTTAAAAATGTACATACCTTAATTAAAAAATACTTTATTGCTGAAAAATGCTAACCATCATCTGAGCTTTCAGTAAGTCACTATCTTTTTTGCTGGTGGAGGGTCTTGCTGCAATGTTGACGGCTGCTGACTGATCAGGGTGGTGGTTGCTGAAGTCTGGGGTGGCTGAGGCAATTTTTAAAAATAAGACAACAGGGGTGCCTGCCTGGCTCAGTTGGAAGAGCATGCAACTCTTGATCTTGGAGTTGTAAGTTCAAGCCCCACGTTGGGTGTAGAGATTACTTAAAAAAAAAAAAAAACTTAAAAAAAAAGACAACAATGTAGTTTGCCGTAGTGATTAGCTTTTCCTTCCACAAATGATTTCTCTAGCATGCGATTCTGTTTGATAGCATTTTACCCACAGAGCTTCTTTCAAAACTGGAGCCAGTCTTCTCAAATCCTGCTGCTGCTTTATCAACTACATTTATGTAATATTCCAAGTCCTTTGTTGTCATTTCAACAATCTTCACAGCACCTTCACCAGGAATAGAGTCCATCTCAAGAAACCACATTTTTTTTAAATTAACATATATTATTTGTTTCAGGGGTACAGGTCTGTGATTCATCAGTCTTACACAATTCACAATGCTCACCACAACACATACCCTCCCCAAAGCCCATCACCCAGCCAACCCATCCCCAAGAAACCACTTTCTTTGCTCATCCTAAGAAGCAGCTTCTCATCCCTTCAAGTTTGATCATGAGATTGCAGCAATTCAGTCACATCTCCGGCTCCACTTCTAATTCTCATTCTCTTGCTGTTTCCACTACTCTGCAGTTACTTCCTCCACTGAAGTCTTGAAACCCTCAAGGTCATCCATGGGGGTTGGAATCAACTTCTTCCAAACTCTTGTTAATCTTACTATCTTGACCTCTTCCCATGAATCACGAATCATAAGACATGAATCATGTCTTATAGCATCTAGAATAGTGAAAACTTTCCAGATGGTTTTCAATTTATTTTGTCCAGCTCCATCAGAGGAATCACTGTGGTAGCAATATCCTTATGAAATGTATTTCTTAAATAAGATTTGAAAGTTGGAATGACTCCTTGATCCATGAGCAGCAGAATGGACGCTGTGTTAGGAGGCATGAAAACAATATTAATCTCATCGTACATCTCCATCAGAGCTCTTGGGTGACCAGGTGCATTGTCAAGGATCAGTAATATTTTGAAAGGAATCCTTTTTCTGAGCAGTAGGTCTCACAGGTGGGCCTTGTTTCATTTCTAGAGCACAGGCAGAGTAGATTTAACATAATTCTTAAAGGTCTAGAATTTTCAGAATGGTAAATGAGCATTGGCTTTAACTGAAAGTCACCAGCTGCATTAGTCTCTAACAAGAGAATCAGCCTGTCCTTTGAAGTTTTGAAGCCTTGAAGCCATGCACTGACTTCTGCTTCTAGCTATGAAAGCTCTAGGTGCCATCTTCTTCCAACACAAGGCTGTCTCATCTACACTGAAAATCTGTTATTTAGTGTAGTCACCTTCATTAATGATCTTTTTAGCTAGATCGTCTGGATAACTTTGCAGCTTTGACATCAGCGCTTGCCACTTCATCTTACACTTTTATGTTATGGAAATGGCTTCTTTCCTTAAATCTCATGAACCAACCTCTGCTAGCTTCAAACTCTTCTTCTGCAGCTTCCTCACCTCTCTCAGCCTTCCCAGGAATGAATAGACTTAGGGCTTTGCTCTGGATCAGGCTTTGGTTTAAGGGAGTATTGTGGCTGGTTTGATCTATCCAGACCACTAAAACTTTCTCCATATCAGCAAATAGGCGGTTTTGCTTTTTTATCATTTGTGTGTTCACTGGTGTAGCACTTTTAGTTGCCTTCAAGAGCTTTTCCTTTACATTCACAATTTGGCTAACTGAATCCAGAGACTTAGCTTTCGGCCTGTCTTGGCTTTTGACATGCCTTCCTTACTAAGTTCAGTCATTTCTAGCTTTTGATTTAAAATCGAGAGACATAAAAAAATAAATAAATAAATAAAAATAAAATAAAATCGAGAGACATGTGACTTTTCCTTTCCTTTAAACACTTAGGGGTCATTGTAGGGTTATTAATTGGTCTAATTTTAATATTGTTGTGTCTCAGGGAATGGAGAGGCCCAAGGAGAGGGAGAGAGGCAGGGGAACGGCCAGTCAGTAGAACAGTCACAACATCTACAACATTTATGATTAAGTTTGCCATCTTACATGGGCATGGTTCATGGTACCCTGAACAATGACAATAGTAACATCACAGATCAGCATAAGAAAAATAATATAATGAAAAAGTTTGAAAATTTTTGAGAATTACGAAAATGTGACACAGAGACACGAAGTGAGCAAAGGCTGTTGAAAAAATGGTGCCGATGGACTTGTTCAATGTAGAGTTGCCACAAATTCTACAGTTGTAAAAAATTCAGTATCTGTGAAGCTTAATAAAGTGAAGTGCAATAAAACGAGGTAAGCCTGTGTTTGTTTTGTTTTCTATTTTAACATTTACTCTGCATTCTTTTTTTTTTTTTTTTAAGATTTTATTTATTTATTTGACAGAGAGAGCACAAGCAGGGGAAGTGTCAGGCAGAGGGAGAGGGAGAAGCAGGTTCTCCGCTGAGCAGATGGAGCTCGATCCCAGGACCCCAGGATCATGCCCTGAGCCGAAGACAGTCACTTAACCAACTGAGCCACCCAGGCGCCCCTACTCTGCATTCTAATATATATATACATATATATATATATATTCTTTTTAATTAACATATAATGTATTATTGGTTTCAGGGGTACAAGTCTGTGATTCATCAGTCTTATATAACACCCAGTGCTAATTACAACACATACCCTCCCGATGTCCATCACTCAGTTACCCCATCCCCCCACCCCTGCCCTCCAGCAACCCTCAGTTTGTTTCCTATGATTAAGAGTCTCTTATGGTTTGTCTCCCTCTCTGGTTTCGTCTTGTTTCATTTTTCCCTCCCTTCCCCTATGATCCTCTGCCTTGTTTCTTAAATTCCACATATCAGTGAGATCATATGGTAACTGTCTTTCTCAGAATGACTTATTTTGCTTAGCATAGTACCCTCTAGTTCCATCCATGTCATTGCAAATGGCAAGATTTCATTTTTTAATGGCTGCATAATATTCCATTGTATATATATACACCACATCTTCTTTATCCATTCATCTGTTGATGAAGGCATGCTTGTGTTTGTAAGCAAACTCTTTTTCATATTCAGGATTCTTTGCTTTTTTCTTTTTCTTTTTTGGGGGGCTCTATACTCTTTGTTTTTATTTATAAAAATCTTCATTTTTATTTCAAGTTTTTATTTAAATTCTATGTAGTTAGTATATATGGTAAAATTGGTTTCAGTTGTAGAAGTTAGTGATTCATCACGTACATATAACCCCCCAGTGCTCATCACAAGTGCCCTTCTTAATATCTATCACCCATTTAGCCCATCCCCCACCCACCTCCCTCCATCAACCCTCAGTTTGTTCTCTATAGTTAAGAGTTTCTTATGGTTGGTTTCTCTCTTTCTCTTTTTTTTCCCTTCCCCTGTGTTCATTTGTTTTTTAAATTCTACATGAGTGACACCATATGACATCTGTCTTTCTCTGACTTATTTATTTCACTTACTATAATAATACACTAGCTCCATCCACATCATTGCAAATGGTAAGATTTCATTCTTTTGTTGGCTGAGTAATATTCCATTGTGTGTGTGTGTGTGTATACCACATCTCTCTCTCTTTTTTTTTACAGTATTTATTATTATTTATTTATTTATAGTGCAGGAGATGGGGGAGGAGGGAAGAGGAGGAGCAGAGGTAGAGGGATAAGCAGACTCTGCACTGAGTGCAGAGCTGGAGGTGGGACTCGATCCCACCCCCCTCAGATCACGACCTGAGCTGAAATCCGGAGGCTACTGCTCAGCCAGCTGAGCTACCCAGGTGCGCCTACACCACATCTTCTTTATCCATTCGTCAGTCGATGGACATTTATACTCTTTCCATAATTTGGCTTTTGTTGTTAGTGCTGCTATAAATATTGGGGTGCATGTGCCCCTTTGAGTCAGTATTTTTGTATCCTTTGGGTAAATACCTAGTAGTGAAATTGCTGGATGGTAGGGTAGTTCTATTTTTAACTTTTTGAGGAAACTCCATACTGTTTTCCCGAGCAGGATTATTTTCTTTAGGTCCAATTCCTGCAAACGGAACTGCCATTCTGAAGAATATAAACATTTTTAAGGTTCGTGATATATTTTAACAAATTGCATACTAGAAGGGTTGTCCCATTTGCACCTCATCGTGTGTGAAAGGGCCCATTTCACGGCAGTCACCAGCACTGAAGTAGTCTCATTTTTTTTTTCTAAATCGAGAGACCAAAAATGTTATTTTATTGTTTTAATATCAATTCTTTGGTTGCTATTATTTAGTATGAACATTTCCTCGTATATGGCTGTTTTCTATATTATAATTTACTTTGCCATTTTCTCAGGTTTTTCTTATCACTTCATTTGAGTTCTTGATATATTAAGACATTGTTAGTTTTTTAAATGAATAGTGTTGATAGTTCCTTTAAAATAATATTCCTTTCAACACCAACTTTCAACATTAAGAGTTTTTGTTTTTTTAAATATTATTTGAAGAAAACATTTAGTTTCAGTTCTTTTAGGTGCCCTTTTGAACTGCTTTCTTTTACTATCAATGGCTGTGGGATCCATTAATTTCTGCAAAAAAAATGTAGAAAAAATGCTTTTGGAAAAAAATACCTTTGGGAATATTTACTTTGGATTATCTGCACCAACTCTTCTCCTCTGATAGTGCCAATAGAGTTGGTTGCATGTGAAGATCTTTAAAAAATTCATTTATTGAGCTGCAAATCACATACAAAACAATTTTCACATTCAAATTTTGGAAAGCTGTATTGTTTGATTTGGAAAGGATGGATGGGCTATGCACCACTTTTTTTTTTTTTAATTTTTTTTATATCCCAAAACCTGAAGAGTGCCTTATTGTTGATTCCCAGTGCTCAGGACTGACTTTTTTTTTTTTTTTTCTTTAATTAGTCCTGGTTTCTCTGGGTTGCAAACTTTTCTCCAGTAGCTGAAAACAGAGACTTCTGGGTACTTTTTTATTTCTTCTTTCTTCACAGTTTTAAAAGAGCCCCTTGCCTCCACTGTTTGTCATTATGTGTACTGAAGTACAGAATAGAAAATGCAAAACAAGACAGCTGTACAGGAGGTTTTTCTTTTTAAAGAAGTGCATAGACAAATGGCACAAGGTTCAGTGTTCTCACCAGCTGAGAGTTGAGCTTCCAGAAGGCACTACTTTAGGGGAACAAGTGAAGTAGTGTGGGAGGTCTGAAAGTCTTCATTGACACAACAGCCGGGAGCCTCTTGTACCACATTGTCTGGTATGCGCTGCCTGTCGGAAACCAGCTCTTGAGACTGCCACACTCCCAACATCCCCCAAAGCTTAAAAAATAGTTTGTTTTTGTTTTTTGTTTTGTGTGTGTGGGTTTTTTTTTTTTTTTCTTTTGGTCATTGTTCTTAGTTTTCTAAGTGAAATTCCTGAAAAGGTGTTTGTTTTTGTTTATCTTTGCCCTTTGGGTGTTAGTCAATGGCTCCCATAATCCCGCGGGGGTCTGGGCAGTAAGGCCATGGCCCTGACAAATCAGTGGTCTAGCATTAGCGTTTGTTTTCTCGAGCTGCAAGCAAAAAGGAGCACTGGAGTGGGGGAACATAAGGCAAATCTGAAGCTGATGATTTAAGCCATTATTGATAGTTTCCCAGGTTTCTTGAAGGATGATATGGAGAGATTTAAGTTTATTGTAAGAAATAACTTTCCAGTGGAACAAGATATTAAAAGTTATAGGTTTGTATCAGTGAAGTTGTAGACTCATTTGTAAACGTAGAGAGCTCTTCAAGGAAGACACAGTCATCTGTGGCATGTTGGTTTGGTCTAGAAGGGCTGGGGCCAGGCAACCTCTTCATCAATGGCTTTCATTCAAGTCTTAATAGAGCTCTCATTTTGTGTCTTGAGAAAGGATGCGGCCTGTGCTCCTAACTTTGAGGAGCTCAGAGTCAGAGACCCGTAGCCTGGAAGATCCTTAGAGATCAGTACTCCACACTTATTCTGCAGGGAGCACTGAGGCCCAGAAGGGTTATTTGCTCAAGACTACACTAAGAGTTAGTGGCAGACTCTTGACTTTCTGGAAGCTAAATCTTTTTACGTCCAGGTTGGTATTTTTCCATTCACCTATTGTTGAAACTGCTTTATAGCTGTTAGAGAGCAACTCAAGACAATATATAATTAAGTGTGAATTGAATAATCAGTTGCCATCGAATATGGGGAGAGTGCCTTGTTAACTGTAGTTATCTGGACGTATATGACAGATTTTGAGGAATTGGGTATGGTGCGGACATTACAAAAGAACCAGAAAAATCTGGTCTCTGTTCTGTGTTGTTGGGGGACATACACGAAGAAATTTACATCCTTCAGTCCAAGGCTGAAGGCTTTAAAGGTGCTCTCTGTTGGTGCACAGGCGCCCACGAAATTCCCCTGGCGAAGATCAAAATGAAAGCAGGGCTGGGTTGGGAGGTCAGGGGTGGGAGAGGAAGTGCAGTCCAGGTGATTCACAGATTTCTGAGTAAGCTTGGAAAGGCCAGCACACCTTTGGGGATGAACCTAGATTGCTAGACCTTTGGGTCTATGACAGGAGGGTCCCTTGTACAAGTCTGGATGTAAAGAACTTGAGTTGTCCCTCCCACCGGATAACTTCTGCTTGGCTGTTAGGAGTTAGTTCTTGGCCTTAATATTTGATTTCTTCTCGCCCTCTATGCCACATAGGTTTCCTTTCCCTTCTTAGAGGATTGCCGAAAGCAAAAGTAACAATCAGAACCATCTGCCACTTAAACAAGAGGAGATTTATCACTTTTTAAAAAAAAAAATTTTTTTTTTTAAAGATTTTATTTATTTATTTGAGAGAGACAGAATGAAAGACAGCATGAGAGGGAGGAGGGTCAGAGGGAGAAGCAGACTCCCCGCTGAGCAGGGAGCCCCATGCGGGACTCGATCCCGGGACTCCAGGATCATGACCTGAGCCAAAGGCAGTCGCTTAACCAACTGAGCCACCCAGGCGCCCCGAGATTTATCACTTTTAATAGAAAGGATGCTTGTTCCAACAGAAGAAGGGTAATCATCAGAGAGGAAAGCCTGTGGTCACTGCTCTGCAGTCAAGTTGGTGGGTGGGGGTGGGGGGTCCCCAAAGAGCAAACATCAGATACAGGGAGTTCGAGGCCAGAGAGAGCACACTGCTGGGTCAGGGAGCAGGAAGTTCAGTGCCTCTGCAGCAGGGCTGGAGTTTAGAGCAGGGGGCAGGCCCTGAGGCATCTAGTGAGGGGGGCGGGAGGGAGAGGCTGAGGCTGAGGCTGAAGAATCCAGATCTAGAGGGTCCTGTAAGCTACGTTAAAGAAAGTACATTTTAGAAAACAAATGAAGAGAAATAAAACAAAAAAGTTTAAAAAAATGTAGATTTTACCTCAAGGGCAATGGGGAATATTAGTATCATTTAAATTTTAGAATGTTCGGATTGCAGTGTGGGATGGCTTATGGAAAAGGGAGGAAGAGAAACAATGGAATCAGTGAGACTAATTACAACACTGTTCCAGCAGTTGAAGTGAGGGGAACTGATGGTCTGAACCACGTAGGGGCAGAACTGGGAGCAGCGCTTTTGGGCCTCAGGGCAAACATCCCAAAATTGACCTTCAAACAACTCTGTAATTCAAGATTTGCCCTGCAGATGGGTGGGACTGGTAATGTGCCTTTCAAGAACATTCAGTTAAACTAAACATTCTGGATATTTAGTGCTATTTTAAAAGTGCTATTCTTTTAAAATAATTATGTAAATAAAAAAAAAAAATCTACCTCCTTTAGATTTTTGTCTCCAGGAACAAAGTACAGTCAACCCCTGGCAGTTGGTCTGGGACGGAGGTGGGTGAGGGAGGGAGGTAATCAGATTTAGGAGATATTTAAGAAGTAGGATGGACAAGGAAAGCTTTTGAGGGAAAAATATTTTGAATTCATTTTTTAAAGTTGTTTTTTAATTGAAAGAGTAATATATGCTATGGTAAAATTCAAACAATACTAAAGATATACAATGAAAATATGTCTCCTTAACCAAAGTTAACCGGCATTAATAGTTCTTATGCACTCTTCTAGAAATTTTTTGTGCCAGTGTAAACTTATATAGGTGTTGCTGGGTGAACTGGGGAGACCCTGGGCCCTGGTGCCTTGATCCAGCCAGACCAGAAGGAGTCGCCAAAGGTTCTTGGTCTTGTCATGAGAATGAATTCAAGAACAGACACATAAACCTGGATGAATAACACAAGCAGAAAAGTTTGTTAAAGTGAAAAGTGCACTCTGGAAATATGAGAGCTGTGTGCCCTGGGGGTTGGGTTTCTATCTTTTATTGATAGTTGTTAACTAGGGGGTTGAATATTTACTACTTGGGGTGGGAGGCAGGGTTTCCCAGTTTTTTTTCTTAATTTGGTCAGGAGTTTCCTGTGAGGGCATTGGCCATTTTGGGCCTGTTTGGTTTGATCTAGCTTCTTGTGGAGTGCTGTGGGGAGAGGCCTCCGACCTTCCCAGTATCTGCCCATGACGTCCTCATTGCTGACCTCCAGGTATCCTGTCAGAACCTAACTAACTGCCTACTCTAACACAGGCATACCTCAGAAATATTGTGGGTTCGGTTTCAGATCACTGCAATAAAGCGAGTCAAATGAATTTTTTAGTTTCCCAGTGCATCTAAAAGTCATGTTTATACTATACTGTACTCTATTAAATGTGCAATAACATTGTGTCTCAAAAATTGTACATTCTTTAATTAAAAAATACTTCATTGCTAGGGCGCCTGGGTGGCTCAGTTGGTTAAGCGACTGCCTTCGGCTCAGGTCATGATCCTGGAGTCGCGGGATCGAGTCCCGCATCGGGCTCCCTGCTCGGCGGGGAGTCTGCTTCTCCCTCTGACCCTCCTCCCTCTCATGCTCTCTGTCTCTCATTCTCTCTCTCTCAAATAAATAAATTAAAAAAAATCTTAAAAAAAAAACAAAAAACTTCATTGCTAAAAATGCTATCATGTGGGGCGCCTGGGTGGCTCAGTCGTTAAGCGTCTGCCTTCAGCTCAGGTCATGATCCCAGGATCCGGGGATCGAGCCCCACATCGGGTTCCCTGCTCAGCAGGAAGCCTGCTTCTCCCTCTCCCACTCCCCCTGCTTGTATTTCCTCTCTCACTGTGTCTTTCTGTCAAATAAATAAATAAAATCTTTTAAAAAAAAAAATGCTATTATGTGAGCTTTCAGCAAGTTGTAATCACCGATCACAGATCACCATAACGAATACAATAATAATGAAAAAGTTTGAAATATCATGAGGATTACCAAAATGTGATAGAGACATGAGGTGAGCAAGTGCTGTTGGAAAAAAGGTGCCCTTAGACTTGCTCGATGCAGGGTTGCTGCAAACCTTTGATTTGTAAAAAAAAAGGCAATATTTGCAAAGCACAATAAAAAGAGGTATGCCTGTTCTTTTTAATAGTTTTGCAAAAATAATATTTATTTGTATTAAAATAAATATTAAAATATTTAATATCTCTCTTTTTATAAAAAGGGGAACACACTATGCACCCTGCTCTTCCCTTTACCAATTCACTGAAACATTGTCTTTTGGCAGTTTATTCTTTTTAATGATTGCTTCATGGTCCATTGAATTAATGTGTTATCATTATTTATATTGGTTTCCAAACTGATGGACTTCAGGGCTGTTTCCAGTTTTTGATATTTGAGTTAGATTTTAAATAAGAGCAGACACATGAATTAACGAAGGAAGAATTCTAGGTGGTGAAAAGAGGTTTACACATGAACAGGGACCCCTAGCATTTTTGTGACTGAGGAGCTGTTCTTGACTTGCCTAAGCCTGAAGGTGATATATCTATGAGCGCAGAGGTGGGAGAGCAGTGGGTGTTTATGCAGACCTTCGAGTCTGTGTTGTAGATTCAGAATGTGACTTAAGAGTTGGGCATTTCTAACAGGCGGTACCCCACTTCGTCAGCAATTAGAGATCTTTCAGGGGAAGAGGTGTGAACACTGACCACATTCCCCTCCCATAGAAATGCCTTCTTGCCCCTCCATAGCTGTCACCCTATTGCATTCTATTTTTTTTTTTTTTAAGATTTTATTTATTTATTTGACAGAGAGAGCGAGGGAGTACAAGCAGGGGGAGCAGCAGGCAGAGGGAGAGGGAGAAGCAGGCTCCCCACTGAGCAAGGAGCCTGATGCGGGGCTCGATCCCAGGACCCTGGGATCATGACCTGAGCCAAGGCAGACGCTTAACCAACTGAGCCACCCAGGTGGCTATTGCATCTAAATCTGCTGGCTATCGTAGTTGTTTCTCTGGGCACCCTCGCCGGAGTGAGAAACATGAAGGATCTGTAAAAGACAGAAAATAGGTTTGATGGCTTGAATAGAAACTTATGTCAGGGGAGAATGAGAAATGGGCCATCTGTGTAAGGCCACGCCCTTTCATCTAAGCCCATTTGTCCTCTCCCACTGCTGTTGGAAGAGTTCATCCCGGATGTACCCATTTTTCAGTTGCATGATTTTGAGAGTCTCCAGCTTCAGTTCCCCTATCAGTAAAATGGGCATAATTAGTCCTGGTTGGCACAAGTACTGAGAAGGTTAATAAGCCAATGGATATGAATGGGCCTATTTTACTTTTTCCAAGGCCTTCACAGAATGGAATTTGTACAAGGCAATATGTGATCCAATCCAAGACAGTGAAGCATAATCTATTCTTTCCTGGGATGTGCCTGCCAGTGGCCAAGGTAAGCCTCAGCCTGTGTGCTTTATTTAAACAATTCCTGAAAGTTCATCACCTTTTGGAAAATATTACCAAATTTCTTACCTATCACCTTTAGGAAAATATTACCAAATTGTATATCACTCTGTGGTTGGCAAAGAGACCTTAGCAACAGTGGTCTCATATAAGCCTCCAGGAAACCATCCAGAGTAAGTAAGGCATATTTGATTCCCAGGTAGTGGGCGGTATAACAGGCTCAGAGAGATTGATGTAAAGAAACTGAGACTCAGAGAAGACACAGAAATAATAAACAGCAGAGATCAGGAATAGGTCTCCTCTAGACTACTTACAGGACTGATGAGGTGAGAGATAACAGCCCTGCTCTCAGTCTGCCTAGGCTTGCGATTCTCGTGTCTGTTTTCCCAGTTTTCCCCAGTCATATTTTACATCCTAGTAAAATGTATGTCACTTTTAAAATAATTTTATTAAAGATTCTATTTATTTGTCAGAGAGAGAGAGCATGAGCTCTCTCTTACGATAACCCTATGAGGTAAGCAGAGCAAATAGGAGTAATTCCACTTTGCAATGAGGAAATAGATTTAGGAATTGAGACCTGCCCAAGGTTAAACACCCAGTAAGGAGCAGAGCCAGAATGGGAACCCGACTCTTTGGTCAACAACTTCAATGCCCTTTTTATACTTTCGTTAATGTTATTAGGCTTTTTATTATGCTTTTATTGTACATTTGTAACTTTTTCTAAAATTCAAATTAGATAACCTTGTGTAGACATTCATTACAAAACATTTATTGAGTACCTTGGTAAACTGGTCAGCATCTAGTTACAAGAAAAGTAAATAAACAGTTACAGTCAAAGATATAACATAGTTTGCAATTTGGAGATTTAATAAATGGTTTTTAATGACAGCATGGTGACAACTTTTCCTCAAAAGGTAATAATCACAATTGACTTTTGTAAAAAGTGGGAGAAGGAAGTCACATACACACATACCCGTGTGTGTGTAACACACACAACCCTGCCCCCCATCAGTGAAAATCATCTGAATTTTCCATGCCAGTAAGTAACTGGCATTTTCTTGGCATACTGACCGGCAGGGGATTACAGGCTGCCGTGTTGTGTATCAGCAGAGGATGTCAAGTGGATTTCGGTATTCTGTTACTTTGATGTCACTGTCCAGCATTGTCTGGTCTTTTCCTTGCTAACAGATACCACAACATCATGTGAAAAAAAGAGAATTTGTAATAATTTCCTTTGTAAACAGCATATTTCTTGCTTGATAATGAAGACTTTGTTTACAGAAGTCCTCTTGCTATTTTGGGGCCATAATTGGTTATTGGTCTGCTCATCCTTCTTAGTTCTCCAGGGCAAATGTGACCTGGAGCAGATTCTAAGAGAGGAGGGATGGGGCAACGACTTAGAGATCAAAGATTAGACAGAACAGTACCTTCAGAGCGCTAGATTTGGAATTAAAAAAAAAAAGAAGAAGAGCAAAACTCCTCTATATAGTGAAGAATTAACTTTACGCAAAGAAAAGGGAAGAGTTGAAGCAGAGCTATGACTTTTGCCCTCTGCTCCCGGGAGGTGATCTCTAGGCATCTAGAATGTTCCACTTCATAGGGGCGTCTTTGCTCTGAGGCTGAGGCTGGCGACTGGACAGTCTAACGGTGTGATTTGTGACAGCTTTGGAACATGCTGTATCAGTTCCAGCCTCCAGAGGAGCTGAACACTGTGGGTCAGCAGTGTGGGCAGTGTGTGATTGAGCCCTAGTAAAAGCTCCGGACTCCAAGGACTTGGTTAAGGGTCCCTGGTTGGCAACACTCGAGGATTGTCCCACATTGTAACCAGGAGGAGGTAATGCCATCCAGGACTCCACAGATGATGAGAAGCTTTGTGTTTGGGCCCTGCAGATTTCACCCCATCTGTCTCTTCTTTTGGCTGGTTCTGATTTGTATCCTTTTGTTATAATAAAACTTTCACTGGGGGGCGCCTGGGTGGCTCAGTCGTTAAGCGTCTGCCTTCGGCTCAGGTCACGATCTTGGGGTCCTGGGATCGAGCCCCGTGTTGGGCTCTTCGCTTAGTGGGGCTCCACTGCTTCTTCCTCTCCTTCTCCTTCTGACCCTCCCCCCACTCATGCTCTCTCTCAAATAAATAAATAAAATCTTAAAAAAAACACCTTTGGCCGCCTGGGTGGCTCAGTTGGTTAAACGACTGCCTTCGGCTCAGGTCATGATCCTGGAGTCCCGGGATCGAGTCCCGCATTGGGCTCTCTGCTCCGCGGGGAGCCTGCTTCTCCCTCTGACCCTGCCCCCTCTCATGTGCTCTCTGTCTCTCTCATTCTGTCTCAGATAAATAAAATCTTTAAAAAAAAAAAAACCTTTAATTGTAAGTACAGTGCTTTCCTGGGTTCTGTGAGTATTTCTAGCAAATTATCTTGAGGAGGTAGTGGGATCCCCGAACTCGTGACTGGTGACTGAAGCGAGGGCAACCCTGTGAGCGCTGTGCCCTTCACCTGTGAACTTCGTCTACCTGTATCACTGGGGTCAGACATCGCTGCGTTTCCCAAAACCTGATCTTAGATTTAGATTTTGGCACTTTCTAGCTTGGTTATTTCTGTCAGCTTCAGGGTTGTTTTTTTTTTCCTTAATTTGGGGGTCATCCCTGTTCTATTTTCCTTACTGAGTTAATTCTTAATGTGTGTAAAAGAATACGCTACTTAAAAACTGTGATGGACCATCAAGATATATTAATATGACCACAATGGACGTAAATGGTGGGGATGAACGTAGCAGAGATGTGGGTGGGATAGGCAAGACTTTATTCCATCATTCATTACACATATAGTTTTTGTGTTTCTATATTGTGTGCAGAGTGCTAGGGAGATAAGAGTGAAGAGTCAAGGCCCTGCCCCTGTGGGGCCTGTATTCTACTCGGGGAGAGAGAGAATGAAAAGGCAAAAGGGGCAAATGATTAGGCTGTGGTCATTGTTGGAAGCAAAGAGTGATATGACAGGGAGCGATTCCACTGGAAGGGGTGCTTCCACTGGAAGAGACAGAGTGACCAGGAAAGAGCTCTCAGAGGAGCTGACATTTGAATAAAGATTTTAAGGAAGAGAACTAGAGTGTTTTTTAGGCAGAAGAATAGCAAGGGCAAAGCGCCTGAGGTGGGAAGGAGGTTGGTGTGTTTGAAGAATAGGAAGTAGGTCTGTGTGGCTGGATTGGGAGAACATAAGGTGGGAGATATGCATGGGTCAGATGATGAAGGGCCTTATTTTCCAGGAAAAGGAGTTTGGATTTTTATTGGATTTTTATTTTAAGAGTGATATGAAGCTTAGACGATTTTAAGTAGGCAAGTTACATGAATTGCTTTAAGAAGACATTCCAGCTGCTGAATGGGGAAGAGCTGAAGCAGAGAGAGAGGTCATCAGGAGACCATGCAGTTACTCAGGTGAGGGGCTGGCAGAGGACAGATAGAGAAATGGGCGGATACTAGCTATGCTTTTCAAGTAGAGCAAACGCCTTGCAGTGGATTAGATGGTGGCGCTGGGGAGGGCACGAGGAAGAAAAGTGTGTTGGGTCCTCTGGGAAGCAGATGCCGAGGAGTGGGGAGTGTAAGAGGTATCAGAGGTGGGGTATGTCTATGAAGGGAAAGGGGAGAGGAAGCAGGATTGGTCAGGGAGAGCCTCGGTCTGAAATGCAGGTAAAATCTTGGGCAACCCGTTGGGGAACTTCAGGGCAAAGGTGTCTTGTGAGAGGAGGTTCCATTGGGCAGAAATGTCTAGGCCCTAGTGACCCTTCATGTTGCTCTCAGTCATTGGTGGGGGGCTGCCTGGGAGGAGGGTGCCCAGGCTTGAAAACTGAGACAGATCCTGAAGTTTCTACCAGCTGGAGGCTGACAGCTGACTGCACGTCTTATAGCTGATCAGCAAGCTCTCTCCTGAAGACAGATCCAAGCGGGGCACCCCCATGGCTACCACAGTCCATCCCTTGTACCATGTGGATCCATTCTCCGGACACATGGTGGTGGGGAGGGGTAGCCCTTCCAGAGTCCTAGTGAGCTGTCTTCCTAAAGGGACTTAGAAAAGGATGGTCTGTGGATTAACCACAGGCTATTGCTGTGGCCGGTCTTGGGGCTGCAACTGATAAATGACTGTCTCCCTGCTCCATAATCCACTCCAAATTCCATTGTCCCTCTCTGCCAGAGATTATCCCACTCTCATCTCTGCTGGCCCTGATGACTTGCCTGGTAGAGAAACCCAAGCCCTTATTCTTGAGGCGGTCTGAGACCCCAATAACCTCACCCTTCACAGGCTGTGCTGGATTTGCCATTCACATCACAGTTAGGCAACGGAGTGCCAAGAGGTGCCCATGGGGATCACCCGAGTTCCATACATATTCCTGCCCCATGTGTTTAGTAGCATTCCATCTCCTTTTGCTGGGCAGGCTCAATATCCCTGTCTCAGTCCCCATGCAAAGCCATCACCTTGTGTGTCACCCAGGATATGGGCTAGAGCAGTATTCCTAGGTATCCAATGTATTGTTTCCAGAACAAAGAGGTCCACAAGGTATGTGCTTCCTTTGTGGATGTAATATGCAGCAGTTTGTCTTTTCTTTATAGGAGATGTCCTAGCATGCCTCTGACCCCTGGGTCCCCCAAACTATTGCAGGGGGAGGTCCCTAGAATCTTCATAGAGTTTATATCACACCCTCTTGAGTGAGTGTGTCTTACCAAGGCTTCCAGGGGCCTTCTTGTGCCTTCTCTCCAATCAGCACAATGTCATTGATGCGGTGGATCAATCTGGGATGTCTGCATGGTCTAGATCTTTTCTGAATATATCACAACAGAGATTGGGAGAGTTGTTACAGCCTGGGGGAAAAACTTAATGAATGTTGTTCAGTCCATGTGAATGATGCTTCTGATCCTCTTTCCTGATTGGGATACAGAAGAATGTGTATGTTACATCGATGGCCACATGTCATGTATTTGAAGCCATATTTATCTGCTGTAGCAATGAGACCACATCCAGTGTGGTGGCTGCAATCAGGGCTTGAACTGAGCTGGCTGTAGTCTACCGTCATTCTCTAGGATCCATCTATTTTCTGTAGGAACCAGACTGGAGAATTAAACAGAGTTATGATAGAGACCACTACCCCTTGAGATCCTTAAGGATGGTGCTGATTTCTGTCTTCCTGCCAAAATGGGATATACATATATATATAATTTTTAAAATTTATTTTCCCCCTTTCAATTAATTTAATTTCAACAATCTGTCAAAAAAGAGCCAATAAACAAATATTGAATTACATTTTGTTGGTTTTTTCAAAATGTCTTGTGCGTCTCTCACCCTGACCACCCTGCTACTTTTCCATATTCCATGGGCCGCGCGTAGATGCAAAGCTGGTACGGTCTACTTGGAGCCAGTAGACAGGAGGACAAGGATGCCTGATGAAACACTTACGGACAAAATATAGTTCACTGTGGGGTTGAAGTTCGTCAATATAAAGAAGGAAGCAACAATGACCAAGACCAGGAATAGGGTGTTGTTATAGAAGATGGAAAATGTTGTAGCTTCATAGTCAGCAACTTCCCTCTTCTTCCACAAGATTCTTTCAACTTTTTCCTTTCGAGACATCTTTCTGTTATCAGCTTCAGAAAGTTTGCAAGTCACTTCTTTGGCAACAGCATCCTCCCTCTTCTGTGCTACTAGATGGGGATGGTGGACACGATGAAGGCGTTCCCGAGGAAGAGCATGGAGGACTTGGCTGAGAGGTTGCAGCTGAAATCCTGCAGAAGCAGATCCTCCTCAGATTGCTGCTTGGAGCCACCATGGGGGCCATGGTGGAGCTCATATTTTACATTGAAGTGTAGTTGACACAATGTTACATGAGTTTTAGTATACAACATAGTGATTGGACAACTCTGGATGTATGCTGTGCTCACCACAAGGGTAGCTGCCATCTGTCACCATGTAACACTATTATAATACCATTGACTATATTCCCTGTGCTGTACTTTTTACCCCCATGACTTATTCCATAATTGGAAGTCTATTACCCCCCCCACACACACACATACCCCTTCACCCTTTTTGCCCATCCCTCTAACTCTCCTCCTCTCTGGCAACCACCAGTTTGTTTTGGGATATTGTTTTTTATTTACCACATTGCTTTAGAGGTGTGAGAATGGGGAGAGAGGCACAATTTCAGAAGCTTCCCCACTGTGATAGCTCTTGTCACATAGACCAATGACCCAACATAGGGACTTTCCCAACAGCCAAAATCAGCTCCAGTTACACATACAGGAATGGGGCAATGACCACCACCAGGTGGGGCCATGGACCCGTGGAGCATCTTAAGATGGACTTCAGCCAGGACTCCATTTTGATGGGCCAGGAGTCCATCAGTCTAGTCCACCAAGCAGTCCACAATGACAATTTCAGGTCTCTGACTATCAGGATCATTTCAGACCCTATGTCATGCTGGATACCCCCCTCCTCTGGTTCACAGATGCCCAAGTAAATGGCTGTTAAGGCCCTTTGCCGGAAGGACTGGTGGAATTATTACAATATATACTTGCTGTAGGGTCCTTCCTCCTGGGGACTCATCCACATTTTCATTCAATAGATTTCAAGTCTGAAAACAATTTCAGATGTAGGAACTGGGCAAGGGATCATGACATTTTTAAAGTGTCTTTAAAACATTTCATATTTAACTGTGACTTAAAGACCTATAATAAAATTTATCATCTTATCCATTTTTAAGTGTGCAATTCAGTAGTGTTAAGCATATCCACAATGTTGGGCACCCAGCTCTAGAACTTTCTCATCTTGCAATACAGAAACTCTGTACCCATGAAACAACTCCCCATTTCCCCCTGCCCCCCAGCTCCTGGAAACCACCATTCTACTTTCTGTTTCTATGAATCTGACTACTTTAGATACCTCATGTAAGTGGAATCATACAGTATTTGTTTTTTGTGTGTGTGTCTGGCTTAGTTCACTTAGCAAAATATCCTCAAGGTTCTTGCGTTGGGCTCCACACTGGGTATGGAGCCTACTTAAAAAATAAAATAAAATAAAATGTCCTCAAGGTTCATTCATGTCGTAGTATATGACAGATTTCCTTCCTTTTAAAGGCTGAATACTATTTCATTATATGTATATAGCACATTTTGTTTATCCATTCATCCTTTGATGGACACTTGAACTACTTCCATCTCTGGCCCATTGTGAATAATGCTGTTACAGACGTGGGTGAGCAGGTATCTCTTCAAGATCTTGCTTTCGATTCTTTTGGGTATATACTGGGAGTGGGATTGCTGGATCATGTGGTAATTCTGTTTTTATTTTTTGGAGGAACCACCATATTGTTTTCCACAGTGGATGCACCATTTTACATTGTTACCAACAGTGCTCAGGGGTTTCAGTTTCTCCAATTTCTTCCGGCTGGAGACTATTCCATTCTCTTTTTTATTTCTCCCTCAACTTTTGCTTGCAAACTGATTCCATATTGGTATTGTTAGCATTCTGCTTGGAAATCTCCTTAGCCACCTCCAACAAGTTTATTACGTTCATTTTCTATTTTCCAAGTACCACAGGTGACGGTTTCATAAATTATTCTGCTGCTATATAGCAAAGATGACCCTTTCCTCTGAGCATCCAATAGCAATTTCCTCCCTGCTCATCCAGCTGTACTAATGGTTTTCTTGCTGCCTGCCCTTTTTGCCTCTGTCTGCTCCCTGGGCCCAGTGCTAATGCCATGTGTTTTAGGTTTTAATTATGGACGTCTTCCACTTCCACGTACCGATTTCTGTTTCAGTATCTACTGCTGAATTGCAAATCACCCCCAAACTTAGTGGCTTAAGACAACAACGATTTATTCATTTCTCACAATTCTGTGGTTTGATCGGACAGTTGGTCTTCGGGTCTTGCGTGGTGTGCTGTGTTTAGCCATGTCTGTGTGGAGGCTTGGATGTTGGGATGATTCTATGCGGTTTCCGGACCTCTTCCCCACGTGGTCTCACATCTTCAAGAATGCTCGTCCAAGCTTCTTATATGCAACTGAATTTTAAGAAGCCCAGGCTTCTTACATGCAGTGAGGGAACTGCAAGACCTTTTAGGGTCTAAACTCTGGAACCTACACAATGGCACATTCTATTGGTCAAAGCAAGTTACAAGGCAAACCCAGATGCAAATGGCAGTTGGAGAAAGAGCAACGCCTCTCGAGCAGAGGACCAGTAAACTCACATTGCAAAAGAGCATGGAAGGAGGCTGGTTCAGCAAGGACCATTATTTAAGGATTTTCCACATTTATTTAAGTTTAAGCCGCCTGTTAGGCACTGAAGTAGAGACGTCAAAAGGGCACGTGGCTGTGCGTGCCTTGATCTCTGAGGCGGGCTGGGGCCTGGAAAGTGAATTTGGGAGTCATCCACATATAGACATGATGCTTTTGTGAATTGTCCTGCCCACCCGGTTCCTGGTTGCTGTGTAAGTTTGGACTGTGGATGGGACAGGGTGTGAGCGGAGTGCAGCCCACTGCAGCCAGAGCTGGGGGGAGGCTGGCTGGCGGGGAGAGAAACCTTCTGTTCCTGCCGGGGCTCCAAGTCCCCCTCCCCACTCGGGCAGAGAGCACTTCGCTAGGCTTCTCTTTCCCTTCCCACCTCAATAGAGCCCCCAGGGCTAGGGATGAGGTTAGGACAGCTTGCCTGCACGCAGAGGACGGAGGACGGGGAAGCATTCTACTGCCTTGCTTTGCCACCTACAGAAAGGAACCCAGGAAACTGAGGACCACATTGCCCTGCTCCATCTTCTTTCTGTTGTGTTGCATTCCTGCCAGGTGGGAAAGCTGCACGAGCAACCCGATTCTACCACTCCTGGCTGTTCTCAGCCTTCATCTAGAAGACAGTAATTGGGCGTCGTCACAATACTTTGTTAACCCAAACCTGATCACCTTTATTTTACACTTTTCTGTGTTTCTCGGGAAGAAGGGGCTCTTCGCTCTCATTGTTTTAATATCTGGAAGAAGGGAAAGCAAGAGTGAGGCTGAATCTAGCATTTCTGAAAGAAGGAGGTGATTTCAGAGTTATTCCAAACCAGCTGGAAAGACAGGGGAGACCACCCCAACTTGTCCCAAGCAGGAAGCAAAGAGGAAGAGGGATTAAGAGTTGGAGACTGGGGTGCAGATCAAGATTCTAGTGCTACCCACTCTTTTAGGAGTTACTCTTCTCTATATTGTCCCTTAAGAAAGAGAAAACTGCCTTATGCGCCTCGTTCCCATCACTGCACCAACCTCTACCCTCCTGATAACTTAGGAGGAGCTGAGAATCTGTATTCTTTCCAACCTTAACGCAGTTTTCCGCACATTTGTTAACTCTCCAAGATCCTATTTTTAAACTGGTTCTGCTAATTTTTGCATTCTCCCCCTGCCTGCTTCCAGGGCGGGGTTGGGCCGGGGCTGGGCTGGGGCTGGGGTGAGGCACGTACAAGAGTTTCTGGCTCCATCTCTCATTTCCTGAGCTGAGCTGAGTTGTACTAATTGACCTCAAGGGTCTCAGCTGTGCTAAGCTGGGTGTTTGTTAGATCTCGTTAGGCTTGTGATTAGTGCAGAAAATCTAGGTCAGAGGCAACTGGTTGGAGTGATGGTCTCAGGGGGTGTGAATAAAGGCGGGGAATAGCAAACAGGTTCCTGGTTCTGTGGGTGGGGTGAGCCAGGGACAGGGACCGGTGAGACTGGTGTCATACACACAGACGGAGAGACACAGGGTCACGCGCAGAAAGGCGCTCAAACTCTTGGGGCGCGAGTGTGCTGGCGTGCGTGTGTGTGTGTGTGTGTGTGTGTGTGTGAGTGTTGTATTTGCTCCCGCGTTTACTCGGGTTTCTTTCCAACCTCTCCTTATATGGTGTGGCTCCAGAGCAGGCTGGGGATTGGCTGCTGTGCTTGGGAGACTGGGAGCTTGGAAGAAAGGAGGAAGAGAACTGTACAGAGCAGGGGCTGGGAGTGAGAAGGGGAGGGGGCTGGAGCCGAGCTTCGAGCTTCGAGGGCCGTGGAATGGGGCTGGGCCCCCCGCTTGCCTGTGAGGTGTAGAAATGGGAGAGATTTGGGGGCATGGTTTTGGTAGAATATACCGGTGACAGAGGGGCTGGGAGCTAGGGTCAGAGTTGCAGGCTCAGCAGGGCATGCTCTCCGAAGGCTGGAGCAGGACTTAGAGAAACTTGTGGGGTTCTCCGCTTTTCTTCTCACCCTAAACAGCCTACAGCTCTGCGAAATAGCATGTGCAGGAACCCATCAGCTCTTCAGGTCAACACCACAGACATTTTCCTCCTGCCCCCCAGACCGCTACTTCACAAGCGAGTGCGGGGGAACAGGCAAAGTTGAGGAAAAGGTCACTGAAATATGCAATGGCATTTAGTTCTTCACGGGTCTCCACTCCTTACCCCGTTTCAACTCTGCATCCTGGATTCCCCCATCTCCCCAAGCCTAGGGCCTCCCAAAAGAGTCTCCCTTTTGGAGTTCCTTTGTGTAAGAAAGGAATATAGCACAACTGATGGGAGAGGGAAGGCGAGGAAGAAAAAATACACATCCTGAAGCAGGTCCACTGGCAACTGTGTAATAAGCAAGTGGGCTCACAGCGCCCTGCCCAATCTACCCATTCACCCCAGAACCCAGCAACTGGGAGGGAGTGGAGGCAATATGGCAGGTGAAGAAATTGGGCTGATGGAATGTGGGGAGAGAGGTCTGGGCGAGGGGAAGCTGGGCTCCCGGTGCTCTTGTCCTCCCGTCCGCCCACCTTCAGGGTCCCAGGGGCAAGGCTGGCTTGGTGCTGACCCCCGCGGCTCCGGAGGACAGGCGATCTGGCGCCCCCCGCGCCCCCCCATCTCCAGCCGTAGCCCCGTCCCTGACGCTGCGTGTCCTTGAAGAAAGGGCGCGGGCACTGCGCAGGGCGTGCGGGCTCAGTGCGCTCTCGCACTACAACTAAGTGGCAGCGATCAACCGCGGGCCCGAGGCCTCCTAGCCCGCGCTGTCCCCAGCCCAGCGCGTCGTTCTCCTGGCCACAGCCGCCGCAGGCGTTTGCTGAGTGTCCGCGGCAGGCATTTCCCTCGGGCCCCTTCGCCCGCCCGCCCAAGAGGAACTCTCCGTGCTGCGGATGAGAAAACGGACAGTCGGAAAGCTCGTGCCTTGGGGCCTCATAAGAAAAACGTCGGAATCTGAACCCAGATCTGTCTGGTTCCAAAGCTGGGCTCGTTTCGCTCCCCTGTGGCCTGGTTCTGGGGCCTGGGCCTTAGTTCCGCGCCCAGAGGCCCCCCATCTTTCTTTTCTGCTCCCCTCACCTGCCCTTCTCCTCCCAGTGCCTCCCTGTGTCCTCTAGCCCCCCTGGCAGCCACAGGGAATTGGCACCTTGGGACAGACATGTTCTTCCGGCTTTTGTCTTTTTCTTCATTATGTAGGAGCAACCAGGAAGAAAAAGAAGAGGGAAAGTGCTGGTAAAATAAAATTAATACGAAGGTAGGGACTTCTACAAGGAAATATTTTAACCTTGATTTTCATGATTGGACAACAGGTGGGTCTACTGAGCATGTGAGTTTAGGAAAGCGAGGCCTGTCGGGAGGATGGCAAGTCTGCGGACCCAGATTTCCTCACCTGCTGCCTCAGGAGACCCTGGGCAGGACATTCAGGTGGCACTCTGGTGTCGTCTCCTTCACTCAAGTAGGATACATATTCGTCGGGGAAGAGACTTGTTTAGAGAACTACAGGCTAGATCTGGGGAAAACTTGCAGGATGCATGGTGCAAGAACCTCTCTTCCATGGAGACATCCCCCATCGTGCTTACTTGGGATGTGCAAGTAACATCAGAGCAGAAGATTGGGAGCGGAAGGATCTGCGCTCCCCCCAAGGGATTTTCCTTTTCTCCCTCCTACTGCATCTTCCTGAATGTCACATTGGGGCAGCCTCACTACCAGCACCAACAGGCCTCTGTCCCCACGTTCTCCCCTCTCACCCCCAAGAGGAGCGCTAGGTCTTGACTCTTGGAAGCAAGAGGAGATCTAGGGAAGAGGGTCAAGGGGCTAGCAAGGGGTGCATAAACTTCCAAGTGGCTTCTAACCCCTTTAGTTGATTCGTGAGGCTCTCTGTCCCCTTCCTGTCAAAACCCCTCAGCTCTTGCCTTCACAACCCTTCTCTGGCCCCTGTCACTGTTGCTAATCTGATCTTAGGAACTTCAGAGGGAAGAAGCAAACAAAACAGAATGAGTGTGTGAGATCTACCGTTGACAAGAATGCAAGGGAGCCTGGCCAGGAGGGCGGTGGCGTGAGCACAGAGATGTTTTGCTGAAGTCGGGGCCTGATGAGCGTTGGGAGAGAGGTTTGAGGAAGGAGAGGGAGAGGCTACAGGAAACCTAGCTTGGCCAAAAGAGGAACCTGGCCACACGTTTGGTTTTCCCCTCAATCCTGCCCAGCTTGCATTGCAAATCAGTTTCGTTCTTAGTGCGGTTCTTCTGTGGGGTCAGCCGCCCCTAGTTCCCCTGCCCTGGGCCCCCCTCCCCCCCCCACCGAAGGACCACACCATTCCAACTGTCCAGCACTGGATCTTCGCGTCGGTGTTGGGAAAGGTAGGGAAATGAAGGGAAGACACACGGCGAACAAGATAGCCAGGCAGCTCAGTCTCATTAAAGGGTATGAGCAAGAAGCTGGTGTGTCTGGTGGGATCCCACAAATCCTACTCAGGGCAGGGACAGATGTCACTTCTGTGTGCGCAGTTGGCAGTGGTTTCCATATCCCCAGGGCTAGAGCTGGACAGCTGAAATTTCACCCTCAGATTGAAAACCTGGAATGGGATGGAAGCGAAAAAGCCTCCCCTGCAAACTTGGCTTATGCGTGTCCTTGGGAGCAGCAGAACGTTCCCTGCCGTGTCTGAGGGGTGGTGTGTGTAAATGGCCAGACTATGCCT
The DNA here is from genome assembly GCF_054177405.1 of Leptonychotes weddellii. NCBI lineage: Eukaryota > Metazoa > Chordata > Mammalia > Carnivora > Phocidae > Leptonychotes > Leptonychotes weddellii. The sequence continues at coordinate 94,440,491 of NC_138372.1, read as the reverse complement.
TTATTCCCCCCTCTCTTCGTCTAGGTGAGAGCTTCTTAATACTGCTGTCGGGGTCATCTCCTCAAATCTGAGGCAACTGAGGTGCCAGAGAAACAGCCACGGATAAGGAAGGAAACGGGGGTGGGGGGAAGGTTGGGCAGCAGCAAGAGCAACGAGTTTGTGGGTTTTTTTTTTTTTCCTTTTTTTGACTGAGGTAAATAAAAAAGCTTTATCCTGCAACACTTGGAGATAAGAGTCCGTGTACCCCACCCCCCAAGTTCCAGCCGCTGTCCCCCTCGTTCACATCAGGCTCTTCCGGTACTGACTGTGCTGAGTGGCTGGTCTGAGGTGGGAGTCGGGGCTCTGCAGGTCCATCTGTCTATACAGGTCCCTCAGCTCCCTGACTTCCTGCAGCACCCTCTTTGCTTGGCTCCAATTCGACGATGCCTCTCCCAGCAGCCGCTCTGTCTCCAGCAGCCGCTGCTCTGACTCAGAGTCAGGAGGAGACCCCGGGGGGTCCTTGGCCTTTCGCTTCCCATCTCCCAGTCCCTGAACCTCTGTCAGCAGCTCCTGAGTCTTCTCCAGTTTCCTGGCGACCAGGTCCTGGATCCGGGACAGCTGCCCCGGGTGGGGTGGAACGAGGCCTGGGGGGTCCCCGGCCCGCAGCTGGAGGGTGCAGGCCGGGGCAGCGTCCCGCTGAGACAGGATCTCCTCCAAGGAGGCACAGCGGCCTTTCTCTGCGGGGCTCAGCTTCTTGGGGGCCTGGGGCGTGTAGGTGGCCCCTTTGTCTGGCTTTTCCCAAGCCCGGGGGAGGCCGCTGGCTCGGTCTGAGGAGGGCTGGATGCGGTCTGAGTCTGCTCTCCGCCGGCTGCCGGCCAGGTGGGCCACAGACTTGTCCAGGTCCACGCGAAAGTTCTCGGCGCAAGAGGCTGGTTCCTCCGGGGAAGGGTCTTCCTCCTGGATCAGGTCCAAAGTCAGCATCCCATCCGAGGTAGAGGTGGAAGCCTAGGGAAGGAGAGGGTGGGGGTGAAGGGGGGAACTGCCATCAGTAGGTGGTTCAGGAGTGACTGTCTGTCGGAAAGACAGAGGCAAACTGGCCATTTTCCTCCTCCATCCTGACTGAGCCCTTTGACTCTCTTACTGTTTCTTATTCCTTTGATAGTGATTGGAACTTTTCTCTTATTGTTCTGTGATTTAAAGTAACTTCTCCTGCTCGTGTCCCATACTCTCCATTTTACTATAAACTTCCTGCAGAGTGCCTTTTTTTCTCCGTCTCGGGGACTCTAAGCATCAAATCGGGTTTGACACCCACAGGATGCTCCGCATGGCACAGCTGCTGTCCTTTTCCATCTGTGTCCTCTGAACCCTATGCCCCAACCGCCTCTGCCCTTTAGAGCTCAGAACCCCGCGCCTTAAAGTAAAACTTGTTCTATTTCCAGAACACTACAAGAATACAAAACAATACAGGTACTATTCGGCACCTCACGTATATCGATATATATGTTGTTTCAGTCATTCATTCCTCACAGCAGCCCTTCAAGGTAGGCATGGCGCCTGCCCCCTTTCCTGCTGAAGACCAGCGGCCTCAGGGAGGGAGTCGAGAGAGAGTAAACTGCAAAGCTAGGTTACAACCTGGTTCTGTCTGACTCCAAAGCCTGTATTCTTTCTACTATACCTGACTGCCTCTCTCTCTAGAGACCGAGAGCTCAGACAGTGAGAGGAACCAGCACTCGGTGTGTTGCGGGGGGTCACGGTGATCCTTCCTCCTGGAAGTGACTGCAGGGCCTGATGCCACCGCTGTGCAGTTAATTTCTACTCCGTGGGACAGCACTCACCTCTTCTATGTTCGCTTTCCTTGTGGGTAGATCTCATTTTCCACCAAGAATGATACATTTATTGAGGGCAAGGACTTTTGAACTCATAGTAGGTGCTAAGTAAGTATTTCTGATTTGGAGGAATCAGGCAGGGGGACGGGGTGCAGGGACTTCCTGAGCCTTTGACCTTGGTACCACAAATGCCTCTGGTGGGCTGAATACTCTTGTCTGAGACGGGCCCACATGGAGTTGGCCCTTCAACAAGTTTTACTTTCTTTTTTTTTTTTTTTTTAAAGATTTTATTTATTTATTTGACAGAGAGAGGCAGTGAAAGAGGGAACACAAGCAGGGGGAGTGGGAGAGGGAGAAGCAGGCTTCCCGCTGAGCAGGGAGCCCGATGCGGGGCTCGACCCCAGGACCCTGGGATCATGACCTGAGCCGAAGGCAGACGCTTAACGACTGAGCCACCCAGGTGCCCCAACAAGTTTTACTTTCTTACAATCTTACGTACCACGGCCATCAGGTGTCCCCGAGTTGGGGGGCGGCGGGAGTGTTGGATTTTTGCCCTGTCTCGAGTGGGGTGTGCGAGATAGCTGTCCTCCTCAACGGTGACCTGAAGAGATGCATTGTGAGTCATGGGCGCTCTTCAGAGACTGTACCAACCCAGCATCCCCTGTGGCCTGAACATGCCTGCACTGGGAAATAAACCCACCCCATTGACTGGTTCTGAGAAAATCCAAGGGCAGGGCCTTTACTGCACATGCGGGGGCTCCAAGGCTGGCCCCAGGCACCGCAAAGAATGGAAAGAGGAGTTGGTGGAAAGACTCAGAAGGTGGGACAATGGGGTTTTCAAAGGGAGCTAAAGAAGTACGGCTCGTGGGGGGTAGCAAGTTAAGTGGGGTGCACCCCCAAACCTCCCCCTTCACATGAGTCATGGGTACTGCTTCTGCCCTGGTGCTCCTCCCCTCCACATGAGCCCCCCTGACCTCATCCAAGATGCGGTTCTTGGCTCGGGTGATAGCAGAGTTGAGGGCATTGATCCATGACTCCTTCTCTTCTGGACTCACGGCCAGGAAGATCAGGTTGGGAGCCTGTGAGGGGAAGATTCTTGGTTCAGCCAGCGTTTTAGGGTTGGTGCCTCACTAGGAAGGGTGAAGAAATCAGGAATTATCATCTCATTCTCTTAGACCCAGCTCCCAGAAGGAGAGAGATTCTGCTTCCAGAGTCATCCACAACCTAAGGAAACCAGCCTCTCGTCCTAGAAGATGCCACAGCTTAGAGGTTGTTTTAGAAATGACCAAGGAAGAGCTAGGAAGGGTGATGGATATTACTACGTCATTGGAGATAATTACAGGAGGTTTGATAGATAATAAAGGACAGGTACTAAAATAAAGATCTTTAATGTCTGAGTAAACAGAAAGTGACAGGACCTTCCCTGAGTCCCCTCAGACAAGAGAAATTAGATTCAGAACTTCACCTATCAGGGTACAGGGAAAAGTGATTTTCTTCCAAGAGTGTAGGATATATGTGTGCCTGTGTGTGTGAGAGAGAGACAGAGAGAAAGAGAGAGAGAGCTGATCTCTGTGGTTGGATAGTTTAAAGGCTGGCTCGCCTGGAGGGAAGGCAATGGCCACAATATTCTCAGGTTAAATAACAGAAGCTGGCAGGAGGGCAAGTGCGGGGCCTCTGGGCCCAGAGTGGCGGGAGAACCTGAAGGGCAAAGGTGTCCTCTGCCCCCGACATGCAAGCGGCCTTGGTTCCAGGGGCCCAGGAGGCAGGAGAGACATACCGTGTTGCCAGGCTGTTTGGAGTGGGCAAGAGTAAACTTGCTATGATTTTTCTTGCTCCTGCTCTTGGATTTCCGGAGCTCTTCACACTTTTCATAGTCACTCAGGTCAAACACCTCTTGAATATTTTTCTCATCTTTTACCTAGGGGAGGGTTAGAGGTGAGGTGCTGAGGAGAAGATGACTTCATGCCTTCCCCCACACTGTTAATTTAGGCCGGTTCTGGGAAGCAGGATGAGCCTAAGGAGAGGGGAGGGAGGACAGGGTAGGAGAGCTGTCTGACCCAAGGCCCACACAGGCCTGAGCGTGGGCATGGTCCTGGGGCACCCCTCAAGCCCCGACTCCTCAGGTGGGTTTCCATGTAAGCCCCTTATCCCCTTATCCACACTCTCTTCGGCTCAGCTCCTGTTTCCGGAGCCCCAGGATGTCTCTCTTCACCATGACCCCCGTTATGTCCTTCAAAAGACACGGCTTATGTGGCGGCTAATAGGTTAATCCTATCATCCCGAAGAAAGACAGACCTGGGTGGCTGTTGACCATCCAGAGGGAGGAGATAAAAGCGGGGTCAGCATCAGGGATGTCTCCAGGCAAATGCTACCTCTGGTCTCCCCCATCTTATTAAATGTTTACACTGTCGCTTTATTTTATTTTTTTAAAAAAGATTTTATTTATTTGTCAGAGAGAGAGAACACAAGCAGGGGGAGTGGCAGAGGGAGAGGGAGAAGCAGGCATTCGGGGCTTGATCCTAGGACCCTGGGATCATGACCTGAGCCGAAGACAGACGCTTAACTGACTCCCTACACTGTCGCTTTTTTTTTTTTTTAAAGGTTTTATTATTTTTTTTGGGTGTAATCTCTACACCCAACATGGGGCTCAAACTCAGAACCCCAAGATCCAGAGTCACAGGCTCCACTGACTGAGCCAGCCAGGCTTTCTTACCTGACTCCCTCTTCAAATATATATTATTCTAAAGAGAGTCATCGGCCTCCTTCATTTCGGGAGCTCCAGCACCATAGAAACAGCAGTGCCCTGTGCTGAGTTTGCTCAGACAAGCTGAAAAATACACCTATAGTTCCTGCCCTACTCCTGCCCTCCGAGCTCCTGAGACGACCCGGCCTGGCCCTTGCAGGCTTCGAGAGCCATTTAAGTCATCCACCTCTCCCTAGACAAAGATGCGCTTACACTGTCCCTGGAGGACATTTCAGACTTGTATTCTGCTACTTCTCTCCATGGTTCCAGTTTTGAGAGCTGGTTCTCCTTTGTGTCTAAACTGAGCCCTTCGCTCGTGCTGTCTCTCTTGCACCCTACCCTTTGCAGCGTTAGCCAGCATTTGGCCCTTCACCCTCCTGCCGAACGTCTCATCAGACCACAGTTCTCTCTCCATCCTCTGACCCCAACCAGCCTTTGTGGAGGGCCACAAAACAAATTCCAGTAATACTTCTGCCGAGGTCTCGTGGAAACCTCTCCGTCGTTTCTCCTCTCCACTGAGGTGTTCCCCACAGGCCTGGGACTCTGAAGCTGTGGCTCATGGATTGTTCTGGTTTACAAGAGGAGAGGGACTTAGTCGCCGGCCCAGACGAGCAGCCTGTGATTAGAAAGCCCTTTCGCCCTCTACCATTTGAGCCTGGGCTCGGAAGACCCTGGGAACGAGAGATGAAGAGCGCCAGTGCCTGTCTTGGCAAAACTAAACAAACAGATAAAAGTAGTCTCCTGTCTCCCTTGGAAGACACCCACCCTCCCTGACTGGAACTGTTTCTCAAGCGCGAACTAGGAACTGTGTGCTCGCAGGTGACTTCATCTATTCCCCTGGTTCTCAGCAGCCTTGAGGTGGGGGAGTGAGTCTCTCTTCCACTGCCCAGCCCATCTCTGGTCTTGCATCTGCCTGTCCTTCGGACTCGCCGCTGGGGCCAGGGGGCTGACACAGAGGCGGAGGGCTCATCACACAGCCTCGCTGGGGTCAATGGCTGCTCATACATCTGCCTGTTTGTGTTGGCCCGGCGTGCCTCCCCCACGGCTTTCCCCTTCCAGGGCTCCCCGGCTTGGGGCTGGTAAGTGACCAGAGGCCTGGGAGGCTTGTGGATGGGAGCGGAGAAGGTGTTGGCAAGGGGTGTCTGAGAACAATTCCCGGAAATGTGGGGCAGGGAGGGAGGATGATGCATCAGCCCTCCTGTCCTTCTTCCTCAGGCTTGAGACTATCAGCAGCCGCCAGGACTCTTAGAGAGGAAAGTGCTGGGTGTGTGTTGTGTATGGAGCCAGGGGAGGAGAGTTACTTGTTCTGTTTTCCTTTCAGGAAGGGAAGGGAAGGGAGAAGGGAAGGGAAGGAAGGGGGGTATTCTGCCTCAGACACGCTGACAAGGAGCTCCAGGAAGGAGACAGTGACAGAGGTTAGGCCTCGAGAGGGCAGTGGTAGGAGAAAGGGCAAGACAAACGGCGGCACGAGTAGATTCCAGTCCCACGGAAGATGGACAGCTCCGAGACCCTTGTCCCAAAGTCTCATTTATAACTACCCATCTTCCAAAGCTAGCCCTTCCTTTCCCCTGGGCCCACAGAAAGGGATTTTCCCTTACCAAAAAAGATGCCCTGAACCCAATTTCCTCTACCAGGAGATCTCCTAAGATCTAGTTTCTGTTCCTATACATCAACCCCGTGATCATAGGGTGCCCTTTGACTGAGAATGAGGAAAATGATTAATAACAACAAATACAGAAGGATTGCTTTGATGGGGGTGGTGATGGGAGACCCTGCCTTTATGAGGAGAGGTAACAAAAAAAGACTTGAAAATTCGAGGGGAGAGGGTTAGGGATATTCTTGCATTAACACATAAATTACAAACATTGTACTTTGCATTTTAAAAAAAAAATCTTGAATCTATTAGCTCTGGAGCTTGTGGGAAGTGGACAGAATAGAGCCCAGAGTCCTCTGTCAGCTTCACCCTTAGCCCAGGCCTGCCGTAGCATGGAAATGGGCTCCAAAGAAGAGGAGTAACAGTAGGCTTGTCCCCACTTCTCCTGCGCCCTTCTCAGCAGGGGACAGCGGGCCCCCATGACCAGTCAGATGCTCCTGACTCACCGGACACCAAGCCTTGGAGGCTGAGGTCATTCGAGCCTTCCCCCTGTCTCTGTACTCCTTCATCCACAAACAGGGAGCAAGCACGCTCTTTCGCTCCCAGACTCTTTTCTTTGGACAAATATAAACAAGAAAAGATGTCTTGTTCCTTCTACCCTTCCACTGTTCTCATGGTTCCCCTCTGACGTGTGGGAAGTTCTCCCTGATTGCTCACCAGAGTTTCCTGCCATTATGAAGTTTGGGGAAGACAGGAGATACCCTTTGACACTTGCTTATTATTATTATTTTTTAAACTGGAAAGCCAGCAAACTGTGGAAAAACCTTCTGTAGGATTTGGGATTGGGTAGAGGTGGCCCTTAAGAAGAAATCCTGCTGTCAAAGTCTTCTCCCACCGCCCTCCATCACCAAGTTCCCAGCCTGGTGTAAATAGTCAGGTCGAAACACCCAGAAGAGGGATGGCTCGGGCCCGGGCACAGCTCAGCTCTCCCCTACTTGCCTAGGTACACGTTCTGTTCAGATGAATACTTTCTCTAGGACTGCGCATGTGTCTGTTTCAATACCATAAAAGGATTTATTTACCTAAATATAGTCTACTGCAGAAAGCAGAAGAGGTTAGAACTCCGGGTGGACTTCCCAGTTAGGCTGGGCGGAGGGGGGGGGGGGGAGACACAGGATTGGGGGAGGAAGGGCCACCCAACCAGGGGAGCACAGGACAGTGTCCTAGCCTAATGCGGACACAGTCTCAGAAGTAGGGGACTGGAATGACTTCCAACTCATGGAAGGCAATGTCAGTTTCTCAGGTGTTACTGATCTCAAGAAATAGAGATAAAAGGGAGAAGAGTGTGGGTTCGGTGATCTGGGCTCAGGTTCTGAATGCCGACTGTGGTTTTCATTTTAACTACCCAGGGACGGACAGGGGTTCCTGACTCCATTTGTCTCCTTTCTGATACAACTGGGGGAAGTTATGAAGAGGGTGGAGAATGAGTTCCTTGCTTCTTCTTTTTTTAATGGAGTGGGAAGCATACAGGTTAGGAACGTTGGCTTCAACAGAAATAACTGCCACTCATAGATACTCTGCCTGAGGTCATATGAGACTGACCCAGGGTTGTGTACGTGTTTTCTGTGACTGGGGCAGCTGCAGCTGTGATATGACCCGCATATGCCCCCCTGCTAGAGACAGGACCGAGGAGGTCCGCTGGCTGGGGGCAGGGGCACAGGAAGGGGTGAAGAAGAAGCTGAGCAGAGTTTTTCAGCAGCCGTGGCAAAGGAAAAAAAAAAAAAAATCCTACCTCCAGCTAGCTGCCAGGATAGGGTAGGGGGCAGCAGGGGACACTTAGAACTTTTGGGACACCTTGGGAGGGGGGGTCGTCGTCGTTGTCAGAAAGGTGTTTGCCAAGAAAAATCATTAAGTAAAATGCACGCTCGACTTGGAATTCTAACTCGGGTCTTCTGGAGAAAGGGTGACCTTCCTCTGCAGATCTGACAGGGGTAGAGACCCACCGAATTGCTGAACTTGCTTTTGGAACAAAATGGGGGGGGGGTGAGGGAAGCGGGAGGCGGAGGTAGGTGAGTCCCCTGTGGAGGGACAAAACGGGGAATGTGAGGACGCAGGGACAGCGGAGGCAGAGGGCACCTACCTCCTTCTCAGAGATGTACAGCTGGTCCCCCTTCAGCACCACATAACGGTTTTTCCAAATCTCCCTGAAAATCCCTTTCCCGCAGAATTTCCGGACCCAGCCGACCTTCTCAGGCGGTGCGGACGGCTGGTTGCCATCCTGAAGCCCCTGCCCCAGGGCAAGAGCAGAACCTTCCGGTTAGGTGGCTATCGCCTTCTCCTCGTCTCATTCCGGCCCTCACGACCCCCCTCGGCGCCCCTCTCGCCGGCTTTCCCGTGACCGCCCCCCACCCCCCCAGAGGCTGGACTCAGGGCGCCCCGCGTTCGCGCCCCACTCCTCGGAAGGTCTTCACTCCGGGCAACTCTCTCCCCCACCGCTGCCCTCCCGCTTCCCCCACATAAACAACTCCAAGTGCGAGAGGAAGGGGCCGGGGCCCGGCCTGGGCGGAGGGTGGCCTCCGGCTGGCCGCCAGGTCCCCCGCCCCCTCCCGCAGCCTCGGTCCCCGCCGCGCCGGGATTAACGGCATTTTATTTTATTTCTCATTGTCTCGGGGCCGCTGCAGCGCGCACGCAGGCGGCGGCCGGCCGCCCGGGGGAGGGGGCGCCGGGGGCGGGCGCAAAGTGAGCCAAGTCCAAGCCCCCGACCCAAGTCCGCACACAAAAGCCCCCCCCCTCCCCCGGCGGCGCCGGGGCCGCGGGGCCGGGGTCCTCGGAGCGGCCGGCGGCGGGCGCGGGCGCACTCACCCTCTTGGTGGAATTGTTCTTCTTCATCATTCCGGGTGGGCGCGGGCGCGGGCGCGGGGGGAAGGGGCCGGCTGGCGGAGCTGCCCCCGGCGCCGCCGCCGCCGCTCCTCCCTCCCTCTCCCGGACTCTCCCCTTCTTTGTAGCTCCGGTTACACTAAAGGCCGGCCTCCCTCGCACTCGCACACACACGCACGCCCGCTCCCCGCCCCTCGGCGCCCTCCATCCCGGCGCCCACGCGGCCCGGGCCCCCGCGCGCCCCCGCCGCCAGCTCCCCGGCCCGGCGCGCTGTGGGCGGCCCGGCCCGCGCCCCGCGGTTCCATCCGCCGGCCCGCTGACGTTGCGAGTTCAGAATAAAGGGCGAATCGCGGAGCCGGAGATGGTGCGCTCCCCCACCCCCCTCCTTTGTTTCTGACTCGCTGAGGGTGAGGAAGACAGACCTAAACCCAGCCGGAGAGCGGCTCCCGGGGCGGGGGACGGGGCGGGGGGTGGTCCGCGGGACCCACGCTCGCACCTGCGGCCGGAGCCGGGGGTGGAGCCCGAGACACCGACCCGCCGGACCTGCCCAGACAGCCCGCAGAGGCGGCTGGAACGGATAATGGAGAGAGGTTTAGGAAGACCGAGATAACCTAGATCGAGATCGTCTCCCTCCCAACACAAAAACAAAAACAAGAGCGGGAGGTGGGAGGGCGCCCGCCTTACCGAGAACCGGCATCTGGAATTCACACTCCCTGGGTGGTAGAGATAGTGGCCTGGGTAGGTCAGGTGCTGGGGAAAAGTTTTATGTTCCCGGAGGACGGGGGTATTGGTGTGTAGGGGCACGCGGGGGGAGTGGAGTTCATAGTAATCCACATTGCTACCAGTTTACCAAGCCTCAGGCCTTCTTTGAGCCTCCTGAGTATGAAGTGGATATACGTATGAGCTCCATTGCACATAGAGAAAAGTGAGACTCAGGATGGCCGAGGGATATGCAGACACACACGCTAAGTACTGGCAGGAGTAGATTTCTCTGTCTCCAAAGCCATTGTCCAGAGTACCATGTGGCTTTGAATACAAGCTCCAGGTGAGGCTTAAACTTCCTATTACCTGGGTATATCTTCCTGCTGCACTGACCTGGAAACATCCATCCGAGTCCAGTGGAGGGAAGGGCTGCATGCCCAGAGGATGCCCTGACTGGGGGAAACCTCTGCTGATGCCTCCCACACCAGATCTGCTTCAGAGCTTACAGAACAACATCTTCATAACTTCATTTTTTTCCAATACAGATTTAAGGGGAGGTGGGGAGTCAGAAAACCCAGGTTTGGGTACTAGTTTCATCATCACGACTTTGTGGCCTTTGGTCAAGTCACTGAATTTCTTTCTTCTTCTTCTTTTTTAAATTTAAATTTTAGATTTTATTTATTTGAGAGAGAGAGATAGGAGCAGAGGGAGAGGGACAAGCAGACTCCACACTGAGCTCAGAGCCCCAGGCGGGGCTCCATCTTACAACCCTGAAATCGTGACCTGAACAGAAACTCAGCTTAACCCACTGAGCCACTCAGGCGCCCCAAGTCACTGAATTTCGTTAGAACTCTGTTCCTCAACATATTAAACGGTGAGGGATGAGCTGCCAATTCCATCAACAAGGAAAGTTAGAGGGATATAGGAGATCACCTGTCGAAGTCCTACGAAAATCTGCAAATAGTGTCCTCTAGGGCTAATTATTGAACAATAATAAGCTAACAAACACATTGCCTGGCATATGGTAGACATGCAATAACCAAAAAATGAATACAAATCCGTGGCACACAAGAGCCGGGAAAAGGAAGAACTCTTTTTTTTCTGGAGATGTCTCAAGATAAAAGAAAGTATTGACCGGGGCGCCTGGGTGGCTCAGTCGTTAAGCGTCTGCCTTCGGCTCAGGTCATGATCCCAGGGTCCTGGGATCAAGCCCCGCATCGGGCTCCCTGCTCCCGCGGGAAGCCTGCTTCTCCCTCTCCCACTCCCGCTGCTTGTGTTCCCTCTCTCGCTGTGTCTCTCTCTGTCAAATAAATAAAATCTTTAAAAAAAAAAGAAAGTATTGACCAATTTTGTGGTTTCAGGAATGGGGTGGTCTTGGCTTTTTCTGGCATCTGTCAGATGAAGGAGGGGCTTTTCTCTTTTCCCAGCCACCCCCTGTCCTCCTAATCCAACAACATTCCTCTTAACCTCTTTCCATTTACCACAGTAATTAATTCCTCTATTTTAGACTGATACAGAAATTTATCGTTTCAAAATGCTCTCAGATATAATTTCTTTAAATCTTTAGTGCCACCTTGTGAGGTATATGGAATAAATATTATTCCCATTTGGAAAATGAGTAAACTGCATGGCAACTCAGTCGACTTGGCCATATTTACAAAGTTACTGGCTAAATGGATTAGAATCCAGGTGTTCTGACTCCAGTCTACTGTTTAGGCTTTGTGTACACACACACACACACACACACACACACACACACACACACACCCCTCCTCTCCCCTTCCACCATCTCTATTTCTCACTCTCTGTTTAAAAAGTGCTTTAAAAAGAATGAGAAGATCCAGGATGTCTTCATAAATAAGGAAGCAAAATGTCCCAGTGTACTGGTGAGGAAAAAGTAGCAGGCATGCTCTTTTGAGGGCTTGCTGGCCAGGCAGATGAGAGCAGTTTGGATTTACAGTTTAAATAGATTCTGGCTTATGGGAGACAAGAGATTCATTTGCCCCATCTTCTTCCTTTCTCCTCCGTTCAAAAGTCAACAAATACTTGAGTGTCTGCTGTATGCAAGGTAGTGGGGTCCTTGTGCTGGAGCTTTGTGGAACATCAGGCAGAGGGACTGCTAAAAAATCAAAACCCTCCAAAGTAATTTTCAGATTCCAGAACAGATGCATGTGGGCTGGAGAACCTTTCCTATTTGCTCCGTAAGATGTTACATAAATCTCTGGGTTTCTCTCTCACTAACCTGCACTGCTGCACTGTCTCGTCTTACTGTCCTGCCCCTACCTGCCCTCACTTTGCCTCCCGGGGTCCTGTTACTCACACCTCTTTCCCTGGGCCATACTCCTCCCGGGCCTATTCCTTAGCTCGCTTCTCTCTCACCAGGTGAACATCATGGCACCTGAATTGGGATTTTGGATTTAGGACTATTTCCAAATACCAATTCTTAAGTGAGAAATCTGAGTGAGAATTTATGGGTGCTTTTACACATTGTCATAGCACTGTCTCCTCAGTGGGCTTGACACCATCGTACACACAAACTACAAAGATGACTCAAGCCAATGTCTCTCTTTGGTGGAGAAGATACTGGGAGGACTTGTGTTTGGGTTACCTCCCTACTAGCATCACCGTGGGTAAGACACACCTGCCAGCAACTTTACTCTTCAATTGACTGTTTTAAAAGCCACTCCAAGCAAGGGAGGAAGAAAGGAGCTATCAGCGATAAGGATTGTGAGTTGCTGCTTGCAAGTTTACCGTGCAAAAACTGCTGTCCAAACAGTTGGTTAGCTAAAAACAGTGCCTCGGCTTTGTAGAGTAAATGGGACATTTGACTAGGGCATTTCAATCTGTGGAAGAGAGGTCATTAAAAGCACATGAGACTTCAAAAGGAAAATGCTGTTTTTAAACTTTTTTTTTTTTAAAGTTTTATTTATTTATTTGAGAGAGAGAATGAGAGACAGAGCATGAGAGGGAAGAGGATCAGAGGGAGAAGCAGACCCCCCGCTGAGCAGGGAGCCCGATGTGGGACTCCAGGATCATGACCTGAGCCGAAGGCAGTCGCTTAACCAACTGAGCCACCCAGGTGCCCGGAAAATGCTGTTTTTAAAGGGTAAAGATAAAGAGCCACGGATAATGTAATCAGTTCTGTAAATCTTAAGTAAAAATGTAAGTCTTTGGGGCATCTGGATGGCTCAGTTGGTTAAGCATTGGACTCTTGACTTTGGCTCAGGTCATGATCTCAGGTCATGAAATCGTGCCCGAGTTGGGCTCTGCGCTGGCTGTGCAGCCTGCTTGGGATTCTCTCCCTCTCCCTCTGCCCCTCCCCAGCAACTCACATGCGTGCATGCCCGGGTTCTCTGTCTCTAAAAAAATACTTAAAAAATTATTAAAAAATGTACGTAAGTCTTTGATCCTTAATAAAGAAATGCCAACTTCTGGCATCAAACATCCTGAGGGTAAGGCTCACTTTTTAGATTTCTTGGTATTGTTAGTTGAGTAGGCACAATGGAAGCAGGCAAATAATAGGAGGAATGATACAAGAAAAGTCTCTGTTCCTTTTTGTCCTTATTTATTTATTTAATTATTTTAAAAAAGATTTTATTTATTTATTTGACAGAGAGAGAGATAGCGAGAGCAGGAACAGAAGCAGGGGGAGTGGGAGAGCGAGAAGCAGGCTTCCCGCCGAGCAGGGAGCCCGATGTGGGACTCGATCCCAGGACCCTGGGACCATGACCTGAGCCGAAGGCAGACACTTAATGACTGAGCTACCCAGCTGCCCCCTTTTTTTCCTTTTTTAAAAAAGATTTATTTTAGAGAGAGCGAGTGAGGGAGGGTGCGTGTGGGGGGAGGGGCAGAGGGAGAGGCAGAGAATCTCAAGCGGACTCCCCAATGAGCAGGGAGCCCAAGGCAGGGCTCGATGCCTCCACCCTGAGGTCATGACCTGAGCTGAAATCAAGAGTTGGTTGCTTAACCGACTGAGCCACCCAGGCACCCCAAAAAGTCTCTGTTCTTATTATTCCAAAGAGTTATCTTGCCAAGAGGAAGGGAAGCACAGGTAATCCTGCTTGGAGGGAGGTTTCTGTTTATTTGAAAAAACTATGTAACTCATAAAATGCTGCAATTAAAATAATGTGTCCCCAAGTGAAGGCAGTCTCACTTTTTTATTATAAAAAAGGGAAAAATTTGTAAAAATATACCTAAAAATGACCCACAAAAAAAAAAAAAAAAAAGGAAAGGAATTTAGATCTTAGCTCTTAGCTAAAATATGGACACAGCCTTAGGGCTTCACATGAGTATGAGTTAAAGAGACAATGGAGAAAAGGGAGAGGGAATGGGGAAAAGGGAGATGGATAGAATGACCTTTATTTTTTCCCTTATTTCTTGAGCTGCTGATTAGTGCAGTGGAAGGGTTGACAGGAATCCGATCTTTCTGTATAGTGATTTTGTATCCCCAGGTTGGAGACAGGAATCAATCTTATTGTCTATTATTAGTGTTTGCAATGTTCTAAGTGCTTTATATGTATTATCAAATTCTTATAATCCTATGAGGATGGTACTTTATTAATCTCATTTTTTCAAAAGATTTATTTATTTTAGAGACAGAGTGGGCAAGCGGGGAGAGGGGCAGAGGGAGAGGGATGGAGAGAGAGTGGGAGAGAGAGAAGCCGACTCCCCACTGAGCACGGAGCCCAATTCAGGGCTCAATCTCACAACCCTGAGATCGTGACCTAAGCTAAAATCAAGAGTTGGCTGCTTACCTGACTGAGCCACCCAGGTGCCCCTATTACTCTTATTTTACAGATGAGGACACTAAGCCACAAGGAGACTAAATAGCATTCCCAAAGCCTGATAACTGTGACAGACTGGAACTTAGGCTATCTGAGGCTAGAGAATATTTTATGTTCAACATAAAAAGGAAGTTAAAAAATATATAAAGGACTTACAGAGAACCAGGGCAGGATTGTGCTGTGGTGTTTTTGCTATGATTCAAGGATGCCATAACTTCCTGGCATTAGTGACATCACCACTTTCCACTGCTTTCAAGAGAATCGAAATTGACACCAGAATTTATCATTTGCCTTGACATACTTTAAATATCCTTTGGATAGAAGCAATGCCTTCTCTATGTTTGGTGTAAAGCCAGCTCATGCCTCGTCTCATGAATTCCCATAAATAGTTATTAACCCCAAAGAAATAAAAACTTGTATCTTTTCACAAAATGGATTTTTATTGTAGTCATCCATGGTTTCTCAGTGCCACAAAAAACTGCAATGTAGGAACAATTTTTGGATGGTTCTTTACAGAAACATGATGAGTTTTCAAAAAATGAGGTGTGCAGGAATGTGGTTAATGAAAAGTAAAAGGGGTCAAGAGAAGAGAGGATGTGTAGCGTGTGCATCAGATGATTACTTTTTAAACTCCTCTGAGCTCTGATAACCCTTTTCTTAAGTAAGATCCCAACAGAATTCATCAGAAACTGAAGTGATTGTGCTGTCAAATACAAGGAATACATCTGTTTATTTAATACGAAACCATGAGAAAAGTGGGTTGGGATGGGCATAGACTTATTCTCAACTCATCACTGGGAGTCTTGATGTCTGTGCCGACAGTTCAGGAATTAGCAGGCTACTTGGAGATGGGTTATAACGACAAGCACAAAACCCAAGGCTCTTCTCCAACACCTCTGGCCAGCGCGGAAGGCCTGCAGAGAGCCTAGAGGGGAAGTCGCGCCATTCTCTTCACCTCGCCATCACATTTCATCTTCTGCTTGCTGACCTCGATGGAACTTGAGAGCTCTCCCTGCTTCGGCTGTGCAGTCCAGAAGCCAGAACTTCCTCTAGGAAACTGAGCAGTAGATTTGAGGTTACTCAAAGGAAAAAAAAAAAGCATCTCCAAAAACAGAGTATCTCGCCCATGACATGTAACTGGCTAAAGGATAGCATGATTAGTATGCAAGGAGTACTGGTCTGCTATTTGGGTGCAGAAGAGGAGCATCAGTTGAACGCTCAAACATCCGGACTAGAAGGAGCGCCCCTTAGTGCTCTTCCCCACGGTTCTCACTAACCTGGAAGATCTGTTAAGACTGAGTTTCCAATTTGAAATTTCTAGTTAGGAACCCAGTTTTGTTTTTTTTTTTTAATTTTATCTATCTATCTATCTATCTATCTATCTATCTATCTATCTATCTATCTAGAAGAGAGAGCACAAGTGGCAAGAGGAGTAGAAAAGGAGGTGGAGGGAGGGGGAAAAATCTCAAGCAGACTCCATGCTGAGTGTGGATCCTGATGTGGGGCTGGATCTCATGACCCTGAGATCATGACCTGAGCTGAAATCAAGAGTCTGACGCTTAACTGACTGAGTCCCCCAGGTGCCCCGGAACCCAGAATTTTTAAGGGCAAGGCTACCGTATTGAGAACCGTGTTACATCAGCACCTCTTATTTGACTCTTAAAATGGCCTCAGAACATGGACTGTGCCTCTAGTCTCCTCTGTAGCTAGGGGACTCTGCAAAGTGGCACCAGAGTTGATTTTCTAAAACACAGATGATATCCTATTGCATACTTTCACCTCATCAGCTTTAAAACCTTTCTTTTTAATACCCATCACCAGGCTAACCCATCCCCCCACCCCCCTCCCCTCTAGAACCCTCAGTTTGTTTCTCAGAGTCCATAGTCTCTCATGGTTCATCTCCCCCTCCGATTTCCCCCCCTTCATTTTTCCCTTCCGACACGTATTGAATGGAGCACTGGGTGTTATACGCAAACAATGAATCATGGAACACTACAACGAAAACTAATGATGTAATGTATGGTGATTAACATAACATAATAAAATAAAATTAAAAAAATAAAACCTTTCTTTGCTTACAGAACAATGTACAGATTAAAATTCAAGGCCCTTGGGCGCCTGGGTGGCTCAGTTGCTTAAGCAACTGCCTTCGGCTCAGGTCATGATCCTGGAGTCCCTGGATCGAGTCCTGCATCGGGCTCCCTGCTCGGCAGGGAGTCTGCTTCGCCCTCTGACCCTATCCCCTCTCATGTGTTCTTTCTCTCTCACAAATAAATAAAATCTTAAAAAATAAATAAATAAAATAAAATTCAAGGCCCTTCATAATGTATCCTAATAACTAATACTTGTATTTATTTTGTTCTGAGGACTGTTTTAAGCCACATGTGTATGTGTATATGTATGTGTGAAGTAGATGCTATTATTCTCATTTGAGAGATGACGAAACCAAGCTATAGAGGTGAAGTGACTTGCCAAGGTCACCACAGCCAATAAGTGGCTTAGCTGGGATTCAAACCCAGGCCCTGGAACCTGCGCCCTTGGGCCCCACGCACAGTGCCGCTTGTCCGCCCAGCAGCGTCCAGCCATTCGCTCTCCCCTAAACACCTCCTGAGCTTTCCCACCTGTATGCTGTGCTCTTCTGTCCTGTGTCTGAAACGACAGACAGCCCTTCTTTGTCTGATGAAATCCTTTTTCTCCTTTAAGGCTGACGATTAAAAGTCACCTTTTCCGTGAAGCCTTCTCAAACGTCTTCAGGCTGCATGGATCCCTCCCGTCACTATAACCCTCACTGTCCTACTGCTGTTTGGGCTCCGTGTTGGTCTTCACCAGGTACCCGCTCTATTATTGCCGCCACACTAGACGGTGAGCTGCTCAGCGCGGGTCTAGGCCTTCTTCAGCTTGGATCTGCAGGGCTTAGCACACAGGCTGATATCTAGTAGGGACCCACTAATGGTGTACTGAATAGATGAGCTCATCAAGATAGCTCCGCATGGGGGTGCCTGGGTGGTGCGGTCGGTTAAGCATCCAACTCTTGGTTTTGGCTCAGGTCATGATCTCGCGGTCGTGGGATCGAGCCCCGAGCTGGGCTCTGCGCTCAGCTTGGAGTCTGTTTCAAATTCTCTCTCCCTCTCCCTCCTGCTCACTCTCGCTCTCTCTCAAATAAATAAAGTCTTAAAAAAAAAAGATAAAATAGCTACACGTTGGCAAGAGAGCCTTCGCTATGATACAGGCGTTTGGGGGCAGTATGGTAAGTGTGCCGCAGTCACTCTCAGGAGCCAGATCTGTAGGGAGGGTTAGAGGGGTGACCAGGTACCTTATCATTGCCATCGTTTTGCAGTTTTAGACCTGGCAGATTCTGGACTTGGAGGATTTAAATTCCAAACTCCTTTGCAAAAGAAAAAAAATGATGAAGTAGAGGGAAAGGAGTAGAAGCTAAATTTATTTATTCCCCTACTGAAATCCAGGCACCTCTGTCTGGCCTGGGCTTTTGGCCAGTTGGACTGGAGACACTTGGAGGGCAGAAAACAAGTGTCAGGGAATGAGGCAGCATTGCTTTTTTGAAAGATAACACAAGAAGTCTTTGATCAGTGACTTATAGTAAGAATGAAACAAATGTGCTGGGAAACCCTACAGGAATTTATCAGGTGATCTTTGCTTCGCTTCAGACTCTGCAACCAGTGCAAAGGAAAGAAGTAACTTAACTGAAATTATACTTCAAGATCCTCCTCTGTGTATCAACAAGACCCCACATTCTTGACTGCAAAGAGAAAATACTATTTATATTTGCCAAGTCTAATTTTGTTTCCTAGGGCCATTGTGACTTTCTAAAAAGTATCTATTTGAGGACTTTGATGAGTCACAGCAGAATGCTTTCAAAATTATGGGCGATGAACATATTGGTATCTACACCCCAAATTTTGACTATGTTTAAAAACAACAACAAAAAAATGATTTTTGTTTTCTAGCTTTTTTTTTTTGCATATAGAGATTTATTTAATTTAAATTCAATTAGCCGACATACAGTACATCATTAGTTTTTGATATAGTGTTCATTGATTCATTAGTTGCATATAACAATCAGTGCTCATCAGATCACGTGCCCTCCTTAATGCCCACCACCCAGTTACCCCATCCCCCCATCCACCTCCCTTCCACAACCCTCAGTTTGTTTCCCACAGTCAAGAGTCTCTCACGGTTTGTCTCCCTCTCTGATTTCTTCCCATTCGATTTTCCCTCTCTTCCCCTATGATCCTCGGATCTAGCTTTGTTTTAAATCAATTTCACTTGAGAAGCAAACTCAAAAATTTCCTTCTCCTATGATATCATAATCTAATTCAATTCAGCTCAGTTCAATTTAACAAGTGTTTTACTGAGCATTCATTATCAAGCAGGCACTGAGCTAGTTGTACAAAGGAACACTTGTTATGATTCCTACCTTTAAGGGACTCTTAGAGACAGATACACAATCACAACTCAATGTGAGACAACATATAAACAAAGATGGTACCAGGAGCTAACGGAGGGGATTAATGCTACTGCTTGTCTTGGTTTGTGCTGTCATCATTCACAACTTCATGGAGAGAAGCCAGGTGGGCAGAGAAAAAGCCCTGATTTTATTTTATTTTATTAATTTATTTACTTAGAGGTGGGGAGAGGCAGAGGGAAAGGGAGAGAATCTTAAGCAGGTGCCCAACATGGAGCCTGATGTGGGGCTCGATCTCACAACCCTGAAATCATGATCTGAGCCAAAATCAAGAGTCCACCGCTGCACCAACTGAGCCACCCAGGCACCCCAAGAGACCTGATTTTAAAAAGTCAACCCCAAGGGTCACCTGGGGGGCTCAGTCGGTGAAGCGTCTGACTCATGATTTTGGCTCAGGTCATGATTGCATGGGTCCTGAGACTGATCCTGGTCTGGCTCCGCGCTCAGTGGGGGAGTCTGTTTGAGATTCTCTCCCCCTCTCTCCCAACTTGTGCCCATATGCGCACGCACTCTCTCAAATATATAAATAAATCTTAAAAAAAAAAAAAAGTCAACCTCAAAAACTCTTGTATCATGCATTGGAAAAAGTTTCTTCACTTTTTAGTCTTTGGTAAGGAACTGGAGACTAACACTCAAAGGATTTTAGATTGTAATTACTAAAGTAATTGAGTTGAACAACTGTGCTTCTAAACAAAGCTGTATAAGACTATATCTATCTATCTCTCACTTATATCTTCCTCTTTTTTTTTTTTTAAAGATTTTATTTATTTATTTGAGAGAGAGAGAATGAGAGAGAGCACATGAGAGTGGGGAGGGTCAGAGGGAGAAGCAGACCCTCTGCCGAGCAGGGAGCCCGATGCGGGACTCGATCCCGGGACTCCAGGATCATGACCTGAGCCGAAGGCAGTCGCTTAACCAACTGAGCCACCCAGGCGCCCCATATCTTCCTCTTTTTTTCACTCTATTCCACAGATAGAAGTTATGAGTTTCTTCATAATAAAAAACCAAAGACACCAAAGGAAGCTAGAATCGAATGTGAAGTGGTAAATGAAACAAAATGAATAGAATTTACAGGAAGCAGGAACCTAGAAAAAGACTTCCTGGAAAATAATGAGGAAAAAAAACCCCAAATATTTGTGTTAATGGAGTAATAATCTTCTAATTACAGCCAAACACTTAGCTGGAGACGCTGCAACATAGGAGTGGGTGAGAGAGAAGGATACGACGGAGCGTTTAACAGCCCAGAGCACTGACAAGCCCTCTCCATGTCCACTGCTTACAGCTGTCGGAGCTGCCATTGTGTCTCGTACCTCTCTGCTTTTGCACACACTATTCCCTCCATCTGGAAGGCTGCCCCATCCATCCCTCTCGTACTTTATCTGAACTGTGCATCTGTTACAACTCAACTCACATTATCAATCCTCTAGAAATTCATTTGCCTGTATTTCTTTTTCCACATAAGCCTATAAGCTTTTTGAGGACACAAGTAATACATGAATACATTCTTTTGGCAAAAGTTTTAAATAGTACACATAGAGCTCAAGGCTCCTGGATCTTTCTTCTCCCCATTGCTCTTTCCAGAGGTAACAATTTGATTAACAAACATTTATTAACTGCCTACTATGTGCCAGGCACTGCTCTAGCAGCTATAAATACAGCAATAAGCAAAGTAAAAAAAAATTCTTCCCTCATGGGATTTATATTCCAATGGGAGAAGGGGAAGGTAAATGAAATTAGTAAGTAAAAAGTAATAATAACATAACAGTAATAATAATGGTGAGCTCATATCACTGTATGCGAGGTTCTCATTAGATAAAAACTATGCCGGGCGCCTGGGTGGCTCAGATGGTTAAGCATCTGCCTTCGGCTCAGGTCATGATCTCAGGGTCCTGGGATCGAGTCCCGCATCGGGCTCCCTGCTCCTTGGGAGCCTGCTTCTCCCTCTGCCTTTCTCTCTCGCTCTGTCTCTCATGAATAAAAAAAACAAAAAAAAAACAAAAAAAAACCTATGCCACTTTACAAAGAAATGGAGGCTCAGAGAAGCCGAGGTCTTACATCTTGAAAGTGACAGAGTCGGGATACAAACCCAGGCATCTGCCTTCAGAGTTTGCTCTCCTAAGCACGATGCAGCATTGCCTCTCTACGGTATGTGAGATGAACAAAGTGCTTTGGAGAAAAATACAGCAGGTTTGAAAAAGAGTTGGAGTGGTGCTGGTGGTGTGAGATTTTAAATCCTGTGGTCAAGGAAGGCCTCACTGAGAAACTGACATCTGAGTCAAGATCTGAATGAGGCAAGGGAAGGTATCTGGGGGAAGGGCAAGTGCAAAGGGACCAAGGCCGGGTGTGTTCAAGGAACAGAGGGGAGGCTAGTGTGGCTCGAGTGAAGTGATTAAGGTATTGGGTAGTAAGATATAAGACTGGAGGGCGCCTGGGTGGCTCAGTTGGTTAAGTGACTGCCTTCGGCTCAGGTCATGATCCTGGAGTCCCGGGATCGAGTCCCACATCGGGCTCCCTGCTCAGCAGGGAGTCTGCCTCTCTCTCTGACCCTCCCCCCTCTCATGCTCTCTCTATCTCATTCTGTCTCTCAAAATAAATAAATAAAATCTTTAAAAAAAAAAAGATATAAGACTGGAGATGTTAAGGAAGGGGATGGAGGGGAGTATGAAGATGAGATCACGTGAGGCCTGGTAGCTTAATGTAAGGATTTTGATTTTTACTCTAAGATGGGTAACCCCTGGAGGCTTTTGTGCAGAGATGAGACTTGCCCTGAGTGACCTGGGCATGTCTCTATCACTAGACATATCCCTAGAGTGACCCAGAGAACAGACTGTAGGGTTAAGGGTGAGGCATTGTAACAATCCAGGTGGGAAATGGTGGTGTCACGGACTAGGACAGCAGTAGTGAGAGGTGTCAGATTCTGGACATATTCTGAAGGAAAGGATCATAAGATTTACTGATGAATCAGGATGTAGGGCAGTCAAGAAAACACCAAGTTTTTGGCCTACGTAACTAGAAGGATGGATATGCAATTAACTGAGATGGAAAGTCTGAGGGAGGACCGTGTTTAGAAAGATGTATCAGAAGCTTGGTCTAATCATGTTAAATATGGGTAATTAGACATTCAAATAGAAGTGTCAAGTAGACAGCTGAATATACAAATCTGGAGTTTGGGGGAGAAGTTCAGACTAGAAACAGTGGTTCTTAATGGGGAGGGGTGTGAGAGAGATGTGATTTTATCCCCAGGGGACATCCGGCAATGTCTGGAAACATTTTTGGTTGTCGTAACTGGTGGAATGCCACCAGCATCCACTATGTAGAAGCCAGGGATGTTGCTGAACATCCTACAATGCACAGGACAGTTCACCGCAACAAAGAATTATCTGGTCCCAAACACTAATAGTGCTGAGGCTGAAAAACTCTGGATGAGAGATATAAATTTAGGAGTCAGTAGCAGACAGATTTTAAAGCCATGAGCCTGGATGAGATTGCCAAGGAAGTGGGTATAGATAGAGAAGAAGAGAGGTGGTCTAAGGACAGAGTTCCAGGGATTCCCAAAATAGGAGAAATGAACAAAAGTGACAGAGAAGGAATGGCCAGTGAGGTAGGAAGAACAGGAGACTATAGTTTCTGGAAGCTAAGAGATGAAGGTGTTTCCAAGGGAAGAGACTGAACAACTGCATCGAATGTTGCTCACAGGTCAAGTAAAATGAATGCTAAAAGCTGACTCTGGGGTTAGCCATGTGGAGGTCCCTGGGGACCACAGCAAGAACAATTCCAGAGAGCGATGGGGTGAAAGCCTGAACAGATCGAGGCTTAAAAGAATATGTGGGTTCAAGAGAATATGAAGGAGAGGAATCAGAGACAATGATTAGAAACAATTCTTCAAGAATTTTTGCTACAAAAGAGAACAGAGAAATGATATGGAACCTGGAAAGAGATAGGAGGCTAATACAGGGTTTTTAAAGGTGGGGTAAAAGTCAGTATGTTTCTATGCTTCTATGAATGATCCACTAGCATGGGAAAAACTGATTGAGGAGAGAGGAGTCAATTTGGAGTGATATCCTGGAGTAGGTGAGGGATGAGACCTGGTGCCTACCTGGGGGTGAGCTAGGCTACAAACACTGGTCCCACGGGATGGGACAGATGGCAGAGGGGGTGGTGGCAGTGAGAGCTTGGGGAGTTCTCTTCTAATGGCTTCTCTTACCAGTTAATGTACATCTTGAGTAATATCTTTTTGATCTGTGTATCCGCAGTAAAAAATAGATGCTGCATTTAGAGTTTGCTGAGTGAATACCTGAATCAGATATGTATTTCTATTTTATTTATTTGAGAGAGAGTGAGAGAGCACGAGTGAGAGAGCACAAGCAGGGGGAGTGGCAGGGAGAGGGAGAAGCAGGCTCCCCACTGAGCAGGGAGCCCAAGGTGGGACATGATCTTGGGACTTCAGGATCATGACCTGAGCCAGACAGATGCTTAACTGACTGAGCCACCCAGGCACCCCCAGATTCATATTTTTTTAAAAAGTTAAGACCTTATCTTAAATGTCACCTGTCATGCTAAACATTTTCTAAATATCCAACAGCAATTTTATCAGGAGCAAAGAAAACCATTGGCATTCAAGCACCGATGTCTGAAAATAGTAGGAATCTTATATACAGCTCTTCACTGGATATATGATTTACCCATAAAGAACTTCTCATTATTTCTCAAATGTGCTGTTCCTCTTTTTTTTTTTTTTTAAGTTCCTTTCCTTAACTATGCTGTTTCCTTATCCCTGACTGCTCTTCCTATGGAAATCCAACTTATTCTTTAAGGTCTAGCTCAAATGCTATCTCCTCTGTGAAGTATTTCCTGATTACTTTGCCTGAATTAATTATTTCTATTTAGGACACATTTTACTTAAATTACATGCATTAACACTTCTCAAAATTAAAAAAAATTTTTTTATTTAAATTCAATTAATTAAGATAGAATTTATTATTAGTTTCAGAGGCAGAGGTCAGTGATTCACCAGTCTCATATAATACCCAGTGCTCATTACATCACATGCCCTCCTTAATGTCCATCACTCAGTTACTCCATCCCCCCACCCCTGCCCTCCAGCAACCCTCAGTTTGTTTCCTATGATTAAGAGTCTCTTATGGTTTCTCTCCCTCTCTGATTTCATCTTGTTTTATTCTTCCCTCTCTTCCCCTACGATACTCTGTTTTATCTCTTAAATTCCATATATGAGTGAGATCATATAATTGTCTTTCTCTGATTGACTTATTTCGCTTAGCAATAATACCCTCTAGTTCCATCCACGTTGTTGCAAATGGCAAGATTTCATTTTTTGATGGCTGCATAATATTCCATTGTGTGTGTGTGTATGTGTATATCTTCTGTATCCATTCATCCTGTTGATGGACATCTGGGCTCTTTCCATAGTTCGGCTATTGTGGACATTCCTGCTATAAATATTGGGGTGCGGGTGCCCCTTCGGATCACTACATTTTTATCTTTGGGGTAAATAGCCAGTAACACTTCACAAATTTTTGTACCTGAAAACCCCTCACAACAGAAAAGAATGAATTTATTATTATTATTTTTTAAGTAGGTTCCATGCCCAATGTGGGGCTTGAACTCACGACCCTGAGATCAAAAGCCACATGCTCTACCAACTGAGCCAGCCAGGCACCCCTGAATTTATTAGTCTCAAGGGTATAGTCCAAATTGGTTTACCACCTTACATCTTTCTTTGAGGTCTGGTATTTTGTTTTTTAAAACTCCATAAAAATTTTGTTATTTTTCATAAAAGGACCTTTTAAATTTTGATATAAACATATTTTAAGGTAGTAATCAGTTATTTAATTCTACCTCTGAACATCTCCCCAAAGTATAAGAAAACGGACTCTCCAAAAGAAGTGTCATGTTTATTTTGTGCTTTTTTGTGTCCCTGGGACTAATTATATCCTGATTTGAGAAATACAAAATTTTTTGATCCCCCTCCACTGGACCATACGATCATCAAAGATAACGACATCTTATTTTCTTTGAATTTTAGACACTGACTTGAATAATACCGTGTATAAAGCAGCTACTCAAGAAATATTTTCCCTTGTGCTCCCAAACAATATAATCATAACCTCCGTCAATATTGTGGCTCACATTTCCTCTTGCTGCTCTTTGATCGAAGCAATAATAGTAAACAAGACAAGACTAAACTAAACAAAAAGTCAACAACTTAAAGGTAGATGGACAGGTGAATGGAGAAGTAACCTGTGGTATGTTCACACAATAAAATGTTACATAACACTGAAAAATGAGTGAACAGAGGTTATATGGTACAATATAGATGAATCTTAGAAGCAATGTTGAGTGAAAAAAAATGAAACCATTTTCTATAAAGCTCAAAAATAAGCAAAGCTAAATAATGCATTGTTTAGAAATATATAGATAAGCAATAAAAATCTCCCACCAAAGCAAGGGAACTAAACACAAGATGTAGCATAGTGCTTACCTGTTGTAGGGAGGTAAGGGATGTAATTGGAGAGGAATACAAACAGATCCATGTTATTGGCAATTTTCTAGTTCTTGGGTTATGTGAAGGATTCAAGAGTGTTCATTATATTATTTACCTTCTAACTTGTATGTTACATATATTTATTTATAAATATAAAAACTATATTAAAATACAATAAAGGGGGAAAAAAGCTGAATGGGTTTCTTTACTCTGGAGTTTCTCAGAATCTTCAACACATTAATGTGAATTGTGACTTTCCAAGAGAAGGATGCAGTATTTTCTAAACTTAGTTGGCTATAGAATCCTTTTTTAAGGCACTACCTATCAACACCCAACAAATACCAAACACATTTTCTATAGGACAGACCTTAGGAAACACTGAATTAAGACATAAAATATTTCCTTGATTATAAACCAGTTCCACTGAGGTTACTTTGTCCTATGACACTTTCTGACAAACAATGTACTGCCTACTTCCCATTTCCCACCTTAGTACTGGACACGTGACTTATAAAAACAAAACAAAACAAAACAAAACAAAAAGCCAAGCAAAAGAAAACAAACAAAAAGGAGCCCTTGGCTTTATTTCTTCTCCCACTGAGAAGAAACAGGACAAAAAAGCAAGCAATGGGATTCTGCATGTATCCAGCACTGTGCATGTATCATTCCCTGGAGCGCGTGTGAGGAGGAAGGGTTACCCTCTTAGTCCACAGGGCACAAGATGGACTCCTCAGGGACAGAACTGCCTGTAATATCACTTACATGGAGGTCTGAAAGGAGGTTATCATCTGAAAACAAAAAGAGCTAGAGATGTATTTTCTCACCACTGGGAACATTCAAGACTACATCAATCTGTCAGAGCCACCACAACTATAGGAGTAGAATGGTGACCACCATAAAAAATGCGAGAAACGAAGCTCCCAAATAACCTACCTGCAGCAAGCAGAGCTGCTGAAGACTCTGCAGACCTATTAATTACAGAGGTGCTGACTCTGGCAGCCTCAAAGGGGACATTTGAAGTGAGCGCAAATGGAACTTGAGCTACTAAAAATTTTTGTCCTCATAGACCACAAAGGTCATCTGGCAACAGGGCTACCTTCACAGTAAATTTCATCACTGCCCCAGTATATTCCTACTTGGGGTAATAATATAATTCTGCTCTTGAATTATGTTAAAGTAAAGGTTTTCAAAGCAAATGATTTGGAAGTATAGGTGATGGCAGAGGTGGTAATGATGAACAATACCCAAAGTCCCTTTTACTTTGTGTCCCCCAAATACAGTAGTAGCAGTATCAGCGGCAGCGAGTAACCGAGTGCTTACACTGTGCCAGATTCTCCTCCAAGCATTTTATATATATTCTATATCCAGTCGTCACAACGATATGAAAGAACTATTATGACCTCCCTTTTACAGCTGAGAAACGGAGGTGCAAAAAGGTTAAATAGTTTGCATAAAGTCATACAAGTGGACACATGGCAAAAGTGGGATTTAACAAAGGTAGTCTGGCGCTGGGGCCCGTGCTCGTAACTGCTATGCACACTGCCTTTCAAAAGACCAAAGCGGGGCACCTGGGTGGCTCAGTTGGTTAAGCGACTGCCTTCGGCTCGGGTCATGATCCTGGAGTCCCGGGATCGAGTCCCGCATCGGGCTCCCGGCTCAGCAGGGAGCCTGCTTCTCCCTCTGACCCTCCCCCCTCTCATGCTCTCTCTCTCTCTCTCTCATTCTCGCTCTCTCAAATAAATAAATCTTAAAAAAAAAAAAAAAAGACCAAAGGGTATCATGTCACGTGCAAGAGTGGAAGTTTGACTTCTTTGCCGATAGAGCAACAATGTCCTCAACAGCCAAAAGAGCCCAGCTGTCCTTCGACAGATGAATGGATAAAGAAGGTGTGGTATATATGCACAATGGAATATTCCTCAGCCACCAAAAAAAATGAAATCTTGCCATGTACAACGATATGGATGGAACTAGAGGGTATTACGCTGAGTGAAGTAAGTCAGTCAGAGAAGGACAATTATCATATGATCTCACTCATAACGTCGAAGTTAAGAAACAAGACAGAGGATCATAGGGGAAGGGAGGGAAGAATAAAATCAGACAAAATCAGAGACGGGGAGAAACTATAAGAGACTTAACTGTAGGAAACAAACTGAGGGTTGTTGGAGGGGAGGTGGGTGGGGGGATGGGGTAACTGGGTGATGGACATTAAGGACGGCATGGGATGTAATGAGCACTGGGTGTTATATGCAACTGATGAATCACTAAACTCTACCTCTGAAACTAATAATACATTATGTTAATTAATTAAGTTTAAATTAAAAAAAAAAGATATATATAAAAAAAAAAGACCAAAGGGTACCCAAAGGTGATTTGTAAATCACAGGTCCTATTCAGCCCAGAGGCTCTAATGATAATCCCAGTGAAAGAACAGGTGTCTTGACGGATGCATCATTTGCGGTTGGGGAAGGTAATACAGCTTTGGTGGAGGAATGACAACTCGGGGCTGTGCTGAGGATAACCAACTACCCTTAGCACTTAATAATTCCAATGACATCAGGTTGATGACTTTTAAAAGTCTGTAGAACATCTTAGTATTTTATCATAAAAAAACATAGAAATGTAGATAATATAGAAATGTAGATAATACAGGAAGGAAACAAGTCACTTTTGTGTCACTCCACAGAATTAACAATGTTGAACTTTTCCTTCCATTTTCAACCTTTTATTGTTTCACCCAATAAAGCCGGAAACAAATAAGCAAATATGTATTGGGTCTTACATACTACACAAAAAAGCATATCCTATAAACTTGTAAGAGACGAGTCTAAAATGCAACATTCTGGCTACAAGAAACAAACTATTTAACCAAGTTTACGCACAGGAGAAAGGTGTACCGGATGGCACGGGGCTGGGTGTGAGATGGAGTGACCTGGAAAGGGGATGAGTGCTGCTCTGCGACCAGACGGTATCTACCTCTGACTCTCCTGCTTCTGTGTCTCTCATTTACTAACAGGGGATAGATACACTCTATCACAACTCTGGTCCCAGCAGGAAAGTAAACTCCCCCCACCATCTCTACAGAGATGGTGATGATTCCAACAGTTTCAAAACCGATCCTGAAATGCCCATAAGTGAACAAGAGTGTCCTCTGGATTCCTCTTCCTTTGAAATGCAAATTGTTACAGGATCCTAATTTTTTCTGTAAATAATTCAGAGATCAAACCAACTCGTGGTTACAGGAGAAGGTCCAAGTTTCTAGTGTTACTTAAGTAGAAATCTATAAAGTACCTATTGATGATATGAATTAGCCCCCTCCCACCTTCAACTTTATTTACAGAAATTCAAAATGCCAACTGTTTTCTAAGCCCTAAACTGTGCTCTCTACAACAAAAAACCTGTACTCTCTACATTGTTACTGACTTACTCTGTCAGGATTATATTATTACCAACACTTAGGCATCATCAACAGCTGCAACTAGTTAATCAAGTTAACCATTTTTATTCAAAGAGCAACACTGTCTTAAATCTCATTCTTAATTACATTTTGATGACAAAAATCTTAAAACAACACTAACTAAATGATCCCTTACTTTTGTACTATTTTTCCCCCTGCTTTGGTTTACAATATTTCTTAGTAGGCAGAGAGCTACATATATTGTCCATTTGGTAAAAACAAATTTTGCCTACCTTATAAGTGACATTTATAAGCAAGAGATTAAAATAATCATAGCTAGATAAATCTTCTTAAAATATTATTTCAACTGAGTGCTTAGGTGCCCAGACTGGAAACAGACTGAGTTCAAGTCCAGCTTTGTCACTTATTAGCTCTATGACTTTGGACAAGGTTTTCACTTCCCTAAAACCTCAATCTCCTCATCTGAAAAATGAAATCAATGATAGTAATAAAAATATCTACTTTGTTGGGTCATCACGAGACTGAAACAAAACTGAATGGGTAAGGCAGTACAATCCAGTAGAAATGTAAACAAGTTACAAATGTGAGCTGCTGTGTAATTCTAAATGTTCTATAACTGTATTAGAAGGGTAAAAAAGAAATGTAACATTAATTTTTTTAAGATCTTATTTATTTATTTGACAGAGAGAGAGAGATCACAAGTAGGCAGACAGGCAGGCAGAGAGAAGCAGGCTCCCTGGGAGGGAGCCTGATGCGGGGCTCGATCCCAGGATGCTGGGATCATGACCTGAGCCGAAGGCAGATGCCTAACCTACTGAGCCACCCAGGTGCCCCAAGGTAAAATTAATTTTAATAGCATATTTGACTTAACCCATATATCTAAAACATTATCAACTTCTAAAAATTATTAATGAGATATTTTACACTTCTTTTTTTGGTACTAAGTCTTTGCAATTTGATATATATTTTATACCTGTAGCACACCTCAAATTAGACTAGCCACATATCAGGTGCTCAATAGCTACACGTGACTCGTGGCTACCTTATTGGATAGCACAGGTATAACGTGTTAAAACAGTGTCTAGCACATAGTATGTACTAAATAAATTTTAGTCCTTGGTATCATCATGATCCCCTTTTTAGGAATTGCTATGGATCAGTGTTTCTCCAGGTATGTGACTCATACCGCTAGCTAATATCAGGTGGTTCTAGAGCAATGGCGTTAAAAAACACTGAATTACACAGTAAGAAAACTATTCCTTTTTAAATTACTTTTTTATCTTTCTGACTGTATCAAGAAAAAAGTGTCAGTTTGATACTATAGTACTTTGTTTTTTAAAACTTTAATTTCTTATTGATAATAGAATTTACCAATTTTAAGGGCATTGTTTGATTTTGACAAATGTATACAATTGTGTAACCATTTCCTTAATCAAGATATAGAACATTTCCATCACCTGAGCCAGGGCTTCTAAAAAATCAGGAAACTCGCACTGCCTCAACAACAACAAGAGCCCTGAAGTCAACCCCATATCTTTGAATACATAAAGTCAAATTGCTTTCCAGAAAAGTTATACCAATTTATACTTCTAGTAGTAATATTTGAGTCTGCCTCACTGCACTTTTAAGGAAATAGTCAGAGATGGGACAAGGGTTTATCAATACACAAGATGTTTATTGACATCGTATTAGACAAAAATTGTAAACAATCTAAATGTCTAATAGTAATGGTTAAAGACACATTTTTTTTTTTTTTTGAGAGAGAGAGAGCGTGCACGAGTGAGTGGTGGGGGAGAGGCAGAGGGAGAGAGAGAGAATCCTAAACAAGCTCCATGCCCAGAGTGGAGCCTGATGTGGGGCTCAATCTCATGACCCTGAGATCACGACCTGAGCCGAAATCAAGAGTTGGATGCTTAACCAACTGAGCCGCCCTACGCGCCCCTAAAGACACAATCCTAAAGTTGAAATTATACAGCTATTAAGATTATTTTAAATAATTTTTAAAAAGATTTTATTTATTTATTTGACAGAGGGACAGCGAGAGCAGGAACACAAGCAGGGGAAGTGGGAAAGGGAGAAGCAGGCCTCCCGCTGAGCAGGGAGCCCGATGCGGGGCTCGATCCCAGGACCCTGGGATCATGACCCGAGCTGTAGGCAGACACTTAATGAGTGAGCCACCCAGGTGCCCCTATTTTAAATAATTTTTAATAACATGGGAAAGTATTCTCAATATAATTAAAAGTAAGAAAACAAGTAGAAAACCATATAGACAATATGATCCTAATTATGTCAAAACCAAAATAAAACGTGGGGCGCCTAGGTGGCTCAGTTGGTTAAGTGTCCAACTCTTGATCTCAGCTCAGGTCTTGATCTCAGGGTCATGAGTTCAAGCCCTGTGTTGGGCTCCGCACTCAGCAAAAAACATAAAAACCAAACCAAACCAAACACAAAAGAAAAAACTCAAAAAACTTTAGGTAAAGAAAAAATAGGAAGGAATATGCCAAAATATTGACAGTGGTTAACTTTAGTTGTACTGTTATGACAGATTTTTACTTTTTTTTTTTAAAGATTTTATTTATTTATTCATAAGAGACAGAGAGAGAGAGAGAGAGAGAGGCAGAGGGAGAAGCAGGCTCCCTGCTGAGCAGGAAGCCCGATGTGGGACTCTATCCCAGGACCCTGGGATCACGACCCGAGCCGAAGGCAGACGCTTAACCATCTGAACCACCCAGGGGCCCAAGATTTTTACTTTGATATTTAATTTTTTTATTATAATGACAATGAATTATTTCGGGGGAGGAAAGCTTGTTTTTCTTTATTTGTCTTTGCTTTCAGAAAATAACTGAAAAATGGGACCATTAATTATTGTGCAGGCATATAGAGAGTTTAACTGAACCCAGGAGTATTACAGAGAGCCTACTATGTGTAGTCATTATTATTGGTTCAAAAGGGAATCTGGCAGTAAGAGGATTGTTGATCTGGGCTCACCTTCTAGCAGGGTATGTTTTCCTGCTTGTCAAAATCCTTAAGTAACTAAACTGATAGCACTGGAGACTGAAGTGCTCTCTTCACCTAAGTTTAGGTGGGGTTCAGGCAATGGCAGCACTGTTGGCTAATACATCTACCTAGCCTTCCTTCCCCTTCACTTCTATCCTGAATTCCAAGAAGACAGAGGGGTTTCTTCTATTGGGAGAAGAATTCCATCCATACGGATCTGCTTCTTGGCCTCTCAGCTCACACAGCTAACTTAAAGTGTCAATTGCGGCCAGCAGGGACTAGAACTCTTTAATATTGATTGACTTGTGAAGTGATAAGGCAAGCCAGCTCAAATCCCTAACCAAGATGCTCATTTATTTGCAAGGTAGGATCATGTGCATCAGAAACACAACTAGAATAACAGATCAGTCTATTGTAGGTGAATAAATAGTGGGTATTGTTCATTTAAATACACCTAGGAATTTGCATTTTTATAACAACACATGTTTATTTTGAACATTTAAGATAAATAATACTTCTCTTAAGCATATTAGCTTTGATAGCCAGCATGATTCTGATAAAGTATGTCAGATTTCACGATTCTGCTCAAAAACCTACAATACACACAAAAACTAGTATGTTTATAGCAGCATTATTTATAACAGCTAAAAGGTGGAAACAGCTCAAATGTCCATCACTGACAAATGGATAAACAAAATATGATATATGCATATAATGAAATGTATTAAGCATTAAAAAGGAACGATTAAAAAGGATACAGGTTACAACATGGATGAACCTGGAAAACGTTATACTAAGTAAAAGAAACCACTGACAAAAGACTACATATTATATGGTTCCATTTACATGAAAAGTTCAGAACATGGAAATCTATAGAAACAGAAAATAGATTAGTGGTTGCTTAGGCCTGGCGTGAGGGAAATTCTTTCTGAGGTGTTGAAAATATTCTAAAATTGACTGTGGTAATGGTTGCACACATCTGTGTACATACCCCAAACCACTGAATTGTATACTTTAAAGGGATGAATTGTATATAAC
>NC_138372.1:94401222-94407051 GCF_054177405.1 Leptonychotes weddellii | reverse complement strand
TGAGTAGTGTAACTTATCCCCACAGCCCCCATGCAATACCAATTTCCCTTTACTTTGCTCTGCTATTTTCTTCCATAGTATTTATCACCTTCTGAATTACTATAAAGTTTACTTATTAAGTTTGTTTATTTTTGTCTCCCTCTGCATTAAAATGTAAGCTTCACAAGGGTTAGGATCTTTGTTTTATTCACGGAGGTATCCCATGCTCAGTAAATATTTGCTGAATGAGTGAATGAACTATTAACTTTATGCTGTTCTTGTGTGTTCAATATATATTTACTTATGTATTCTAGAACTTGTAACTCGGGCAAAATGACTTCTGACTGTTCCACATAGATGTTGGTGAAAATATCTGTCGTGCTATAGAACAACTCATGTCATATATATAATTCCTAGAAGCTGAAATTTGATGTATTCCTCCCCGCCTCCTCTGCAATTGAGGGGCAGTATGACTAATGAGACAAATGAAGACGGAAGTTGGGGGCGGGCAAGCACTGAGACAGGAGACCACGGTATGC
Source organism: Leptonychotes weddellii (assembly GCF_054177405.1). Lineage (NCBI taxonomy): Eukaryota > Metazoa > Chordata > Mammalia > Carnivora > Phocidae > Leptonychotes > Leptonychotes weddellii. Next base: position 94,406,533 of record NC_138372.1, on the reverse strand, counting down.
ACACTGCAAACCTGCATGGACCCCAGAAGCACAATGGACTAACCACTTAGGGCAGGTACCTGCTGCATGTGTTCAGAGCCCTACGAAATCCACTACCCAGATCCTTTTTCAGGGCAGGTTCTCGGCCTTCAAAAAACCATGAAAATTATGCCTTTAAAGAGGTCCCTATGATTGGTTAGTATCTTTTTTTCTTTGTGTTTCATTATGTACAAAGGAGGGGGGGGCAATACAAAATTCATATTAAACTTCATATGGCTATGGAGAGAAGAAAATATTGACTGTCTCTCTTTATCCAGAAGGCAATTTTATTAAGAATGTTGCTAAGGAGGGATGCCTGGGTGGCTCAGTTGGTTAAGCGTCTGCCTGCCTTAGGCTCAGGTCATGATCCCAGGGTCCTGGGATCGAGTCCCACATCGGGCTCCTTGCTCAGTGGGGAGCCTGCTTCTCCCTCTGCCTGCCTCTGTCTCTCTCTCTCTGATAAATAAATAAAATCTTAAAAAAAAAAAAAGAATGTTGCTAAGGAGGTAATTAGCTTCTGGAAAATTCCTTGGTGTCTTAGTAGCATATACATGCCTTCTATTTTAAATGGTGTTTAAATCTAAACAAAGATAATTACAGTTATACCTAATCAGAGCAGGCCCTATAGAAACAAATCATATAGCACACTGCAAGCCCTGTAGAACTTTGCTTCTTTGTAACCAGTACTTGAATCACTGAAAAATATTGTCACAAAAAAACTCTTTTAAAGAAAGAAGACACTTATATGCTACATTAACAAAATGAATGGTAAAAATCCTATGGTCAATCACCTCATGAGATGCAGAAAAAACATTTGACAAAATTCAACAACCATTTTGGATAAAAATTCTCAACAACATTGAGTACAGAGGTAATGTACTTCAACATAATAAAGGTCACCATGACAAGCCCACACCTAACATCATACTCAGTGGTGAAAAGCTGAATCTCTAAGCTCAGGAACAAGACAAGTATGTCCACTTTCACCACTTTTATTTAACATAGCATTGGAAGTCCCACCCAGAACAATTAAGCAAGAAAAAAAAAGGCATTCAAATTGGAAAGTCAAAAGTAAAACTCACTGTTTGCAGATGACATGATATTATATATAGAAAACCATAAAGATTCCACCAAAAAAATATCAGAATGAATTCAGTAAAGTTGCAGGATACAAAATCAATATACAGAAATCTACTGCATATCTATACACTAATAATGAACTATCAGAAAGAAAAATTGAGAAAACAACCCCATTTACAATTGCATCAAAAAGAATAAAATGCCTAGGAATAAATTTAATGAAGGAGCTGAAAAGACCTATACACTGAAAACTATAAGACAATGATGAGAGAAAATGAAGACGCAAATAGATGGAAAGATATTCCATGCTCATGGATTAGAAGAATTAGTATTGTTAAAATATCTATACTACCTAAAGCAATCTATAGATTCAATGCAATCCTTATCAAAACTCCAACGGTGGGGTGCCTGGGTGGCTCAGTCAGTTAAGCGTCTGCCTTCGGCTCGGGTCATGATCTCAGGGTCCTGGGACTGAGCCCTGCATTGGGTTCCCTGCTCAGCAGGGAGTCTGCTTCTCCCTCTCCCTCTGCCCCTTCCCCTACTCATGCACGTGCGCACGCTCTTTCAAAGAAACAAAACAAAAACAAAACACCTCCAATGGCATTTTTCATAGACATAGAACAAACAATCCTAAAATTTGTATGGAACCGCAAAAGACCCTAATAGCCAAAGCAAACTTGAGAAAGAAAAGGGTTGGAGACATCATGCTCCCTGATTTCAAACTATATTACAAAGCTATAGTAACCAAAACAGTACAGTATTAGCACAAAGACAGATCAGTGGAACAGAACAGAGATCCCAGAGATAAACTCATGCATATATAGCCAATTAATTTATGACAAAGGAGGCAAGAATAAACAATGGGGAAATTCCAGTCTCTTCAGTAAATGGTATTAGGAAAACTAGACAGCCACATGCAAAAGGATGAAACTAGACCATTATCTTATACACAAAAATAAACTCAAAATGGATTAAAGACTTGAATGTAAGATCTGAAGCCATAAAACTCCTAGAAGAAAACATAAGCAGTAAGCTCCGTGACATTGGTCTTGGTGATAATTTTTTGGATTTAATACCAAAAGCAAAGGCAACAAAAGCAAAAATAAACAAGTAGGACTACATCAAGCTAGAAAAGCTTCTGCACAGCAAAGGAAATAATCAACAAAATGAAAAACCTACTAAGTGGGAGAAAATATTTGCAAATCATATATCCAATAAAGGGTTAATATCCAAAATACATAAAGAACTCCTATAACTCAATAGCAAAAAGACCCCAAACAATCCGATTAAAAAATGGGCAGAGGATCTGAATAGACATTTTCCCAAAGAAGACATACAGGAAGCCAACAGGTAGATGAAAAGATGTTCAACATCAGTAGTCATCAGGGAAATGCAAATCAAAACCTGTTAGAATGGCTATTATCAAAAAGACAAGAAATAACAAGTGTTGGCAAGGATGTAGAGAAAAGGGAAGTCTTGTGCATTGTTGAGGGAATGTAAATTGGTGCAGCCACTACGGAAAAGAGTATGAAGGTTCCTCAAAAAAATTCAAAATAGAACTACCATATGATCCAGCAAGTTGACTTCTGGCTATTTATCCAAAGAAAACAAAAACACTAGTTCAAAAAGCTATACACACCCCCATGTTCATTGAAGAATTATTTTCAATGGCCAAGATAAGGAAACAACCTAAGGGTCCATCAACAAATAGATGGATAAAGAAAATGTGGTGTGTGTGTATATATATACACACCCACACACACACATACACACACACAATGAAATAATATTCAGCCATAAAAAAGGATGGAATCTTGCCATTTGTAGAAACACTGATGGACCTTGAGGGCATTATGTTAAGTGAAATAAATCAGACAGAGAAAGACAAATATTGTATGATCTCACTTATACATGGACTTTAAAACAAAGCACAACAAAATAAGATAAAACCAAGCTCATAGATACAGAGAACAAACTGGTACTTGCCAGAGGCAGAGGGTGGAAGGGTGGGTGATATGGGTGAAGGGAGCTGAAAGGTGCAAACTTCCATTTATAAAATAATTAAGTCATGGAGATATAATGTAAAGCCTGGCAAATATAGTTAATAATACTGCATTGTATATTTGAAAGTTTTGCTGAGAGAGTAAACCTTAAAGGTTCCCACCACAAGAAAAAAATTTTTTGTAACTATATGTGGTTGTGGATGTTCACTAGATTTAGTGTGGTAATCATTTTGCAATATATATAAATATCAAATTATTATGTTGTATACCTGAAACTAATATACCTCAATTTTAAAAAAGAAGGTATTTAAGAAAGAGGAGCTTAAATTCAAATAACTTTGAATGGCAAGGTGAATTTCAGATTCAACTAATGTATATCTTCTTTTGAAATTTAAGGAACATCTTCAGATACCTTTTGGCTTAAGATGAAGCTTACTTATATACAGGCCCCATTCTTACCAAAAAATTACATTAATTTCTGGAAATATACAAGGGAGAGAAGAAAGAATTGCTTTCTGTTCTTTATTTTTTGTCTACAACTAAGATTTTTTTTCAATATGCAGTAATCTTGATATATTTTATTTAGTAAAAAAAAAATTTTTTTTAAGTAAACTCTACGCCCAACATGGGGCTCAAACGTATGACCCCAAGATCAAGAGTTACATGCTCGGGTGCCTGGGTGGCTCAGTTGATTGGGCAACTGCCTTTGGCTCAGGTCATGATCCTGGAGTCCTGGGATCGAGTCCCCGCTTCGAGCTCCCTGCTCAGCAGGGAGTCTGCTTCTCCCTCTGACCCTCCCCCATCTCATGCTCTCTCTCTCTCATTCTTTCTCTCAAGTAAATAAATAAAATCTTAAAAAAAAAAAATGCTCTACCAATTGAGTCAACCAGGCACCCCCAATCTTGATGTATTTTAGAAATAGAAGGTATCCCAGGATGAAGGTTACTCAAATTGCTACATCAGAGGTAAGGGTACATGTAATTTTCTAGGATGCAAGAGATCAATTTTGACCTATCTGCCATTACATTAAGTATCCTGTCCCAAATCATAAACTAGTAAGTGGTGGTGCTGGGATCTGACTGCAGAATAAACCTGTAGTGATCTCAAGTTTTACTTAAGAAATCAGGGAAATCAAGTGACCTGTATCCCAGAAATATCCTGCAACAGGCATTTCCCACTCTGGAGGGATAGTAGTTTCTATATCAGCACATCACACTCCCAGCTACAAGACATGATTTTTTTTTCCTGATCCAATATCCCACTAATCCATATCCTTGAAGGGCAGCCCATATCACATTTTACATGATTCCAAGTATTAAAGGAGGACACTCATCACTCACATCTAAAAGTATACTGTTTCATGATCACCAGTCTCTTAAAATACTACTTCTGTGCTGTACAGCTCTTGAGGTCAATGCTGTGTGGTACTTACTCCTTTGGACTTTTCCTTAAGAAATAACCCACATATTACAGGGGCACCTGGGTGGCTCAGTCGTTTAGCATCTGCCTTCGGCTCAGGTCATGATCCCAGGGTCCTGGGATCGAGCCCTGCATTGGGCTCCTTGCTCAGCAGGGAAGCCTGCTTCTCCCTCTCCCACTCCCCCTGCTTGTGTTCCCTCTCTCGCTGTGTCTCTCTCTGTCAAAAAATAAATAAAAATCTTAAAAAAAAAAGAAAAGAAATAACCCACATACTACATAGGGAATTGTACAATAAGCCCCCTGCACAAAAATTAAACCCTAACAATTCACAGAAACAAATTCTTAAACTTTCTCTCCCCCAAAACAAGGTTCTTTGCTAGCTCACAGTAGCCCCACTATATCCAGTTATAAAACTGATTTAAAAAAATATTAACCTTTCCACTTACTGAGAGTCTAAGATTTCAAAATATATTAAGAGTTGTAATCTTACTCAATATGCTAGTAATACCCAAGGTCGCCCACACTCATCACGAAAATGGAGCCCTTCCACTAAAAGCTGAAGCTAAGTTACTTTCGATTACTTAAGCCTTTACAATAACTGATCTCTGAAATACAAATTCCATTATTATTTTTTTAAAAGATTTTATTTATTTGACAGAGAGAGAGAGAGTGAGAGAGCACAAGCAGGGGAAGCGGCGGAGGGAGAGGACCCTGAGATCATGATCTGAGCTGAAAGCAGATGCTTAATCTACTGAGTCACCCAGGAGTCCCTATTTTTTTTTTTTTTACTG
>NC_138372.1:94388673-94401122 GCF_054177405.1 Leptonychotes weddellii | reverse complement strand
ATTACCACAGTAACTCCCTCCTTAAAAAGTTTCATTGGTTAGGACCAGTGAACAATCCTGCTCAAGATATTTATTTATTTATTTATTTATTTATTTATTTATTTATTTATTTGCTTACTTGACAGAAAGAGAGATAGTGAGAGCAGGAACACAAGCAGGGGGAGTAGGAGAGGGAGAAGCAGGCTCCCCGCTGAGCAGGGATTTATTTATTTATTTATTTATTTATTTATTTATTTATTTACTTACTTACTTACTTACTTACTTATTTGACAGAAAGAGAGATAGCGAGGGCAGGAACACAAACAGGGGGAGTGGGAGAGGGAGAAGCAGGCCTCCTGCCGAGCAGGGAGCCCGATGCGGGGCTCCATCCCAGGACCCTGGGATCATGACCTGAGCCGAAGGCAGACACTTAATGACTGAGCCACCCAGGTGCCCCCCTGCTCAAGATTTTATCAAACCTTCTATTGCTAATGCTATTGGCTCAAACATAATTCAGGGTACTGCTTAGCATACTGTCAGGTCAGACAAAGAAATACCAAAGCTGGCTAGTTGGAAGAATCTAGTCTAGACCTTTTGCAAAGCAGCCTCACTTTCTTACTTTTACATAAAAGATTATTTAATTGCTCAAGAACCGGAAAGTATTTGGGGTTATAGAACTAATGTGATTAAAGAAAAATGAAGGATTTGAAAACACGAGGAAAGAAGAAATTAACAAAAACATCAGGCAAATTTGAAAAAGAGGCAAAATGAACTTATAGGCATAGAAATATAACCTTTGAAGTTAAAAACTGAATGGACAAATTAAACACAGATGAAGACAGAATTATTGAACTGGAATACTGATCTAAAAAATTACACAGAAGGCAGCACAGAAAGATACGGATGTATAAATGAGAGGTTAAGAGACAGATGAAGGCCTAACACATATCTCACAGGAGTTCCAAAAAGGGAGAACAGAGGAAACAGAAAAGCAGCAATGTTCAAAGAAATAATGACTGGAAAATTTCCAGTAATTATGCCAAACATGAATTTTCATACCAAGTAGCATAAATAAAAATAAATCCACATTTAGATACATAATACTGAAACAAGAACACCAAAGACAAAAAGATAATCTTAAAAAGAATCAGAGAAGAATATATTGCCTATAACCCCAAAAACAATTATAGTGAGAGGAGACTTCTTTTTTTTTAAGATTTTATTTATTTATTTGACTTCTTAACAGCAACAATTAAAAATAATATTCTATTGCCTTCTAACTTTTAAGTGCTGAGAATAAATTATCAACCTGGATTTCTAAACTTAAACTAAGATGTTTTTAGAAAAAAAAATCAAGTTGACCAGGAGCTGAAAGAACTACTAAAGGATATTTTTAGTAAGAAGAAGATTGGATCAGAAAGAAGGACCAGGGTGAAAAAGTGGGAGGAAGGGAAAAGGGCAAATACATGGGTAAATCTAAATAAATAATAACTGAAAATAATGATGATGATTAATTTGGGGATTATAAAAACAAGATGGAACCAATATGCTGGACAATGATAGCTTGGGATAGTCAGTTGGGAGGAAGCTGATTAGAGATCCTTCACAGGATCCTTCCAAGATCCTTGTATTATTTGAGAAAGGCAGAAATAGATTACTTTTAACCTGTTTCTTATTCATCCAACAAGCATCCTTTAAAGGCAAGTAAAACTAATCTACAGTGATAGAAGTCATAATGGTGATTACTTTGCGGGAGTTGTGACAAGGAGGGGATATGAGGCATAAGGGAGACTTCCAGAGGTGCTGGTAACATTCTACTACTTGGTTTGGGTGGTGGTTACATAGTTATATTCACTTTGTCATATTTCATTGAGTGGTCTGCTTACCATTTGTATGCTTCTCTGTATGTAATGAAGTATGTAAGTATATGTAATATTTCTATAAATTATAAAAGGAAACTATGGCACAGTTTACAAAATAAAATTTTGATAGATTATAAAGCTATAACTTTAAATGCAAGTCCTAAAAATGATGGAAAAAATAGAGGTTAGTATTTATATAATTTTGGCTGGAAAAGAACTAATAAGCATGACACCAAAGGCAGAAATCACTGGTAGCTTTGACTACATAAAAGTAAAAAATAAAATATAATAAAATAAAACCTTTATACAACAAAATACTGTGAATAATGTAAAACAAAAACATCAAACAAGGAAAACTATTTGCAAAAATATGTAACAAATGGTTAATATCCTTAATTATATAGATATAATTAATAAAATTACTGGGAAAAAAAGGAATACCCCAATTGCAAAATGGGAAAGAATATGAACTGACAATTCAAAAAGAAATATATAAATGGCCAGTAATCTTTGGAAACTGACAAAGAGGGGTGCCTGGGTGGCTCAGCCATTAAACTTCTGCCTCCGGCTCAGGTCATGATCCTGGGGTCCTGGGATTGAGCCCTGCACGAGCTCCCTGCTCAGCCAGGAGCCTGCTTCTCCCTCTCCCACTCCCACTGCTTGTGTTCCCTCTCTAGCTGTCTCTCTCTGTGTGTCAAATAAATAAATGAAATCTTTAAAAAAAAAAAAAAAAAGAAAAAGAAACTGACTAAGAGTTTCAGTAATTTGCTTAAATTCATAAACAGTAAGAGGGAAAGTCAGGATTCAAACCCAGGTAATCTTACTTTTCAATTAATATTTCTTTAATGAATGAATGATTATATATTTAACACTAAAAGATGTTTATATTTACATCATAGACTACAAAATTCAGGTCATAAAACAGAATGTAGAAGAAATCCCTTTTCTGCTGATACACTCATATAAATGTTTATACAGGCTTAGAAATAAAAGGTCTGGGCGCCTGGGTGGCTCAGTTGGTTAAGCGACTGCCTTCGGCTCAGGTCATGATCCTGGAGTCCCGGGATCGAGTCCCACATCGGGCTCCCTGCTCGGCAGGGAGTCTGCTTCTCCCTCTGACCCTCCTCCCTCTCATGCTCTCTGTCTCTCATTCTCTCTCTCGCAAATAAATAAAATCTTAAAAAAAAAAAGAAATAAAAGGTCTGAAAAGATCAAAGTGTAACAGTGGTGAGATTATGGGAGCTTTTTCTTTCTCTTTATATTTTCTGAATTAAAAGAATTTCAGAATGAATGTGTACTACTTCCATAGTAAAGGGGAAAAGTTATGTTAAAAAGCCAAATAATAATACAAAAGGAGGGGCGCCTGGGTGACTCAGATGGTTAAGCGTCTGCCTTCGGCTCAGGTCATGATCCCAGGGTCCTGGGATCGAGCCCCACATCGGACTCCCCGCTCAGCGGGAAGCCTGCTTCTCCTCTCCCTCTGCCTCTCTCACTGCTCATGCTCCCTCTCTCCCTCTCTCTATCTCTGTGTCTCAAATGAATAAATAAAATCTAAAAAAAAAAATACAAAAGGAAAAAGTACACAAACACCTCTAATGACTCCCAATATATCCATGCGTATGTACATGGCTCGGCCTGGATCTCTCAGGGTCTCTAATCATTAAATTCAATTATCATGCCACGCTTCTCCAGTCTCCTCCTCCTGTCTTTCCTACCCTTAGTTTCCAAATTAATCTTCCTAAAATACTGTGACCCTCTTGAAATTTTACTGCTTAAATAACTTTCAATGATTCTTCATTTTCTAGACAAGAAAGTGAAGATTCCTCAGCCTGGAATTCAAGGCCTTTCACAATTACGGCATTCAGTCAACCCTCTCACTTATTATGCACATTCCAGCTGGTTGACTATTTGCCGTCCTTTCTCTATGCTTGTTGTCTACAGCTTCCGTAACTTGTTCATGTGGTTAACTCTGCCTAGTATGTTCTCTCCCTCATGTCCATTTTCTACCCAAGGTTCAGCTTATGCACTATCTTCTCCATGAAACATTTGCTAATTTTTCTTAGTCACTCTGATAATCCATGGCTCTTTAGTCTATCTCTCTAGGCACTTATTTTTTTATTTTTTATGTTCTATCTTTCCTAATAGACAATGATTTCCTTGAAGTAGGATTTTAATCTTATTCATCTTTGTATTCTTCTTACTAAATACTTATTGAATGAATATAATTAATCAACAAAAAGAGAAAAACTCGCAGAATTCAAAACCATTATGTTTCAGTATATTCAAAGTGCCAGTCTGTGGCTATAACATTTCTCCTTTGAACACAGGAAATATAAATTGTTAATGGTACAGGCTGGTCCTTACTCTTCAGGTCTTTGACCTAACTGGCTGATTTATGAAGCTAAAGGAGTTAGATCCTTCATCTCTATTACACTATGAACTGATGCATTTTAGTCTACCAGCATTTATTCAGCTTTATAAATTTAAGCTTTATTCTCTAGGAAAGGGAACAGAGTCGTAGGACTGAATGTTCTCCCTTACCTTTTCGTGTTATGCACTGTGGTTCCTCCCAGGACAATCCTCACTCCAGGAGTGGTACGGTTCAGGTTATAAACTGTTAGAGCCTCTTCATAGGTGGCTCCTCCAATTATAAACACAATGATATCCTGAGGTCTGCAATAATGAAGAAAGTTAACATCATAGGATAAGAGGGGAAAAAGGCAAAGATTTGGTGTTACTATTATATGCACAGTTTTAATTTCTAAATCTTTCATTTTTGGTGGAGGAAGCAGAATGAAAGCAGAATAGAATAAAAGGCTTAAAAAAGTTTTAATTATCTGAAATTGGCAGGAAACAGAGCAGGAATTGCTGAATAGTGATTTGCTTTCTGTTTATGAGCGGATGTCTTATAATTTCTGTGCTGTGGATTTCAGAATAGCACAATAGTGTTTGCTGGAACCAAATGTAGAAATATTCTTTTATATTCAAGAGGCTGCAGAGTACTTCACTGTGCCATGATATCAATATAGCAGTAATTTATACTTGTACTACACAACTCCTTTCGATTATAAACCCTCTGTCAAATACTTAGTACAGTGTCATTACAATGGCCTCTGTCCAAGGACTTCAAAGTATTTTGGAAAGTACCAGTATATTAGGATGTTCCCATAAGATGGAAACTAGAAACATTTAATATTTTGAGTGTAAAAAGAGAATGGGACATATAAATTAATGGCACTTCTGGGAACTCCACCTCTTCTTAAAATCTTTGTTTTCAAATCCTTTGATAAACCAAGAAAAAAAAAAAAACCCTGTGAAAACAAACAAAAAACTCTTGAGTATAGTTTTGATACTGGACATACTGACATATCAGCTCAGTCACTTGCCTCACTGTGTAGTTTTATTGTGTTCCAATCTTTATCAAAACAGCTTCATAACAGAAGAGCCTCCTATTGGCCCCTTCTGTAGATATCAACAAGAAGGAGACCATATCATTTCAAAACAGTTTGCCTTGTTTTTCTTTTCTTATGCCACCAAAAGAAGATAAAATTACTTGATCTTAGCAAGCAAATAATTTTGTTAATGACTTATTGGACATCATTTAAAACTACATCAAGTAGAAGCATCCATTTTGGAGGTTATAGCACAAAACTAAATAGAAACCTCTTTAATCATACAGGCTTATGTATAAATCATGGAAAACCCCCCCTACATTTCCCTTCTGTTTGTCTCTTTCTAAAACCTTGAAGGAATTAACTGAGAGAGTATTTATTCTTATGGCACTTCATGGAAACAGAATCAGATATTACGGCTAAAATTAAAAATGTTCAGATAATCTCTGAATTGCAGAGAAACCCAATAAAAGGCTCCCAATGATGAAAAGGTGGTTATTTTGCAATTAATTAGGTAGAGAGTCAATCATGGCATTTCTGTGTGAAATGCCTGGAACTTAAAATCATGCTTTAAACACTAAAATTACTTTTTCTGAGAGAAAGAGAGAGAGAGTGAGCATGAGCAGGAGCAGGGGCAGGGGGAGGAGGGAGAGAGAGAATCCCAAGCAGGCTCCATGCTCAGCATGGAGCCCAACATGGAGCTGGATCCCACAACCCTGAGATCATGACCTGAGCCGAAATCAAGAGTCGAATGCCCAACCGATCAAGCCACCCAAGTACCCCACAAACATACTTTTTAAGACAAAATAAGCATTTAAGACTACTCACCTGAAACAATGTATTTAGCACAACAATGCTTAAGAGTTACCTACTGTTATATATTCTATAATCATTTTTGCTATTTTATTTTTTATTTTTTTTGAAAAGATTTTATTTATTTATTTGAGAGAGAGTGTGAGCTAGACAGAACACAAGCAGGGGGAGTGGCAGAGGCAGAGGGAGAAGCAGGCTCCCCACTGAGCAGGGAGCCCAATGTGGGGCTCATCCCAGGATCCTGGAATCATGACCTGAGCTGAAGGCAGATGTGTAACTGACTGGGCCACCCAGGCGCCCCTATTATTTTAAAATATACTATTTTTGACTAGATAAATGTTTGCATATAATATAAAATACAAAAGGGTATACTATAAAAAAAGTGAGTTTCCCTCCCACCACAGTGCTCTTGCACTTCAGTTTCAATGTAGAGGCAAACACTACTACTTGCCTCTTATGTGTCCTTTCGGAGATATTGTCTATGTGTATATATAAGTAATTATATGCATAAATACATATTCACACACACATATACACACTACACATATAGGTATATATACATATAGCACACACACACATACATATACACAAGTAAAGCATTTTATGTGCACTGTTCTGCTCCTTGTCCTTATCTTGGATCTAGTATGCATTTTAAATTTTGGTAGATATCACCAAGTTGCTCCACAGATGTCATTCCACCAGTAACTCAGGAAAGTGCCTATTTCTCCCCATCCTTTCAGCACCATGTATTATCAAGGCTTTTGGTCATTTTAAGTTAATTAAGTTGATCACTTGTTCCTCCTTGATATACTTTCTTCACTTGGTTTCCAAGACATCACATTCTTGGTTTTCTTACTTCATTAGTTGCTCTTTTTCAGTGTTCCTTAATGGCTTCACGTTATCTCCCTGACATCTTAATGGTGGTGGAGTCATTGGTCTTCCTTTCTTCTTCATCTACACTTACTCTCTAGATCTACTTTGCCTAATGTAGTTACCATCAGCCACATATGGCTATTTAAATTTAAACTAATTAAAATAAAATAAAATATTCAGTTCCTCAGTAGAACTAGCCACATTTCAAGTGCTCAATAGTCACATGTGGCTAATGACTACCTTATAAGATGGCACCAATAGAGCACATTTCCATCATTGTAGAAAGTTCTATTAAACTTATCGATCATCCCTAGATGATCGCACCCAAGTTGTATGGTTTTAAATACATCTCTCTGCCGATGCCACCCAAATCTCTATCTCTAGCCCAGACAGACCTGTCTCCTAAATGCCACATTTCTACTAGATGTTTAATAAATTTCTCAATTCAAATGTTCTAATTCCTCATCTCCCCCAAGCTTGTTTCACCCATAGCTTTCCTCATCTTAGTTGATGGCCAGTCTATCTTTTCAGTTGCTTAGGATAAAAACTTTGGAGTCATCCTAACTCCTCTGGAATGAAGCAGATAAGTTAGAGACATAGTGAGAGAAAGAGAGGGAGAAATAAGCAGTGGCCAGACCATGGAAGGCCTTGAGTCTTATATTTCATGGTGGATCACTGAATCACTGAAGGGATATAACAGGTTACCATGATCAAATGTGCTTTTTTGGACAATTCTGGCAGCTGTGTGAGAATGAATTGGGGGATGCAGGTGGGAAAAGATGGAGAACAAAAGGCCACTGTAAGACTTCTAGAAAGATATGATGAAAAATGGGACTAAAGAAATACCAGGAGTGGAGAGGAGGGACTGGATATAGGAGACAAAAAAAAAAAAAGACTCTTCAGTATTTGGTCAATGGTTAAATATGGAGGATGAGAATAAAGGAACAGTCCACGATAACTTTAAGTTTTCTGGTTTTGGTGACTAGGTGTAGTGGTTTAGGTTTGAGGAAAAAAAGCAAGACTGATTTCCTGAAAGACAAAAACATGTGTTGGAGATACCTGTGGAACATCCCAGCAGAGATGTCCACTAAATATATTATCTGGACATTTAGGCCTAATGATTTCCCTGAATACAGGTGGCAGCTGAAGCCATGGAAATAGATGAGTTCGACCAAGGGAGAGCGTGTAGAGTGAGAAGAGAATCGAAAGACAGAGCTTTGGAGAGTTTTTAACAGCCACAGGACAAGCAAGATGAACAGCCAGCAAAGGCAACTGAGAAGGAAACTGTCAGAAAGGTAGGAGAAGAACCAGAAGGGAGAGGCCAAGGGACAAGTGACTTTCAAGAAGAACAGAATGGTTAACAGTGTGAGAACAGTCGAATAAATAAGGTGAGGACTGAAAGAGACCACTGTGTGTGCTGTTGTATATGAATCTGTAAGAAAAGTCTTAGTGTATTATAGTGGAGTAAGAAGCCAGGGTGCATGGATTGAAGAAGACAGTGACTTTATCCAGGAAGCTTGACTGTGAAAGAAAGGAGACAGGTTAGAGGAGAGCCCGGATTCAAGGGCTTTTTACTTACTGCTTGTTTAATAGGAGAAACCCAAGTATGCTTGTCGTCTGTGGGAAAGTAGTTAGATGAGGAGAAGCTGAAAATATAGGAGGCAGGGAGAGAAAGGGAGCAAGCAAATAATCAATACAGGAAGGCTGCAGAAGAGATGGTAGGAGTCTAAAACTAGAGCGCGGACAGAATGATTAGCTCTAAATAGGAAAAAGGATGTATTTCCTTTAGAATGGAGGAAGGACATAAAGGTAGGTATATGTAAATAAGTTTATAAATATGGGGGCTAGACACTGAGGGAGTTAATGTCTGACAGATTCAATTTTTTTTTTTTCTAGGAAACACTGCTGTGGGCTGGGGTGGGTTAGGTGATTTGGAGAGAATGGAAAACATTCAAAACTGATGTGGAGAAAGAGACAAAGAGAAAGAACTAAGGATGCATAAAAGTTTGAGTATCTGGGAAGGCCCAAATGAGTTTAGAAACAATGAATTTGTAGTGGCACTAATCCATAATTTGTGTGATTTCCTCTAGTATCACAGAGAAGTAGATACTAAGTTATTAATCCAATATTAATCTAGTGCTTTAGAGGCTGCAGGGAAAGAGGTTCTTTGTAACTTACAAGAAAGCATTACCTGAATCACTAAAATACTCTACACCATCAAGGTTTCTTTCCTTCAAGTCCTTGCCTCCAGTTACTGGCCAGCTTTCTCTTGCTGTGAAAGGTCATTTGCTTAGGAAACGTTGCATGATTATGACAGTAATATTTTTCTACCAAGTATGATGAACTCTTAATTATTCAAGGACTGAATATTCAGGTAAAATATAGGTTCTCTTCTTTTTCTCCAACTGATAGGTATTGTTTCGGTTCTGACTAATCTTTCTACAGAAGGGGAAAGGGAATATGAACAGCTAAGACTCAAGTTTAGTTCTTGTCAGACTCTTTAGGAATCGATTTCATAAGGAGATCAACTAAGCTACAGTTGGCTATAATTTTAAATAGCGACATGAGTCTCTGTAACCTTTATCATAGTATTACCCTCATGGATAGATAGAATTTCTTTTCAACCAAATTTCAAAGAATGTAAATTTTTAATTCTTCCCACTCTATTGGTTCTAGAGTACCAATGAGCTGAGATAATAATGGCTTCTCAAATATAGTCATAACTGGTTTAATATTCATTAAAGGATGTGAAGAATGAGTTCTGTGGAGAAGAAAAATCCAATGTTGCAAGAATGTGCTGTCGAGGAGACAGAAGACATTCTGCCAATTGTTTGGTCTATGTTGTAACTATCTGGGTGTCAGCCTAGGTAGAAACAGGAAAAAAAAAAAGTAGTTGCAGTGTTCAGAAGTAATAAAATCTTCAAAGCTGAAATGAAATTCTATTCTCAGAAAATGAGTATTTTTTTTTTTTTTTACAGGGAGATTCCACATGCAATAATACTCTTTATGTTGAGGGGCAACACTAGGCTGACACTCATTATGCAGTTTATCTTGAGTAAATACTCATTAATTGCACGGATTATTTCATTAAGAAGAAGGGAAGGAAGTTTCTCCCTTGCAGGGGTACAGTGACTGATGAGAGGAACCGGACAGTAACATTTTTGAGCTCCTGATCTGGTAAGTCAATTTAAAAAGCAGCTGAGCAGACGAACAAGGATCATCCAGGAAAAGAGATGCTGCTTCTCTATAGCTGCCCTCTGCCCATCATCTGCCTCAAGCGTACGTCTGTTTCTTGTGGAAAAGAAAGGCAAGAACTGGGAAGGAATAAACTCAAGCAGACTCCTAGAAGAGTGCAAGAACTCTATCCTTTAGTCTGATAATTTCAGGGTGCCAGAGTATTTTCGTATTACTGGAGAGGGAAGAAAATGTTGCAGATGGTAACTGTGGGTGTAGGTTATATTAATATAAGGACAAAACTTAGATACTGGGATAGATTCTTACAGCTTGACTTAATTGTGTACCTAAAAAGATGACTATGTTACATTTGGTTATGAAAACATTAATAAATGTTTTCCTGAACCTCCTACTACTTACTCAAGCTGGCTTAAGGAGGAACATCGATGGGGAAAAAAATACAACGCTGACATTTTTCCTTTTCTTTTCTTTCCCTGGTGAATTTTAAAAGTAGATGTTCTGATGAGGCCAATGGCAAAATACACAACAAATCATTTTTATATGATGATTGAAGCTAAGTGGAATACACAAGTTCAATTCTTTGTACACATCTTCCTGTGCTCTGTAATTCACTCCAGCAACCGAAGGCATTAATTAATTCAGGCAGCAAACATTAGATAGAGAATAGCAGCGAGTTCATGCTGCATATAGATATACAAGGACATCTTGAGAACTCAACCAATTTACATCTTATTTTATTATAAAAATAAACATTTTTCACATATAGAATTTTGGAAATCATTACTTCTATACATGAATAAACTAAGTAGAAAACCTTAAGCTTTTAAGAGGCAATATTTTATCTACTTTGTGGACCATTACACTTATGGCTAAAATTCAAATTTTTGAGTTCTTAGGGATAATAAGGATCTTAGGAGCATTTACTGTAGGAAAAAAGGCCAATGGAAAAGGACTGCTGTCTATTATAGAAACAAAATGAACTGCTGCAACAAGATTCCACTAAATTTATGTAAATGTGAAAAAGTACTTCCTTTTGAATTGACTGTGGAATGCATGACCAGATAGCTCCATTCTCTCACCAAATGTTTAAGTTGCTTGTTTTTATGAGGGACAAGGAGCAATTCTGGAGTGAGAAAGAAAAATGAGGCTGCTAAATAGAATATGTGGGAGTCCCATCTGCAGAAGAAAGATCAAAACTCAATTTGTAGATATGGCTATACTGCCAAACAAGTTAACCACATATTTAATAGCTAAGGGCTAAAACAATTCTACAGGTGTTCCTGATTTCAAAGTTGTATTCTTGCCACATCTCCTTTGATACTTCCTAATAACAACAAAACCAAGGAATTCTATCATGATGAGACTTAAATTATCACAAGGATGACTAAAATCAATGACTCTTCTCAATGTGATGATCCAAGACAGCGGCTAGAACTGAGAGTGAGGCCTAGTGGATGTAGAGCCAAAATATTGTAGAGCATTACTGGCAAACTGTAAAAATCTAAATTTTCTGGTAACATCAACCAAATTTATTCTCTAGTTTAAATTTTCCAACTGTAAATCTTGTCATGTCAACTGTTATAGATGCTTACATGAGAAATGCGACACCTATCGAACACCTATTTGTAAAGCACTGTGTTAAATATTGTGAAAAACCCAAATACTAATATAGTTCTTACTTCAAGAAAATGATACTTAATACAATATCAATATATAATGGGACAGACAGACAGGTATACAACTAACTACTGTCTCAATATCCAGAGGTAACCACGCTTAACACTTTCTTGTTAATTCTTTCTGAAGTATGTATAGTATACATAAAGATATGCGTGCTTGCATATATATTACATACATACTATGGATAGTTGAGCAGACCTGTTTATATACACATGTGTATATAATAATATTTATGCTTAGATATGGGTTTTTATTTTTTACACAAAAAGGATATTATAGCATTTTGCTCTTCTATCCAATATATCTTAGAAAGTTTTTATATCACCCCATGAAGTTACGCTATTTTTTTTTTTTAAGATTTTATTTATTTATTTGACAGAGAGAGAACAGCGAGAGAGGGAACACAAGCAGGGGGAGTGGGAGAGGGAGAAGCAGGCTTCCTGCTGAGCAGGGAGCCTGATGCAGGGCTTGATCCCAGGACCCCGGGATCATGACCTGAGCTGAAGGCAGACGCTTAACGACTGAGCCACCCAGGTGCCCGAGTTATGCTTTTTTTTTTTTTAAAGATTTTATTTATTTATTTGACAGAGAGAGAGACACAGTGAGAGAGGGAACACAAGCAGGGGGAGTGGGAGAGGGAGAAGCAGGCTTCCCG
>NC_138372.1:94349255-94388173 GCF_054177405.1 Leptonychotes weddellii | reverse complement strand
GGAGCAGGGAGCCCGATGCGGGGCTCGATCCCAGGACCCTGGGATCATGACCTGAGCCGAAGGCAGACGCTTAACGACTGAGCCACCCAGGCGCCCCGTTATTCTATTTTTTAAGAATGCATAGCACTGTACTGTAATTTAGGTAACCAGTCCTCTATTGATGGATATTTAGCCTGTTTGTTTTTTTTTTTTAACTGTTACAAATAATGTTTCGGTAACTATCCTTGTTTATACGTCTTTTTGTACTTGCACAATATATCTAGACAGCAAACTTTTAGAAGCAGAATGTTCAGTAGGTCTTTTCAAGGCCTCTGCAGTCTACCTGCTGTTAAGCAGGGCCAGAAGGTGGCGTAGGCATCTTCTGTGCCCTGTCCTGTTGTTTCGGAACCAACTTCTCTGCCTTCTTCAATGTCTCCGTTATGTTAGAAGCTCATGATGCGGTTGCACTGTTTTCTCCTGACCTCCTTTCCTGGTCACTCTCTTATTCCTTGAAGATTTTAGCTCTGGTTTACTGTCCTCCTTTTCACTGCTGTTCCTTTCAGGATTTTCAGTGACTTTCATATCAATGTGGATTACTCATCTCACATCCCGGTCTTCTCACCCAGGATGATGTGTTCTTCCATCCCTCATAACCAACACCCATGATTATAACCTAAACTCCTTCACTTTAAGTATCTGCATTGTGAAATCTTGCATTCAAGATCTCTTTCTCCAACAACAAGCTCCTCAACTTCTAATTCACTTACACTAATACTTCTACTATAATAATTCTTTGACCTCATCAAGACCACTAATTCACTCAACAATACTTTATTTACCATCTAATACCCTCCTTCTGTTTTCAATTCCCCAAATCCAGGTTGGGCCTAGCTGCCAGCCTTATCCTCATTTAATCTAGTACAGCCAAAAGTTGCTGGAGAAAACCACACAACTAGGCTCATGGGCTCTATTTTAAAGGTTTTATTTATTTTTTTATTTGGG
The DNA here is from genome assembly GCF_054177405.1 of Leptonychotes weddellii. Taxonomy (NCBI): domain Eukaryota; kingdom Metazoa; phylum Chordata; class Mammalia; order Carnivora; family Phocidae; genus Leptonychotes; species Leptonychotes weddellii. Next base: position 94,387,192 of record NC_138372.1, on the reverse strand, counting down.
AGCGGGGAGAGAAAAAGAGGGGGGAGGGGCAGAGGGAGAGGGACAAGCAGACCCTGCACTGAGCGTGGAGCCCACTTGGGGCTTGATCTCAACACCCTGAGATCATGACCTGAGCTGAAATCAAGAGTCCGTCGCTTAACCGACTGAGCCACCAAGGTGCCCCTCTATTTTAAATTAATGACCATAAAACTCTAATGGGCACTCAATTTGGCTAGAAGTCCTACTTACATTTCCCTAGTAAATCTGATTCCTGGCCTGCAAGATGACAGTTTCACAATGTTTTCTCTTTTTACCCACTACCTCAGTTGATAACTTGACATTGTATTTTACTGAGAAAATAGAAGCAATCAGCTTAGACGGTCCCATATTCTCACCATCAAAATTGTTAAAAAGAAAAAAGTACCTCTGTTTCTATCAAAGGCTCCTCTGCTTATGCTCTGGATCCCTTAAAGACTTGTGCAGTTCTTTCTCTTTCTCTTCAGCATTTTTGACTTTTCTTTCTTTAGGGTAATTCTCATTAGATTACAATCTCATCAGATATGCTCTAGAATCTCTTTCCCTTGAGTACACACTCTCTCCTAGCTACCATCCCATTTCTCTGACACCTTCATGCAAAATTTCTTTAAAAGTGTTATATACATTTGTTATCTCTATTTTATCTTACATCCTGTAACCCTAATTTGGTTTCTAATCTCCCGGAAACTGGGAATAGGTCACCAAAGACCTTCGTGTTGCCATATCTGATGGATTCTTCACCGTTTTCACCTTTACCTCTCAGAAGACTAGACTCAGGTTACCACTTGCTTCTTCGTCTGTATGACACTATGCTCTCCTGGTTTTCTTTCTATCTTTATGTCTCCTCCTCCTCAGTCTCCATATCTGGCTCCATGTCTTCCACTCAATCCTCAGTCCTAGGCTCTCTTCTTTTCTTTCTATGCTCTCTCCCTAAGTGATCTTATATATCTTATATCCCATAGCTTTAAATATCGCCAAAATCTTGTTGACTCCCAATTTATTATCCAACATTTCTACTTGGTTATAGGCATCTGCAACTTAACAACTTGATTGCCCCCCACCCCAACCTGAGAGTTATTCTTCACTTCTCTCTTATTCTATGGTAAGAGGGTAAGAGTAGATAACCTCTTTAGTGGAGTAGATGACTCCATTAAATAAGTCTATTGATTCTTTCTCTCCCAGCCTCCTTATCCAAACCTCTTTCATTCCTTACCTGTACTATTATAACGGCCTCCTAAGTAGTCTCCCTGCTTCTATTTTTGCCTTCAAATATCCATTCTCAAAAAAAAAAAAAAGAAAAGAAATCAATTCTCCCTAGAAGATGATCCTTTAATAAGTAATTCAGTTCATGTCACTTATGTCTAAGCTCTTCAATGGTTTCCTTTGACATTTAAAATTTAAAAACCTTCTTAAGACCCTATGTAATCCAGCTCCTACTTATTTTTTCAACTTATTTCCTCCTTATTCACTATGCCCCAACCACACTGGGTTTCTTTCCGTTCCATGAACTTGCCAAGTTCTCTCTTCAAGGCCTTTGCTCTAGTGTTCCCTCTGCTTGGGATGCTTTTTCTCTTAATTGTTATGTGATTGGCTCTGTCTTGTCATTCAAAGCTCATCTTTTTTTTTTTTTTTTTTTTTAAAGATTATTTATTTATTTGAGAGAGAGAGGAAGAGCACAAACAGGCGGAGTAGCAGGTAGAGGGAGAGGGAGAGAAGCAGGCTCCCCGCTGAGCAAGGAGCATGATGTAGGGCCTGATGCGGGGCTCGATGCGGGGCTCGATCTCAAGACCCTGGGATCATGACCCGAGCCGAAGGCAGACGCTTAACCAACTGAGCTACCCGGGCACCCCTTCAAAGCTCATTTTAAATAGCATTTCCTCAGAGAGGTTCTCTCCATTTAAAACAGCCCCCCTCACTTCTACAAAGTTACTTTGTAGCTTATTACACTATTTATTTCCTCAATAGCACTTATCTCATTCAAATCATAGTCTTTATTTGTTTACTAGCTTACTGTCTCCTTCATGTAAGTTCCTATAAGGGCAGGTAACTTGTCTTTCCTGTTTTATTTCCCCAGCATTTACAACAGTTTTTGACATACTGAAGACACTCAATAAATATCTGTTATATAAAAGGATGCAGCAATTGAATTATTAACTATATTTGTATTTAGGTAATAGTGACAAATGCTAACAGATGCTGACAACTGATAAATGTGCATTTTGTTGGAAAAGCATCATTCTGAGCTTTGTTCGGAAATGAATCACCCAAATTAGAAAGGTTTGCTGTTATGAACTAATCATACACAATATACTTTTCTGGTGGTGTATGGTGTCTCTTTAGCAATAAATAGCTAATTGATAATTCTTATATGAAATTCATGAAAAAGTAATATTTTTACTTCTATCATACTAATTAGAAGGCCATTTAATAGACTTATACTGTTTTTCAAAAAGCCTCTAAGATAGGTAAATAGCTTTAGGCTGGTTTGCATTCTTTCCACTTAGCTGACATTTCTGAATCTTGACGCCAAGGTCCTTAAACATTTTATCTGAATGAATGTACTGTCTGAATTTAACCCCAGATATTCTGCCTCTCAACCTTGGATTTTTTAAAAGATCTTTCTTTTCTGTTGTTACCAAATTACAGAGGTTTTTTTTTTTTAAAGGAACAAAATGGAAAAAAAAAATTTTATCATATAAAAGAGTCATCTTTTTCCTTTCAGAAGTTTATTATATCTATAAAACACTATTCTTCCAAGACTCTTAGGTTATGATTAGCTGAAATAATTGAAGAAATCTACCAATAGTAACAATTTGCACATCACTCTATCCCATTACATATATTAGGTTCTTTATAATATGTGGTCCCAGTAAAAAATACACAAGAATATAATTTATAACAAAGTAGACTTTGTGTATATTTAAAATTTCAGGTTGATCTAAGTAAATTGATCTGGACGAGTTTTGTTTTTATTAAAACTAACAGACCACTCGATTAAAATGACAATTAATTCCTTCCTTCAGTTAATACCCCAAAAGCAAGCCATCCTTTGCTTCTGTGTAACAAATGGCCTCTGTTAATTAGGTCTCAGTTCGTATGCTGGCCACATTTGGCAAAGTCCAGTCCTCACCAAAAATAGTAACAACCTGCTCTGGATGGCAACCAAGCAGCAAATCTATTTTGGGCCTTAATTTTTGAAACTCCAAATGTTAAATGCCATGGAACTGAACCTTAAATGGCATAAGTAAACTCATCTGATATCAAAGGACAGAATACAAGTATATGGGATACTTCAAAACACCTGTTTCTTTATTCCAAAAGAAATAATCTTGCAGGCTTAGTAGGTGAATTTATATCTAACCCTGACACATGTAAAACCAAAAGAATCTCAGAACTGAAAAAACAGGAGAAGGAGGAGTAGAGCAATATCATCTTAGTTGTTGTCTCTTACAACACTCCACATTTCCTATTTTCTTAGTGTTTCTGGTTTTTATTATTAGTATCTTAGTTACCTTACCTGTCTCTGAGTGTGCTGGGGCCTAGATAAGGGTACACGTTTTCCTTAAGCTTTCCTTTGATGAGATGGTCCAGGGTCTCATGTAGGAAAGGTTGATGTTGAGTATACACATTTTCTACTCCCTAAGACAGGGGAAGACGATTCTTATATCATTTTGGGGGAACTTGCAATATAACAGTTAATGATACTCATCAGAAAAGGACATGCACTCAATAGGGATTTCATGGGATAGATTCAAATGGGAATTTTCTGGTTAAATAACTTAAAAATTTCTTTTCATCAATTAGAAATGTTCTAATCTCATAAAAATACTTTGTAACTTAAGCCTAGCTATTATAAAAGAATTTCGAAAATGGAATTGCTTAAATCCTTTATCATCTTTTCAGTGATTCTTATCCTTTTGTGAAAATGTTATATGGTAGGTAGAGCAAATAAGAGGAAAAGACCACATAGAAAAGGAGTCAAGAAACACTCAGGTAAATGGAAACATTTCAGGAAACATAAGAAAGGCTTGCAGATTAAAACTAATTTTTTTTACCGTTTTAAGAAAATAGTAATTTTAAAAGATCTACAGTTGTTTGCTTCATCTTTAATTTCCTTCAAAGAAAAACAACCAAACAAATCTTAAATGATAAAGAAATGGAGTAAAACAGCTATAACCAACAGAACTGTCTGTTTTACTCTGGGGTATTTCCTGGAAATATTCTATTATTCCCTGTTCAGCTGCTCAGTCCAATGCTGATGCTGCTCCCATACAGAAAGCATTTGAAGAAAAAGCTTTTGGGAGATGTCTGCTTTAATTTCATTTAATTGACATAGTACTAAATTAGCAGCAATCCTGAAGTTACTCTGAAGATCTTATTTATTCACTCTCAGCCGCAGGGGCTTCCACTGTTTCTCATTTAGTAAAGTATAGAGGAGATGCCATACCTTCAATCCTTTGAGGAACTGTTTGGTGATAGCCACAGCATCTTTGGGGCTGAAAAGGTCACTTCCTCTGACCCGTTTACCACCATATTCAACTACTGCAGACACAAGCTATTAGGAAAAAAGAGAACCAGCTCTTATTGCTTGGGGATCAGGAAACTCATTTCATAAGAAAATACCTTTATTAAGGAAATGAAGACATGAGAGGACATAATTATACATTTCTGTAAGTAAAAGCAGTATGATTTGTCAGAACTAAGAATATAATAATAGAGTTGCTAGCTGTTTGGTGGGATTAATATATAAATTTGGTTACCTTTCGATACTTCTCAGAAACACCTTTATTCCTGAGGTCCATCATTAGTCCTGGTAGGCTATTGCTGCTGTGTCGCTCATAATGTAGAGCATAAAGCATCACCAGGCGGGCAGCATCAAACTCTGTCACTTTGGGGTTCTGCAGGAGCCTCTTTACATTCTGAAAAAACGAAGAGCTGATATTTATCTCCCCTTCACCTGAGTGATGTATAAGATCTTAAGTCTAGTAAGTCTAATGAATGGCAGTGATGCATCTGAGTTCATGACTAAGATTACTACAATGGCAATGTACAGGTTATAGGTTTAGCAATTGTTTCAACTACAGAAAATTAAATGCCTTTGCCCAAGACAAGAATTTCCCATTGCAATTGCTTTAGGACAAAAATGAATTTAACTATGGATAGTTCCTTCTTTCTTTCCTTTGATGAGATGGTCTGTGGTCTCATGTGGGAAAGGTTGCAGTTTCCTTGCTGAAACAAGGAACATATACTATTTCCACCATTTCAATCAACACAGCACACAACAGAACTGACCCGTTGACTTGCAAAACTATTGCTTAGCATTAGTGACTGACCAGTGAAATGGAGACAAGTTGGTAGAATTTTATGTAGGAGGACTGGGCTTAATCTCCAAGAAGCATCAGATGTAACAATGTTTCCACATGCCTTTCAGAGATATGAGTATGTAAAGAAAAATGAGTGTGTAACCTCTAAATTGAACACTTGGGATCTTAAGAGGGCAGGTATTGACTGCAAAGGAAGCTGGACAAAATCATTTAGGTTTTGTCAATCCTCATATTAAGGAACTTCCCCATAGTACGTATTTATGCTTATTATGCAGCAGAACAAATTAATTCAAGTCAAGAACTACTCTGTGATCCCCCTCTAAGCATAAGGCACTATGCCAGGCACTGGAGGATATAGAGGTGAGTTAAACACAGTTTCTTTCCTCAGTGAGTTCACAGACAAGAAGGTGAAGGGGAATGAAACAATTACAGCCTATTCTGCTACAAAGCACGTTTCTTGAATGCACTTTAACTCTATGAGATCATTAAATATGGGAATGGTGTCAGTTTAACACAGAAGGTATAATGGCTTATACGTAGTTTTTCCAGTATGTTAGTATTAAGAAGGGAATAGGGCCAAGCTTCCTCTTTAAGAGGAAGCTTTAACACTATGTTAAGAAGAAAGGATGTAAACCCTACACAAGAGTTTTCTGCAAGAAGTAGCTTGTTTTGTAGCTTTAAGAGCTGTTTTATTTTCCACTGTATTAAGATATCTGGGGAAAGGGCAAGTGCATGAAAAGGATGTGAAGAAATTTCTCTGAGTTAAAAAGCAAACAAAATGACAGCCAAAAACTGACTGATATCCCCATATTGTATTTTTAATTTTGGTGAAACTAGTTTGTATAGAAGCAAAAGTTTTTCTGACCTTACATCTTGAAGAATAAAATGTGAGCCCTAGGAGTAAGGAAGGCTACAAAGGATGGACTGAGTATATTTCTAGGTACAAATGTCTGTGGAGATTTAACTGTGCTAATATTTTTATTAGGATTGTCACTATTTTTTTTTTTTTGGATTGTCACTATTTTTATTAGGGCTTTGATTACAAAGTTATATAGACTTTTTTTTAGTTACGTGGATTTTAAGTGACCTGCTTATAATCCTATTTTCCCATAATACTTATTTTTAGTACATGATTTTGCAGAACTGGAGGTTTTTCAGGAAAACACGTGGTATTATAACAGAAACATATGTATGCAAAAAACAAAACAAGAAACTGAAACTGAGAATCAGCACAATGCGGGGAAGGGGACACAGAGTGAAGAAAAGTACATCTGGTTGCTGAGGAATCAAGAAAGACTTCATGCAAAAGGCCCTAAAGAATGAGTAAGTGTTAGAATTAGTCTGGGAGACTAAAAGAGGAGATGCTCTTAACAGGAATATGGAAATCAGAGAAAGAAATGGGTTGAGTTGAAAGACTGGCAAGAGCCTTGGAGGGCACTAGAGTCTGAGGACATACATCCAAATGGAACTTTACAACTTATGAGATGCTTTCACATACCTTATCTTTTTAATACTTCACAACAACCAGGCTTAATGTTTAAGAACTCTTCTGTTCACACCAAAGAGAACTACGATGACATGGGGAACCACCCAGGTGGCTCTCAAGTAGGAAGTTCTCTGGGTAGGATTTCTATTGTTGCTTTTCTGGGTGAATATTTCACTAGCATCATCTTTAAGGAATCAAAAGGGAAGATATTTCTCTTCTTTAGATTTAAACCCTGCAGTCATAAGAATTTCCTTACTTTTTTTTCTTTTGTAGTACCCTTTCCAGAGCAATCACGGAATACAGACTATTTAGAATACCTGTTCAAATTTGCCACTAGTTTCCACCATAATAAGAATACCCTATTTCCTATGTCTCTCATCAACTTAGCCTAAGTTTAAAACATCCATCTGGGATCTCTGTTGCCACTTTTTTTTATAGGCACAATGTTTCAATTCCTGCCCTTGGGATCACTCTCTTTTTACCTTAAATCTACTCAATTTCTGTATTTTTCAGCAAATCTGAGATTCTCAAGTATAAAACCACAAAACTGGTATAGGGACAAAGACTGCCCCAATCAGCTGGTACCCTTCCTACTTGCTCCCTTTCTAACTACTTTCGCTTGCATCTTGACTCTTGGCTCTTTCCCATTAAAGAATTCCACTTCTCTTCCTTGAGATCTGGTGCTGGTATTTAGAGTCCCTGGCTTGACTCTTAGTTCTCCCTTGAGGATGTGGCTCAGATCTGATCCAAGATTACTTTGAGTAGATTACTTTGCTACTTTTGATCCCTTAGGACCCAACCCATGACTCAGGTCAGCGTTCCAGCTAGGCTTATCTATTTCCTCATGAAAGGAAACATGTAGGTACAAGCTGAGTTCTTTCTTCTCTTTCAGCTATGTAAGTCCTTGAAGAGGAAGGGCATTTTTGTCTGCCTGGATCCCACATTATCCTCTGACTTATTATTTTTTTTCAAAAAGATTTTATTTATTTGACAGAGAGAGACACAGCGAGAGAGGGACTACAAGCAGGGTGAGTGGGAGAGGGAGAAGCAGGCCTCCTGCCGAGGAGGGAGCCTGATGCGGGGCTCAATCCCAGGACCCTGGGATCATGACCTGAGCCGAAGGCAGACGCTTAACCACTAAGCCACCCAGGCGCCCTATCTTCTGACTTAATTTTGAACATTTCACTCATGGCTACTTGACTCATCAACTTGACCAACAGTGGTATATGTTATATTGAGATTCCAGGGTACTAACCAGAGAAGAGAAAACAATCCGAGAGACTTCTAATTACACAGCAGGGATCTGCTACACGGTGGTATTTATATGTTGGAAATATGAGTGAATTACATAATGAACTTCTGGTTTCTCTTTTCTTATGAAATTTTATGAAATTTTCCATAACCCTTGAAACTTTCAAGAGAGAAAAGTATATTTCACATAACAATGGCTGAGTAAAGAGCAAAAGAAAACTATTGTCCTCTTAAGAAGATAGGATTCAAACACAGAATTCACTGAATTCTAACATTCATATATGCCTAATCAAGGAATAAGAAAAGCAAAAACACTCTCTCTGAAGGTTAAGTTTCAAAAAGGAGCTAATGTTCACTCAAAAAACATCAATTAAAAAACAATTCTTTTCTGATATTTAAAGATCCTTCCATTGTTTTGGGCAACTTTTCTGTTTTCTTCTACCAAAATTATGATGAAGCAGCACAAGAACAAATTTTTATAATGACTTAGTTATACCACTGTATAAATTACAGATGAAGTCAGCAACTAAAAATAGTCTTTATTTTGTTTTAATTTAACCTAAAGAATAGGAACTCTACCTTGTTATCTGCTATCACATTAATGTAGTAAAATCATCAATGACTAGCATTAATAATCCAGCAGATTAGAATAGCAAGATGAAATTCGCAGAAGCCTTTAACATGCTGATATGATAAAAAAAAAATGAGTCTTAACAGTTTGAGAGAACAGTGTTATGGGACTATAAAGAGCTTATCTAGAAAAAATTATAGAAAGTAGGCAGGACCCAATTCTACTGACTGGTAAATACATCTGAGTCAGTATTCTTTTCCTTAATGACTAGTCAACATAAAATTTAGCTTTGCTGTAGGTCTTCTGCTGGTCAACACTGTCTGAAACACTGGCTAAATGTTGGTTTAGAGAGAAATTGATCATTTTTATTCTTAATTGGTGAAAGTAAAATTGTCACCTCAATGTGTCCCAAACAATTTTCTTATGATTTTAATGAGAAGCAGAAAACCCTTCTGAAATCTGGGAGAGAGAGAGATCCGAGGTGATGAGTAGATTAGAAAACAATATCCTAGATGTCATAGAGAAAACAGAATGTATCATCAAATAATAATATGGATAATGTGACAGTTATTACTTATTGAATGTTTTAAGTACCAGGTACCATATTAAGTGCTTTACATGTACTAGCTCATTACACCCTCACAAAAATCTTTAAGGTAAGTACTGTAATTTTTCCCCATTTTACAGACAAAAAGACTAAGTGGTTATAATTTTCAAACCCAAGCCATCAAAGTCCCAAGCTCTTAGCCAGTACTCCATACTGCTTCAAACAGAACTCTTCCTCTTAATTTTTCTAAGAAGTATTTATTGAGTCTTTATATCTTTAATAGGATGATTTGAGGCCTTTTACGCAAGGTCAGGAAAGAAGGATATAAAAACAGACTAGTTCTTCCTTCTAAATGAAAAGCTATGACATGACACACGATGGGGGAAAACTGCTTACTTTCTGAAGATATTTCTCTTCATGGCATGAAAAAAATATCTTCCTCACTAATCAAATGAGTCTTTTCCAAGGCTATAGATATGTTTTAATGATAGTACATTGCAGTTCGGTTCTAGTGAAAATTCTTCTAAATCAAATTTTTGTTAGCCTGTAGGATAACTGGTTAGAAGTGGCAGTCATTTATTTAAGTTAATTTTTAGCAATATATGTATTTTTTTCCTTCATCATGATATAGTTACTATTCAATAAAGCAAACGCCATCTCTACTCAAAAACCTCAATTCATTATTTCATGACGTATTATCTAAGGTCAAGCCAAGGAATGCTATAACCCATCTAGGGGTCAGGCCCCCGGCATGTACTCATTATCAAACAAAAGCTCCCTTTATAGACTATTTAAATCATGTTGCCAAAGAAATCCTTTATGGTGGGGGAGTCCAAATCAACGGCTCACTGTAAAACCCTAATAACATGGGCAAGAAAACCTTCAGAGGATAACTTTTTAAAATATAAAGTGGATCACAAATGGAATTCATATTTTAAAGTATCTATTTTTTTCTTTTAAAGTGAACAAGAAATAAGGTTTCAGGCAAGGAATTATAGTAAACTTGTCTAACTGCTTTCTGTATGGTAGAGAAATACAAATAAAGATACTAAAACTGGTTAGTGGTTAAGTTTGGTTCTATTGTTTCAAAGGGAAAAATAAAAGATAAACAAGGAAATTTACATTTAATAACAGGACAAAATTTTGTTTTTATTTAATAAGAAAAGAAAATTTATTTTCTTGGAAAAAATAAAAGTTTTAATAGGAATACTTTTATTAGGCCCACAAAACTGCAAACTGTTATTAAGTACTGCTTCAAGTAAGTTGGTCAAATTAAACAGATTGCTATACATCTTTATAAAGGAATACTACTTAGCGATTAAAAAAAATGAGTGTTTAGGTTCTGATCTGGAACAGTCTCTAAGATACACGGTTAAGTGAAAAAGAAAAATGCAGAACTATGTGTACAGTATGTTATCATTTGAATTTAAAAAAGAGAGAAGGAGATACACACACTCACACAGACTTGCGCATATACAGAATAACTGTAAGGATGCATGTGAGACTAGTAACAGACTGAGTTTTTACTACATACCTCTTTCACCAAGAACTTATATCATCTATTTAAGATTTAGAATTCAGGGGCGCCTCGGTGGCTCAGTTGGTTAAGCGACTGCCTTCGGCTCAGGTCATGATCCTGGAGTCCCTGGATCGAGTCCCGCATCAGACTCCCTGCTCGGCAGGGAGCCTGCTTCTGCCTCTGACCCTCCCCCCTCTCATGTGCTCTCTCTCTCTCTCTCATTCTCTCTGTCTCAAATAAATAAATAAAATCTTTAAAAAAAAAAAAAAGAATTAAAATTCAATACAATTAAAAAAATAATAAAATCAGCCTAAAAGTTCTTTGAAAGGTTTTAGAGCACAGGGATAAAATTCAGTGTTGATAGAAGGACTTTTCATAAATATAAAGCAAATAGAATCTTCATGATTTTCAAACTGATGATGTTTTCAGAGGAAATCTTAATAAACAGTAAAACGTAACAAATTGTAAATCCCAGTAAAGACCTCGCTATAACTAGAGCGACCACAGGTGGGTGGATTTCTTTGCTTTAGTTGTACCATATATTTAAAGCATTATGTTTAGAGGAAGGGAACAATATTTACAAAGCACCTATCATATGTGAAGCATTTTACATATCTCACTGAATCCTGGTAAAAATCTAGAAGTTTGAAATCTTTATCCCTGAGGTTTGGGCAAAATAAGTAATATTTTCTCAAAAAAACTTTGGTATATAGAGACAGGATAAAAGCCAGGACAGTCTGGCTCCAAAGCCTGTGTTGTTTCCATTATACCATGCTGGCTTTATTTTATAAAGTCAAGTCGAATTACAGCAGGGAAAGAAAGAGACTAAGTTGTAGAATATAGGGTCCTACTAATAAGGAAATGTACTTCTTATGGTGAATGCCTTAGAAATGGCTACCTCCCAAAGGACCCTCATTCCCAAATGACTTATTGCCAGTGATACCACACTGTCATTTCTCAGGAACCTTGGAATTATCGAATTTGTTCTGTCTTGTTATCCTTATATCCAACCTGTTGCTAAATTGTTTTCTCCCTTTGAACTGTCTCTCAGATTTGCCCTTACTGTACATTTTTAGTACTATCACTGTGAGTCTACTAGCCCAACGTCAGGTTTTTCACCTCCAAAATATCCTTACTAGATTAAATTTCCTTAAATACTGCTTTCTTCGTATCAACTTTCTACATATGGCCCTACAATGGATCTCTCTGCTTATCTCAGCAAGTGCAAATTCCTCTTACAAGCTTCTTCATAAACTGGTTCCTGTTTACCAATTCAATTTTATCTCCTATTTCTCTTCCACACCCACTCTCCAACAGGTCACACTGTTTATTATTTTCTGCATACTTCTGCCTCTTTGCTTTTGCTGTTATCCCTGACTGAAATCCTCCCCCAGATTCTATTCATTCTTGATAGCCCATCTTAATATCACCTTCTCTAAGGAACTGTCCCTAATAACCTCAAATCTAATTATAGTCAGCATCACAATTTTAACTTAATTAAATATTACCTTGAAACACCGCCTAAGTGCTCCTTGTGCTTTAGTGTTGTCCCTTCAACAATACTGTAAATTTCTTGAGGCCAGAGTCTGATTATGTCCCTTTTCTTCTAAAATACTCTGGAAGCTCTCAACATTTTAAGATTAAAGCCCAATCTCCTTTCAATGTCCATAATCAGGTTCCAGGTTGTCTTTCTGGCTTATCTAAGACTATTCCTCATCTTATACCCTGCACTAGCTACACTGCATTATTCTCTGTTCCCTTAATTTTTCTCCCTCCACATCTCCATGCCTGCATTCTCTCTGCCAAGAATTTCCCCTCTTCTCTCTGGTTGGTGCACTTCTACTGTTTGGTGCCCTCCTCATTTGTCCAGACCCAAATCTAATGTCATCTTCTTCTTTAAGAAGCTTCATCCTTAGGGGAAACAGTTGTCCTTCCTCTGTATTTCCATATCCCTTTGTAAATACCTCTAGTAAATAGCACTTATAGCATGGTAATTCTTGGTTTAAATTTCTTTCTTCCCTACTATATAGTGTGAGCTCTTTGAGGAAAAGGATGGTATCTCTTTCTTCTTTGTACCTCTGGATCCTTACAGCACAATGTACATGTAGCAGGCATTTACATGTTCATGGAACGAAGAGCAGGTGTTCAATAATAAAAAACTTAGATAATGCATTTTAATACATACTGTATCTTTAAAATCTTCCTTACAACACTGTGAGATAAATATCATTACACCTATTTTACAGATGAGGAAAGGGGCTCAGAAATTAAGCCAACAGCTCCAGGTCACAAAGCCAGTAGGTGGCAAGTGGCTAAAATGCAGATCTTCTGATTTTAGTCTAGTATTCTTCCTGTAGACTACAATGCCCTCCTAAATACTCAGTTAATTGTCTGAACCCTTTGCTATTGCACATTATTCTTCTCCTGTGGTTCTTGAATCTATCTTAAATAAAATTAATCTGTGTTCTTGTCTCAACTCCTTGTTAGATTATAAATTCCATGTTGGTGAAGAAGGATTACTTGCCTTTGTATCTCTTGCTCTGCCTGGCACAGTGCCTTACACATAGTAGGTGCTCATCAAATTGGACTGAATAGATACCTGGAGAGCACTAGAATGGTCATTTTGACAGGCCAGTTCTTGCTCAACTTCTGAAACCTCCAGCAGATTCCGCTCACTGACCAACCGAGACAGCTCTCCAACCACTGTCACATGCTTTGATACAGTCCCAGACATCTTCTTAAACTGTGGGTAATTCTCAACAAAGGCCTGCCATGGGAAAAACAGCAATTGGGGGTTCTGTTATTTCTTGACCGAGGACAGACATGCATGAAGGGAAAAAATAAGCAGGAATTGTTCTGCCCAGAGTAAGGCATCTACAACTTTCAATCCCATGGCATTTTGTTTCTGCTTAAAAAGAGAAGAACTGGTACATGTCAGTAGACTGACTTTTTAAATAGTCCAAATGTGACTGAAGAATGGAAAGAAGCACATGGCTTGTTATGAAGTTTTCACTATATTGTTTCCTAAAGAGAAACAGTACAGAAAATTATCTCAAACCAAACAAAATCAAGGCAGAAATCAGACTGAGAATATTCCAGAAATGTTGCTTACATGAATAGTTCCAAAGTCTTGCATGTTAGTCATCCATGAACATGTTCAATTTACCTTCATGTCTGCTATTGATTCTAGTTTTTGCTGTTCTTTTGGTTTCTTCTTCTGAAAGTCTTCCATGAGATTCTTTATATTGCTACCAATCTCAGCAAAGTTCAGGTACATATTCTGTGAAAAAGGAAATTGGAAACACAGTTCTAGCGAAGAGTCTGACTTCCAGACCATTTAAAAGAAGAAGTGAAAAAGAATCCCGAAGGCAGAATTGAAGGGCAAGAAAATTCCATTATAATGACCAAATCTGGACATTGGCCAGGACACTGGTGATGAATACCATTACTATTCTCACAAAGGGCTACAGAAGTAAATAAATTGGGTTCTAATTTTAAAAGTACAAAGCTAAATATGTGAATTCTATGAAGAAAAAAAAAAACTGTTAAAGGGTCAGAATCCAAATCTTCCGCCTTCTTTTGAGATGCAGTTTATCTACAGGATGCTCTATCATCCTTCCACATGAAATCCCATAACTATTCTCATTCGAACAAGTCAATACTGGCCTTCTTACATAACAACAACTAAAAACAATTTAAAAAAATTTTAACCACCTACGTTAGCATAGAATTCATCGTTTTCAGCAGATAGGACCACCTCTCTTAAGTCTTTACTGATCCCCGGCACTCTGGAAAGATCAATCCGATTGTTGTTTATGCCCAGTAGTTCATGGACCATGGCCTGATATGTCCACTAAATGAAGAATTATGACAAAAAAAACTGGTAACTGACAAACATGGAAATAGTAAATGTTGAGGAAAACAAAAACTGGTAACATTCTTAGCAACTAGTCTTCTTTACATAGAGGTTCTTTATTTAGTTCAAGTTTTATTAATATTTTGTGTTCTACTCAGCATTAAGACTCATTGTAATTGGTTAAACTAAAGGTCAAAATACTTTTAGATTTTACATGTTTGGAAGAAGGGCAGCAAGATTAATATTCCTGATAGAAAGAAAACAAATTAGGTCTATCATTAGCTCCAGTTTTTGCCTGTGAATTAAGAGTATATTTTTGGCTTCGCAGATAGGGCTACATGGGTACTGCAGTTACAAGCTGTACCATTTCCTGTACGTTTCTGTGGTTTTCTGCAGCATGAGAAGTGTGTTTTTACAGATCTGAGTGGTGCTATATTTATCCTGGGAACACTAATATTATCAGAAACAAACCTTGTGAGTTGATCAAAACACACATATTCAGAAGCTTTGCCTCTGAATCCATTTTATTTCATATTTTTACTTAATATGAATTGTGAAGAAGGATTGGTTTCCATTCTTCAAAATGTGAACTTATTTGGTGAAAATGGAATGGAGAAACCCTAAATTTTGCCTTCTCACCATTTATGGAGAATGGGTTTCTTCTAGTCATAGGTCCATTACACAAAACTAAATATTTTCCAGCATATTACTTTCTAAATCTAGAATCTAAATGCTAGAAATATTTATATACTTTTACTTCATCTTAAGCAATCTAGATTTATTAAGAAAGAACTTAAGGTTATAAAAGAAGGTGCTTCATTTCCTAAAATACTTGCCAAATGAATCCTTAAAAAAGCAAGTTTCAGGGGCACCTGGGTGGCTCATTTGGTTAAGTGTCTGACTCTTGGTTTTGGCTCAGTTCATGATCTCATGGGTTGTGAGATAAAGCCCAGAGTCAGGCTGTGCTCAGCAAGGTGTCCACTTGAGATCCTCTGTCTTTTTTTTTTTTTTTTAAAGATTTTTTATTTATTTGACAGAGAGAGATACAGCGAGAGAGGGAACACAAGCAGGGGGAGTGGGAGAGGGAGAAGCAGGCTTCCCGCGGAGCAGGGAGCCTGATGCGGGGCTCGATCCCAGGACTCTGGGATCATGACCTGAGCCGAAGGCAGACGCTTAACGACTGAGCCACCCAGGCACCCCGAGATTCTCTGTCTTGACCCCCCCTCTTTCTCAAATAAATAAATAAAATCTTAAAAAAAAAAAAGCAAGGTTCGTGGGGGCACGTAAAATAAGTATAACAAAATACTTATGCTTCCATAGACAGCATCCTGTGCATGCTTCTACCATTAGTACTTACTCTATAATTAAAATGATCAGTTTACTTCTCACCCCATTGGATCATGAACTCTTTGAGAGCAGAGATTGCATCTTTTAGCCTTTTACCTCTAATACTTTTTTTTTTTTAAGTAGGCTGCACACCCAATGTGTAGCCCAACATGGGGCTTGAACTCATGACCCTGAGATCAAGACCTGAGCTGAGATCACGAGTCAGACACTGAACCGACTGAGCCACCCACCAATACTTAACACAATACCTGGCAGGCACATAATAGGTCTTTAATGAAATTAGTTGAATGAATGGTTGTTTTTCTCTGGGTAACAGAATTAGAGGCAATCATTTTTCTTTCTACTTTTTTATATTATCAAAACTTCTTTAGTGAACAGATATTACTTTGTATTTTAGGAATATAAGGCTATCCTATTATAGAGAAGCTGCACTCCACAGATTTCTCCTAGCATTAACATGATTATAAGCTGGGAAGAAACTGAAATATAAACTATGTCTTTCCCTATGAATTCAAAGTCACTATTAATAAAGCCTCTACTTTGTGTAAAGTACTGTTCTGTTTTTTTTTTTTTTTTAAAGACTTTATTTATTTGACAGAGAGAAACACAGCAAGAGAGGGAACACAAGCAGGGGGAGTGGGAGAGGGAGAAGCAGGCCTCCCGCCAAGCAGGGAGCCCGATATGGGGCTCGATCCCAGGACTCCGGGATCATGACCTGAGCCGAAGGCAGAAGCCCAACAACTGAGCCACCCAGGTGCCCCCCCAGTAAAGATTTTTAAGTCAGGAGTAGTAAGATCAGAACTGTGCTTTAGGAAAAGTGATTTAACAACATTGTTTCTATGAGATACATTAGAGTAGAAAGAAATTAAAAGAGGGGAATCAAGGCCTTTCTGTTTCAGGCATCTTGGAGCCTGTGGAGGCCTGCTGGGAACAGGACTCCTAAAATGATAAATATGCCTGGAAGGCTGTGGTTCAAGGTCATTTTTTGCTGGCAATAAGCAGGATCTCCAGAACCAGAGGGAGCACACAGCTCTTCTTAAAATTGAAGGTGTTCATGCTCAAGATAAAACTAAGTTCTATCTAGGCAAGAGATGTGCTCATGTGTTCAAAGCAAGGAATAACACAGTGACTCCTGGTGGCAAACTGAACAAAACCAGAGTAATCTGGAGAAGGTAACTCATACTCATGGGAACAGTGGCATGACTCATGTCAAATTCTGAAGAAACCTTCCTGCTAAGGCCTCTGAACACAGAACCCATGTGATGCCGTACCCTCAAGGATTTAAACTTATTGAAAAGCAAATAAATAAAAGTATAGATTTGATCTCTTTTTTTTTTTTTAATTTTTTTTTAAAGATTTTATTTATTTATTTGACAGAGAGAGAGATAGCGAGAGCAGGAACACAAGCAGGGGGAGTGGGAGAGCGAGAAGCAGGCTTCCTGCCGAGCAGGGAGCCCGATGTGGGACTTGATCCCAGGACCCTGGGATCATGACCTGAGCCGAAGGCAGACGCTTAACAACTGAGCCACCCAGGCGCCCTAGATTTGATCTCTTATAAAAAAATGAAATAAAAAATAAAAGTGAGGAATCGGTAGATGACTATTTCAGTATTCCTTTAAGAGATTAGGGTCTACACAAAGGTAATGGCAGTAAGAATGGAAAATTGCAAATAGATACTGGAAAAGGAGAAGCTAAATCTAGAAGTTGCCTTGATCAGGTGAAGGTGGTGGCAGAAGGGAACAGGAAAGATGAGGCAGAAGAAAGAGCCAAAGGAAGACCATGGTTGGAAGAACAGAAATACCAAAACACCAGGAAATACAAGGCAAAAAAAAAAAAAAGCTGAAAATAAGGAGGCAAATACATGGACGACACTGTTCATTTCCACATCTGCATTTTGATGAATACCACTTGAAATCATGCTTCTATTATGCTAATAAAGGGTTCTGCACCTGGTTTAGCAATGGGGTGATGGCATCATCGCAACGATCTAAAATAAGCAGCAATGGAGGCACCTCAGTCCGCCGGAATTCAAACAGTTCATATTCTTTAGTTATTACCTGCTGTGGATGTGAGAGAAAGATGGTTTGGTCAACCAATTAGTTGCAGACAGAGATGACATAAACAGAAAATTAATACATAAAAAACACATTTAACAACAGTTCTTTGCACCTTCATAGGCCTTCCGAAAAGGATTAAAGGCTTGACAAAGTTTGGTAGCATCCTGTTTAAGAGGTTAGGATTTAAAACTCTATTTTACAAATGGCTTAATTGGATCAAAATAAGTATTTAACTTATTTAGCTTGCAAATGTTTCTGGAGTTAAGCCTAAAAATTTTAGCCCTAATTTGTTGCTTTTGATTTTTTATTACAAAGACCTCTCTCTTTGCCAGTAAAACTAACACGTCAACTCCTTGGTTATAGAAAAAATATTGCTATAGTTTCTGAAATATGATAAGGAAATGGATGGTCTTCATGCTTTGGAACTGGGGATAGGGAAAGCCATACCTTAACACATTCTGCAAGTCTTTTTGCTGCTTCTGATGAAAGCTGGTAGCGAATCATGGGACATTTCTTCAGAGATAAAAGGAGAGCTGTCAGTCCTTGAGTTGTTCTGGATAGTTGGGCTGGATCCCAATTTCGACCCTTTTTGTTAAAAATGTATATTCAGAGAAAATATGTGAATTTTTTCTTACAAGTCCAATTACTTGCTGAATTAACTCCCACCTGATAAATAAACTTATTTTTTTATCCTTTCCTTCCATACCTGGCAGCAACCCAAAATATTGAGGGAAAACAAATGTGGATTCACAGCAATATAATCACCATAAAATTCCTGCAATCAAAGCATCAAGATAAGTCAGTCATTTCATAAATTCCAACTGTATCATATAGTAATATTTTCATATGTGATATAATGCTATGTGATATAATCAAATTTGAGGAAATGCAGATGTAAAAGAGATACAAAAATTGATCAATTGAGTAGCAATAGTCAATGTGGAAGAATAAATTATAAAATGGCAGCAATTATAATAATCGTTTAAAAAACAAAAAGTTGTAGAAGTATGTATATTACATTTCTGGAGACTTCTGTGTACACTTATCAATTAGTAAAAATAAGACACTGCTATAGGATATACAATGTTACACACAGATGAAAAAGAACTTTGCTGTCCAGTGTATTCTTTTTTTTTTTTTTTTTTTTTGGTCCAGTATATTCTCATGAGGGAGAATATGTTTTAAAATAGGTCATTCTTGGGCGCCTGGGTGGCTCAGTTGGTTAAGCGACAGCCTTCAGCTCAGGTCATGATCCTGGAGTCCCCGGATTGAGTCCCACATCGGGCTCCCTGCTCAGCAGGGGGTCTGCTTCTCCCTCTGACCCTCTTCCTTCTCGTGCTCTCTGTCTCTCATTCTCTCTCTCTCAAATAAAAATAAATAAAGTCTTCAAAATAGGTCATTCTCTTTTTTTAATTATTATTATTCATTTATCACCTAGCACATCCTTCTGAAAATCCAAAACTTGTTAATTTGCTGCCCTATTCTTCACTTAGGTGATAAATGTATTCAGACATTTGTGATAAATGTATTCAAGAACACTAAAGTTTTTAAGAAGTAAAAGGTAACATGACATGTTCTGATGTGATGTATTATATAGCATGCAGAATATTCAGGAGTTATCAATGACAAAAGTCTACTTTTTACCTCCCAGAGCAAGATAATCACAAACAGAACTTTAACAAACCTCTTTCACATCCTTTACTTCCTATTCTTTTCCAATCACACATAGCCCTGTAGATGAACATTCTTATAATGTGGTTCATAAAACTAGCATAGAATATATCTGACTCTATTCCCATCCCTGTGAAACCCTCCCTACCCATTCAGTAGGATCCAGTACCAGTCCAATCTCCTTATTCCCACTGACTCCTTTAATTCTGTTCCCACCCAATTTGATACCTCTTACAAACTTTCTAAGTATGAGTATAAATAGTTTGGTGGAATGCACATTTACAATGTCTGATCAATAGCCTCCCTTTTGAGACAGTACCTTTCTTATTGTTAGACTCAAATCTTTAAAACGGGCCAATATAGGAGATGTGTTGAGGACCAATATGTTTACCTGAACCTCAGCCACAACTTCCTGTTCATCAGCTTCAGCTAATGACTTCACATCACTCTTGCTGATCACATTACTGAAATCTGAAACAGACATATGAGTTGTGGCTGACTCAAAGGAGATCACTTTTGCTGCAATTAGACATAAAAGAGCCTAATGACTAAGTGAAGTTTGGTATACACTGTGGTATATGTCAAAGTCAAACACCTTCAAACTGAAATGAGTAGTACAAATATATTTAAATCCATAAATTCATAATAATACTTAAAAAAAAGATCACCATGTAGGCATTGGAGGATGCCAGGGAACCAAGTCATTATGCTGAAAATAGCAAGTAAAGGGAAAGAAGTGAGTTTTTATTCTGTTATATACAAACTGTACCACAGATAACCAAATAGTAGATGAGGGGAAATTTCTCTTTATGGAAATATTCCAGCTAAAAAACAAAGAAGGAATAATCATGATAGAATTAAAACATCATCATTTTTATCAACCACTAATGAATCAATGGATGGACCTAGGCATTGAGCATCAATTGATGCTAATATCACAATAAGAGACAATCAAAGAAAGCACACAACACTGACTATGAAATATTCTTCCCAAGAAGAAATCAAATCTAAATCTAATTAAGCTTCTATATCCAAGTACCAATTTCCTAAAGGATAGAGGAATATTTCATTTATTTGGTTTTTTGTTTGTTTATAAGAATCATTTATTTATTGTAGAGAGAGAGAGAGCATGCATAAGTGGGAGGGGAACAGGGAGAGGCCGAGAGAATCTCAAGCAGATTCCACACTGAGCGCAGAGCCTGGCGGGGGCCTTGATCCCATGATCCTGACATCATGACCTGAGCCGAAGTCAGATGCTTAATGGCTGAGCCACCCAGGTGCCCCAAGAAAAATCATTTTTAAGAACAAATTTTTAGTGGGTCGCCTGGGTGGCTGAGTCGGTTAAGTGTCTGCCTTTGGCTCAGGTCACGATCCCAGGGGCCTGGGATGGAGACCCGTATTGGGCTCCCTGCTCAGTGGGGAGCATGCTTCTCCCTCTCCCTGCTGCTCCCCCTGCTTGTGCGTTCGCTCTCTCTCAAATAAATAAATAAAATCTTAAAAAACCAACAACCAAAAAACCCTAAATGTTTTTAGGACCCATATTTAGGTGGTAAAAATATAAAGAAAAAGCAAGTAAAACCAAGAGTCAATGCTTAACTGATTGCACCACCAAGGCACCCCAGGAAATTTTAAACTGCAAAGAATATGTTAAACTACCCTATCGGGATGCAATCAGCAAGATGCAGGCTGTGAGAAATTTTAACAAAACGATATAGTTTCCTCAATAAATAAATTGCACTGCAGAGAGAGAGATCGAGAGAGACAGAAAGAGAGAGAGAAAACACCTATAGAAGATTAAAGGAACTTAAACAACATATCAATCAACAGCTTGTGTGGATCTTATTATGATCATAATTCAAATACAAAAACAGTGAGAAAACCACCAAAACAAAACCATAAGAGAATCTGAAATTTGAACACTGAGTATTTGAAAATAGGAATTATTGTTCATTATTTGGATATGTATAATAATGGTATTTTATTTTATTTGTTTTTTATAATAATGGTTATTTTATAAAATGTGTCCTTATCTTTTAGAGATGCATACTTAAATATTTAGGGAGGAACTCATATGACGCCTTAGATCTCCTTCAAAATAACATTGGTGGGGGAGTAGGTGGCAGTAGAGCTAAAACAAGATAGGCCATGGCAAAGCAACTTTTGCAACTGGGTGATGGGAACATTGGAATTTATTATACTATTTGTATATATTTGAAAACTTCCATAATAGAGGTTTTTTTTTAACAAAGGAAGGAGGAGCCTATTATACAATATATTTAGTAGACATAAAAATACAAAAATAAAATTATAAAAAAATGAGATGAGCAGAAGGCCAGTTTAGTGTTGATATAAATTGTGCTGAAAATTTGTAATGGATAAAATCACTATATACAAACTCATTTAGTTCATTTTAATCAAATAAAATTGTGAAATTGATTGCTTTACCCAAGTTCCAAGAGTCTATTTTTCCTAGGCTTTAGTGCTACTTTAATATATACCATTTTTTTCTTCTACTTCATAGAATCACAGTGCAGATCAAACAACCTTTAGAACCAGAAGAATAGACATTAGATTATTGGTTACTAATCTCAACTGCTGCCTCAAAAAACTCTCTTTAGAGGAAAAAGGAGTCTTTCATCTCATGATCTACTCAATTTTTAAATGAGAGACTCAGCACAAGAAGTGATTCCATTATATGTCTACTTAAATTCGACAGCACAAGGAATCTCTCATATATTCCTACACACACACACACACACACACATCACTAAGTAAAAGTTTCTACACTTTCCTAAGTACCTAACTTGTGATCAGACTAAAAATACTGTAATGACTACACACTTATCAGAATGGCTAAAACAAAAAATAAGGGCAACACCAAATGCTCATAAGGATGCAAAGAAACTGGATCACCTGTACAATGCTAGTGGAAAGTAAAATGGTATGGTCACTCTAGAAAACATTTAGCAGTTTCTCAAAACACTAAACATGGAACTACCATATGACCCAGCAATTGATCTCCTGGACATTATTTACTACAGAGAAATAAAGGCTCAGGCTCACACGAAAACTTACACACAAATGTTTATAACAGCTTTATTTGTAGTGGCCAAAACTGAAAACAACTCAAATATCCTCCAATGGGTAGTTAAACAAATTGTGGTATATCCATAACATGGAATACTACTCAGTAATAAAAAGGAATGAACTACTGATACATGCCACAACCTGGATGAATCTCTAAAGAATGCTGAGTGAAAAAGGCCAATCCCAATGGGTTATATACTGTATAGTTTCATTTATGTAACATTCTTGAAATGACAAAATTATAGAAATAGAGGACAGATTAGTGGTTGCCAGAGGTTAATAAGGGGATTGGGTGGGAGGGAAGTGGATCTGGTATAAAAGGGCAATATGAGAGATCCTTATGAAGATGAAAATGTTTTGTATCCTAACTGTATCAGTGTCAATATCCTGGATGTGGTATTGTACTATTAGTTATGTGAGATGCTGCACTGGGGGAAATGGGTTTAAGAATAAATGAGATCTCTGTATTATTTCTTACAACTATATGTGAATCTACAATTGTCTCAAAATAAAAAGTTAAATTATGAAAGAAAGCCTGTGACTATAGCCAAAAGGAAAAAAACCCAAACAAACACTAGGGTGGAGGAAAGTAATAAAATTGCCAATTTTTACCTCTTGAGGTTGTTGTAAGGGCTAAATGAAATAATATATGTGAAAGTTCTTTATAAAATACTCTTATCACAAATGTTAATTTTTGGTACCATTATTTAATTGTAGCACATAATGTAGAAAGTATGTGTATCTTGGAGTATAATCTAAACCCTAAAACTCCAAAGCCTTCAAGTAAGTTTTAAAATTTTGCAAATGCCCTACATACTGAGAGTTAAGGTTTGTCCTTGGTTTTGGAAATGGCACCAAATAAACTAGACTTACTAATCCCATAAAGATCAATAATGACATCTAGAGGAGAATGGATGTAACTTCCAAAGCAGAATGTATTACATCAAGAAAGATCATATAAAATGTATAGTAACCACAAACCTAGTTTATTTCCAGAACTCTGCCCTCCCCCTACCCCCCCAAAAAGTTATGTACATAAGAGATACCTACTGGATGTCTTGTACTTTCAAGCATTACATAAAGTAGCAAAAAGAAATGGAATGTTTTCATCTGGTATGTAAGTAAATCTCTGCTTTTCCAACAAACTCAAGCATATCCTCCTCCAAGTAAAGAAATCAGCTTCTATGCCTCAGTTCATAAAAGTATAAAATAGGAGTAAGTATACACCTTTTTTGTTTTGTTTTGTTTTGTTTTGCAGAGGTGGGATGTGAAATTTGGCTACTTGTAATTTTTGACTTATAAAGAATCTTGATAGGCAAAGTAAAACTTAAAAAGTAATTTTTACCTAATCCATCAATTATATAGAAAATCCCACTTAGCTCTCTAAAATAACATTGCTTGGGGGCGCCTGCGTGGCTCAGTTGGTTAAGCGGCTGCCTTCAGCTCAGGTCATGATCCCAGGATCCTGGGATCGAGCCCCGTGTCGGGCTCCCTGCTCAGCAGGGAGCCTGCTTCTCCCTCTCCCTCTGCCTGCCTCTCTGCCTATCTGTGCTCTCTCTCTCTCTCTGTCAAATAAATAAATAAAATCTTTAAAAAAAATAAAAATAAGGGGATGCCCGGCTAGCTCAGCCGGTAGAGCATGAGACTCTTAAAAAAAATAAAAATAAAAAAATAAAATAACATTGGTCATAAGACTTTTTTTTTTTTTAAGATTTATTTATTTATTTACTTATTTGACAGAGACACAGCAAGAGAGGGAACACAAGCAGGGGGAGCGGGAGAAGGAGAAGCAGAAGCAGGCTTCCCGCGGAGCAGGGAGCCCGATGCGGGGCTCGATGCGGGGCTCGATCCCAGGACCCTGGGACCATGACCTGAGCTGAAGGCAGACACTTAATGACTGAGCCACCCAGGCGCCCCTAGCTAGTTTGTTCTACTGGACACTTCATATCATCAGTAAGTTAACTGAATCAGTCACTATATGAGTCTGATTTTTTTGTCCTTTTCAAAGTATTAAAAGTCTTATGACCAGGGGCGCCTGGGTAGCTCAGTCATTAAGCGTCTGCCTTCGGCTGGGGTCATGGTCCCAGGGTCCTGGGATGTAGCCCTGCATCCGGCTCCCTGCTCCGTTGGAAGCCTGCTTCTCCCTCTCCCACTTCCCCTGCTTGTGTTCCCTCTCTCGCTGGTCTCTCTCTGTCAAATAAATAAATAAAATCTTAAAAAAAAAAAAAAAAAAACCTAGCTAGGGTACAGTTACATGATGGAATAAGTGAAATAATATACTTACAAATAAAATATATACTGTATTTTGGTCTCCGGAGCTCTTGAATCAGATAATCCACATTCTCCTAGAAAGGAAACAACAAATAAATAATATGTAAGAATTGTTTAAGTGAAAAAATAATAAATACTGTTCATTAATTTATTTAAGTATTTACTGAGAGTCTACTGAGTGCTGAGGTCTAGATTTAAGTGTATGTTGTGGGGATGAGGGCTGAAGGTGAAAAAGAGATACATTAAATATAATGATCAGGAATCATCTATAATATTAATGAGCTGCATTACCTTGGCCAAATTAAGATTTAAAAATATTAAAAATACAAATGTTGAAGTATAACATAAAACTGAAAATAATTCTGCAAATTTGCCTCAGGCTGCTTATCTATAAATTATTCATCTAATCAATATTCTTAGATAGAATATCAAAATGCATCTAGTTCTTTAAAAACCAACATTCAAGAAAAAATACACTTAATTGTATTCACTTTGGCTTTTAACTTATTGGTACCTAAGACTGTACAATTGTAATGTTTGTAAAGTATTTGCAAACAGCAGGCTAAGACCTTTCATATAATTACATTATTTAAAAACAAAATATGGGGGCCCCTGGGTGGCTCATTCAGTTAAGCGTCTGACTTGTGATTCTGGCTCAGGTCACGATCTCATGGGTCATGGGATCAAGCCCAGGGTCAGGCTCCACACTCAGCGGGGAGTCTGCTTGGGGTTCTCTTTCTCCCTCTCCCTTTGCCCCTCCCCCCACTCATTTTTCTCTCAAATAAAATAAATAAATCTTAAAAAAAATAAAAATGAAATATGAAATTTAGAAGTAAAAAAAGTTGATTTTTATATGGTCAAAACATAAGAATTTCAATTACATAAGATCATAATGCAGGTTTTATCTATTTTTGATACTATTAACACATAGTTAAATTTCAATATGAATTTGGTCCCCAGTCTAAACATGATATGAAATACAGTTTTGAATGTTTAAAAAAATCATACATTTCCTAAAAGAACTAAAAATAATATAAGCAATACATATTGCTTGTTAAATGGGAAAAAAGTTTTTAAAATTGTCATTTAGATTAAAAAAATACATTAAAATTAACTTTACAACATAATCTTAAAGAAAAATCATTTTTAAAAAAGATTTATTTATTATTTGACAGCGAGAGAGACAGCAAGAGAGGGAACACAAGCAAAGGGAGTGTGAAAGGGAGAAGCAGGCTTCCTGCTGAGCAGGGAGCCTGATGCGGGGTTCAATTCCAGGACCCTGGGATCATGACCTGAGCTGAAGGCAGATGCTTAATGGCTGAGCCACCCAGGAGCCCCAAGAAAAATCATTTTTAAGAACACATTTTATATATATATACATATATATATATATATAAAGAGGTTCTCTAATGAAAATTATTAGGATATGATGGACTAGATGATCTCTAAGATCCCTCTCAGCACCAAACTTTCATGAGCTACAAACGTGAAAAACTGGAAATGACTGTAACACAGTATTAATGTATTCATTAATTCAGGAACTTTTTATTGAGGTCCACCATGTAGCAGGCACTGGAGACAAAACAGTGTGAAAAAACAGATACCATCTCTACTTTCATGGAGCTTACTGCTGGTAGTTGAGACAGATATTAATCAAACCATATAAAACTTCAACTACGACAAACAAAAGGGAGAAGAAGATGGTGCTGTACGTGCTTATAAGAGGGGGGTTTGACTTGGACAGCAAAACCAGGGAAGATTTGCGGGAGGAAGTAAAGAAGTTCCAAGCAGAGGGAAGCGCCTGCGCAAAGGTCCTGTGGCATGATGGAACAAAGTGAACTGAAAGATTAATGTGGCTAAGAGCAAAAGGGGGAATTGAAATAAGGCTGTAGGAATGACAGGAACTAGACCACACAGAACCACAATTAAGGAGTTTTGCCTTTAGCATAAAAACAATGAGAAGTCATTCAAGGATTTCAAGTGGGGGTGACATGATCAGATTTGTATTTTAGAAAAAATATAATACACAAGCATGATAAAAGAGTGCATTGGAGTTGAAGATCATGAATATAAAGAGAATATACAAAATAAGGTTAAAATAGTATAGGAGTTTTATAGGAGGACTCAAGCTAGATTTGGAAAATGATGGATGAAAATGGACAGAAGGCTAAAGAACCTTTAATTAGGGGAAGAGAACGAATAGAAAAGAGGAATGAGCATGTAGAGGGATGATAAAAAGGCACAGTTGGCAATAGTGGAGGAGCAGAGATTGGACATAGGAGGCTGGATACATAAAGGCAGACCAAACCAGCTAAAGAAGGGATTTAAGGACTGGGCTACTAAAGATTGATTTAATCATGGAAGTAAAATTGAGCCATTATATGTTCCTGTGCATAGATATGAATAAAATGATACAGACTCAAGATATTGGTATAGGTGCATAAGTATATAAGATTAAGCAGCAATGGTGTTCAGTGTGATAGGTATGGATGTTAATCCAGGAATTAAGTGATGTGGGTCTCTGCTAGGATAGTTAGTGGCTTGGGAAGTAGCTGGGAACCTAAAAGGCATCTTGGAGGAAAAACTGTAAGGAGTAAACTGAGATGTGGAAAGCAGGAGAATCAAGGTTATAACTCTGATGAACCAGGTTAATTATGATGCCATAAATGATAATACAAATTTATTTTGCTTTCTTTTTTTTTTTTTTTTAAGATTTTATTTATTTGACAGAGAGAGACACAGCGAGAGAGGGAACACAAGCAGGAGGAGTGGGAGAGGGAGAAGCAGGCTCCCCGCTGAGCAGGGAGCCCGATGCGGGGCTTGATCCCAGGACCCTGAGATCATGACCTGAGCCGAAGGCAGACGCTTAACGACTGAGCCACCCAGGCGCCCCTTATTTTGTTTTCTTAATGCTTTCATATCAGAGTGTTCTGTATTTGCCTGGGCAAATGACAGCTCAGTACGTACCTTCGTAGGACGAAGAAAACAAATTGCTTTCAGGTGTTTCATGATCTCTCGATTTTGAGAATCAATGCGTTCAAAAAGGTACACTTCCTTCTGAAGAATCTCTGATTGTGTGTATACCATACTCACTATGCCAGTCTGTAAAGAAAAAGATTTAACTAATATTATGCTAGTCAAAAATAATATAAACAATCAGCAACAACTAAGACTTAAAATTTTTTTCATTAATACCTAGCTGGATAATGTAAATATTAACATATGTAACATTTACTGAGCATCCAGAACATGTAGGTAATGTACCAGGATGAAAAGCATGTTCTCTCTGAACACAGACAATCCATAAATTTCAAAAAGAAATTTTTTCCATCACCTTAGAGTGTTTTTTTTTTTTAAATAAATCTGTGACCAACAAATAATAATCTGTTATCTCAGCTTGAGCACTAACAGCTTTATTTTAAAAACACAACGGTGACTGGAAATAAAAGTCTTCCAAATGTTCTGTCTCACATATTATTTCTTGCCAAAGACATTTAGAAAAGGACTTCTGATTCCAATAAATTGTTCCGGGTAGAAGAAAGCTCTGGTGGTAGTTAGAACCATTTACACTGAAAACCTGCTAGACAAGCTTTATACCACCTCTCAGTTCCACACAGAACTGACCCTCGCTTCAAAATCTTTAATTAAATACCAAATCTTACAGTGGAGTGGGAGTAGCTATTACAAGGGAGGGAGAGGTCCCTCACAAACAAAATACCGAGCAAAAGCAAACTCACCGTCTCTTTATCCATGAGGAGTACTTTCATACCCGGTCCGCTGTCCTCTATCATTTTGGAAACGTACTGTTTCACAGCAAAAACCACGTTCATGGTGGCGAATTGACAGGTTAACCCTACAGCCCTTCCCGCCCCCTTTTCTCTTGCTAAATTAACCCCCGGCCTTTTGGCCGGGTCTCAGCGGCTTCCTCCCCGCCCGGCTTCGGCTTCCGGAAGTCCGGGCAGCTCCTACGGTGCTGGGAGTTGTAGTTCCGCTGCGCGGAGCCGGCGACCGAGCCTCCCGGCTGAATGGAAACGTCCCGCTGAGACCCCCCCCACCGGGTCGCAACGCTCGGAAGTGATTCTCTACCCACGTCCAGCCTGGAGCTGTTTGAGGCCCGGACTCAGACCCCGGCGGGCCGTGGGTCCGGGGTGCCCCGGCTGCCCCCGAAAGCCTCTCCTGCTGGCTAGGGGAGAGACTAGCCGCTCGCGGCGTGGAGGAACTTGGCATCAGGCTGGCTTGGAGGCAAGAACGCAGAGTGTAGCCGTGGTCACTATTTGCCATTAACACTTTCTTGGGTGGCAAGTGAAGGATTAAGGGAAGAGAGCTGGCGTGATGGCTCCCGGCCGCTCGGAAAGGTCTAAGAAATGGTCGAGATTCGTCCTCCCCCGTTTCATCGTGTCATTGACAAGGCGAGGGCAGTACTCCTGCAAAGTGAGGCCCGAATTGGTTTTCTGAATGCCCTTGAGGGATGTTTTGGGAGCGGCCTCAGATCCGCTCCCCGGGAGGGCTGGGAGCTGAGTCGGCAGCGGGGACTCGCAGGGCGCGTGAGGGACCCCGGGTTTGGCGCCCCGGGCGACCGGACTCCGCGGGCTCCCGCTGAGCGGGTACGAGGGACCCGCGGCGCTGAAACTTTGGGCAGGAGCCCAGTTAGTCAGAAATGGGTAGGGGGCACGTATTCGGTGGGGCTAAAGCAAAGTAGCGTGGGGATTTTAAGGGAAAACTCACAAATTTTGATTTAAGAAACAACAAAAACTTAGCCACAAAATGAGTCTTAAAACCATCAACTTCTAAATGTTTGCATTTGTGTTTAATACTCCAAAGGTCTTCTCTCCTTTATGCCATTTCTCGAAAAGGAGGGGAAATGTTAGTTTTCCCACACCTTTACGTTAGGGAATTGAAAAATCAGGAAGATAATAAGAAACAACTGCAAGAAATCAGCAACTATAATTGCTTGTAAATATTTCCACGAAAATAGTGACCAGTGTTTGTTAGGGTCACTTTAATCAATAGATTCAACATTACCAAATCATTCTTTCGTTATATTTTAAGAAGTACACAATTAAAACTAGACCCAGAGCACGTTAACATTAAACTGGCTATTAAGATTACTTTATAGGGCGCCTGGGTGGCTCAGTTGGTTAAGCGACTGCCTTCAGCTCAGGTCATGATCCCGGGGTCCTGGGATCGAGCCCCGCGTTGGGCTCCCTGCTCCGCAGGAAGCCTGCTTCTCCCTCTCCCACTCCCCCTGCTTGTGTTCCCTCTCTCGCTGTGTCTCTCTCTGTCAAATAAATAAATAAAATCTTTAAAAAAAAAAGATTACTTTATAAAACTTTATATACAATTATCAGGTCCTTTAAGGGAGCTCAGAAGCCACCTATCATAGATTTTTGTCACCTCTGAAATTGTGAGGAATGTGTTTATTTTCTTTTCAATTTTTCTACCGTGTAAATAAAACTTCCCATTGGGCTTTTTATCAATTTTTGAATTATGTTTTGAAAGAAAAGTTATATGAAAATGCGAACTTTAAATGGATACACGTGAGAAAAATCTAATTTATATAAAATTCTATTATTAACTTAAAATGTTAAGATTTAAAATATATTAATATATTTAAAATACATTACAATTTAAAATACAGAACACAATGAACCAGTGAAATACCTGCAAATACTGTAAGTTATCAATATTTGAAAATTCACCTCATTTAGACTTCAGTATAAGATTGTTTTCCACTTTATGCATTTTTTAGAAAAAACAAGGAGAGAAAGTCTTTTCTATGAAATTTGTGCTTTTTTAGACAGTAATCAATATGTAAATAATACTTTTATTTATAGTTGGACAATTATAACATTTTAGAGGAGAAGGAAAATGCCTGTTTTGACAAGGCTTAGTAATTCACTCCATTGCCCAAGAAGTTCCATTGATGTCAGTGGCAGTGATATTTTGTACGTTGATAAGATGCAGAATGTAAACATTCTGTACAAAATAGTTATAATTTAAAGAATGCTGTGATAGTCCTAAAGTTTGCAAGCCTATTGTGAGAAATAAATGAAATAATGTGCAGAAAAAAATGTGCCTGGCACATACTAAGTGCTCAGTAAATAGCAACCTTATTTGTTTATTTTTAAAGATTTTATTTATTTGAGAGAGAGCACGAGTGCTAGGAGTGAGAGAGGGAGAAGCAGGCTCCCAGCTGAGCAGGGAGCCCACCTCGAGGGCTCTATCTCAGGACCCTAGGATCATGACCTGAGCCAAAGGCCCACGCTTAACCGACTGAGCCACCCAGGTGCCCCTCAGCTTTAATTATTTAAAATCAAAAGGTACAGAAACCTGGGTGACTCAGTCGGTTAAGCACCTGCCTTCGGCTCAGGTCATGATCTCGGAGTCCTGGAATCAAGTCCCATGTCCAGCTCCTCGCTCAGCGGGGAACAAGCTTCTCCCTCTGCCTGCCGCTTGCTGTGCTTGTGCTTGCTCTTTCTCTCTGGCAAATAAATAAATAAAATCTTTTTTAAAAAAATCAAAAGGTAGATATATCTTTTAGCTTATTTTTTACATCCAGTATATTTTATTCCTCTTTGACAAGAAAATCTTATAATCAATTTCAGAATCTGTAAACTACAGTTTCTGAATATGATTTCTATAATATGTTTATCTTGCATTACTATATGATAATAGAAGTGTCGATGGGAAGAATTGGGCTGCTCCTTCATAATTTGTAAACCATATATTTTTCACAGAGGTAAAACTTAGGAAAAATATGCTTCAAGTTCCTTCAGAGGCTTAGTGATTACCCAACCTCAAATCAAACAGTTTGTTAAGCTTTTGTCACAGTTGGTGGTTTAATACTGAACTTTATGGTAGCAAAAACAATGAATTGCTTTAAACCATTAAGTAAAAATTATTTGCATGAAGGGTTCTGTCTGCACATTCAGTAGTTTGGGTGGTTTCATCTTTCTGATGGTGATACTAACTTTGATCACTTGGTTAGGTGGTGTCTGTGGGTTTCTCCACTGTAAAACTATTTTTCTCCTTGTAATTAATATATGCAAATAGATAAAGGGGATTAAGAGGTAAAAACTTGCAGTTATAAAATAAACAAGTCACGGAGATGAAAAGTATAGCATAAAGAATATAGTCAACAATATCGTAATAATATTGTATGATGACAGACGGTGATTCTTATCGTTATGAGGGTTGAGGAATGTATAGAATTGTTGAATCAATATGTTGTACACCTGAAACTAATGCAACATTGTATGTTAATTATACTTCAATTTAAAAATGTATACCTAAAGCAAAAATAAATAAAAATATCACAGGGAGAGATTCCTTGATGTGCTGCAAATGTCCTATTTCTTCATTGTACTTGTTATACCTACTAATTTTAACTGGAATCCATTGATGGGTCTTGCCTGCAACCATTGGTGTTTACCTGATGGTAATTATTTTTCTCATTTCTTCTGCAGTTATTGTTTGGAATTCCTCTGTAAAAAAGAGCTATACTCTCCCCCCCCTTTTTTAAATTTATTCAATCATTTATTTATGTCAGACTCATGGATATTTAAGAAAATTACTTTTAAGTAGTAGGAAGGATATGTAGAGGTTGAGAGTGCAGCCTCTGAAATCAGGCAACCTGGTCTGGATTCTGCTGAATCCTGGCTGCAGGACTTTGGCAAGTTACATAACCACTCAGTGCCTCAGTTTCCTCATTTGTAGATGGAGAAAATAACATCTACCTCAGGCTGGGATGAGCATTAAGTGAGTTAATACGTGTAGTTGTTAGCCTAGCTTTAGTACTTTTTCTTCGTGAGTATTTTTAACGGTTGTAAGTTTTACTGTTTATAGGTTTCCCCACCTACAAACTGAGTATTAAAATACTTGACACACAGGGGCGCCTGGGTGGCTCAGTCGGTTAAGCATCTGCCTTTGGCTCAGGTCATGATCCCAGGGTCCTGGGATCGAGCCCCGCATCGGGCTCCCTGCTCATCCGGGAGCCAGCTTCTCCCTCTCCCTCTG
This sequence comes from Leptonychotes weddellii, assembly GCF_054177405.1. Taxonomy (NCBI): domain Eukaryota; kingdom Metazoa; phylum Chordata; class Mammalia; order Carnivora; family Phocidae; genus Leptonychotes; species Leptonychotes weddellii. The sequence continues at coordinate 94,354,174 of NC_138372.1, read as the reverse complement.
CCACTCCCCCTGCTTGTGATATCTCTCTCTCTCTCTAAAATAAAGAAATAAAATCTTTAAAAAAAATTACTTGACACACAAATGGTAGCTGTGCTTGTGGTGAGCATAGCATAAGGTATAGACATGTTGATTCACTATGTTGTTCACCTGAAAATAACGTGTGTCAACGATACTCCCATTAAAAAAAAAAAGGGAAGAACATCAGAGAAGAAAGAAATGAAGGTAAAATAGCAATGAACAAACAAATACATTTTCATGTGCTTGCCTCCCTGAGAAATTATTAAAATTCACTTCTGAAATGAATTCAGAATTGTAATGTTAATGAGATGCATAAGTTCTTATTTCAAAAAAAAGATTGAACTAGAATTTTGCTAAGATCTCTTTTATGATCATAATGCTGTTCTTGAGTTACTCTCTGTGTTAGAAACATAAATGACCATGAAATGTGATGAAATTATTTTTAACATTTAGATGTTTCAAGAGAATAGGCAAGCCATGTTAAGTAAGTATCAGAAAATACATGTTCTTATAAATCCTTAAATTTCTTAGTGGTAAAGGAATTTTAATTATATTTTTATATTGAAATAATTCCTTTAGAAATGGCTCATTATTGACTTGATCAAGCATTTGATCAGGATTACTTGTTTTTCTTCACTAGAAAGAATAGTGTTAAAAAATAAGATACAAAATATTTTGTTTATACATCTATTTGAAACAAATTTAATGTAGGAGTTTATTCAGGATTTCTCTTAATATATTTTTTAAAATTTTTATTTATTTATTAGTGGTGGAGGGGGCGAGGAGCAGAGGGAAAGGGACAATCTGACCCCACGCTGAGCCCGGAGCCCAACTCAGGGCTCAATCCCACGACCCTGAGATCATGACCTGAGCCAAAATCAAGAGCCCAGCGGTCAACTGACTGAGCCATCCAGGTGCCCTATATCGTAATAATATTAATAAATAAAAGCAATCACCTTTTTTTTTTTAATTTTTTTTTTTAAGATTTTATTTATTTGCAGGAGAGAGAATGAGAGACAGAGAGCATGAGAGGGAGGAGGGTCAGAGGGAGAAGCAGACTCCCTGCTGAGCAGGGAGCCTGATGTGGGACTCGATCCCAGGACTCCAGGATCATGACCTAAGCCGAAGGCAGTCGCTTAACCAACTGAGCCACCCAGGTGCCCAAAAGCAATCACCTTTTAATTAAAGCAATCACCTTTTACTGAGCTTTAACTATGTGCAGAGTCCTTTACAAATATCTCAGCTTTTGCAACTTTCCTTTGAGGTATTGTCTCTATGTTACAGAGAAACTGAGGTTCAGAGAAGTTGAATAACTTCTCTAAGGTGACACAGCAGCAAGTTGAGAGAAGCAACCTTTTTTTTTTAAGTTTTATTTTATTCAAGTAATCTCTACATCCCATGTAGGGCTCGAACTCACAACCCTGAGATCAAGAGTTTCATGCTCTTCTGACTGAGCCAGCCTGAAACCCCTAGAGAAGCATATCTTTTTCAGTAGGCATTTTACCACGTTTCTTTGTACATATCCTTTCTGTACATCCATTTTTAGAAAGTGGATTGTCATTTCTTTGAGGAGAGAGGTGGGGTTTTTTTTTTTTTTTCTATCCTTTTTCACCTAGTGCAGTCCTGTACACAGAAGATACCCAATGAATATTTAATGTTGGTGATACTCATTACTGGGCTAACTTCTACAATGGCATGTTAAGTAAAGTGTAGAGTTTTACATGGACAGTACAAAGAGATCAAAATACAGATCCAGATGATGTATGCCAATAATTTTATTGAATGATATGGAATAAACTCCGGGAAAAATATCATGGGTTTTCTTTCCAAATTCCCAGGTAAATTACAGGGATGTAGACTTAACTGTTCTGGTGCTCTAGTAACAAATGACATGACTTTTGTTTTGTTTTTTTTTTCTATCTGCTAGCAGTGATTAGAGAGAATTAACTTCATAAAATTGTTGATTAATTATTTACCTGAGAAAGCATCAGCTTTCAAAAAGCATTTAATTCAGCTTTGAATTTTTTCAGTACTCAGATAGAGGGCGCCCTTGGACCACCATGAAGGTATCAATAACTAAAGAGGCTCTTTAACATTTGATGCTGGCCCACTGAGTAATGGTTACATGACTGAGGGAGAATGTATTGTTTTGGTCAAAATAGATTAGAAGATGCTTTAATGTTGAGTTTAATCTGGTTTTGGCTTTAAATCTTATTGAATTGTTGCATAAATTGACTGCTTTCCAATTTTTTCATTTCTTAAGACACTAGGCAAAAGCTGTAAGGTTCAAGCCAACAAGCATTCAATTTGGGAGATTTGTTTGATAAATATAATGTCACATCGAAAATTTGAAGGGTGGAAATCTGATTATAACTTCTATTCATGTCTGATTGCAGTTGACAATAGGTCTGCCAATATGAACATGTATGTGTTAGACGATGTGCTGAGTACTTTTCTGTGCCTTATTCATACAAACAACTCAATGACATAAGTAGTGCTGTTACCTTCTATTTATTTATTTTTAAAGATTTTATTTATTTATTTGACAGAGAGAGAGAGAGCACAAGTAGGCAGAGTGGCAGGCAGAGGGAGAGGGAGAAGCAGGCTCTCCGCTGAGCAGGGAGCCAGATGTGGGGCTCGATCCCAGGACCCTGGGATCATGACCTGAGCCGAAGGCAGCCGCTCAACCGACTGAGCCACCCAGGCGCCCCTGTTACCTTCTTTTTAAAAAGGAGAAAATTGAAGCCTAGGGAGATTAAGAAGATTTCCACTAATAAGTGACAAAAGTGGAATTCAAATCTGGAGGTGTGAACACCAGAACCCATACTTCTAGCCAGAATGTTATACTAAAATGACAGTTTCCTCTGTTCATGGCACAAAATACACAATTAATGGTGAAATTGCGTTTTTTTTCCTCTTTAATTTCCCAATTATTATTGAAAGAATACAGCAACATTCAGACTCACCATGGCTTAATTTAGGAATAATTTTGGGAAATTAGACTTTATTTCCTGGTGATGTAGTAATTTAAATTCAGATGCTAAAGACCGATCAACTCCTGGTCAGAGGAACACTCAAGTTTGCCGTGATAGAATGAAAAGAACACTGAATTGAGAGCCAGGTAATCTGATTTTTAGTATATTTTACTACTAATATCTGAGTGAGCTTCAGAAATGATTTAAGCTCACTAGACCTCTGTCTTTTAAATGAAGGGAATGGACTAGAAAACTTCAGTTCATAAATCTGTGAGTTTTAGATTTTGCATATGGAAATCATTCTCTTTGTTTTGTATCTGCATACTGTACATGTCTTGTTCCATTTCTGGGGGCAGTATATTTATATAAATCTAATAATGCCATGCATCTACTTTAGCACTGGTATGAAGTCCCCCTCGCCCCCAAAGGTGCATCTATGGAAGCACCTAGTTCTCAACACTGGTTACTAGAGAATTTGTGGAGGGTATTCGTTCTTTCAACCAGCATTTACTGAACACCTACTATGTGTTAGCTATGAAATTTAGCATTGAACAAACAGACAAAATTCCTAACCTCATGAAGTTTACAATCTTAGGATAATCAGACAAAATAAGTAAAATTTATGGTAATTAGATGATGATAAGTTCTATAGAGAAAAACAAGACAGGTTTAAAAAAGGGACATGGTGGGTATAGGGATGTGAAGATTTGCAGTTATAAATAGGATGGTTAGGGAATCATTCACTGAAAAGTAGTCATTGAACGCAAACCTGAAGGAGGTGAAAGGAATAACCTATGTGGTCTCTAAATAAAGAAACTTCCAATGAAAAGGAAGAGCAATTGCAAAACCCCTGAGATGGAAGTGGCCTCTTCATCAAAGCGGAAAGTGGCCAGTGTAACTGGAGCCGAGACAGTGAGGGGCAAAGGTAGATAATGGGGAACAGTGTGTACAGGACCCTATTGTCAGGGCATCGACTTTTATGTTGAATGAGATGGAAGTCACTAGAGAGCTTTGAGGAGAGGATCAATTTGGCTGTTGGGTTGAGAATAAACTGCAGAGGGCAAAGGTAAAAAGCAGGGAGAGTAGTTAGGAGCATTTACAATAATCCAGGAGAGTGATAGGAGGTCTCAGCCAGGGAGATGGAGATAGTGAGGGAGTGGTTGGATCCCAGAGATCGTGACAGGATTAGCTGATGGTTTGGATAAAAGATATCTGAGACAGGAGTCCCAGGAAGATGCCAGGGTTTTAGCCTGAACAACTAGAAGGATGAAAGTGCCATTAACTGAGGAAAAGCAGCCTTTGCCCTTTCATTTCCACTGTTACCACATCACGCATGTGCCACACATCTAAAATGCTGCAATGGCCAACTTTTAGCTTCTTTCTTTTCCAATCCATCCTGTGTGCTGTAGGAATTAAGAACAGGTTGTTTAGATTGGGGGAAAAGTGAAGGCTAGATCAATATTCACAAGGTAAACATACTTTGCATTTTTTTAAAATTTAATTTAATTTTATTATGTTATGTTAGTCACCATACAGTACATCATTAGTTTTTGATGTATTGTTCCATGATTCATTGTTTGCCTATAACACCCAGTGCTCCATGCAATACGTGCCCTCCTTAATACCCATCACCGGGCTAACCCATGCCCCTGCCCCCCCTCCCCTCTAAAACCCTCAGTTTATTTCTCGGAGTCCATAGTCTCTCATGGTTCATCTTTCCCTCCAATTTCCCCCTCCACTTCATTTTTCCCTTCCTTCTCCTAATGTCCTCCATGCTATTCCTTATGTTCCACAAATAAGTGAAACCATATGATAATTGACTTTCTCTGACTGACTTATTTCACTTAGCATAATCTCCTCCAGTCCCGTCCATGTTGATGTAAAAGTTGGGTATTCATCCTTTCTGATGGCTGAGTAATATTCCAT
>NC_138372.1:94310334-94348755 GCF_054177405.1 Leptonychotes weddellii | reverse complement strand
GGGTAAATGCCCAGTAGTGCAATTGCTGGGTCATGGGGTAGCTCTATTTTTAATTTTTTGAGGAACCTCCACACTGTTTTCCAAAGTGGCTGTAGCAGCTTGCATTCCCACCAACAGTATAAGAGGGTTCCCCTTTCTCCACAACCTCTCCAACATTTGTTGTTTCTTGCCTTGTCAGTTTTTGCCATTCTAACTGGTGTAAGGTGGTATCTCAATGTGGTTTTGATTTGAATTTCCCTGATGGCTAATGATGATGAACATTTTTTCCCGTGTCTGTTAGCCATTTGTATGTCTTCTTTGGAGAAGTGTCTGTTCATGTCTTCTGCCCATTTTTTGACTTGATTATTTGTTTTTTGGGTGTTGAGTATGAGTTCTTTATAGATCTTGGATATCAGCCCTTTGTCTGTAGTGTCATTTGCAAATATCTTCTCCCATTCTGTGGGTTGCCTCTTTGTTTTGTTGACTGTTTCCTTTGCTGTGCAGAAGCTTTTTATCTTGATGAAGTCCCAAAAGTTCATTTTTGCTTTTGTTTCACTAGCTTTTGGAGATGTATCTTGAAAGAAGTTGCTGTGGCCGATGTCAAAGAGGTTACTTGCATTTATTGTTTTTCCATAATAGGGATTTGCCTTTGTATTGGATTGTTTTTGAAGTTGTTTTTAATGGTTCAATAAACTCAGAGTAGAACTACAAGCAATATAATTATTCCCTCTGCTTTATTAGAAATGCTTTTGTAATCATGTTAATTACATTACCTTATATCTCTTTGTAATTGATATTTATGCCTTCTGTAAGATAACTATAAAGCCTTTTTGTTCACATTTTTATATTCTTGAGGACTTGCCGTAGGATTGCAGGAAGTTTAAAAATTGGCAGTGGAGTGGATTTGTATTATTAGTCTGATCTTAATGTTGTAACATACTGATTATGCAAGATATATAATTAGTTTGCTTTTGTTATTTAACATATGCAGGACTGTAACAACACAAACCGGAGATGATATAAGGTACAAGAAGAAAGCACTTAAATTACTATCTGATCAAAACATTTAATTCTATGTCTCCAAAGGCAAAGGAAACAAAGGCAAAAAGGAACTATTGGGACTTCATCAAGATAAAAAGCTTTTGCACAGGAAAGGAAACAGTCCACAAACCCAAAAGACAACTGACAGAATGGGAGAAGATATTTGCAAATGTCTTATCAGATAAAGGGCTAGTATTCACGATATAAAGACTTATCCAACTCAACATCCAAAGAACAAATAATCCGATCAAGAAATGGGCAGAAGACATGAACAGACACTTCTCCAAAGAAGACATACAAATGGCCAATAGACACATGAAAAAATGCTCCACATCGCTTGCCATCAGGGAAATACAAATCAAAACCACAATGTGATACCACTTCACACCAGTCAGAATGGCTAAAATTAACAAGTCAGGAAATGACAAATGTTGGTGAGGATGCAGAGAAAGGGGAACCCTCCTACACTGTTGGTGGGAATGCAAGCTGGTACAGTCACTCTGGAAAACGGTATGGAGATTCCTCAAAAAATTGAAAATAGAGCTACCCTATGACCCAGCAATTGTACTACTGGGTATTTACCCCAAAGATAGTGATCCGAAGGGGCACCTGCACCCCAATGTTTATAGCAGCAATGTCCACAATAGCCTAACTATGGAAAGAGCCCAGATGTCCATCAACAGATGAATGGATAAAGAAGATGTGGCATACTACTCAGCCATCAAAAAAAAAAAAAGAAAGAAATCTTGCCATTTGCAATGACATGGATGGAACTAGAGGGTATTACGCTAAGTGAAATAAGTCAATCAGGGAAAGACAATTATATGATCTCACTCATATGTGGAATTTAAGAAACAAAACAGAGGATCATAGGGGAAGAGAGGAAAAAATAAAATAAGACGAAATCAGAGAGGGAGAGGAACCATAAGAGACTCTTAATCATAGGAAATAAACAGGGTTGCTGGAGGGGAGGGGAGTGGGGAATGGGTAACTGGGAGACGGACATTAAGGAGGGCATGTGATGTAATGAGTATAAGACTGATGAATCACTGACCTCTATCTCTGAAACCAGTAATACATTATATGTTGAGTTAAAAAAATAAAACATTTAATTCTAATATTAGCAGAATTCTCTAGAAAATTCACAATGCAATGCTTTTTTGTCTCCTTTCCCCTAAAATTTCCCTCAACTTTGGTATGTGTCTGTTGAATAATATTTCTAATTTTGAGAAGTTAGTTTAAAAACAAATAAAGTATTAATTTTTTTTCAATGAGAATTTGAAATCTGAATCTAAAAATCCTTGATGTTATTACTGATCCTCCTTGGCACTGCTGGATAATTTTCTGTTTAGGGATCTTGGCTACAACTACTACATAAATATAGTAATATATAATTTATCTATTTTGATACTGAGTTTCTTTTTTTTAATCAATTTAAAGGCACACAATGGAGGAACCATTTTCACAGGCTAATATATCTTGTCTCTGCTTCAAATTTTGTTTGTTTATTTATTTAAAGTTTTATTTAAGTAATCTCTACACCCAACATGGGGCTCAAACTCACCACCCCGATATCAAGAGTTGCAAACTCTTCTGACTGAGCCAGCTGGGTGCCCGGTCTGCTTCAAATTTTAAATTCGCATTTTTTCGCCTTTATGAAGATGGAAGGAGTAGATGAGTTATTTTATAGACAGATTGTAATACTGGGTTGTTATAAGTAGTTTTCTTTGCCACATATCCTTGACTTTCAGGTAAGCAATGAATGAGTTTATTTGGTCACTGCACACCTGATTTTGATAAGTTTTGTGTTTTTAACTCTTAGAATAGGATTAGCCATCACATATATGTACAGAAATATGATCTAAATTAAACCTTTAACAACTCTCAAATTGGAAAAAATATAATTGTGCGAGACTTATTTTTTCAGACCAATTTTTGTATATGTTGTATTAAACCACCAAGTGTATCTGGATCCTTCACTATGAAGAAACAGGCTTCCTGTATCATCTGGAAATGTTTAATGACTATAACTCTTATTGAGCTCATGAACCTAAAATTAGAGAATCTGAAGAATCCTAAGAGGTGGAAGGGAATGTAGAAATCATCTGGTCTGATGTAAGAGTCTCTCTTCATCTCTGACACAAAGTCATTTATTATCTGCTTAGATATGTCCAAAAAGGAGTGAACTCACTAATTCATAAGAAAGCTATTCCATTTTTGAAGAGTTCAAACTGTTAAAAATCTGTTTCTTATGTTAGAGCCAAGATCTGTCTCCGTCTAATTTTTACCCTTTGGACTTACCCTTTAAAAGCTATATGGGGGGGGGGGCGGTGCCTGGGTGACTCAGTCGGTTAAGTGGCCAGTGGCCAACTTTTGATTTTGGCTTGGGTCATGATCTCAGGTATGGAGCCCCGCGATGGGCAATGCACTCAGTGGAGAGTCTATTTGAGGATTCTGTCTCTCCCTCTCCCTCTGCCCCTGCCCCTGCTCTCTCTTTCTAAAATAAATAAATAAATCTTAAGAAAATAAAAGCTGTATGAAATACATTTAAAGTATCTTTCATAGGAGCAGCATCTCTTGTGTTCTTCCCACCAGGTCTTTTTTCTAGCTTTAAACATCCTAGCTTTGTTCAATATTCTTTATATGATGTGGTTCTTAAGGCCTTCGTACCTAGCTGACCTGCTCTGACCTTACTGAAGCTTACCAGGTATTCATGTAGAGCAATAGTTGCTCAACGTTAGTTGTGCTAGAATAGATGCACTTGGGATGCTTGTTAAAAATGGAGATTCTGACTTCATAGATCTGAGATGCAGCTCTGGAAACTTTACTTTTAATTAGTATCACAAAGTAATTCTGATGCAAAAGCCCTCTGGGCTTCCCTTTGAGAAATGTTGTTTCAAAATGTAGTACTAACATCTCTGAATTCCTTCCCCAAAGGCCTCAGCTGGTGACAAGGACAAATGTGTAAAATGACCCTTACAAGGCAGGGCAGGGTGAAATGAATGTGAGGTCCACAGGCTGGAGAGATGCTGATCTTTAGGCCAACAGATGGGGCAGGTCTTGGGAGTAGTTTGCCCCGAAGTGGGGGGAATGGTTCTCTGGGTGAAAATGAGTGTGAGGGGAGGGGTGGTAGGATATATACATATGCCATATATATATCTACTGCCAAAAAGAAGTAGCTAAAAAAAAAAACCCCACAATACTACCTGCTTGTAAGGTAAACAGAACTCTTATGATAAATAACTTTTGGGTTGAAAGAAAAGAAAAATTGAAATTAAAGACAACATGGAGAATATTACATAGCAAAGCCTAAAGCATAGAGAAAGTAGTATTAAAAAGAAAACATACAGCTTTAGAAATACTCCTAGGAAACATGAATTATCGATGTTAATCAATGAACCACACACTGAACTCAATAAGCTCGACGAAGAACATCAACAACAAACCTAAAAAAGCAGAGTGATGGAATGAAAAGAGATAGTGAAGTCGAAAACAATCAAAAGTATACTTGATCCATGTACCCAAACTGATTCTTGGAAAGACCAACAAAATAGACAAGCCTTGGGCAAGTCTCATGAAAAGAGAAAACAAGATGGAGAAGGAGAGAAAATACCAAAAAAACAACGTTGGTGATGGAAAGGGGACATAATCATGGAAACAGTGAAGACTTAAGAAGCATAAGAATTTACTGTGTACTGCTTTAGAGCAATACATTTTAAAATCTAAGCGAAACAGGAATTTCTGGGGAAATACAAGCCAAAAGTAACCCAAAAAAGAGGTCAAGAATCTAATAGCCCAATAACCATAGAAGCAGTTAGAAAGTAAAAGAAATGTATTTAAAATAGGAATAGTAAAAGGAATAGTAAAATAATGTACTTAAAATAGGAATAGTAAAAGAAATGTATTTAAAAGGAAAAGAGCACAATGATGTGAATATACTTTATTGAACTGTACACTTAAAGATGGTTGAGATGGTAAAATTTATTTATGTATTTTTTACCTCAATTGAAAAAATTTTTAAAGGAGAAGAAAAGACCCCAGCTCTCAGTGATTTTATGGGCAGGTTATAGAAAAGCCTTAAGAAAGAGATTAATTCATTTGTTACTTACACATTCCTACAGCATGGACAGTAAGGAAAAACTTGCAATATATTTCTATAAGGTTAACTTAACCAAGACAAAGAAAGGAAACACTAATTAGAATTAATAAGAGAGTGCAATAAAATGGCTCCATATAAGATAAACAAATCAACATCTTCTTGTACGCTAGCAATAACTAATGAAAAAATGTAATGGGAAAAAATTCCATTGATAAGAATAACAAGAGTATAAACCCAACAAGAAATATCTGACTTATATTAAAAATACTGTAAATATTTCGTGAAAGACAATTTAAGACATTTTGAATAAATGGTGGTGGAAAATTAACCAAAATATACCAGTGATCACGAAAATCTAAATGAATTAAACTCATGTGTTTGAAAACATCTTATTTTCTTTTACTTTCTTTCTTTTTTTTTTAAGATTTTATTTATTTATCAGAGAGAGAAAGACAGTGAGAGAGAAATAGAGAGCACAAGCAGGGGGAGTGGGAGAGGGAGAAGCAGGCCTCCCGCGGAGCAGAGAGCCCGATGTGGGGCTAGATCCCAGGACCCTGGGATCATGATCTGAGCTGAAGGCAGATGCTTAACCAACTGAGCCATCCAGCCATCCCTAAAACATGTTATTTTCATATTATATTTATATTATAAAAATATGTTTAAAAAATATTAACTTATGAGATTTTTAAAAAGAGCTATATGATGTTTACAATACATGTAAAATATAAAGATTTAAAAAAATAACAAAGAATGTTTCAAAGTAAAACTATAGGAAAATCTACAGCAGGCAAACACTAACCGAATTAAAAGCTATACAACTCGGGTGCCTGGGTGGCTCAGTTGTTAAGCGTCTGCCTTCAGCTCAGGTCATGATCCCAGGGTCCTGAGATCGAGTCCCACATCCTGCTCCCTGCTCAGTGCGAAGCCTGCTTCTCCCTCTCCTGCTCCCCCTGCTTGTGTTCCCTCTCTCGCTGTGTCTCTCTCTGTCAAATACATAAATGAAATCTTAAAAAAATAAATAAATAAAAGCTATACAACACATGCTAAGGCAAAAAGAATTAAGACCTCAACGTGAAAATAAGAAGTAAAACTTAAAATTTTGAGTTTGAGATGTGAAAGATCTGTTCTTAAACCAAAGATGAGTTCTTAAACCAAACACCGAAAGCACAAACTTAAAAGAAAAAGAAAGATTAATTTTACTACATTAAAATCCCATCCACTGGGGCGCCTGGGTGGCTCAGCTGGTTAAGTGTCTGCCTTCAGCTCAGGTCTTGATCCCAGGGTCCTGGGAACGAGCCCATGTCTGGCTCCCTGCTCCGCGGGAAGCCTGCTTCTCCCTCTCCTGCTCCTCCTGCTTGTGTTCCCTCTCTATCTCTCTCAAATAAATAAAATCTTTAAATAAAATAAAATAAAATCCCATCTACAACAAAAGCCCCATAAGCACAGGAAAAACGGCCACATACTAGAAGACACTTGCTAGGGGTATGTTTGGGGATTGTGTGTATGAGTTTACATCTGAAAGGGTTAGTATCCAGGATACCTAAAGTACCTTGTAAAACAGGTGGAATTTAAAATGGATAAATGTGTAGAATCTTCTGCTTAGTTTAGTTGACTCAGGATGGGGAATATCTGATTTATGAGCAATACTTAGATAAAGACCATGGGCTTCACTATGAGGCAATAATTTGATCTGGCTTACAAAAGAGAAGCAGATGCCAGCTTCAATCATAGTACGAGAAGAACACCGTCCAGAACTCTATTTTGTCCAGGCTATACCCAGCATATTGAGTTTTTCATAATTAGCGAATATTCAAGTAATTTTTTGACTAAAAAAAGGAAAATGTATGATGAGGTTTGAAATCGGACTGATAACGTGCCAAGTCTGCTAAAATAGATATTTATTATCCAACTTTCAAATTTTTGTTGCTGTTATCTTTTCTCCCATTTTATTTTTAGTATATGTGCTGCCGAAGCGAGCACTTCTCCCATTTTATTTGTTCTTGGAGGAATATGCCTTTATTGTCACTTTAGTGGCGTTTACACAAGGTAAACACTTGTGTTCAATCCACCATCTATAAACAGTCCTTTTCTTCAGATTAAGGAATGAGCAATAAGATAAACAACTTTTATTAAAAAGAAAAAGAGGGAGTGGCATTTTGTGCTACTTCTTGAATATTTTGAGATCTATCAGGGACAGCTAGCATGCTTTCTTAGGAACTGATCTGCAATATTATTTTCATTACATAAAATGTTGAGCTGACTGGGCCATATCTGACCTAATTTTTGCTAGCCCATATTTTCTCATATATGCTTGAAAATAGCCATAACTAAAGAAAGTCTTTTATTTAAAAATTAACTATTATATTTTGTGTCTATATGATGTATACGAGCAATAGAAAAGCAGTTCGTTCTTATTTTTAAAGGCCTGGACAGCAGTGTTTATGTTGCTTCTGTTTAAATCCTACCTGATGAATAATTCGATTCTAGGAAGGAATTAAAGACATATGAGCTCAAATTCTTCAGTTTTGTGGGTATTGTTAAATTGTTGCGGGACAAACGTTTGTTAGGTAAGATGAGTTAATGACTTTAATCAATATGAAAATCACCAAAGCATACCTTAATTTCATACTTTTTCTTACTGGATTCATTCCCTTGCGGATCATTCCATTAAAACAGTTTTTCTTATATTCACCGCAGCTTTATTTATGATCAACACAAAAATGATTGATTACATAATGATGGCTTTATTCCTTTGAATGTTGAACAGTCACAAAAGTTATAATGATGAACATAGTTACACGGTAAAGTTTCGCAAGAGAACAATAGATGAGCAAGTATCAGACAAAGATATTTCATGAGGGAGGCAGTGTGATGTCATAGAAAGACACCAACTTTGAACCCAAAGCAACCGAGGTCTCAATCTCAGGTTTACTACTACACCAATTGTGTGGCTTGACTCCCTAGACTTCAGTGTCCCCATCTGTCCAATGGGTATATTGTTAGCTGCTCTGCAAGTTTGTTGCGAAGATGTGAATTAAACCCCTACCTAGCACAGTCCTTGGCACACAGTGGTAATGTTAATTGAGCACCTACCACAATGGCAACCGTAAACCAGACTTAAACCTTAAAGGAAGATAGAACTATACACATATGATAGCCCAATGCTAAGGGTATAGTTGGCATGTTGTTCTTCTCTTTTCTAGAAACTGGAGCCACGGCAGCTGACTGTCCTGTGTTAGAGGATAATAGATGTTCTAAATGTCACTGTATTTTGCAAGTGAGGGTGCCCATGTCACTCACACTTGCACCCTGTGTTCTTCTCTCTGAGGCTCAGGCTTCAGAGATTCAGGCTGCCTTTTTCTCCCTGGATGCTCAATCCCTCCCAAGTCTAGCTCTGGACTGGAATACTCTGTTGCCCCATTGCTCATTCCTCCCAGGCCTTTTTCATTTTAAGGATGCTATTATAAACCACTTTGGGGAGTTACAAAAAACAAGCACTGAGAAATTACAAAGCACACAAAGATCTTAGAGGAGTGGCCTTTGACGTGGTAACTCAAAGGTGAAGCTCCCCGTTGTAAGCAGAATAATGCCACCCTCCCAAAAGATGACCACATAGGATTAGGATCCTTAGAACCTGTGAATATGTCGTGTTAGACGGTAAAGGAGAATTAAGGTTGCAGATGGAATTAAGGTTGCTCATCAGCTGACTCTAAGATATGAAAGAGTACTGGTGACTATAGTCAAAAATACTGCATTATATATTTGAAAGTTCCTAAGAGAGTAGATCTTAAAATTTCTTATTATGCGAAAAAAGTGTAACTATGTGAGGTGAGGGATGTTAACTAAACTTATTAGTTGACTTATATTGTGTAATCATTTTACAATGTATATGTATATCAAATCATTATTTTCTACACCTTAAACTAATACGTTATATGTCAGCTACATCTCAATAAAATCGGAAAAAGTAAAAATAAAATTTTTATAGTTAAAAAGAGATAGCAAGAATACTATCTACGTAGGCCCAATGTAATCACAAGGGTCCTTAAAATTGGATAAAAGAGGGAGAAGAGAGGGTCAGAGAAAGGTATGACAACATAAGCAGGGTCAGAGAGTTGCTTAAAACAATATTCTGGTATTAGAAAAAAGTGGCTTTTTAAAGAAAAGATTTCAGCTGCTAGAAAAGATTTTAGGAATGGTTCTGATGAAATATTTCCGATGAAATAACCAAAAAGTATGCGCTGAGTTAGTGTGTGATTTCTTTTTTTTAATTTATTTTTTTTAAAGATTTTATTTATTTATTTGAGAGAGAATGAGAGACAGAGAGCACGAGAGGGCAGAGGGCAGAGGGAGAAGCAGACCCCCCGCTGAGCAGGGAGCCCGATGCGGGACTCGATCCAGGGACTCCAGGATCATGACCTGAGCCGAAGGCAGTCGCCTAACCAACTGAGCCACCCAGGCGCCCTAGTGTGTGATTTCTTAAGCCAAATACTTTTGAACTAAGCAGTAAATAGAGTAATGGTCCCTGAGACCCTTTAAGGGGAGTTGCAAAGTTAAAAATCATTTTAAAAAAATTTTTAGGGCGCCTGGGTGGCTCAGTTGGTTAAGCGACTGCTTTCGGCTCAGGTCATGATCCTGGAGTCCCGGGATCAAGTCCCGCATCGGGCTCCCTGCTCAGCGGGGAGTCTGCTTCTCCCTCTGACCCTCCCCCCTCTCATGTGCTCTCTCTCTCTCTCATTCTCTCTGTCTCAAATAAATAAATAAAATCTTTAAAAAAAAATTTTTTAGACAGGATATGCCTTCTCCCCTCCCCCAGTCCCACTGATATTACATTGATGCAAAAGCAATGGTAGGTAAAACTGCTAGTCCCTTAACACAAATTAAGCAGTGGCACCAAACTATACTGCTCAGTGGTCATTGTATTCTTCACTGCCATCCACTTGTAAAAAGAAAGGGAGAAGGGAAAGAGAAAAAAAGAAGGAAGAAAGGAAAGAAAGAAGAAAAGGAAAGAAAGGAGGAGAGAAAAAAAGAAGGGAGGAAGGAAGGAAGGAATAAAAAACAGAAAGAGCAGTTTCACTTAAGACTGATCTTAATGAAGCAGAAGAAATTATTTTATTAAATGTTGATCCCTGGGTAGGTGTGTTTTTGACATTCTGGGGGATGAAATAAGAACACATAAACACTTCTGCTATATACCAAAGTGTGATGGTTGTCCTGTGGAAAAACATTCGTGCAGTTGCTTGAATTGTGACCTGAACTAGCTACTTTTTTGGCCATGGACGCCATTTTTACTTGAAAGAATGACTACTAATGAATCTATGGTTGAGACAGGTATATGGTGGATGTTTTCTTGAAAAGGAACAAAGTGAGCCTGCCACTTCAAGGTAAACAACTGACCAAATCTGTTGCCAATGATAAAATCTGGGCTTTGGAACGAATGTAGGAATTTTGGAAAAATTGTACTGTCATTGTGAACTTGACAGCTTCTTAATACTTGAAGATTTTCTAATCGGATCATAGTCATAAATATAATATCTTGCTATTATACAATGAAATGTGTTAACATTTGGAAGATCTGCATAATTCAGTGACCCAATATTTTTGAAAGGATCAATGCATGATGTTACAAAATAAGCATGAGTAAAAGATCTATTCAAAGAACAAGGTGGACTAATTTTTTTTTTAAGATTTATTTGTTTATTTTAGAGAGAGAGAGAGGGAGAGAAAGCAGGGGGAGGAACAGAGGGGAAGGGGGAGAATCCTTGATCTGACTCCCCGATAAGTGGGGAGCCCAAGGCGGGGCTTGATCCTGGGACCCTGAGATCATGACCTGAGCTGAAATCAAGAGTTGGATGCTTAACTGACTGAGCCACCCAGGTGCCCCTGGACTAATGGGTTTTAATGTAACAGTATGAAAAGTTCATTGATATGCTTTCAGATTCCACATTGCAACTAACCTTTTATTTTTTATTTATCTTTTTATATAGTAACTTTATTTTTTCTCTTTTTTAAATTATTATGTTCAATTAGCCAGCATATAGTATATCATTAGTTTTTGATGTAGTGTTCAGCGATTCATTAGTTTCATGTAACACCCAGTGCTCATCACCACACGTGCCCTCCTTAATACCCATCACACGGTCACCCCATCCTCCCACCCCCCTCCCTTCTGTAAACCTCAGTTTGGTTCCTGGAGTCCACTACTACTTGTTGGGATGCCTGGGTGGCTCAGATGGTTAAGCGTCTGCCTTCAACTTAGGTCATTATCCCAGGGTTCTGGGTTCTGGGACCAGCCCCACCCGGGGCTCCCTACTCAGTGGGGAGTCTGCTTCTCCCTCCCCCTACCCCCATGCTTTCTCTTACTCTCTCTCTCAAATTAATAAATAAAATCTTTAAAAAACCAAAAAACAAAAACCAAAACCCCTACTACTTGTTAAGTTTTGGGTTAGTGTCAAAGAAGAATATCCACAATTATTTGAAAAGGCCATTAAAATAGTCCTCCTCTTTCTAACTACATATCTTTGTGAAGCTGGAGGCTGGATTTTCTTCAAATATTTCAACCTTTTCAAAGAATATATCACAACAAATTGATTGTAGAAGCAGATATGACAGAAAATCCAGATATCTACTGTTAAGCCATATATTAAAGAGATTTGCCAAAATGTAAAATAATGCCATCCTCTTCCAATTTTTTATTTTTGAAAATATAATTATTTTTCTTAAAATCTATGTTAACATATAATGAATTTATTTTTAAATGAATTAATAGATAGTTTTAGAATATCGCAGTTTTGGGGCGCTCAGTGGGGAGTCTGCTTGAGGATTCTCTCTCTCCCTCTGCCCCTCTGCCCACCCACACTCGTACTCTCTCTCAAGTAAGTAAATTAATCTTAAAAAATAAAATATCTCAGTTTTAATTTTTAATATGGTAAATATCAATAGGTATTACCCTCCCAGTCAAAACTCTTTGGGGTTCTCAATAATTTTTTAATGTAAAGGGGTCCTGAGACCAAAAAGAGTGAGAGCCACCAGAACAGATGCTTTTATTGCATGTTGATCTTATGATGAAAGTTGCTAAAATAAGTTATGCTGTGAATCTTATTAATACGTTAAATCATGTTGACATTTTTTAAAGGCAGTTAAATAAATATAAAACAATAAAATTGCAGTGTTTAATATATGTTATTTCTGACAGGTCAAAGCCTACATTTATACTTATATTTTTGGCCTGCTCAAATGCCATAACAACCCCATAAAACTTATATAAAAACTCAAGAACTTGCATTCAAGCACTGGAAAACAGATTTCTAGATTATTCTGACAGAGTCCAATTATGCTAAAAGCCAGAGGGATGAGCCACTTCAAATGTTTGCAGAAATGATTTCTTTTTTTAAAGTAGCTCTGTCAGCTGGAGAACAGAAAAAGAACAAACTTGCTGAACGAGGTTGGGTTGGAGTAGGCCAGAACTCCCGTCTTAATTCTGAATTGGCATTCCGGCTGCAGCTAGGAGATGCCTAAGTGTGCGGGAGATCTATAGGGCTTTCATCTACATCAAACTCAAAGTGCTTACGTGAGTCATTTTTAAGTTCTAACTGCAAGTATGGTATGGATTATGACTTTAATGGATAGCAATGGACCTGTGAGATTTTGTGTTCATTATTATACTTCAACGGACTGCTTTGGTTACCTAATCTATGGATTGATCATGATACCTCTTGATCAAATCCCACGACATATTATCATCAGCACCAAACTGTGTATATGAAAGCCTTTTGAGAAATGAACAGTGTTAAATGAAAGATTTATTAATAATAATAATAATATGCTTAGAGACATTTTAGTATTGTGGTTTTGGACCTAGACTAGTCAAGCCTTAAATTCTGGCTTTGCCACTGACGATCGTGTAACTTGAAATAAGTTTCTTTAACCTACGTGACCCTCAGTCTTGTTTATTATAATACTTGTGATACTACTTATCTCATGGGTTACCGGGAGGATTAATGAAGTAAAGTGCTTATTACGTAATAAGCGTGCCTACCCGTAATAAAGTGTGCAGCAGATGACAGTTCCTGCAGTTATCAACTACAATAATAATTATACCAATGTTAATTTTATACCTTAATGATAGGGGTTAGCAGAGACTAAAGCTATCTCATATCTTATTCTGTTATTTACCATGAGCAAGTTCTTTGAGGCATAGAGTCACTTGGGTAATATTGAGTATCATTTGAGGACATAGCTAGGATTCCTATCTTCCCCCAACTATTTCACTTACTTGTCCAGATAGCAGGGAAAATATTGAAGTTTGATGGCTGAAGGAAAAAATATTTAGTCCTCAAAAAGGCCATATTTGAAAGATGCATATTATTGATTAGTAGACCTTTTCTGGGCAAAAGGTGATAATACCAGTATCCATAACTGTTCAAGGAAATGAGGCAGTGGAAATATAAAATAGTACAATATTTTGTCAGGCAATTTAGTAATATGTATAAATATCTTAAAAATATTCAAACTTTGACCCAGCATTCCTATCTTTCGGAAATTTTTTTAAGGAGAAAGGACCAAGATGTATAAGAAAGATTTGTATTTTTTTTGAAGATTTTATTTATTTATTTGACAGAGAGAGACACAGCAAGAGAGGGAACACAAGCAGGGGGAGTGGGAGAGGGAGAAGCAGGTTTCCCTCCGAGCAGGGAGCCAGATGTGGGGCTCGATCCCAGGACCCTGGGATCATGACCTGAGCCGAAGGTAGATGCTTAACGACTGAGCCACCCAGGTGCCCCAAGAAAAATTTGTATTTATGGATGTTCTTCACAGCATTATGTATAATAGTGAGATAGAAACAACAAGTTAAATGTGTAATAATAGAAATTACTTAAGTAAAATATAGCCTAGTCATAGAATGAAAAATTTTTGTAACTACTAAAAGTCATATTGGGGGTAAAAATCTCAAATGCCTTCAGGTGCTTAGCCAGCAAACCAAATATGCGATGTACCTGAGTATAAGATACTAGTGAGTGGGGGCGCCTGGGTGGCTCAGTTGGTTAAGCGACTGCCTTCGGCTCAGGTCATGATCCTGGAGTCCCTGGATCGAGTCCCGCATCGAGTCCCGCATCGGGCTCCCTGCTTGGCAGGGAGTCTGCTTCTCCCTCTGACCCTCCCCCCTCTCATGTGCTCTCTCTCATTCTCTCTCTCTCAAATAAATAAAATCTTTAAAAAAAAAAAAAAAAGATACTAGTGAGTGGTCTGCGTTAAACCAGAGAGTTCACGCTCCACTTGAAGGCACTAAAATTCAAATTATAAAACAACGCTATTCTGGTCAACAAAAGGCAAAGTCTGAATTCTGCACACAGGTTTAAAAGCTTGAAATAGCTACTGATGGAGAATATTAAAATGTGGGAAAATATACATAGTATCCTTTTTAATTTTCTTCCTTCCTTCCTTCCTTCCGTTCTTCTTCCTATTAAGTAGGCTCCATGCCCAGTGTGAAGCCCAACGCAGGGCTTGAACTCACAACCCTGAGATCAAGACCTGAGCTGAGATCAAAAGTAGGACACTTAACCGACTGAGCCATCCAGGTGCCCCTACATGCTATACTTTTAAGTGCCAAAAGCAAATAAGAAAAGTACAGGTAAAGGATGATTTCAATATTTTTTAAAGGTATGCGTGTTTATAGACATATCCCTTTCCTCTCCGTTGGTTGGTCTGTCTGATCTGTGTGGGAGTATATTTGTCAAAACAATAGTAGCAAACACTTACATAGACCTTACTACGTGCCAGGGATTGTTTTAAGCACCTTACACATGTTGACTCATTTAATCCTCAGAGCAATAATAGATACTATCACTACCCCCATTTTACAGATGCTAAAGCTGAGGCACAGAGAGGTTAAGTAATCTGTCCAAGGTCACACAGCTCAAAAGTAGCAGAGATGGGATTCAAACTGAGGCAGTAGAGTCATGCTATATTAAAACCAAAAAAGTTTGACTTGTTTGAAGTTTTTTTTGGTGTAGCTTTTATTTTCTTTATGTCTTTTTGGTGGTTAAAATTTTTCTATAATGAGGGGCACCTGGGTGGCTCAGTCGGGTAAGCGTCTGCCTTCAGCTCAGGTCATGATCCCAGGGTCCTGGGATCGAGCCCCACATCAGGTTCCTCGCTCAGCGGGGAAGCCTGCTTCTCCCTCTCCCTCTGCCTGCTGCTCCCCCTGCTTGTGCTCTCTCTTTGTCAAATAAATAAATAAAATATTTTTAAAAATTAAAAAAAAATTTTTTCTATAATGAGCATGTATCTTATAATCAGAAAAAGCACCATGTTTTATGAAAAGTGCACATTTATTGCCTAGGCTTGTGCTCCTTTTGGCTTCTCCAATTACTGTTCTCTATTAATGAAAATTAGTTTGTCTGATTTGCTACCTGAGACCTTAGGCCCTGAGGAAATAAAAAATAGGACAGGTGCATTTTATGGAGGTGGAAGGAAGAGCACGTCAGTAACAGGCTCTGTGGGACAGCGGAAGAGCATTGAGCCAGAAACAGCAAGACTAGGTTAATGAGTGCAATGAGGGTGGCTATCACCACAGACAAGTATTGTCTGGACCTGGCCCTATACCTCATTTAAAATATGATAATATTATTTAATATATTACTTTCATTGTCACATAATTTTTTTTTAAATTTATTAACAAATATTCATTAGATTCCTCCTTGCTAGGCACAAATGTGCAATGAAAAGTCATATAAGGAATCTGTAACTTAGTAAGGGAGATATGGGACTACTAGAATATGATCATTATCAGTAAAACGATATTGTGTACCTTGAGAAGTCAAAGTGGGGAGAGCTTAATTATTTTTTCCAGCTTTATTGAGCTATAATTGATATATAACATTGTGCAAATTTAAGGTATACAAGGTGGTGATTTGATACACATATATGTTGCAAAATGTTTGCCACAGTAACATTAGTTAACAGCTCCCCCACCTCACATAATCACCATTTGTGCATATGGTAAGAATATTGAAAATCTACTCTCTTGATGACTTTCAAATATATAATACAGTATTGGTGTTTTTTTTTTTTTTTAAGATTTTGGTTGTTTATTTGAGAGAGAGAGAGAGAGAGACAGAGCACTGATGGGGGGTGGCGGTGGTGGGGGGCAACAGCAGAGGGAGAAGCCGGCTCCCCGCTGAGCAGGGAGCCCGATGTGGGCTCGATCCTGGGACTCCAGGATCATGACCTGAGTGGAAGGTAGACGCTTAACTGACTGAGCCACCCAGGCATCCCAATATAATACAGTATTGTTGACTATAGTCACCATGCTATACATTAGATCCCCAGGGGGAACTTCATTTATCCCAAAAGTCTTTGACCCTCTGCCAGGTGTTAAACACTATTCTAAGTACTGGGAAGATAGCAAATGATGAGACAAACACAATTCCCCTGACCTCAGAGTGTTTACATTCCAACATTGAAGACAGAGAAGTAATTATAACATAGTCTTGAGTAAAGGAAGAAAAGAGTAAAAGAAAAAGAAAGAAAACGCCCCAGCTCACATTATAATCTGGCAAAGCCAGGATACATAAAAACGTACTAATTAGCCCCACAAAAGAATATTATAGGTCATTCTTAACTAATGAACACATGTGTAAAATCTGAAATATTAGCAAATTAAATCAGTGGTGTAGTCAAAGACTCATCATGACCAATGAGATGTATTCCAGGTTTATAGAATGGTTTGATATTAGAAAGTCTATACATAGAATTCAATAGATTAATATACTAAAGAGGGAAAGATCATTTTAAGAGATGGATAAAAAGGATTTGATAAAATGCAATGTCACTCTTGAATAAATAATAAAAATCCTTAGCAAAAAAGGAATAGAGAGAAAATTTCTTAACTCGATAAAGAGTTCTTAATGTAGAAGCAGACATTATACTTAATGGTACAACTTTAGAAGAATTTCTGGTCAGGGGAATTCATCACCACTAATTCAACATTTATTAGAAGTCAAACTGATGCAATAATGTGAGAACAATAAAAGATATACAGACTGGAAAAAGAGAATTGTCTTTATCTGAAGATGACCTGATGATCCACATAGAAAAGAAAACAAATGGGCAAACTATTGAAACCAATCAGAGCAGGCTGACAAGATCAACGTACAAAAATAATGTTTCTCTATACCAGTAGTAACCACTTGGAAAATGAAATAGTAAAAAAATTCCTTTCCCACCAGACATAAAGTATAATATAATAGTCTAATCTAATAGTCTAAATCTACATAATCTAATAATTAAATGAGCAGTAACCACTATGTTCACTTAAAAAAACTACATAAATTAACAATAGTTAAGAATTAAACAAGGGTGACAATTATAGATGCTGCAAATGTTGGTGGCCTTTTGCTAGAGCAGTTCCCACGACCCGGTGGGAATGGAAGCCAAATTTAAGTGGGTTGCATGGTTAATGGAAGTTGAAGAAGTGGAGACAAGAGATGGGGTGTACACTTTGAGAGGCTTGGCTGTGAAGGAGATGCAGGGTCCAGTGAATGTTTTGTGAGGCTGGTTTTGGTTTTGTTTGCTTTTAGATGAGGGTGATACGGGCTGCATGGAGGGATCCAGGAAAGAGAGAGAAATGAAAAGTATAGAAGACAGAAGAGAAATGGAATACTAATAGTAAAAGTTCCCTGAGGAGTCAGCAGGGGATGGGACTTTGTACAATAGCAGGGGCAGGGATTAGGGGGATTAACCTTGAATAGAAGGGGCATTTCCTCTAAGCCCAGAGGGAAAGGGTTTTAACCAGAAACTTGTGGAAGATGAGGATGGATTCAGTGGTACGTAGGCTTATAGGTGCAGGGTCTGGAGGTTAGGGAAATGCCTTCCACTCACACCAAGGCCTCAGTTTCCTCTGTGAAGTGGGCAGTTTGGTCATCTGAGAAGGAGGAAGTGGTTATAAAGGGAAGATGGTGGTGAGTGTTGGGCATAGAGACTGAAGGAATCAGAGAAGCTTTTTAACTTTAAGTTGATATTTAAATTTTTATATTGGCATGGTCCACAGGCGTAATTTTCTCCCATCGTGCTTAGAATGTAGTGGCAAGGAAACCAGCTTTTAGGGATTACATATAAAATAAAGATAAGAGGGAGCTAGTGCACAAACAATTTCATTATGGGACCCAGTCTCCCTGGAAAGAAAGTGTTGCCGAGAAAAGTCAGATGGACTCAGAGGAAATGAAGACATCTAGAACATGAGACGGTTCTGATGGCAAAGGACAGGTGTGGAGAGTACAGGGGTGAAATAGCTGGAGGAATAGATTGCTGCAGGCTGTGGATTACTAGACTTTAAGACCTCAGAGATGACAATGTGCTATAGTAAAAAGAGCATTGGCTTTGGAGAACCCACTGTGGCGTCCTTGCTATATGGTTGAGGATAAGTTACTTAAATCTCTCTGATCCCTGTTTCATTATATGAAAAATGGGAAGCCAGGAGAATGTTACCACCCAATCCCCAGAGACTATGGAGCCTGAAAGAATGAACAACCTCTGCTGCAGGCAGCTGCAAATAAATATGTTCTTAGATTTGCTGTGGGTTCGGGGCGCCTGGGTGGCTCAGTTGGTTAAGCGACTGCCTTCGGCTCAGGTCATGATCCTGGAGTCCCTGGATCGGGTCCCGCATCGGGCACCCTGCTCGGCGGGGAGTCTGCTTCTCCCTCTGACCCTCCCCCCACCATGCTCTCTCTCTCTCTCATTCTGTCTCAAATAAATAAATAAAATCTTAAAAAAAAAAAAAAAGATTTGCTGTGGGTTCAACTACTGAAACTTCTGGAATCTTTAGTAAGTTCATTCATAAGCTATTGGTAGTACAAATCTAAAGCAACCTTGAGGGACGCCTGGGTGGCTCAGTCGGTTAAGCATCTGCCTTCAGCTCAGGTCATGATCCCAGGGTCTTGGGATCAGGCCCACGTCGGACTCCTTGCTCAGAAGAGAGTCTGCTTCTCCCTCTCTCTTTGCCCCTCTCCCTCTGCCCCTCCCCCTGCTAATTATCTCTCTCTCTCAAATAAATAAATAAAATCTTTTTAAAAAAAATAAAGCAATCTTGAGGGGCGCCTGGGTGGCTCAGTCGTTAACCGTCTGCCTTTGGCTCAGGTCATAATCCCAGGGTCCGGGGATCAAGCCCCGCATCGGGCTCCCTGCTCAGTGGGGAGCCTGCTTCTCCCTCTCCTGCCTGCCGCTGCCCCTGCTTGTGCTCTCTCTCCGTCGGATGAATAAATAAAATCTTTAAAAAAAAATAAAACAATTAACTCTTTGGGGCAAAATGGTTGTATATAGCTAATTTAGTGAAAACATGAATATTTTTGAATATTACCTGCTACCTAATAAATTAATAGATTTTTCCCATCTCAAGGAATTCAATGTCAAGCTATGGTTTTGTGATTTGGACATTGACATATTATTTTGGCTACTTCAGAAAGCTTTTTTTTTTTTTTTAAAGATTTTATTAAGATTTATCATGACCTGAGCTGAAGACAGATACTTAACCGACTGAGCCACTCAGGCGGCCTGCTTTTTTCTTTCCATACAGGAAATTGTATGGAAATGTGTCTGGGAAATTCTTTTGGTTTTAGCTAATTAATCATCTTAATAATTTGAACTCACCAAAGTAGTTGAAGAAATTTCTTTACTTTTCGACTTGAAATTTCCCATGATAGAATAGAATAGCATAAGCATAGAATTTATATATTTCATAAGGAAGTAATAAAGAAAAGAAATATTTCCAACTTGGAATTTTAAGAGAATGCACTTTTTCTTGGCCTTTATCCTTTTAGCACTAAAGGATACGGTAGAGTAGCCAATTAGCCAATTATTACAAGGAATCTTCTGTGATAAATGAAGTTGGAAATGTTGAGCTGATCACTCTACTTTTGTGCTATGGCTTACCTATTACATGTATCTATGGTATTATAATTATTTATTTCCTCTCTGCCTCCCCTTCAGAGGATGAACACCTTAAAGTCAGGGATAATGACCTAATCTTGTACCCCCAGAACCTAGCTAACGGGGGTGCCTATCACATACAGGAGGCACTCAATATGATACAATACATTTGATTTACAATACAATATATTTGGTTTGCTTATCTGAAGCGTGAAAGTTAAAGATTATTTAAAGCAGGAGCACATCACATGATTAATGGCATACACTGGTTATATACATAGTATAGCTTTGTCTAGAAATTTAAAAAAATTCGTATCTTTAAATAAATTAAAAATATTAATATACTTCTGATTGCAAATTACAGAAATCCCAATGGAATGAACTTAAGCAAAAAAGGGGGATGTATTGGCTCATATTGCCAAACTACAGAAAGGGTGGGAGTAGAGTGTTCTAGATAGATGACCGGCTCCAAGAGCATTGGGATCATCTGGAATCTCCTCATTTCTTTCTCATCACTTCTCACCTCTGCTTCTCTCTCTGTCTTAGCTTTAATCTTTTAAGTTACTGTCAACATATTTCAACCATAGCCTTAAGTAGCCCCGAGCTTATACCCTCAGGACCTCATAGCCTCAGAAAAATCCAGTCAGGGGCGCCTGGGTGGCTCAGTTGGTTAAGCGACTGCCTTCGGCTCAGGTCATGATCCTGGAGTCCCGGGATCGAGTCCCACATCGGGCTCCCTGCTCAGCGAGGAGCCTGCTTCTCCCTCTGACCCTCCCCCCTCTCATGTACTCTCTCTCATTCTCGCTCTCTCAAATAAATAAATAAATCTTTAAAAAAAGAAAAATCCAGTCAGAAAATCCCAGGGAGGGGCTCTGACAGGTCAAATTTGGGTTATGTGTCATCTTTGCACTAATCACGGAGGTCAAGGTGGATGAGATGTTATGTTTGAAACAATCTGGGTCAGGAGCTCATCTCTGTGACCAAGGAAGTGGAATACTGTTATTTGCATGTCTCTCCAAAATCACAGGGTTGCAGTAGGAAAGAGAAATGTCTCCAAAGAAAACAAGTACTGTTATAGTCAGACAAAACAAAAAATATTCATTGCACGGCTGATAACCTATATTGCTAGCTTTCTTCTACTATTCCTTCTGCCCTCTTAGTAAAATAATCTCTCATTTTAATTTGGCAAATGGCCACCCAGAATAAATCATATATTTATAAGCTTTCTTTGCAGCTGGATGTGGTCATGTGACCAAATTCTGACCAATGATGAAAAACAGAAATGTTGTGTGCAACTTCAAGGAGGTGTTCTAAAAGGAGGGAACAGGTACTTCTTCATTCCCTCCACCTCCCTTTGAAGAACACTGGAAGCAGTACCAGTTCTCACTCAAAGCCACTCTTGCTTCAGAGCTCTCCAGATCCCTTTGCAGCCCTATAAATAGACTCTCCCAGCTTTGCTTCCCCTATACTGTTCCCCTATACATGAACATGAGCTCTTGACCACATCTCCTTCTCCAACCATATAATTCTTTTTGAGAGAGAGAGAGAGCGCGCGTGCGTGTGCAGGCGTGAGGGCGCGAGTGGTGGGGGAGGGGCAGAGGGAGAGGAAGAGAGAGAATCTTAAGCAGGCTCCACACCAAGCCTGGAGCCCAACCTGGGGTTTGATCTCAGGATCCTGGACGCTTAACTGACTGAGGTACCAGGTGCCCCGTCCAACCATATAATTCTTACGGAGGCTTCCATGTTCTTATATAACTCTATTTCTCTGGCCACAGTTGTTGGTCTAGGGCTGGACACCTGACCTAAACATAATAATTCTCCATTCCCCACATGACATAATTCAATGGTCTGGCAATGGTCACTTGACCCAATATGGTCCAATCAGAGCCCTTCCTCCAGATTTTTAACTTGGACATGGAAAGCTGGTCTCAGGTGCTCTCTGGTGGAGAACATTGTGAGATGTGAGGCTCTGGAGTTGTTATTACCTCTTGTGTGAAAGAAGCCAGTCTGTAGTGGGTGAGAATAAAGCTCAAATGTGGGAAGAAGTCATGATGAAGCCTGGAAAGGATTCTGGAAATATTTCAGTCTTTGGTTTCAGTCAGTCGCTTCTTCATGAGGTCACTCATATGTAGAGATTTCCCTCAATTATAGAAATTTGTTCTCAAATATCTATATTTATGTCTTTACAATTCTTGTCATATAATGTCATTCAGGCTAACTCCTAAAAGATCAAGAATAATTTTTCTAGCTTTTGTGAAGAGCATGGAAAACAGCATATAGATCAATGTCTCTAACCTCTTTAGTGTTCTTCATCAAGCCATCTGTTCCTAGGCTTTATCACCTTGTACTCAAATCCCTTATCCTCTTTACTGTTCTCTTCCTATTTAAGCTAATGTCCCCTCATAAGCCTGTGAGATCCTTTATTCCCCAAAGTGCAGAGGCAATAATCAGGGACAAGCTCCTGCCAGAAAGACTGTTACCTCAGGCATTATAATTTGCCCTGGTCTCATCCTTAACAACAAAAGTGAAAATGGCTCTATTTGAAGGGGCTTCGGTGCTTAGAAAAGCTAAGCAGGTACTAGATTTAACTTGTAGAATGGAATATTTATTCCATTGCTCGAAAAGTGCTTTTGTTAATATGCTACATAATGGTGCTCCATTGAGAAATAATTGCCTTTCATATCCCTGGCACTGAGCACTAACTGATGTGTCAAAGCTAGGAAGGAATAGAAACTACTATAACATTGTGTGTCAACCATACTTCAATTTAAAAAAGTTAGGAAGGAATAGTATTTCTCTCAGCTAAAGAAGTTAAATTCTGTCTTCACTCACTAACACGTGTAGGAAAAAGTAGGAAATGTTGATGTCACTCGGTCTGGTCACTATACCTTTTCATATTTAAAGTCAATACTTCCTGATTGTGCTTTCAGAACGGAGACCAGGAAAGAGGAATTTCTCTGTCTTTTCTAGTTCCCCACTGCCGGCTGTCATTTAATTGTGGTAAATCTCATGCCACAACAATGGCCAACAATAAAATCTTATTAGATGCTAATGTTCTTAGCTGTGGCTTCTGTTCCCACAGCTGCTGCTACCGATGAAAATGTTCTGGTCTTTCAGAGAAGAGACTCCTGACTCTTTAGTAACAGACCACCTTGAGGTGTTTCTTTTTTCTTTTGGGTTCTTCAAAGTATATACCATTGGACATAAGATGAATCTAGTGAGATACCAGAGAGCTGAGTAAAACTGAGGGTAAATGGAGAGTGACTCCTAAATGACTCGCCCAGAGGATAGACTCTCCCATCTGTCGTTAGTGGTTTGCAGTCTGTTTTAGAGCCCTGGTGATAAGATGTCATTATATGGCCTGTGGTGTCTCTTTATGCCCACAAGTCTACTGTCTGCACTTCCATGAGCTTTGTTTGAGGTGATGTACTGTGGCTGGTCTGAGAACCACGTGAGGTACGTGCTCTGCTCATGCGAGCCCGTGTGGATGCAGCTCTTCTAGACCATCCTCGTTACCAAGGGCAGAGCTGTTCCCTCAGCTAGATCAGTTAGGTGCCTTTCAGACTCAGGCATGCGACTTAATAGCATTTGTCACAGGTGAAGACTGTGGGCTAACCCTGACTCATTACTTTCATTCTGAGTTCCAGACTCAGGCTGGGAAGCAGAAAGAATAATAAAAAGAGAGGGGGTGGGGGTAGGGGGAGAGAGAGAGCCTAGATTTTTCTTCATTTTTGAATAAGAAATTGTTGTTGCTAAATGACTGGGTTAGATGGTGTATTTGGTGGCAAGGGAAAGGTCTGGAGAAATCACTCTGTCTGTAATGTTGGTGAATTATAAATGTCCACATTCACACCTTTGTCTCCCTTCTGCCTCTCTTGGAGAAAAGCTGAGTTTGCTGACAATATGCCTATTTTAATAAATCTTACATATTTTTCAGAAGTATTATCGACTAATTAATAGATTGATTTCATCATCTGAAAAGTATTCATTGAACACCAGAGTCTGAATTCCACCAGGCTGGTGCCATCATGTGCTCTTTTCACTAAACCTGACCTGGGCTTAGTCCATGTTTGCTTATCCCATAAAAGGGAGCTCTGGGATTCAGTAAACTCAGTACAATGAGTAAGGCAGGTATGAGGTGAAAGGGTCCAGTGCTACAGAATGAAATAGACTGGGCTCCTGACCTCTGATGTCATCTTCTATTTTTGGCTCTGAATTTGACCCTCAGACTTAATGACAAGAGTTTGCTTCTCTAGATTAATACTTAACCCCTGCCACACCTCTCCAAATAGAGTTTTATGCTCACCCTCTGGCTCCATTCCCTGCCCACTGCCGTGAGTAAATACCTTACTCGGGTCCTCCCTGCCCCTAGGACCCTGCCTGAGCCTGGCCTGCCTTCCTCCTCACCCCCCTTGGAAAAAAACCAGACACTGAAAGCCTTCACAATACACTACTTGATATAGCAAAATGGAACATGTTTCCTATTAAAGTATATGACCCAAAGGGGGAAAAAGAATCTGAAATACTTAAAAAAAATTGTTAGGGTTTTTTTTTTTTTCCTTTTGAGAGAAAGGAATATAAAAGAGTCAATTCATTTGCTATTGAATAAAAAAATCTTTTAAACTATGTACTTGGGGCGCCTGGGTAGCTCAGTCGGTTAAGCATCCCACTCTTGATTTCAGCTCTGGTCATGATCTCAGGGTCCTGGGATTGAGCCCCTGACAGGCTCGGCACTCAGCCGGGAGTCGGCCCGAGGATTCTCTCTCTACCTCTGCTCCTCCCACTGTGCGCGCACGTGTTCTCTCTCTCTCTCTCAAATTAATAAATAAATCTTAAAAAATATGAACTATGTACTTAAAAACTATATTAATTTTTATTTATTAGGAGACCTGCTAATGGAGGTGGGAGGAGGGAGACTGAGGCCACGCTGGGGAGAAGAGGTGGAAGGAGCAGCCCCAGCGGACACCAGAGCTCCGCCAGATAAGGCAGCTAGAGGCCAGGAGCCACACCCTTGTTGGAATCTAGGAAATCAAGTGCCAATAATTATTTTGTCACACCAAGCATTTTTAGGAAAAGTGTGATCTTTAGATACAGATAATTATTTGATAGGGGTCTACTTGGTTTTAGAGAAAATTTTCCAGGTAAATCAGTAGCTGTAAATAAAAATCTAGGTTTGTAGTCAAGGCTTTTATTTTTTATTTTTTTATTTTTTTTAAATTTTATTTATTTGACAGAGAGAGAGATAAGCGGGAGCAGGAACACAAGCAGGGGGAGCGGGAGAAGGAGAAGCAGGCTTCCCGCTGAGTAGGGAGCCTGATGCAGGGCTCGATCCCAGGACCCTGGGATCATGACTTGAGCCGAAGGCAGACATTTAACGACTGAGCCACCCAGGCGCCCTGTACTCAAGGCTTTTAATCAATAGCAGAGAAGAATATTTTTCTTTTTTTTTTAATTTGATGGTCCAATTGATTTTATTAAGTGATTCATGAATCGGGCAGCATCCCATCTCGCAAGTAGAGGGGAGCTCCCACATATTTTTCCTTAAATATATAGTTCTCTAATTCCAAGCCCTTTTTATTTTAAATAGGCCCACCTCTGACATTTGTGGGGCTTGGGGCAAGAGTATAAATAGAGACCCCATATACCGTATGTCTAAATATTTAAAAGCTAACAAGTTGTTAGATAAAATATGTTTTATCCTGCCTTGACAAATATATTTTCATAATAACTTGGAAGGCCAGGTTCAAATTTAGAATTATCGGACTCCTGGGGTTGCAGCCTGGAATATGGCAGTGTGGGGTGAGCCGGCCCATTGCTGATAATGTGCACCCTCAGGAATCCAGACCCAGGGAAGAGGCCCTGGAAGCTGGCTCAGAATATTTGGACCGGGAATTCCAGACTCCCAGGTATCCAGAGGGTGCTCTAGAAAGGGTTCCTGGCCTCGGATGTGCCTGTCTTCAGATTCTATAGACTTCTCATCCTATGGGGAGAGAGAAGGCCAGAAGAAGGTCAGAATGGTGCCCTTTCAAGTTCATGGCTCAGAGTAGAGAGGCCCCTTGCATGAGCCTGAAGGTGGTATGATCTGTCACCTGGGAATCACCCTTTATAATTTCTACTTTACTACTAATCCCCTGTCCTTGTCTTTTGCCTCTTTTCTGGTCTATTGTCTCCACTCCGAACACACAGAAGCTGCCTATTGTTCTGCTCAGATACTAGTTTTACTAAATAGGACACAAGGATGGTGTCTTCCATTATTTCTCTCTTTGATTCCAATTCCCTCTCCTAATTATCTGGGACCTTTCTTATTAGCAAAGTTTACCCATGGGAGGCCGGTCACGGAAGAAAGAGCGTGGGTGGCAGTAAGTCTTGGGAAGAGACACGGTGCTTTCTTGTTACCGAGGAGAAGGCCTTCGGAACTGTTCTCGGGGTTTGTGGCAGATTCCAGCCCTTGGGCTGGGGGACAGTGTCCCAGCAGCATTCCCACTGGAAGGGAGAACACTGCTTGCTGCCCACAACTGGGGGACCAGAAACTGCATGATGGACCAGGCCTCTGAGCAGACCATTTTAAATGAAAGGAAAATGAAAAATGAATGTCAACACCATCATCACAGAAGTATTTATTTGGTGGGCACAGAGCACCACACAGGGCCCCTGTCAAACTCACAGGGAGAGAGAGTAAAAAGGGAATACATACCTCTCATCAAATTGTACCCAGGATGGTGTGAAGGTTCTGGTGAGATTCAGACGAGATCGGGCGCGTTCAGGGTGGTATGGCCGTAGACTCTGGTGAGATTCAAAGGAAACTGCCTGAAGCCCATTCTCCTGCAGGGTTAAGAGCCCCCTCCTCCACTTCAGGGATTCTGGGGGTGGGGGGACGTGGGCCTTGTGCTTTTCCTTGTTACTGATTGGGTCAATGGGTGTATCATTTCATGGTCCCTACTGTGCAATTGCTCTCTTGGCATCACATTGCCCCAAGATGTAAAACAACTTCTTTCATTTTCCCCAGAAAATACTCTTCACGTGGGATATTAGCATATGTGTTAGGCTTTGCTGAAGGCTTGGAGGCAATGGGGAAGTTTTATATTGTTGTATTGCTTGGTCCTTTCTTTCCCGTTAAAGACTCCTCATTTTCCTGACCATGGGGCTTCCCTTTTATAATTTGATTTTCCTTATTTCATTATAGCCAAGGACACATTAATGTGTCCTTCTGAATTATGGATTATCTGTTTCAGTTCCCATCCTGAGACTCAGAAGAACTGACAGATGCTTGCAATGGCCACCACTCCCTTCTTCCAGTTCTGAGAGGGAAAGGAGAAAGGGAGAGGAATGTTTTCTTCGTTCTATGAATTATATCATCTCCTTTGAAAGGCAGCATTAATAGTCAGTTTTGGTTTTAAATGACAATATTTTCTCTCTCAGTTTACACAGTGGTCCCAAAGAAATCTATAATCTCTCTAAATTCTTTTAGTCCCTCAGGGATGTTTAGTACCAACCACATTTAAAATAATAGTAATACTTATTATTATAAGTATATTATAATAAATGTAATTATAGTTATAATATTTTATTTCATATGATCAGGTATTATAACATTAATAATTATTACAATAATTATTATTATTGGCAGTAGATAAATTTCTCTTCAAGGACAATTGAAGGCTTTCGAGCAGGGGAATGATTGACCAGACCTTAGTTTTATTTATTTTTTATTTTTTAAGATTTTTATTTATTTATTTGAGAGAGAGAACACAAGCAGGGGGAATGGCAGAAGGAGAGGGAGAAGCAGGCTCCCCGCTTAGCAGGGATCCCGATGCGGGGCTTGATCCCAGGACCCTGGGATCACGACCTGAGCCGAAGGCAGATGCCCAACCAACTGAGCCACCCAGGCGCCCCTTATTTATTTATTTTTTTTTAAGATTTTATTTATTTATTTGAGAGAGAGAGAATGAGAGACAGAGAGCACGAGAGGGAAGAGGGCAGAGGGAGAAGCAGACCCCCTGCTGAGCAGGGAGCCCGATGTGGGACTCGATCCCGGGACTCCAGGATCATGACCTGAGCCGAAGGCAGTCGCTTAACCAACTGAGCCACCCAGGCGCCCCCCTTATTTTGTTTTTTAAAGTAGGTTCCACACCCAACGTGGAGCCCAACTCACGACCCTGAAATCAAGACTTGAGCTTAACCAACTGAGCTGCCCAGGTGCCCCAATTAGACCTTAGTTTAGGCAAGGCATGAAGGATTGTAAGAGAAGAGAGAGATTAAAGGCAAGAGAACAGTTGTGGAGTTATTTTACAGTAGTTTAGGTCAGAGGTAATGAGCTAAGATTGTGGTTGTGGAGAAAAGATGTAACAACTCAACATAGAGGTATTGACAATGGATTCAGACATTAAAAAAAAAAACAAAAAAACCGAACAACTAGCCTAGGTTTAAGCAGGGACACTAGTAATAAGCCGAATCTGCAGTGTAATCTAACTGTAGTTTTGTGTTTGTCCAGTGGTAAGGATACCCCCTGCAATAGGCCAGAGCAACACCAACTCACTGGGTTGTGCTTCTGTGGTAAGTAACGGTCATCGGCTCTTTCTGAATGTTAGAAGCTGTTTGCTGCATAAAGGCCGGTAAATACTATTCATCTAGAGAAGGAGGGGAGGAGGAAACTAAAGATCAAAAGGAAAGTCTTGTAGGAAGTAGGAAATCAATGACAAAGTGTACTGTGTGGGTAGCAATCATCGGCCCTTTCAGCTTCTTTCAGGAATGAATGTCTGTAGTCAAAGGCCACATTGTCTTTTTATAGTCTACATCACCTTCCATCTTCCTTCCTGGATAAGGTGAAGGACATGTGTCAAGCAGAGAAGGATTTGGATTACCGAGGCTTATTCTTGCTCATGAAAGCTCCCTAAGGGTGGTGATTGTATCTTTGTATGCCTTATGCATGGTGAGCACTTAAAAATATCGACAGAATTCACTGTATTGTATTAATTCCCATTTTGTTGAGCTTTTGTTGCTCCTGTAGAGGATCTAGACAAGAAGGCAAGCGGTCTGGTGCTATATTCAGTATCATTTACTGGCAACTAAGAGCAGAGCTGCCAATTGTGTGTGATCTCCGGCCGGGGGGAGGGGTAGAAGGGCACCACCTGCGGGGAGCTAGCCCACTTAAAAATTGTGGCAGGGGGGCGCCTGGGTGGCTCAGTTGGTTAGGCGACTGCCTTCGGCTCCGGTCATGATCCTGGAGTCCCGGGATCGAGTCCCGCATCGGGCTCCCTGCTCGGCAGGGAGTCTGCTTCTCCCTCTGACCCTCCTCCCTCTCATGCTCTCTGTATCTCATTCTCTCTGTCTCAAATAAATAAATAAAATCTTAAAAAAAAAAAAATTGTGGCAGGGCCAGCATCCCTGATTAGCGCTTGTGACCTTCGTCTAACTGGGTCTCATTATTCAGCCCTTCAGTTTGCTTTCCTTTCTCTTCCCCTAGTCAATGCTTTCTTTTTAAATGTCCCTCAGGTCTTATACTTTTCTCTTAGGTGCTCCTATAGTACTTTACTCACCCATAGATCCCTCCCTAGTTCTTGGTCTTGTTCTACCAATTTCTTCTGACCTTATGGTCTCATCTCTTCTTCAATTGGGAAGGTTCCCTAACACACTAGGGTAAGATAACCTAAGTCATGGTGACATTTTTCAATTCCAGATTATTTTCCAGCTGAAAAAACTATCATCTGTTTACTTCTCTCTGAGGAGTTGCTATGATGAGCAGGCTTGTCCAAGACCATAAGTAATGTGGGAATTAATGCTGATCATTTCAGTAACCTGGAAAGCGATAGACAGAGGGCACATCACTGAGAAAGATTCTAGTAGATGCCAGTTAGACATAGTCACTCGATCCCAGAGCTCTCTAATGCAGGGGGAAAAAGCATATATTTATAATTTAGAAAACATTCTTAGTGTGCAGTACCTATAGAGCTCAATGTGCACCATTAGTCACATAAAAAGGGGCAGTTTGGTGCAGTTTCACATCTTCTATCGCCTGAATGTTCTGTCAGTTTCCAGTAGCCTGAATTTGGCCTGCCTCCCAGTGCTGACCTAGTCAGGGGACACCGTGACTTAGTCACTCCATTGCCCAGCCTCTCCTCACTGCCTCAGCCAATGTTTTGGCAGTCTATTTGCTTTTCCTCCAAAGCTGAGGGTGTGTCACCTGTGAGGTAGAGATGAAGCTGACCCACCTGGCTGGCATTGCAATCAGGTAAGGTTGCACTTACTGTCTTCAAAGCCTCAGGAACGGGCTTCTCTTCCTTACCTACCTGTTGCTAGGCCTCTGATGGCCAAAGAAGCCCATTCTTACATCCTCAGGGGATTTGTCAGGACCAGAATAGGAACACGCCCAATCTTGCCAGGAGCCCTTTAGATAATGTCCTAACACAGCTCTCCCGGGAACTAGCACTTGCAATAATTGAGAGCTGATAAGTCCTATTTACAACAAAGTACCTCCCGTGATCTTTAGTGCTCATAGGGCCTGGCAGCAGGGACTTTCTACCAGAGTTCCCCTAATCTCTAATGCTAGGAACCCTTTAGAAGCTGCAGGAACAAAACCGGTGTCCACTGAACTCTTCTCTCTTGCTGTTTTATTATTCCTAGGTTTTTTTCATTAGTTGATTAAATAGTCGACTTATTAGAAAGTACCTGTGAAAAACAATTCAAGGCAACTGTCAGATTCCAACTGGTAAAGACATTCATAGTTTGGGATTTCATAGGCAGTCAAAAGGAGATGATACAGGTTGGGCCTTGAACTCTGGGGAGAAAATTAATGGCCAGAGGAGAGAAAGCTGGTGGTAGCATGGTGATGTGCTATTACTGGCTGGCTAGTGCTGATTGCACATCTCCTTTCCAACTCCATGCTCACTGACATCACATTAGTAGCATGAAATTGTCAGGGATAGGCATATTTACACCATGGAAATTGGTAAATGCTAAAACTTGGGCTTTTTTCCTCCTGGAAAAAATTTGTTAGTATTTACCAGCACACCACTGATGGTAAAGGATGTAGAACACAAATGTAGAGATGGAAATGGGCAAGCCATATTCTGGAGTTAGGACTAGGCTGGGGTCAGATTGTATAGGATCTTACAGGGCAGACTAAGGAATTTTGACTTTATCCTATAGATATTGAGGAGCTGTTGATGGGTTTTTATTAGTTGAGATGCTTTTGTTTACAGATAATAGAAAAACTAAATTCAAAATGGCTTAAGCAATAAGGAAGACGTGTTATGTCATATAATAAGAATTCCAAGGAGGACTCCTCAGGGTTGGCTAATTCAGCAGTTCACCCAAGACCCGGATTCTTTTCATCTTTTTGCTCGGCCATCCTTAGTATGTCAGCTTGTCCCTTGACCAGCACAGCAGTTCCAGATCCAACAACAGTCAGCAGCAGCAGAGAGTCTTTTCTTATTTCTCTGTGTCTCTTTGTAAGAGCAAGGAAGTCAAGCACATTTTCTTGAATCTCACATTGGTCAGAACTGTATCACATGCCTAAACTAAGCACTGACAAGGGGAATGTAACCTCATAATTGGCTTGGATCTGTCAGTGTTTCACCCATCTCCTTCCCACTCAGTCTCTACCCCTCCACTGGAGCCAATCTCTTTTGTAGCCCATAGTCACGTACAGAAGGGTGTCTACTTGAACATAATCAGGGTTCTATAAGCAAGGAGGAAAAAGGGGGATGGACATTGGTTAAGTAAACAACATGATTTTGCAGCTCTTGAAAAGAGAGAAAATATCAATGAAATATTTTAAGAAGCATAACCTTGCAATGGTACACAGACAGATAGAGGGCCTATGAATACAGAGACCCAGTTATACTATTATGAGTCTGGATGTGACTCTCTTTTTTAAAACTAGACTCCACACCCAGCATGGAGCCCAACCTGGGGCTTGAAGATATAAACCTGAGCTTAGATAAAGAGTTGGATGCTCAACCAACTGAGCCACCCAGGCACCCTTGGATGTGACTCTACTAAGAGTCTGATATGTGCTACCAAACAGTTCTCAACTGTTTGTTGAGTCAATATGTGTTACTGACAGTTCTCAACTGTCAATTCACCCATTCATTCAATATTTAACGAATGGCTACCACGGGTCAAGCACTGTGTTAGGTATTAGAGATAAAATGGTGAACTTATCTTATGAAGCTTCACAATCTAATGGATGAAGCAAATATCAATAAAATAATCCACAAGTAAATGTAAATTTATAACTTGGTTAAGTGTTACAAAGGAACCCAGGATATTTACTTTCTCTTTTTAAAATTGAGGTGAAATTCACAGAGTGAAATGCATAGATCTTAAGTCTACAATTTGAGGTACATGTGTAACAGCCACCCCATCAAGATATAGAACATTTCCATCACCCTAGAAAGTTTCTTCATGCCCTCTTTCAGTTCAATCCCCACTTCCCCCCACCCCCCGCCATAGGCAACCATGGTTTAATTTCTATTTTCAAGATTACTTTTGCCTCTTCTCAAATTTCATATCAGTGGCTTCTTTTGCTCAATGAATGATTTTGAGATTTATCCATGTTGTGTTTAAAGGGAGTTCATTTTTAAAACTTGTGTCCCATTGTTTGATCAATTTATTTGTCTATTTTTCTGCTGGTACATTTGGGATGTTTTCAGTTTGGGTCTATTGTGAATAAAGCAGTTTTTGAATATTCATGCATAAGCTTTTTGTGGACATATGTTTTCATTTCCCTTGGGTAAATACCCAGGAGTGGAATTGCCGGGTAATAGGGTAGAAATGTGTTTAGCTTTAAAAGAACCAGGTATGTTAGAACTAATAAAGGAATTCAGTAAAGTTGTAAGATACAAAATAAATATACAAAAATCTGTTGCATTTCTATACACTATGAACTATCAGAAAGAGAAATTAAGAAAAATCCCATTTACAATTGCATCAAAAAGAATAAAATGCTAGGAATAAATTTAATCAAGGAGGTGAAAGACCTGTACACTGAAAACTATAAGACATCGATGAAGGAAATTGAAGAAGACACAGAAAGCTATTCCAGGCTCATGGAGCAGAATTAATATTATTAAAATATCTATACTATCCCCAGCAATCTACAGATTCAATGCAATCCCTATCAAAACTCTGATGGCACTTTTCACAGAAATAGAACAAACAATCCTAAAATTTGTATGGAACCACAAAAGACCCTGAGGAGTTAAAGCAATCTTGAGAAAGAAGAACAATGCTGGAGGAATCATGTGCCCTGACTTCAGACTATATTACAAAACTATTGTAATCAAAACAGTAAGATATTGGCATAAAAAGAGACACATAGATCAGTGGAACAGAATAGTGAGCCCAGAAAGACGCCCACACATTTATGGTCAATTAATATATGACAAAGGAGGCAAGAATATGCAGTGGGGGCAAGGACAATCTCTTCAATAAATGTTGGGAAAGCTGGACAGCCACATGAAAAAGGATGAAACTAGACCACAATACACAAAATATCTTACACCATACACAAAAATAAACTCAAAATGGATTGAGGACTTGAATTTAAGACCTGAAACCATAAAACTCCTACAAGAAAACATAGGTGATAAGCTCCTTGACATCAGTCTTAATGATTTTTTGGCTCTGACTCCAAAAGTAAAGGCATCAAAAGCAAAAATAAACAAGTGGAACTACATCAAACTAAAAACTTCTGCAAAGCAAAGGAAATCAAAATCATCTCTCCAATAAGGGGTTAGTGTCCAAAATACATAAAGAACTTATACAATTCAATAGCAAAAAACCAATCTGATTGATAAATGGGCAGAGGATTTGAACAGACATTTTTTCCAAAGAAGACATGCAGATGACCAACAGACACATGAATAATTGCTCAACGTCAGTAATCATGAGGGAAATACAAATCAAAACCACAGTGAGCTATCCCCTCACACATGTTAGAATGGTTATCATCAAAAAGAAGAAATAACAAGTGTTGGCGAGAATGTGGAGAAAAGGGAACCCTTGTGCACTGTTGGTGGGAATTTGAATTAGTGGAGCCAGTATGGAAAACAGGTTAGAGGTTCCTTAAAGAATTATAAATAGAACTATTTATAGTTCTATTTATATATTTCTATGTATTTATCTATTTCTATATAGGATGATCCAGCAATTCTAGTTTTGAGTATTAAAGATTTATTTATTTATTTATTTATTTATTTATTTGAGAGAGAGAGAATGAGAGACAGCATGAGAGGGAGGAGGGTCAGAGGGAGAAGCAGACTCCCCGCCGAGCAGGGAGCCCGATGCGGGACTCGATCCCGGGACTCCAGGATCATGACCCGAGCCGAAGGCAGTCGCTTAACCAACTGAGCCACCCAGGCGCCCTAGTTTTGAGTATTTACCTGAAGAAAATGAAAACACTAATTCAAAAAGATATATGCACCCCATGTTAACTGCAGCATTATTTACCATAGCCAAGCACATGGTAACAATCTAAGTGTCCATCGTTAGATGAACGGATAAAGAAATTGCAGTATACATATATATGTGTGTGTGTGTGTGCGCGTGTACACACACACAAACATGTTTTATATATAACATATATATATTGGAACATTATTCAGCCATAAAAACATGCAATCTTGCCATTTGTGACAACATAGATGGAATTTGAGGGCGTTATGCTACGTGAAATAGCTCAAAGACAAATACTGTATGATTTCACTTATATGTGAAATCTAAAAACAAAACAAACCCAAACAAACAAAACAAAACAAAGAAAAAAGCTGAACTCATAGACACAGAGAACAGATTGCTGGTTGCCAGAGGAAAGGAGTGTGTGGGGGGACACAACAGATGAAGGGGGTCAAAAGATACAAACTTGCAGTTATAAAATAAGTAAGTCCTGGGGATATAATGCAAAGCATAGCAACTGCAGTTAACAACACTGTATTGCATATTTGAAAGTTGCTAAGAGAGTAAGTCTTAAAAGTTCTCATCACAAGAAAAAGATTGCAACTATGGTAATGGATGTCTACTAGACTTATTGTGGTGATCATTTCACAACATACACAAATATTGAATCATCATGCTGTACAACTGAAACTGATATAATGTTGTATGACAATTTTATACCTAAAAAAGAAAAAGAACTGTGGATATTTATTTATTTATATATTATTAAAGATTTGTTTATTTGAGAGAGAGAGAGAGAGCATCAGCAGGGAGAGGGGCAGAAACAGAGGAAGAGGAAGAGAATCTCAAGCAGACTCCCTGCTGAGCAGCGCCGGATGTGGGGCTCGATCCCACAACCCCGAGATCATGACCTGAGACAAAATTCAGAGCTGATGCTCAACCAGTTGAGCCACCCAGGTGCCCCAAACTGTGTATATTTAAAAAAAATATTTAGGGGCACCTGGGTGGCTCAGTCGGTTAAGCAGCTGCTTTCAGCTCAGGTCATGATCTCAGGGTTCTGGGATCGAGCCCCGCATTGTGCTCCCTGCTCATTGTGGAGCCTGCTTCTCCCTCTCCCTCTGCCTGCCGCTCTGCCTGTCTGTGCTCTCTCTCTGTGTCTCTGTCAAATAAATAAATAAAATCTTAAAAAAAAATTTAGACTCTTGGTTTTCAATCCCCAAAATTCTCAGTCTGAGGTTCCTAGGCACATATAGTACGCTGTTTTGAAACTCCACAGAACCCATGGTTTAAATTACAGTGGTGGTAGTGAAAAGGAAGTTATTTTGGTTTGGTTTTCTGTTCCATCACAAAAGCATATAAATGCAAACAATTACTGTTTTTTTTTTTTTTCTTTTTTCCTGGTTAGCTGCAAAATAGCTTTCTCTGAACATTTCCCCCCACTCTATCCATTAGCTGGTGTTGAAATAGTCGCTCTTTTAGTTTTTCTGGTGAAATGCTAAGTTTCGTTTTTTTTTTCTGCTCTAGCTTAAAGTGAAATGAAAGTTCAGGGAAGTCCTTGGAGCATCCCTTCAGATTGCTAAAATGAGTAAACAAAAACAGGCCTTAGGATGGAAGAGAACATAGTACTGAATGACAGATGAGGGTGTGTTGCTGGTACACTGGTAGAATTTTCTGTGCTGCTCTTTCTTTCTTTCTTTCTTTCTTTCTTTCTTTCTTTTCCTTTCTCTTTTTTTTACTATTCTTTTACCTGGCAGCAAAAAATAATCAGCTGTGTTCTGGCAACTGACAACGACATCAGACAGCTGCTTCTGAACATTCAGCATAGTGACAGCCCAAATGGTTGCAGATCACTACAGAAGAGGTCCCCAGTTTCTAGGCAGAGAAACTGACACATAGGAATAGGAAGGGAGTCACTTAATGGCTTAGGGGCTGGCTGAGCTGGGACCAGAATCCAGGTGGCTTGGCTCCCAGCCTGGCTGACCACACTGCTACCCACATAGCCTGGGCTGACCCAAAACAAGCAGCCCATTGAGCAATTGCACAAACAACAATGAGTGATGGATGGTCAGAGCAAGAAACAGGCACAAAACAACTGCAACCCCCTCCCTTCCTGGCCCCTAAATTTCCAGGCAAGCCTGTAAATTTGTGGTTACTTAATTGAGTTTGGCCCAGCTTTCAAATTTGGAAACTTTTTGTGGTCACTGCCAAAAGTAAAAGTCTGCCTTGTAATGAGGGTGGAGAGTGTCTTTGAACTCCGTACCTGGTTCTAATAAGGTGGTGGTAGTGGATTTAAGACTGGAAAGACACAGTCAACAGATTAGCGAAATCTCGTCCTGGGAGGGCTTTGGTGAAACAAGATAACTTTAGATTTTTTAGGCTCCTCATCTGTGGATCTGTTCTCCTACCTCAGATTTAGCTAGCAAGGGGTGGTTGTGATCAATGGAGTTCAGTTAGAATCAACTTAGATGACCAAGTCTCATTTTACCCTCTTCCTCAAATTTGCCACTGAACAGTAGCCCAAAGTTGCAGTCCCCCGATGCTTGAAGCCCAGGCCAAATGGCTCTGCTTTCCAACTTGTACTGTGGGTCCTGGGTGTGCCTCCTGCAAGGCACTCTGACCTGCTTGGCCTTGGTATGGCCTTAGGCCCAGCCCTAAATCAACTCTCAATCTTGGGTGTCCCCAGGAGATATAGCTGCCTGTCTAGGCAGTTTCCTGTTTCAGATGTCCATTTTCTAGTCCTGACCTGGATAATTCCAAAATGTCTACGCTCCACCCTTCCCATTTAGAAACTGAGGACCTCGGGGCGCCTGGGTGGCTCAGTCGTTAAGCGTCTGCCTTCGGCTCAGGTCATGATCCCAGGGTCCTGGGATTGAGCCCCGCGTCGGGCTCCCTGCTTGGCGGGAAGCCTGCTTCTCCCTCTCCCACTCCCCCTGCTTGTGTTCCTGCTCTCGCTGTGTCTCTCCCTGTCAAATAAATAAATAAAATCTTTAAAACAAACAAAAAAAGAAACTGAGGACCTCAGGAAGTACTGAGGGGAAAAGTTAACTGTGGTACAGTATTTGTTGGGCACAATTTAGACAATAAACATTTTTAATATGCAGATCAGGTGCCACAATGTTAGGAATCTGAATTAAAATTTAGGCTTTCTTGGGGCGCCTGGGTGGCTCAGTCATTAAGAGTCTGCCTTCGGCTCAGGTCATGATCCAGGGTCCTGAGATCGAGCCCCATGTCGGGCTCTCTGCTCACTGGGAAGCCTGCTTCTCCCTCTCCCACTCCCCCTGCTTGTGTTCCCTCTCCCGCTGTCTCTCTCTCTGTCAAAATAAATAAATAAAATCTTTAAAAAAAAATAAAATGTAGGATTTCTTTGGTCAGGTTATAGCAGGGGCTGGCCCCATTTTGTGTT
The DNA here is from genome assembly GCF_054177405.1 of Leptonychotes weddellii. Classification (NCBI taxonomy): domain Eukaryota; kingdom Metazoa; phylum Chordata; class Mammalia; order Carnivora; family Phocidae; genus Leptonychotes; species Leptonychotes weddellii. The sequence goes on along the minus strand of NC_138372.1, from coordinate 94,310,911 downwards.
TGATTAAATGGCTCTTCTTACTAGAACTAGCCCACATTCTCCTAATTTTTATTTGTTCATTCAATAAATATGGAAGGTCTGCTATATGCTGAAGTTTATGTTCTCATAGCCATAGCCCACTGTTACTCACATAGCACACATGTGAGTTCTGTTTTATATAATATAGTTTCATGTATTTTACTAAAGTGTAAGATCCCTGATGCCTGGAATTATGTCTTATTTATTTCTGTGTCACCAATATCAATGAGCACAGTACCTTGCACATAGTAGGGACTCAATAAATACTTGAATTGAATTATGCTGTAATGCTGTTAAAAGGCATTAATAAAAACAGCGATACTTAACTTTCTTCGATTGGGCTAAGGCAGACATGTCATCATTATGCAAGTAAATATTGAGTGTTAACAGAGAAGGGTATGTTCACTTCATGAGTGACGTTAGAAGACTGCAAAACTGGTGGAGACTCGGTCTGGGAGAAGCATTGTTAATTTTCCTCTGGTCAGTCTAGAATGACCGCGAAGAGTAACTAGAATTTCAGTCTTCTCATTCGAAAGTATTTTCACCCCTCACTTTTCCA
>NC_138372.1:94235081-94310234 GCF_054177405.1 Leptonychotes weddellii | reverse complement strand
GGGCGGCTTAGGTGTCACCACCAACCCGCTCCGGCCGGAAACTGGCGCTAGTTTCCGGCCGGACGGCCGAAAGCCACCGATCCTGAACCAGCCGCCTGAGTCGGAGTGGCGACGGGGTGTGGAGCAGGCAAAAAGCCACTGGGGGAGGCCAGTCGTGATCAGTGCCGTCTGGCTCCAGCTCCTGATCCTGTGCGGAGCAACAGCCGCGGTCGCAGTCTCCGCCACCGCCTCCGCCTCCATCGTCGTCGGGGGAGGGGCCAGCCGGACCCCGGGGTCACAGCCGAGGAATGAGGAGAGGCGGCCGGGCCCCGCGCTCCGCCCCGGCCTAGGGCCTTGCCCCGGGAGCCGCGAGGGTAACGGAGCCCCCTGCCCTGTCACCCTCCCCCCGTCTGCTCCCGTCCCTCCCGCCTCTTCAGACTCCCAAACTCTGACCCTCTGATCTCCACTGTCCCCCTTCTCCTTTCTGATTATATTTCTCCCAGAGCCACTGCCTCCCGGCACCCCCTCCACGCCCCGACTGTGCCTTGCTTCGTCCCGACCTTTTCGCCGTTACTCCTCCCTTTCACCTGCGTCCCGCGTTCCTAGCCCCCACCCCCGTTCCCGGCCTCCCTTCCTGAGCTGTGCTGGGCAGTTTGGACGGTCCCCCCCTTGTCAGCGAGACTTTCGGGGAGGGGTGGTGGAGTTTTAAGGTGGTTCAGAGTGCAGGCTACCCCCCGCCCGTCCTACCCCCATAGTAGGATAAAGTTCATTGTAAAGTCTCAGTATAAAAGTACAACGAAAAGAAAACAAGCTTGTTCTCCCCTATAGGTAGCCAAACTGAGGTGCGCCCAGTAATGGAGGAAGGGAGCGAAAAAGTGTGTGTGTGTGTGTGAGAGAGAGAGAGAGATTGATTCTAGGGCAGGCTTATGAACTTAAGAAAAAAGAAAAGTTGCCATGAGCCGATGGAAACTTTAGAAGCTGCTGATGAGTAAGCCGGGGTCTGCGTGATCTCACTCCTCTTCTCATAATTACTAGGTTAACGGTGTGGCTCCGGTCGGGATGGAATGGGATTTGTTTACTGGGCCGGCGTATTTTTAGCTTGTCGGCTCACAGGGACCAGAGCTCTGAGTCTCTCTGAGTCTCCCTGAGTCTCCCTGAGTCTTTTTCCGTCTCCCTCCCCCACTCCCTCCCTCTCGTCTAGGTAGTCTGTCTAACCTAGGCGGTTCCTCTGGGCACAATACAGATACAGAAATTAAGTTGAAAGAAGTGGACTGGTGAAATTTTATGTAAAAGAGTCTCCCCCACACTTTTCAGGGGGGTTCCTTTTCATAAATGCAAAAGCAAGAATTAGCAGGACTTTGACTTTTTTTTTCCTCATATTTTTATAACTGTGTAAAATGTTTTTGAGAACAACCAGAAGCTGGTAATTTTTCAGTCTTTGGCTTGTCATACTGTATATTTAGGAGGTCCTTGAGGAGGTTGGATCCCTTTGTCTTTCAGAATCTATTTCTAAGGTAGAAAAGGACAAGAAGAGGTAGTGGTAAGGCTAGTCCAAAAAGATAGATAGCAAATCCCAGAATTTTGAAAAACATTTAGAAAATTTCTTTCCTAGTGAACGAGACTGCATTCCTGTTGGGGTGGAGAAGACAGCAGGAACTTATGCTGGGTGACTAGGGACACTCAGACTTCTAATTAACCATTTGCTGTGCATAATTTACAAATGAATACATTATAGGCAAACAATTATACTCTTTGTCCTCATTGTTCTTCTGAACAGTTCTTTTAAAGTTTAGGAGCCAACCTGCTGTGCTAGTCCATTGATATTTTGAAGGCTGAACAGCACTGTAAAATAAATGAAATTGATGTTGCTCATCTGGAGTGTGAATACCAGTCTTGTTCTAATTTCCACTAGCTACCCTGCATGCCGCAGAGCACCTCCCTGAGTAAGTGGCCAGTTACTATGTACTTAGTGATCGCAAATGAATACAAGTGTTAGCTCATGCTAGGAATAATTGAGAAGGTAAATATGCTGAAAAGATCTTCCAAAACTGAAATAGATTATTTTTCGATTTTTTTTCCATTTTGGATTATCAGCACCTTTCTGCTGATGATTATCCATTAACATGAATAATTTAGAATTGAACAGAAATCCACTTTGGGCATTAAGCATCCAAACAGGAAGGAAAGATGGAAGGAAGATAATTTCCAAACTATTACTAATTTTTTGTTTTTGCCTGACTTGACTTATCCCTTTCATTTAATGCCAGAGACTCCTTTGTGGAAAAAAAATGTAAACCTTTGCCAGGGAAATGGCTGTCTGCTGACTTGTATAAGGCAGGCTGAACAGTAATGAATGGTAATTGTTAGTTGGACTTGGTGGAGTTAGGTCACCAACAACTTGGAAATATTCCTGAAGCTTTACTTCCTTAATCTCCTACTTCTGGGGACCCCTGTTGAAAAAAGATTTAATTTGGAGGGTAAAACCAGATTTTTAAAAATCAGAAACGCCTTCCCAGAGTCTGTTGACTATTAATAATTGTTTTAATTTGTGTGTCGGTTGATGCCAATATTAGTGATGTCTGGGAAATTCTATTTATATCAATGAGATAAATTAAGGAAGATTTCAGAATCAGCAAAATTGGAGGCTGTGGATTAGAGTCATAAAGAGGCATGAGCTATGGAGTTAAATAGAACTTGGTTCAAATCTTGATTATGGCATTTACTATGTGACCTTGGACAATTTACTTCTCCATCCTTATTTATAAAATATGTATGAGCATCCAAGCAAATGAAGTAGTTATTCTTTGTTAGGAGTATAAGAAAAGAAAAGAGCTTCCAGGCAGAAAATGTATTTATTTCTATCACCTTCCCCTACATTCATTATTTGGTGCCTGGTGGGGTGGGAATTGAAGCAGCTGAATAAGTAAGAATAAGCCTACGGCAGCCTAATAGTCTAGCACTATTCCTGTTTCTCAGAAGGGGTTGTTTGGGGTTTGAGATTCAATATATGTGACCAAGTAAATCATGATGGAGTAACAGTATTAAAAATAAAATTTCAGATTGTTATGGGGGCACTGAGGGCCAGTTGTAAAGTTTTCGAGCTTCTCAAGGATGCTTAAGCATGCTAGGATCCTGGCAGATCCTTGTGAGGCTCCTTGTAAGGAGTACCTCCTCTTTGACCCCAGACATTCATCCCATTAAGGGAAGATCCTGAGACAGTGCTTTGAAGTGTGGCTTCAGCAGTGTCTTCCCTGTGGAAACTTAGGAGCTGTGAAATCTTCTCAACAGCCCCTGATAAATTCAGATAATTAAAATCTGTATAACTGGAATATGGATGCAGGGCAGTTTTATGAATGCCTAAATTCAGTTGATTTTTTAATATGATAGAATCAAGTTTTCTTGTCTTTTTTTTTTTTTTTTAAGATTCACGTATTTATTAGAGAGAGAGTGCGAGCATGAGTGGGAGTGGCAGGGGGAGAGGGAGAGAGAATCTCAAGCTGACTCCACGCTGAGCACAGAGCCTGATGCGGGGCTCGATCTCACAACCCTGATATCATGACCCGAGCTGAAACCAAGAGTCAGATGGTCAACTGACTGAGCTACCCAGGCGCCCCTGTTTTTGTTTTTTTGTTTTTTTTTAAAGTAAAGAATCCTTGCTGAATAATGATTGAACACTCTTGCCGATGAAGCTGTCTCCAAGCTCCAGTGACAGGCTTTGGAAAGATAGAAAAGATATAAAAACAAGTGTCCTTGCTCTTGGGACAGGGGTAGGGTTGTGGAAGGTGGTGTATATAAATGGGAAGGCACACTGTTATAAGCTTTAACATTAGGACACAGCATATAAACAAAACCAAGTTCAGTGGGCTACAAATGGAATATGTAAAGGCTGGGAAACTTGGGAAGTAACAGAGTCTGTGAAATTAATTAGGGAAGACTTCTGAATCAGCAAAATTTGAAATGGACTTGGAGGCTGTGGATTAGAGTCATAAAGAGGCATGGCCAATGGAGTTAGGTAGAACTTGGTTAAGTCTCGACTATGTGATTTGGACAATTTACTTGTCCATCCTTATCTATGAAATATGTGTGAGCATTCAAGTAAATGAAATAGCTATTCTGTGTTAAGAGTAAAAGAAAATATAACATCTTCAGGCAGAAAGTATGGAATGTACAGTGTGCAGTGATGGTATGAATGACTAAGTTGTGTTTGTTGGGGGAATAAATGAGAGGGACTGGAGAGAATGTGGGTGGTCAAGTCATGCGTAGAACAGGCAAGAGGGTGGAGGGGACTCAGAGGCCAGACTCTTGGGTGTTGATGGAAGGGTCAATAGAGTCATTGTAGATCCTTGAACAAAGGATGGATTTAATGAGAAGTATTGAGCCTTCTGGTCCAGGAACTCAGGGGCAAGGAGTCAGGCAGGCACCGGTATACTCTAACTCTTTGGTTTCTCTTCTGGACCATCTTGGCCTAAAGGGATCACCCAGGAGACATAGGATTCCTTGTAGAAGTTTTTGTATTCACACACCTTACTCACCTTACTCACTATGCTGAGCTCTGTTTGTGTCTGTCTCACATAGCCTGTGGGCTGTGGCTGGATTATCCTCAAGAACTTAATGGTAAGGACAGTATCATGTTTTAAGTGCGTTTACCTTTCAGTTATCTCTGGTATTGTAGGGTATAGTAGTATAAGTAATTCAGAATTTAGTATTAAAATTTCTTGGTTTGAAAATGCATCATTTTTTTAAGCCAGATTTATTTTAATGTTTTGAGGATCGTACTGATGTTGAAATGAATTTGCATTTCTAAGCCTATATTACCTGGTGGTGAGGAGGGTATACTGTTGGTGAAGAACAGTCAAACTTGGTTTAAAGATTATGCCTCAGATATCCTGTAAATTGGATAATCCATTTATGGATAATTAAGACTGGATTATATGAGGATGTTAATGAAGACCAATTTCTTTTCAAAATCTGTACAGGTCCAATGTGGCTACTTGGGCTGTTTGCCTTATGCCTAAGCGATTTATAGATGATGCCTATGTTGTAGTTAGAATGAGTCTTTACTCACAGTATCTGGAGGAATCCTATTGTGTTATGTTGCATTGTTGAAGATGAAGGTGGCTTTTTCAGAGGACTTGGGCTTTGTAGAGGCTCTTCCAGATAGTAGCTCTGCTAAAAAACTGTCAGGTTTTTTTCCTCCTGAACTAAAGTTGTTTGAAAATATGGCCAGTTAAAAAAAAAAAAAAAAAGGAATGAGGAGCAGTGTTCACATTTAATAAACAAAAGATCACATGCTTGTTCTTTCAGTTGACTTGTTTTCCTTCATCCCTGCCTACCCCCTACCTTCTCACAGTCATTACCAAACTATGTGCTTATGATGTCATGAGCACAGGATTATTATTTACCTCTTGAGTCAGGAGATTGTAGTATTTTTGAGTGGAAATCAGAGGTGGAAGTCAGGAATCTTAATTTATACAGTTTAGTTCAGGGTAATTTTCAACTGTGTTTTTTAGGATTATGTCTTATCTTTTTATTTCTCTAAGAAATAGTTTTGGATAGGAAAAATTACTATATTATTTTTGGTGACCTGCTTTGAGTTCAGTTTTATGCTAGGTACTGTGGAGGACTAGGAAAAATGATGATTTTGTGCCCTTGAAGAGTTTACTGTCTAGTTGGGAGTAAGGAGTATGGGAAGGAGTGAATACCCATTGAACCTCTATTATGCCAGACAAATAAAACAAAGAAAATGAGAAATTATATTATTGATTGCATAGTATAGACTTCGTACCATATGTATTTGGGGAGAAAAGCACTCAGGTAGTTATGAATGCTATCACAAAGGAATTGTAACTTATTCCAGATCTGAAAAAAATAAAATTGTATCAGGTACAAGGGGTGAAGATGAAGCAAATAGCAACAACAACAAAATCATTTCATTTTGGAGCTGAGAGCGATCAAGCAAAAGCCTGGACCAGGCTTGGGTGTTCTTGGGGCAGTGGTGAGACTGACCTGAGTAGCAGTGAATAGTAGCGGAAGAGGTGGTTTGGTTGGTTTGGAGCTATGTTTTAGAGGGGTCTTAAGAGGCAGGCTTATAAGTTGAGATTTTAAATGATAGAAAATAGTGAACCACTGTGAATTTTTGAGGAGGATAGTAATATATGATAGTAGGAAACAGGTGGGCCGGGAGGGAAGGGGGATTGGCTCCTGGGGTGTATGAGGTGATGAGACCTGAGCTAGAGTTGTTGGGGGGTGGGTGGGATAAGGAGAGAAAGAGGGGGGAAAAAAGATTTTGAAGGAAAAATTAAAGTCAGTGAGGACTGGATGTAGCAGATGAAGGAGAGTGATCCATCAAGTATGACTATGACATTGTAAGCTTGGGTTTCTGAGACACTGAGATAAGGAAGTTAGGAAGGTTTCCTCATTTTTTAGAGGAATTTGATGAGTTCAGTTTGAGAGGTATTAGAATGAAACGCCCAAGAGAATGAAGTGGGAATGAAATGCCCAAGAGAAAGCTGATCCATTTGTCAGAGATGAACCTGAAGCTGGTAGAGAGTAGAGGCTGAGGTTAATACTTTTGGAAGTGTGGTTTTGTGGTTCATCAGCATGGATGTGGTAGCTGTAGCCAAGGGAATGAATAAGCTCTCTGAAGATTAGAGTTTAGGGAAAGAGCAAAAGGCTGGAGATAGTGGTAGTGATAAACACTATTCTGTACTCTTCGGGCCATCTTAATTGACTTCTTCCTTATCCTTTCTTGTTTTCTGTTCCTTTCCTCCCAATGCCAGCAAACATCCCTTGAATGTCTCTTACCTTGTAAGCACTGTTTTAGGCACTGAGGAAACAGATGAGTCAGACAAGGTTTCTACCTGCAAGGAGTTACGGGTCCAGGGGGAGGAGACAGATGCATAAATACATAGATGTCATGAAGTGTGGTAATTGTTGCCATAGAAGAATGTAGGGGGGATAGTAGGGGCCTAAAGGTCAGTTCTGCCTTGGGCATGCAGAGGTTGGAAAGTGCCTCCCAGAGGAGATGACATTTGAGATGAGTCTTGAAAGATGAGTTAAGGGTGTACCCTTAAGAAGTACACTCCAGGCTGAGAAAACAACATGAACAAAAGCTTAAAGGAACGAAACAGCCCGACTTCTTCAGGTAACTTTTAAGTAATGATTGTGGCTGAAGGACAGGGTTGGAGGGCAGGGATGAGGCTGGAGAAGTAGGTAAGACTGATCATGCACAGCTTTAGTTTGTGCTGCAGTATGATGAGCATTTCAGGGTTTTTAAGCATGGGGGGGGATGTAAATTTCACGTTGTAGAAAGATTATTTTGTCAGTGGTGTAGGGGGGTTACATTGGAGAAGAACAGAGCAAAAGGCTTTTAAAATACCTTTATTATGCTTAACGGTAACGCATTTCTTATTAAGTGATCGTGTTTGTAGACTCATGGAATCAGAGAACTACAGGGACTGTTTCTTAGTCTCCCATTCATTTTCAAAGGGCATACCTGAGATTTACTCAGGATCACAGAAGTAGTTTTGTGATAGCTTCGTCTGGAATTCAATCTCCAGTGGCTATAATGTGGTTGGAGGTTAATAAATGTCATTTCACCTCTCTGATTCTCTCAAGTCCCATTCCAGTGTTTGTTACATTCTGCCACACTGCATTGTGCTAGAAGACATTCCCTCCCATTGTCGTTTTTTACCAGTCCGAAGTGAACAATGGCATTTTAAATCCCAGGTCTGACTGAGGAAGATCTGCCCTGAGAGTACCTCAGGGAATAGGGACTTCTGACTTGAGGCAGTTGGGTGCCCTGGAGTGGAGTGAATAGGATGTTAGGATTATTCATCTGAGATAATGATGCAGTTGTAGAAGAATGTCAAGGTATTTGTTTTACTGAGTGTGCAGATGTAATTATCTCTCTTGCTAAATTCCCTTCAAGTTCTTTTCTTTTAAACTTAATTTTAAATTGTGCCAGTGAAACTTTGGTAGAAGAAATAGGCTTGGATAAATTGGTTACCCACAAAAAGGATATTTATCTAAAAAGACCAGATTTATCATTACACTTGTATTCTAAAGCTTCCTTTCCTGTGTTTTTAATTTTACTGGGTTTTTATAATTTTTTTAAAAAATTTTTTTAAAGCAAGCTCTAGGCCCAACGTGGGGCTTGAACTCATGACATCTAGATCAAGAGTTGCATGCTCTACTGACTGAGCCAAGCAGGCGCCCCTTCATTGGGTTTTTGTGAAGGGAAATTGTTTGGGTTTAAAGTGCTAACTGAGAGTTTGGGTTTTGTGTTTTAGTCATTTTGCTGGAGAAGAACAGGACAGGATAGGAGGATATCTTAAGAGGTTCTTAGACTCCCCTGGGGAAAGTTGGGACACAAGGGGATGTGGAAGGATGGGTACCTTCCATTGATAAGTCTTCCTCAAAACTTAACTGAGTTGTGATTTCTTTACTCTTTTCTCTGGGTTCTGTCCACGTCTTCTCCAGAGACGGGCCTTGGTTTGGAAACTGTCCACTTTAGCAGAATTGCCAATTTTTAATTCTTTGTCAAGTGGGCAAGGGTACATTTTGTTTTTGTTTGTGAGTGTTTGGGGGAGAGTGGGGGAGAGAGGAGGCATAGCATAACTACTCACAGTGAGTCTTTATCTGAATTCCTATGTAACTGGAAGTTTCCTTGGCTTTTTTGAGGGGGAGATGACTTGGTTACACTGGCATTTATGTTGTGTGGGATCGTGGTCGTCACTCCCCTCGGATATCTGATTTAAGATGGCAGTAAAAACTTGCTTCTTGTCCTTATCTGTCAGCCTTCACCCCACCCTGTTCCTGAGTGCCTTCTGTGCACGCTCTGAGGGATATGAAGAATCCTGTTCAGTTGAGAGCTGAACTAACCAAGTGTTCCCTGAAAGTTTAGGGAAACTATCTAGCTCCTGACTATTATTTTTGGGTTAATGATTCCACTGTTTTTCCAGTCACCTGGCCCTTTCTTAATCTTAAAATTTTGAATAATGAGATACTTTGAATATTTAGAAAAGTCCAGGGCAAAAAAATCCAAGACATTTTTAAGTCCATAACCCAAATTTAATGGATGTTAACATTTTGTCATATTTGTCTTAGATCTCTTATTCTGTTTAAGATATAATGTTAGATACAGCAAAGTCCTACCTGCATCCTTTCCCCTTTCCTCTTGGGAAATGACTACTGGCCTGATTTGCTATCTATCATTCAGTTTCATGTTTTATGCATATTATATATACACAAACAACGTACAGTTTTGGAAATCTTACATAAATAGAATTGTACTGTATGTATCCTTTTGCAATTTTTTCCTCAACATTGTTTTTCAGATGTGTCTACATGTAGATCTAATTCACTTAATCATCTAATCTTTAAGCCTCTTACCTCTATTGCCCTTTTCACTTGTCCTGTTAAAAAATATCCTACCTGTTAAAGTCCCAGTTTAAGCCATATTTTCCACAAAAACTTTCCTGATTCTTTTTTACCTCCAATAGGATATGATCTTTCCCACTTCTGAATTCTCCTATCATTTTATTCATACTTGTCTGGTCGTAGTTGTATATTTTTGTATTTTTGTTTATTTGTGCCCTTGGCATGCCATTTCTACTACACTATGAGCTCCTTGACAGCAGAGAAGTTTCTTTTATCTTCGTGTCTCTCCTGGGGCTTGCCACAGTAACTTATACATGGTAGGCATAGTGACTAAATGGTTAATTAATGAATTAAAAAATAAAAATCCTTTGCATTGATGACCTGTTAGTTTAATTATGAGCATGATAGTGGCCCCATGAAAATAGAGCTTATAAAGAAACCTCAGCAATGAAAATTAAATAAAATGCACATAATTGGCAAGAGGAGTCAAGACTAACTTCCTGCAGGAGATGAGCAAACATTCCCTGAGAAATGAAATGGGAATTGATCGGTGATATCATCCAGTGAGGAAACTCCTGGGAATTGATCGTGATGGCATTGGTGAGACAGTGTGCTCCTGTGGCCAGACTCATTTCACTAGCTATCAGATTCTGCTGTTGTCATCAAGGTCTTGACACCCTCACTGGAGATGAGATACCGGCATTGAGAAAAAGCAGCCTCTCTGTTCACTTCATAAACACTGCTGAGAACCAGGAATTCTTTGGCCCCTAAAGAAGAAAGCCTAATATACATATTTGTACATTCGTATGTATGTATGTATGTATACTTTTAACGCTTGCCTTTTTTATTGAAACCAGATTGTATCTCAGCAGAATATTTTGAAGCTTTTAATTCTAGAAGGTAGAGTCCCAATATAACATCATTCTGGCCTCACAGAAGCTCTTCCCTCTCCTGCCAAGTAGAAATTAAATATTAAGTGGAACTATATGAAATTGCAATTTTGTAGGTAAAAGCAGTCAAATATTGGCAGTTTTGTATGGTTAAACCTTATACGTCCAGTCTTGATTTTCTCTTGGCATTCTGTAGAACATTATCATGACCTTTTTGAAGTGGATAATCCCAAATCCATTTATAATTCTAAAATGCATTTCTGAACTTTAATTTGGAACCAGTTTTCTTTTGTAGTTATCTTAAGCTCAAGTTTTTTAATAAAATGTTTGTATCTCTCAGCACATATTTAGTATATATTGGGGATGGTTGTCGGGGAATGTATAAGGATTGTAGGCCAGAGTACACTGTGGGAAATCAGCCTATGATGAAAACTTCTGCTGTCATTAGCTACATATAATTGATTGAGTTGGCTTTAAGGAGCATACAGTTTCTTTGAGTAAATGACTCGCCACCCTGCACTTCCTGCCACCCCCATATCTCCTCTCTAAGTCTTGATAAGGGAGATCTGGTGGTAGGGAAAACCATGGAAGAGAAAATTACCTGTGGCCTTTGATTTTCTTTGGAGACTTAACAGGAATGAGGATATGAGCCCTAGCTCCTGTTACCAGACTCTTACTTCATGGTTCTCCAACAGTTCTTAGGTTAAGGGAGCCCTGGGTGTGATGAGTGGCGGGGGTGGGGGGTGGGGTGCGGCGGGAGTGGAGAGCAAAAAAACAGATAGTGGGAGTTAGCAGATATTGTGGAATAGGATTGGGGAACAGGAATGGAAGAATGGGGATAAGTATAAAAATTTAAAGAGGTTCTGTTTCCTCTCATCCTTCAAAACCTGGCTTAGAAGTCTTTATAACCCTGGTACCTTAACTATATCCGACTTGTATCCAGGCCACATACCTGCTTGGAAAACATCATATATAGAATTCAGCTTTGAAAATACCAGTTTTGTGTTCTAAAATAGTTCTTTGAAAAGTCAGGGTCATTTTAAATGAGTTGGTCTACTATTGTCTTTTGAATCATTAATAACTCTGAGCCTTTAGTACTAGTAAGTCTTGGTCTTTATGTGAAGGAAGTCTCATGTGAAGAACTGAGAAAGACAATGGGAAAATATCATGCTGCTAACAAAAATATTTTAGACAGCAAGTTCTTATCTATTTTAAAAACTTACCTGCTCTTATGAATTCCTTTGTGAGTATTTGCTTTCGTCTTCTTTGAACAAGAGCTCACCTGGCCGAGTGTTCATTTTCTAAAATTTTCCATCAGTACTAAGGACAAAATTATCCGACATGAAGAAAGCTTGGTCCATTTTTGATGACTAGGGATAGAGACTTCCCAAACTCCTCAGAATTCTGAAAATAGAATTCGAAAGTTAGACTTAATATCTGCTGCATCCTGGTTTCTTTGGTTGCCTAAAATAAATTCCTAGCTATTTGGCACAAGGTGACCTCTCATTTTAACAACATTAAATTCCTTCTCTCTCACATCATCTTTGAAGTTTTTTGTAATATGCTAGTTCATTATGGAAATTAGGATAAAAAAATCATCTACACAAATTTCTCTTGATGTTCGCTGCCAGCTTGAGACTATAAATTCCTTTCTACTGAATACCTGCTGTGTACCAGAATTTGGACAACATGCTCTAAGGAGATGCTAAGGAAGTGTTACCCAGCAAATAAACTAAACAAGTAGTAGGAGAATTGGCCCCTTGGGAATTTACATTCTGTGTTAAATGGGAAATAGTTTCATATACATAAATACATATATAGAAAAAAAGAAATGTGAGAAAGAAATACAACTACAGAGTAGTATGTATATCATCATACAGTGTTTTAGAACTGAAGGGAAATTTACACATTGTCATCATTTTCTAGGTAAGGAAAATGAGGCCCAGAAAATTTGACTTGTCCAAGGTAGTAGTTACTCTCAACAGCAAACATTTTATTGAATATTTGCTCTCTGAAAAGTTAGGCTTCAGTAAATAAAGAGTTAAAGTCATGAAGAACTTAATTATTGTGAAGACTGAATTATTTGCATAAAAAGATAATACGAAGCCATGGGTACTAAGTGTCAAATGAGGAGTACAGTTGTACAGAATTACATAGGTTTTTTTTTTTTTTTTTTTTTTTTTTTAATGAAAGTAAGCTCTATTCCCGACGTGGGGCTTGAACTCATGACCCTGAGATCAAGAGTCGCATGGTCTACCAACTGAGCCTGCCAGGTGCCCCAGGAATTATATGGAAGTTTAGAGAGAGTGGGTAGGGGAAAATTTTATACTTAGGCTAATCTAGACCTTGGAGGAGAGAGAAGACTGGGTAAGTTTAGAGGGCAAGGCATGAGAACAGTGAGCATTCAGAAGGCATTTGAGGCATGAGAACAGTGAACTAAGCCTGCCTTGTTTTGAGGGTAGAGCAAGTAGACAAGCAACAAGATTAATAAAAGTTGGAGAGTTAGGTAAATTGGAGAGGGCCTTAAATCTCAGGCAGAGGAATTTATACTTACAGTGAAAAATCCCCAAGCACAGAATTTTATGTGTAAATGAGTATTTTAGGAAAATGGATTTCAGCTATGCAGTGTAAAGTGGAAGAAGAGAGACCAGACTCCTTTCCCCAGTTATAATAATTCTGGGGAAAGGAGTCTCTATAGGGGTGATGGTAATAGAGAGAGAAAAGAGATTCCAGTGATTTGAAGAAAAGTAAATAGAATTTGGTAACTGCGTTTATAGGAAGGGTAGATAATAGTGCACGTGCTCTCCATCTGGATTGTAGCAGTAGCAGGGCTGGGTTTGGCTGGTTTCTAATGCATCTGCTCTCCAAAGGGATACTTCGGTGGAAGCCTTTGAAGAGCACTGAGTCTAGCCCAACATTCTTAGTTAATACTGAATATATAGTTTAAGTGACTGGTTTAAGTTTGCAGAACTTGGTGTAGAGCCCATTCTTTTGACTGTTGGCCAGTGATCTATTATATCCTATTGCTTAAGAGGAGGTGGGTCAAGTGGTTAAAAACACAGAGGAGATGCCTGGGAAGTGAAATGGGAAGTTGCAGACCACATTATGATGAGGTTTACCCACAAGCCCTTTCAGTTCTCATAGGTTTTCCTTATCTTCAGACACTAAATGTGTATACTGTTGGGCTCATAATGCAACAGTGACCCGCGTTCCCTAGAGCTATCTTCTGACTTTCAGTTTTTCATAGTCAAGGAGAAAGATTCCTTCCGATTTTGGATTTAATTGCATATACTCTCTGACTCCCAATTTTGAAGATGCAGTATCTTTCCCTCTGCATGTAGATAGGTTGTTGTGGTTACAGGCTGTAGGTGAGGTAGCCTCAAAGGCCCCATCAGTCTTTTTGGAGTAAAGGGAGGAGGAGAGTTTTGGACCCAGATCTTTCAAGCTTATTTACCCTGTCAGCAGTTAAGAACAATTTACTTACACAGATCTTATTACCTAAAAAGGTCAGTAAATACTGTGAATCAATAGAGTGTTTTCACTAATGGGAAGTTTTTACAGAATTAAATAGCCTTCTAAAAAATCCTTTGTATTTGGTTTTAAATTTGTAGTCTGGTATATTTAAGATGTGACTCGGTCTCAGCTCTTTTCCCTTCTATTTTTCTTTCCTTTGCTTTTCTTTTCTGTTTCCTATTCTGCCAAGCTTTTATCTGGTAATGACAGATACCTGAAGACTCACAATAGCATTATCTGGATCAACTAGCATTTATTATGTACCTACTACACGGGTCTGTTATTTAATTTCATCTGCAAAGATGAAATATTCCTAGATTTTATGACTAGGGCCCTAGTAGTAAACATTTTCCAGTGCTTGGCTTCTACAGTTCTTACCCAATTTTAATCTTTGCCATGACTCTTCTGTTACAACTTCTGACCTGGCTGGGAAGTGAAGAAAACTTTACTATTTAATGGTGAGACCTACCATGAGTTATACTAAGTACTTTATATATCACCTCACTTAATACTCAGAACTGTTCAATAAGATAGGTAGGTATTCTTATACCTATTTACAGATTAATTCATCTAAAATATTTATTACTGTTAATAAAAATATTTGTCAATTCAGCCAAGATATTTAGGTACTGTTGAAGGTGCTGAGGATACCACAGTGACTATCAGATGAGGTCCCTGATAAGGCACAGAGAAGTTAAATAACTTGCCCAAGGTCACACAGCAAGAAAGTGACAGAGCTAGGATTTACATATAGATCTGGTGGATTTCAAAGGGAATGTATGCAACCACTGTAACACACTGCCATTGATATATATTGCATGTTCTTTGTGATTACTTAAATAAATCAAGTTATAAAGCTAGGTGCTACTCCCAGTATTGCTTTGTTTAAGAAGGTTCTCCATCGGGCGCCTGGGTGGCTCAAACGGTTAAGCGTCTGCCTTCAGCTCAGGTCATGATCCCAGGGTCCTGGGATCGAGTCCCACATCGGGCTCCCTGCTCAGCGGGAGCCTGCTTCTCCCCCTCTCTCTCTCTGTCTCTTATGAATAAATAAATAAAATCTTTAAAAAAAAAAAAGAAAGAAGGTTCTCCATGGGGTGCCTAAGTGGCTCAGTTGGTTAAGTCAGCGTCTGCCTTTGGCTCAGGTCATGATCTCAGGGTCCTGGGATTCCTTGCTCAGCAGGGAGTCTGGAGTCTGCTTCTCCCTCTGCTCCTTTTCACCGCTCATGTGCGTGTGCGAGCACGCGTGCTCTCTCTCCCTCTGTAAAATCTTAAAAAAAAAAAAAAAAAATCAAGGGATCTTTACATAATTAAAAAAAAAAAAAGGTTCTCCCTGAATCTAAGAAGGAAATCTGTTGGTGCTGACAAGCACACCTGCCCAATAATGCTTTTCCTCTCTTCCCCTCCCGTCTCCCCATTCCCTCTCCACTCACTCATACCTGGGTATAAACTGGACAGTGTGACCTGCTTTGGCATGTGGATATGTTTGTGTTTTGAGGACTGGGAGAGTTTTGTTTGTTTCCTTGGCTTCCTGAACGTTCCTTGCCCACTTGAAAGTGCTTTCTTGTAGCATGATGGTGAGTAATGTGTTGTTAACATTGTAATGTGGTCATACCAGTCGGAATATTTTTTCTTTTTCCCTCAGTTCTCTCTGATGAGTATGTGAGTGGGGACTCTTGGGTCAAACTTGCCTTCTGTAGTTCATTCAAATAGAGAAGGCTTTCTGTATTTGGAAGACTAGAAAATAGTCTTGAGGTTGGGAAGACTTAAAATCCAATGTCTGGGGTGCCTGAGTGGCTCAGTTAGTTAAGTGTCTGCCTTTGGCTCAGGTCATGATCCTGGAGTCCCAGGATCAAGCCCTGCGTTGGGCTCCCTGCTCAGTGGGTGTCTGCTTCTCCCTCTCCCTTTGCTCCTCCCCCTGCTCATGTTCTCTCTTGCCCGTTCTCTCTCTTAAATAAATAAAATCTTAAAAAATAAAATAAAATCCAATGTCTTCTGCCCAGCTGAAATTCAGTTTTGTGGGGCGCCTGGGTGGCTCAGTTAGTTACGCGTCTGCCTTCTGCCTTCGGCTCAGGTTATGATCTCGGTTCTGGGATCGAGCCCCATGCAGGGCTCTTGCTCAGCGGCGAGTCTGCTTCTCTCTCCCTCTGTGATCTCTCTCGCTTTCACTCTCTCGAATAAATAAAATCTTAAAAAAAAATTCACTTTTGTTAGTATTCTAGGTTTATTCTTTAGCTAGTGAGATCCAAGAGAGTTACTTGTTTTCAGTTATGTCCATTATCACCGTGTGCCATATTTCAGATGAACGGTGTTTGTTCTGGAGTTAGCAGCTTAAAAATAGGCACACAGGTTTTGTGGTAAGCATTACCTAGTAGGAAGCACTAGGTAATGCTGTTTAGGTCTGTGAGACTGAGAAGCTGAGTTCCACTTGAGTTCTAGGGATTAATTAGGTGGAATCAAGGTAGTTAGTGTTAGAACTAGTTGGTTTTAGGGACCCATGTCAATTAAGGATTGGGATTTAGTCATATCTGTGCATGACACATAAGGTTAATAAGATGATTTATGTGGATGTGTCTAACCCAGTGCTTGGTACTTGATTGGTACACAGTAAATATTAGTTAAATCTTTAAAGGTACTTGAATGGGGAGTATTGTCAGTTTGTCTTTCTAGGGCAGCTTTCTCATAATTAGAAGAATATTTATCTTTAGAAGAATATTTATTGATCATTTAACTGTGGGTAAAGCATTTGGAAAAGGGATTGGGGTATTGAAGATTTCTTTTTTTTTTTTTTTTAAAGATTTTATTTATTTGACAGAGAGAGCACAAGCAGACGGAGAGAGAGGGAGAAGCAGGTTCCCTGCTGAGCAAGGAGCCTGATGTGGGACTCGATCCCAGGACCCTGGGATCATGACCTGGGCCGAAGGCAGCTGCTTAACCAACTGAGCCACCCAGGCGTCCCGGGGTATCGAAGATTTCTATCAGAGTCTTGCTGAAACTGTGGTCTTACCATGTACAAATTGAATCAATTAGGTCTAATTTAAAGGAAATTTGTGGTTTTGCTTTGTTAGGGTCAATCGTATGCTTTTTTGATAGGAATAGCTTCTTGACCCTGTTGTAGAGTTGAAAATGCTTGCTTTTCAATTCCAGTTAAGCTCGGTTTGATTATTGATATTTGAGATAGTTGTCTATGGTGTTTCCTTTTTTTTTTTTTAAAGATTTTATTTGACAGAGAGAGACACAGCGAGAGAGGGAACACAAGCAGGGGGAGTGGGAGAGGGAGAAGCAGGCTTCCCACGGTGCAGGGAGCCCGATGTGGGGCTCTATCCCAGGACCCTGGGACCATGACCTGAGCCAAAGGCAGACGCTTAACGACTGAGCCACCCAGGCGCCCTATGGTGTTTCCTTTTATTCTCTGCATTTTTTTCAGTGAATAAAATAATATATTTGCAAGTATTTTGTGAACTGCAAAGCTAGCATTTGCTATTACCACCATCACTACCAATAATAATGTTAAAAATATTAATGGGATAGGACTCATTCTAATGAAGGTTGGTTTCCTGGAGTAATTTCAAGAAGAAAAACTCAGAGGACAATGGGATATTTGCCAAATGACTTGTGTACTAATTTATACCTTTTGTACTTTTTGTGGAAGGGAAAAGGAAAAGCAGAGACTTGTCACCCTGAAAACTTGGCCGGGGGCTATGTCATCATGAAGGGTTGCCTATAGTACTTAGATATACACTATTGTGGCAAGAAAGTTAAACAGGATTTGTCACATATTTGACATAGTACATTCTACTGGAAGCATCTGTCTGTCTATATAGGAAACAGCTCCTTCCAGTTCATTGGTAAGATCAACTACATTCCGTTACTATGGATCCTATACTGATAAAATGTATCAGTCTAGGACATTATGGCCTCATAGAGCGGTAAGATTAAGGAAACAGTGCCTTTGACCAAAATATTTAGCTAGGTGTTACCATCAAAATCCTTTACAGTCAACTTTGATGATTGGCATTCTTGGAGAAGAACATGTGATTTTAATAATTCAGAAGAGCAAGTTGTTTAGTAAATTTTGAAAAGACTCTTTTTTTTTAAATATTATTCTTTTTTTTTAAGATTTATTCATTTGAGAGAGCGAGAATGAGAGAGAGTACATGAGATGGGGGAGGGTCAGAGGGAGAAGCAGGCTCCCCGCTGAGCAGGGAGCCCGATGCGGGACTCGATCCCGGGACTCCAGGATCATGAACTGAGCCGAAGGCAGTCGCTTAACCAACTGAGCCACCCAGGCGCCCTGAAAAGACTCTTACTTTTAAAAGTTTACTCTTCATTATTTTCTGTCTCCCGATGCCTGGAACTCAGTAAATCTGTGTTGAATAAAGGAAGTTAAGTGATACCTATCTTGGGGTTTTCTCTGGAATCAACCTGTTAGATTAACTTCTAGAAAGCAGGGATGATGACTTACTGGTTTATGTATCCCTTCACTTAGTAGACTGCCTGGTATGGAGTGGGTCCTTACTAAGTTCTTACTGAATGATTGAGTCAGGAAGTTAAGGTTTTCATTAAGGGAGAATTGCAGTGACCTGGTGCTATGGTGCTGATGGTGGCCCTTCCTAAGAGGAAGAAGAGATGTCGCGTTCCCACAAATCAACATGAATCAGAGTGAATGTGAGGAAAGTGATTGCTTTGATGCTGCCAGGCATTTTATTTACTCTTTTGGATGGGGAGAAGTAATGTGTTAAAAGTTGATGCTTTATGTCTCTCTTGTTTTTTATTTTATGTCTTATTCTGTTCAAAATTTAGTTATTGCTGCGATTTCATAACAGCATATGAGAACTTTAGTATAGCTTCAGACTATCAAGAAAAAAAGAAAAATCTATCCCTTTGTCACACTTAATTTTATCCTAACCTCTTGCTACAAAACTTCAGACCTCAGGGATATAGTGCTAGAAGAATATTTCCAAATCCAGCTTATATCTTTAGTGGTGATGAACAAAACAAAAATGGGAATTTGATTTTAGCATGCCCTCATGACTATCTATATAGATGATTTCCGTTAATATGGTTTGCTTAAGTGATTAAATTTCCAAATTATGCATCTTTTTCTTTGGTACACATCTGTAGAAGTAAGAGATTTATCTGGGTGGCAGAAGGAAAGGATCTTTTCATAGATAAATCCACAAAGTAGATCACATGGAGAATTGAAAGTCATCGGTATATGTCAAGTCAGGTAAAGATTGCTAGAATAGGAGTCAACAGGCGTGGTTGGGTGGCTCAGTACATTAAGTATCTGACTCTTGGTTTTAGCTCAGGTCATGGTCTAATGGGTCAAGGGATTGAGCCCCACTTTGGGCTTCATGCTCAGTGGGGAGAAGAGGAAGGTCTGCTTAAAGATTCTCTCCCCCTCTGCCCCCCGCCCCACTCATGTGCATGCACAAGCTCTCTCGTGCTCTCTAAAATAAATAAATCTTTGGAGAGGAAAAAAAAGAGTAGTAGTCAACAGATTTATGTTCTATACACAGTTTTAGCACTAGTTAGCTCTATGACTCTGGGCAAGTCACTTAATCTCACTCACCAGTGTTCTCATCTGTAATTTGAGGGTATGGAATGAAGTGATCTCTGACGTCCTGGTTCTAAAGTCCATAATTCCAAAGTGCCAAACAAGGAAAGTAGACTGACTTTCTGCACCTCACCACCAGGCTTGTTCCACATTAGACCCAAATGTGAAGGGTTAATTATGTAAAAATAGAAGTGTGTAGTCTATGTTTCTAGGTAGACTAGAAGTTAGAAGTTAGATTATATTATATGCTTATAACTAATTTTATGTGCTTAAATATAAGAGGCATGGTTGCTTTTATTTATTTTAAATTTTATTTATTTGAGAGAGAGACACAGGGAGAGGAGCAGAGGGGGAGGGAGAGGGACAAGTAGACTCTATGCCGAGAGCGGTTTAAAAGGTTTTTTTTTTTAGAATGAGAGAGAGAGTGCATGGTGGCGGGGAGGGTGGTGCAGAGAGAGAAAGAGAGAGAGAATCTTAAGCAGGCTCTGCGCTGGGTGTTTCAACCCTGAGATCATGACCTGAGCTAAAGAAATCAAGAGTTGGATGCTTAACCAACTGAGCCACCCAGGTACCCGAGGCTCTGTTGCTTTTAAAAGAAAAATTATTGGGATGCCTGGGTGGCTCTGTCGCTTAAGCATCTGCTTTCAGCTCAGGTCATGATCCCAGAGTCCTGAGATCGAGCCTCACATTGGGCTCCTTGCTCAGAGGGGAGCCTGCTTCTCCCTCTGCCTGCCTCTCCCCCTGCTTGTGCTCTTTCTCTCTCTGACAAATAAATAAATAAAATCTTAAAAAAAAAATAAATAAAGATTATTACCACAAATGTACAACCTATACAGATGAAAGAGACCCAAATAGAGACCCAAATTTTTTGGGTCTCAGGATATCCTGGGTTGGAGTTTCTGTTTCCTAACTCCAACCTAGAAATAGAAATATGTGTGTATTGGTGGAGTTGGTGGGGAGTGGGGACAATGGGGCTAGTAGTGTGGGTGAATATGGATAGTAATTTTTTTTTTTTTAAAGATTTTATTTATTTATTTGCGAGAGAGAATGAGAGACAGCACGAGAGGGAGGAGGGTCAGAGGGAGAAGCAGACTCCCCACTGAGCAGGGAGCCCAATGCGGGACTCGATCCCAGGACTCCAGGATCATGACCTGAGCCGAAGGCAGTTGCTTAACCGACTGAGCCACCCAGGCGCCCAAATATGGATAGTATTTTAAAAAGCAAAATAATAAAGAATTCCTTAGTCTGTGGAGTTTACATGGCTAGACCAATTTGATTTTGTCATAAGTCCCTGTAGAACTGATATAAACCCTGTATTCAAATTCAGAATACCTGGGTCCAAACTCCTTGCTACCTGGGTATCATTTAAGCTTTGTAAGCTTCTCTGTGTGTATGTATTTTCCATCAGAAAAGAGGGGATTAAAAATCTCGAGTATTTAATTTTTATAATTTTTTAAGATTTTATTTATTTATTTGAGAGAGAGAGAATGAGAGAGAACACATGAGATGGGAGAGGGTCAGAGGGAGAAGCAGACTCCCTGCTGAGCAGGGAGCCTGATCCAATCTGGACTCCAGGATCATGCCCTGAGCCGAAGGCAGTCGCTTAACCAACTGAGCCACCCAGGTGCCCTAATTTTTATAATTCTTATTAAATGAGGCCTTCTTTGTGAAAGTGCTTTAAAAACAGAAATTACAGCAAAAGAGAAGCAATTTTTAGTGTGAACAGACAGCTTTACACATATAGTCGCATAGACCTTGATTATATGTATCTATGGGGTGAATAATGACAGTAAATAATTCACAAGCCTATTTTAGATATAGACTAGCTCTCAGTCATCCATACACATGGACTAGCATGAATAATTTAGAACTACAAATATTTGTTAGGCATTTACTATGTGCCAAGCAAATTTTTAGGCCTGTTTAGAATTTTTTTAAAGTATAAAAGAAAGGTGCCAACCTCAAGGATCTTAATTCTATCTAGAATGTATCTTGTTTTCCAGCCTGATGATTTCTTACACATCCTTAAAGATCCAGGTTGAGAAACTTCCCTAACCCATCCAGGTAAACTAGTTCTTATACCTCCTCCTATCCCACTGGGCATGAATAACATGTTTAGATTTCTCCCAACAGACTGAAATGCCCTGAAGGTAGGACTGTGGCTTCTCTTCTTCATTGGTATCTCCAAAGGCTCTAGGGCAGTGCCTGGTACATGGTGGACCCAGCTGGGTAAATTTTGATTGAATGACTGGTAGTCAAATTGGAGAGATAAGATGCAAGTATCAGGAAGGCCAACTAATATTACAAGGCAATATATGATAACAGCAAGTGCCAGTGAATGTTGCACATACTGGGCCTGGAGGAGTTAAAATGAGGTCTAGATATGGCCAGGACATATGGAACTATGGAACTTGCAGATGGAGAATTTTAAACATAATAATAGTAATAAAAAGTATCTTTCTTTGAACTGAGTTATGTAATTTTACAAAAGACAAATATCTTTTTCTAATTGTTTGAGGCTTTTAAAAAATTAGTAGTTGTGTGCTGAAGGAAGTTAATTTACCAGAAGTTTACAAAATGAATTAATTTCCTATGGATAGCTAATTGTAGATAGTTCATAATTAGAATTTTTTCTATTTCCTTTTTTTTTTTTTTTTAAGATTTTATTTGTTTAATTGACAGAGAGAGAGACAGCGAGAGAGGGAACACAAGCAGGGGGAGTGGGAGAGCGAGAAGCAGGCTTCCCACTGAGCGGGGAGCCTGATGCGAGTTTCGATCCCAGGACCCCGCGATCATGACCCTAGCCGAAGGCAGATGCTTAACGACTGAGCCACCCAGGCGCGCCTGCTATTTGTCTCCTTGAATAGAAGTTCTCTGACAGTGAAATGACCAGTAGTTAGGAATCAAGAAGGGGAGAGAAGATTGTCTTCAGCTACTGAATGTGGGTTAATTCAGAGAAAGAATGACTAGCCTCTGTTGATTTGTAGTATCTATTTTTTTCTCTCATGTCAAAAGTTTAGTAATCAGAATTTTTAAGGGCTTAAGTAGAACTTTTATTTTTACAGACTATTCTTTTAAAAATTGAATGTATTGAGAATCAAACCTTGAACTATCTTTGACCCTCCCTGAAAGGAAAGAGAAAAAATTTGTTTTGTGTGGCAAATAGAAATTCTGGTCTGGATCTAAAAAGATAAACATTAACATGAGTTTTGTTTCTATTCAAGTTACTGTTGTTGTGCCAATTTTATAATAACAGACTTTCTCTATGACTCTCTCTGCTCTTATTTTTCTAAAGGTCACTTCCATTGTACACGTCTTCCGAATTATTAAATTTCCCAAGTAACTGTAATCTTAGTAGCCCTGAAAAGACAAATGCCAGTTTATAAGGAGTTCTCTGAACTTCTCCCTGATCTTTATATCAGCATTTGGCTGTTAATGGGTTTGTCTCTTAGAGATTCATTTTGCTATTTGTAGGCCTGATTAAAAAAAGCTAGAAATTCTTGAAAAATATAGTTAAATCTTGTTCTGACACATACACATACTAGTGGTAGTAATAAAGCCATGAAGCCAGTTCTTGAGTCTTTACTGGTATGTATCCACAATAGCATATAATAAGCTAATAAATTGTTTGGGAATGGTAAATTATACGATTGAGTTTTTTGGGTTGAGTTTTTTCTCTTAAGTTTGATTTAGGGAGAGAAAGTGGCTATTCCTTGAGTATACACTGTCATGGAGGTAGAAAACAACTCAGAATTGTGCAGGGTGAGTAGGAGATGTAAACATTTTTTTCCAAAAAATAGACAACATGTATGAGATTAAGAGAATATTATAAAATCTTTGAATCTGGAATGAGTAGAGTAGTAAGGGATAAACGTGGGGAGGTAGGATTGGTAGATTAAGACATTAGAATTTCAGTAAATATGTGTGAATTTGCTATTCCTGGAAATTGGGGAATGAATGGGCTATTTAGCTGTGTCTGTACATCTAGGAGAGGACAGACATTTCTCTTTTGCTGTGATTTTTGAGGGACCCTCTGGTAGAAGGTACAGCCCAAGAGGTCCTTGCAACATTTTCTTGGAGGCTCAAGGAGTTGAAAGACACTGGAATGGGAATGATAGACTGGGTCCTGTGTGCATGTGTTGATGGTGCCTTGGAAATGGCTGTGGGACTGGAGGGTTTGTTGGAGATGAGTAGAGGGAGCTTTTGGAGGAAAGGTACAGGGGCTGTATTGGGCACTAGTGGAGTGAGGCGGACTATGTGGGGGGAGTTAGGCAGAAGAAAGGCAACTGACCTTTTTTGAGGACTTACTTTGTGCCAGGCACTGCCCTAATGTATCTTCAGTTAGTTAATCCTAACAAGAGATCTGAAATGCAGATATTTCCCCCATTTTATACATGGAGAAATGGAGGCACAAAATGGTTATATTATTTACCCATAGGACAGCCGTCAGAAGGTATACTGGTATTTGAACCTAAATCTGTCTGAATCCAGAGCCAGTTCTCTCTATCTCACTGTGGTGTTGAAAGCAGTTGAAACAGGGAGGGTAAGACTGGCACATGGGTGGATGGCATGTGCTTTCTCAATTTTCCTCCCTGGACTAGGGGTGCTGTGGTGCAAGGGTTTGGTCTCTGGAGTCCACTTTTTACCTTTGTAACCTTGAGTGGATTACCTAACCTTTGTGAGCTTTAGCAACCTCATCTGTAAGGTAGGGTTAATGATACAAACAAACCTCTTAGAGTTACTTGGAAGTTAAAATGAAATAATGTCTGAAGCTTTAATGCATATTACTTCCTGTCACTTCATTTTTTCCTTTTAGACCCATCTTTTTATCTCTGGGTTGTAGCATAGGTCTGCATAGGTCTCTTTGGTGTGGAATTTGGTCATGTTCTCTCTCTCTTTTTTAAAGAAGGTTATATTTTGTTTCTTTCACTTGTAAGGACCCATATTGATTAAAAACAATCTGCCAAGGGAGTCATTTTTCCCTCCTACCTAATCAAGAATTGTGTGAAATTTCTAAGGGTTTTTGTCCCTCCTCTTTCTCCCTGTCTGGATTCCTTGGGACTGACATCATAGACATGGAGGAGTCTCTGACCTTTGAAAATTCTTGACAGTCTTAAATGTTGTGGTTTTCCAGAGAGTTTTGGGAGGGGTTGGAGGGGACTCAGACACAGCTGTAGTGCATCACCGGGACTGGGAGAGGGTATAGTGTGAGAATGTGGACGCTTTGGGGGATGTAGGAGATGAGAAAATGTAGGGTCAGTAGTTTCTCAGGCATTTTAACCTAACTGTTATCTATAATCAGTATTTCATTTTGGGTCATTTTTCTCTGTTACTAAGTAGTTGGGTATGCAGAGCATGCAGACTGATTGTAATGTTAGTCTGAGTTAAACAATGTTTAGGAAGAGAAATTTGGTGCAAATAAGATCATGTAACAATCTTAAGCAAATGTTTTTGAGATGAGCCACTGTTTTAGACCTGCCTATTTACAACACTGATTATCTGATTATCAGCAATAGTGGTGTGTGTGCGCGTGCGTGTGCGTGCGCGCGCACGCATACAGTGGGGGTACTGTACAAATACAGTTCAGTTAATCTGAACAGAAATTGAGTATCTACTGAGCGCTTGGGTATTAGGGATACAGGATGAACAAGACAAGATTCCTGCCCTCAAATTGCTCATGGTTTAGTGGGGGAGACAAACGTATAAATAAACACAGGTACTCTGTGGTGTGATAAATAATATTACAGAGGTGGAATACCATGTGCAGCAGCAAGGAGGAAGTGGGCAATTTAAGTTGGGAAGCCAGAGAAAGTTTTGCCAACAAGGTAGTAGTACTCAAGTTAGTCTCATAGAAGAGATAAGAATTCACCTGCTAGACCACAAGTCATTCCAGGCAGCAGGAACAACATGGGCAAAGGAACTGAAATGTGAGCGCATGGTGTACTTGGGGAACTACCAGGACGGGAGGGGGAATGGTGGGAGGTGAATGAGGCCGGAGAGTGAGGCAGAGCCAGATCGTGAAGGGATCTTAAGCTTTAGTCATTGAAGAATTTAGAGCAGTGATTTGTAATACCTATTTTCATTTTAAGGTTGATCAGCCTCCACAAGCAACCAATGGCTGGAGAGAGGAAGAGGGAGAAATTAGGAAGCTATTTCCTAGAGTCCAGGTTATGAAAACCTGAGAGAGAATAAAAGAGTTGTAGTTTATGAAAAGTGTGGGATGGATTTGAGAAATTTTAAAGGTAAAATGAGTAGAACTTCATAAAGGACTATTTGTGAATGAGGATAAGGTAAAAGAGAAGTCCAGGGTGGCTCCCAGGCTTTTGTGACTTGGCTAATAGGGCGGATGATGGTACCATTTGCTAGAATAGGCAATACTGGAAGAGGAGTAGCTTGAAAGGGGGAAGGACAGAGATGAGAGAATGAGCTCTTGCTTTTAATGTGCTGAGTTTGAAGTGCATGTGGGATTCCCAGGTGAGCTGGAGAGTTTGGGGCTGTGGATACATTTGAAGTTATCAGCATTTGAGTGCTCAGGGACATGAATGAAATTCTCATGCAGATAATATAACTTGACAAGATGGAAAGCCTGAGGTAGAATGTTGGGTGCACTAACCCTTGGTTAGGAAGAGGAGTCCACAAAGGTGACCAAGACACGGAGCCAGAAGAGGCAGGAAGAGTGATCAGTAAGTATCACATACTACAAAGAGATCACTTTAGATAAGCAGGTAAGGAGAATTGTGATCCTATTTTAAGTCAGTGCCATTCTCCTTCAGTAGAAGCACATTTGGATAGGATGAGCACTGCATCTAAGGTGAGAAAGTAGCATCAGCGAATGTTGATTTTAGGGAGTTTTGCAGGGTCGAGGGGAAGAGCAGCTGGTAGGTAGGGACAGGGGAGGAGACCTGAAGGAACTCCTCTTGCTTTGTGTCGTAATTTTTTCTGTGAAGTTGGAGGCAAGGTCATGGGTCAGGAGTAAGGGGAGTGATAAGGATTGGGTAGGAGAATGGTGGAGGTGTGGGATAGTAGCTGAGAAGATTGGTTGACTTGTACCAAAGTCAAGCAGAAAACAGCCATGTTTCATTGAATGTAATGAGACTGAATGTCATTTACTTGTAGTTGGATTTCTCTGCATGGTTATGTGATCTTATCTTGCTCACTGGCCCCAGGTAGTAGCCAGAAGTTGAATGTGGGAGCCATCCAGGTTGGGCAGATGAAATAGAATAGCAGAACTAGGTTTTTGCTGGAAAATAGGTGATCAGTCATTGGGTTCACATTCAGTTAGGCAAGAAGGGACAAAGTGACATCTATCCACTTTTTTTTTTCTCAGTCGTTAACTGCTGTCATCCTAGTCCAGCTCACCAGCATGTCTTTGCAATAATTTCCACTTGTGCTCCTTCCACACCCGTCTCACTACAACCAGGGGGATCTTTTACTATTTCAGTCTGATCATGTCCTGCCCCTACTTACAACCCATCAATGGCTTTTCATTACCTTTAGGATAAAATCTCAATGTTTAGCAGGGTCTTTCAGGCCGCCTCTTAATCCTCATTTTGTACTATTCTCACCTCTATGTTTCTTCCTGTGTTGATATATGTTTCCTCTGCTCGGAGCATTCTTTCTTTCCCAGTTTGTCCCTCCAATTCCTACTCATTCTTTGGTCCTTAGATGTAATATCACTTCCTTGGGAAAGCTTTTTCTGACACCCTGTAGGAGATGACACCCATCTCTCCAGCATTTCTTTATTACAATTTTCTGTGAAATTTTGTGGGTTTTTTCTCCAGACTGGAATCTTCCTGAGGATAAAAATTGTGTCTGTCTGTTGTGTTTCTAATCCTGAACATAGTGCACCTAACACGTAGTAGGCACTCCATGATTTTTGTTGCATTAGTGAATAAGGTGGTTAAGGAATTGGATGACTTAATCTGAGGTGAGGATATCTTGAGGTAAGAGAGCAGGTTTAGTAGTAGAGAGGGAAAGCTGGAAGGAAGATGAGATTGTAGCCAAAGTAATGGATGTTGAAAATAGAGAGGTGGAGTAGTTTTAGGAGATGGCAGGGTTCAGGACTGAGATGCTGGAGCATTTGATGAGATTATGAAGCTCTTACGGCAGAAACATTGGATGGGTTGTGTAGGTGGATGTTGAAATTGCTGAGGAAAATGGTAGGATTTAAAGTGAGGGCGATACAAGGCAGGTGTCTAAGTCTTTAATAAATAGAAGAGATAGGCATAGCCCTTTCCTGTGTGAAAGGGTTCAGGAGGTAAGAATCAGTGCTGTTTTGGGGTTCAGTAATGCCCTAGTGCCTTGGGAGGCAGTATGGTGCGGTGGGGTATGTGTCCAAAATATCTGGGTTCAGACTTTGGGCCCCCTACCCGACTTTTCAAGCCTTATTTGTTTCTTTGTTTGTAAACACATTTTTGTATGAAGAAATGCTTTCTCTAATCTTTGTGAAAATGCCATCATTCTTGGGTGTGGATTTTATTGTTCTGGAGAAGAGAACACAGGCCATTATGTGGAAGTTATAGAGGGAGGTGGGCTGGTGATTTAATTTAGAAAAGTGTTTTCTAATGATTAGATCTGTCCAACAGTAAGACGGACATCGTGGCAAAGGAATGAGTTTTCCATCAAAACTTGTATCCATCCATGCAGAGACTGGGTGATTTCCCTCTCAGAGATGTAATAGAAGGATTTCTGCAGGGGGCGGGGCAGACACTGGACTAAGTAATCACTAATGTCTCGTCCGGTTGGAGGACTGGAGGGTTTTGACCCCAATTGAGATTTGTCTAAACACCATTCAATCAACAGATGTTTGAGTGCCTCCTCTGTTTTGTTTGAAAGTTTGAAAGCCAGTATTTTCTTTTTTTTTCTTCCTGTGTGCTGAGACAGAGCCAAGGACTGTGTGTTTTAGTCCATGTTGTGGATATTTCCCATTTGGAATTTGAGAAGCTCAAACCAGGTGTTGGTGGTGATGTAACAAAAGCTACTGTCCTCTCCTGTTGGGTGGGGTTAGGGTGGAGTCTGTGGCCTGCACCTGGAGGCATCAGATACAAGAATGTGCTGCCAAGACGCTTGGTTTAGTGCTTTGAATTTTTTGGCAAGTTGTTCTAGATAATGTTGGATCTCTAAATTACTTCTCAAAAATACTTTGTTGAAAAGAATGACCTACTGTGTTGGCAAATGAGATCTATGATGCCATGACATTGATGGTTTTTATTGGCTTCTCAGCCACAGGAGCCTATGTCTGGCTGGGAAATGGCCTACATGCCTGTGGCATAATCAGCTCTTCTCTCTTCTGCTGAGCATCTTTTTGCTGATTGCTATGTGTGTGCTTACTGTATACCTCCCACAGCCTTTCAGAAATGTATTAAAGTGGCTTTACTAAGTTCCTTCGAATTTTTTTTTTTTTTTTAAGACAGAAGATTGAAATTCATTTTGCAGCTATGCTCTTGGTTTTGGATTAGTCATGCTTTCAAGTTATTTGGGCTGCAGCCATCTCCTGTGACCTCTAAGACAGTGACTAAAATGGGCTTGGAGAAGAAATTCTTGTCTTTATTAGGGGAGGGAGAAACCACTCATTCATTATGAATTCTGAAGGAATTTAATTCTTAAGTATAAAATGTAAGAAACTAATTTATTTGATAACTTGACATTTTGACCTTGAGGTATGTTAGGCCAAAAGTTACTTATGTATTGGCAGCCTTTTCTGACAATTGGGATATTGAAATGGAAGGAAATTAGACATTGGTAATACATAGACTAAAAGAGAATGTCAGGATCATGGTTTATGAGGCTATAGTGAACTGGAGAAGTTCAGTTTTTGAACCTGGAAAGGATCTTAGAGGTCATCGAATCCAAGTCTAGGATAAACAAGAGGCAACTGAAACCCTGTAAGTAATTTGACCAAAGCCACCCAGCTAACATATATAGGTGTAGGTAAAATCATATGGTACGAGGGTGGCAGAACTAGTGACAGTATGGATGATGTCTCTTCAGAAAAGAGAGTTTCTGAAACTTGGAGAGATGGATTGGGACCAGGGCAGACTCTTAGAAATAGAGGGGTGATAGGAAGTACGAAGGACCCTGGAATTTCTCATTTGTTAAGTTAAGCCGAAAATGGATTGGTTTGGTGGTGGCTGGTATGGAGGTTCACTTAGTCATTTAATTATTTACTCCATCAGGCATTTATTGACTGCCTACAATATTGTAGGTGCTGTGCTAGGTGCTAGGTGTTGGGCTACAAATATGAATAAAACATGTCCCTGCAGTCAAGTTAGTGACTTCCTGGTTTTATGACCCACAAATCGTTGATGTTTATTTGCCTTAATATTTCTAAGGAATGCAGAAAATCAGGATCTGATCATAGCACTAAACAAGCTGTGTCCTGGCATTGGGGGAGGTTTGAAGAAAAGGTATCTGAGTCACCCTTAGACTTTAGGTTGTTTAGGAGGAGATGTTTCTGCAGAGAGTCACCTGAGTCACCTTTTACCTCTGAGAATTCTACTTTTGGCCTTCCCGAAAAGGCAAGGGATTGGTGGGTGTGGTAGGGCAGGTGTGTTATGGTTACTTTAGGAACAAGCCCTCTTCTCCAGAGAACTGTAGACCTGTCTAGTATGTAGAATTTGGTTAGAGATTGTTCTTCACTCTGTTATTGCTTCCTCGGCTGGGACTGCTAACTTCAGAGGAATGTGGATTGGTGCCAGGCTATCAGGTCAGGGACAGAGTTTCTCTGCCAAAGTCAAGTCTGAAAGAAGAGATCTTTTTCAGGTAAACTTATTTGGCTCATTTGTCCGCGGTAGAGAAAGGCTTGTTTCCTGGGTTCATGAAATTAGTGGACAAAAATTGACTTTTGTGTACCTTTGAGATCTCCACTCTGCTTTGCGTAATAGCTTATTGTTTTATTTTGAGTAGTTTTCACTATCAGCTTGCTCCTTCCATGTCCTCAGCTAGCCTCAGAACACTAGTCAACTCTAAAGTTATTCAGTGTATAGTGCTCATTTGTTCATTTACCCATTCATTCCGCAAATATTTCCTGAGGGCCTGTATGCCACGCACAGTGCCAAGTGATACATGCTGAGGACACATTAGTGAACAAGAGACACAAGCACTTGGCTTTCAAGAAACTTACATATTAGAGGAGGAGGCTAGACAGCAACCTATTAAAATAATTTCAGGTTATATCAAGTGCTGGGAAGGAAAGAAACAAGGTGGGAAATTCTTCAGGGTGGTAGTCTGCTGCTTTCTTCCATTAGCTTGGATAAGCAAACTGATGATAGAAATGGAATACTCTAGAAAGGTAGAAGAAAAGCATTATTCAGAGTGACATTAGACTTTATGATTAATTTAGTAGTTAAGAAATTAATGAGGAGGGGCGCCTGGGTGGCTCAGTCGTTAAGCGTCTGCCTTCAGCTCAGGTCATGATCCCGGGGTCCTGGGATTGAGCCCCACATGGGACTCCGTGCTCGGCGGGAAGCCTGCTTCTCCCTCTCCCACTCCCCCTGCTTGTGTTCCCTCTCTCACTGCCTCTCTCTGTCAAATAAATAAATAAAATCTTTAAAAAAAAAGAAATTAATGAGGAATTAGGAAACTAATGTTGCTCTTCATAATAAATTCAGCTGAAATGAATGAGCCGGGATAGTTTCCCCTTTTGGTTAGGAAGCTCCTGAAATTGGGCTGTGATCATCCTATTTCAGTGTAATTTGAGCCTTATGTGTTTATTTCCTCCTCAGGTGGAGGCCTGAATTTTGATATATGTCCACCCTACCTCAGCTGCCTGAAAGTACTTAATGATCACATGACCCTGGACATGGATGCTGTCCTGTCAGATTTTGTCCGTTCCACAGGCGCAGAGCCTGGGCTGGCCCGAGATCTCCTGGAAGGTAAGGAGTCACAAGGGGGAAAATAAGAGAAAAAGTAAAATGCGATGTTTATTGTTAGGATGACTTGGAACATATAAAGATACTTTGTGTATGGCAGACCTTACATTTACCTCGCTTCTAATAATCCACCTGTGTATGACTCACCATAATTTTAAAATGAAAAATCCCGTTTTCACTTTGAATTTTTGGTGTAGCTTTCTCCACTGTGAATTTATGCTCAGGTAATGCAAGTGAAATTTTATATTAATCCACTAAAAGCACAACTCTAGATCTGTTAGTCGTCTTCTTTATATATAAATGACTTTGGGATCATTCATCGTTTTGTTTCTTTCCTTCCCTAATTTGTATGGGTGATTCTATGTAGAGTGAATTAAGTTAATGTTTTTATTTTGCTGCCTTTGTTTACTTATGTCTGTATGTACACATAATTGTGAACGTTCTATATTTTAAGGTCCTTAAGGCTTAGAATCATGTCAGTAGGATACTTTGTTTGGAGTCATAATTAACAGATGTTTTTTGTTGATGGAAATATATAATGACGCAAATGGGTAAGCCTGAGGAGAAAGGGCCAGGTTCTTAGTGTACATTCTAATGTTTTAGATTGTCAGCCCTTAGCAGGGTGTGACAACTTGACATTTGCTTCTGCCTCTTACTTAGGAAATGAAAGATCTGGGTTTGGACTCCAGTTTGCTAATTCAGTATGACTCTGCCCTTGACTGGCATTTTTGGTTTTATTTCCTAGTACCTTCTCCTTCTTATGTTTCAGCCTGGCCCAACTTGTCACCTTTCCCTGGTCACGTTAAGTTGTTTTCTAAGTCTGCAGTGTCCCTTCCTCCATTATTCTCCTGAAATTCTCCTCATCCTTCAGGATTCAGCTCAAATGCTTCCTCTTCCTCTTGTAACATGTGTTGAATGCTGTATGTGTGAAGTACTTGGGATACATTATTTTATTCTTACAAGCACTCTAAATATAAGTTTTATTATCCCACTTTACAGTTTTAAAAACTGAGGTTCAGAGAAATTAAATGGGATTTGAACTCAGGCAATCTGGTTTCAGAGGCTGGCTCTTAACAATTACATTACAATTAATATTTCTGTAATCTCTTTCTCTCACACACAGACGTGCACACACTTCTCTGCTATGAAGGAAAGGTTGAGGGTACTATGGAAGTGTAAGAGAGAAACCCAATTTAGATACAGGGTGCAGAAAGGCCTTTCTAAGGAAGTGACCTTTGAACTGAACCCAGAAGGGTGTGTGGGAGTAACAAGACAAAAGGGATAGAGAAGAGAGTGTTGATACAGAAGCTTATACAAGGACCTAAGATGAAAGAGAGTTTGGCACTGGGTAGGAAGAGTGGGGTAAGAGTGGTAGGAAATAGAAAGGCAG
The DNA here is from genome assembly GCF_054177405.1 of Leptonychotes weddellii. Lineage (NCBI taxonomy): Eukaryota > Metazoa > Chordata > Mammalia > Carnivora > Phocidae > Leptonychotes > Leptonychotes weddellii. Next base: position 94,277,654 of record NC_138372.1, on the reverse strand, counting down.
GAAGCAGAATATGGGGCCCTTTGTAGACTGTGGTAAGGAGTTTAAATGTCATTCTGTGTTCAGTGGGAAGCTGGTGAAGGGTTGTAATCAGGGAGTTACGTGATTGGATTTGAATTTTGGTTGAAGGCTGTGGAACAGATTGGAAGGTGGCCAGAGAAGTGATCAACCCAGTTAAGACTGTTGGCCACGGTTGAGGTGAGAGATGATGATGGCTTGAACTGCTGTGGTGGCAGAAGAGAGAAAAGTGGACAGATTTAAGATAGAATTTAGAAGGGAAATCAAAGGGCCTGATCTTCATTTTCTCCCTGCTTCTTTCTCGCTTTTTCCTTTAAAAGTTAACTTTGGTTCATAGTGTAAAGAACAAATTCGAGAGGGGACATGTTAGGGGAGGAGAGACTAGCCGAGCCTCTCCCAGAGACCAGGGGACAATCATGAGGATCTGCATGGGCACAGTGACAATAAAAATGGACAAGAAAGAACAGATTTGAGAGATGTTTCATGAGTGCAAACATTGACTAGATAGTGAGGGCGGAGGAGTTGGATCTGAGTAGTGAGGAGCTGAAGGTGACGGAATTTTCTGGCCTGGAGGGCTTATGATACCATTATCAGTTTGAGGACTATAGAAGGAGGAGACGTAGCAAGTCTCAGGAAGGAGGATGATGGACATTCAGTTTTGGACAAGTTGGCTGTTAGGACCTGATTTTAAGGAGTTTATCACAAGTTGCAAATACAGAGCCAGTATTCAGTACAGTGTTCTGTATTTCCAACTGTGTGGTAAACATTCATTCATTCATTTGTTGAGTCAGGACAAAAGTCCTTCATTCTTCAACAAATATTGAGTACCTACTATGTGCCAAGTTCTAGGTGCTCGAACAAAACAAAACAAACAAAAATCTCTGCCCTTATGTTCTAGCAGGAAAAACAGTCAATAAATAATAACCACGATAACCAAATCATTGTAAAGTATATGTTAAGGTGTGAAGTGTTATGGGAAATGATGGGTAGGTTGTGATTTTTACTTGGGTAGTTAAGGCAGGTCTTATTAAGAATGTGACATATGGGGCGCCTGGGTGGCTCAGTCGTTAAGCGTCTGCCTTCGGCTCAGGTCATGATCTCAGGGTCCTGGGATCGAGCCCCGCATCGGGCTCCCTGCTCCGCAGGAAGCCTGCTTCTCCCTCTCCCACTCCCCCTGCTTGTGTTCCCTCTCTCACTGCCTCTCTCTGTCAAATAAATAAATAAAATCTTTAAAAAAAAAAAAAAAAAAGAATGTGACATTTTGAACAAATACCTGAAGGAGTGTAGATAAATTGGGGAGAGAGCCTTCCAGGCAGCGGGGAGAGTTGTTGGAAAGGCCATAGGTGGGAGCAGTCTTAGCATGTTTGTAGGGACAGTAAAGAGGCCAGACTGACTGAAGCAGTGTGAGCAAAGGGAGCTGGAACAAATGGCAGATGTAATGGCTCAGAAGTAAATTCATCGGGTATTAATGATTCATACAGCTTAACTGGAAAATTAGAGTAATAACAGATATCACAGCAACAGCAATAAATACATATATAAAACTTGCTGTGTCCCAGTGCTTTTAATTCATTTGCTCTTCATAACAGTCCTACATGGAGTCATCTCCACTTTGATAGCCAGGGAGATTGAAACACAGAAAAAAGGCTGGAAAAGTAGGCCAGGTCATAGAAAGCCTTGAATGTCAGACACAGGAGCCTAGGATTTATTCTGTAGGCAGTGGCAAGCAGTTAGCGGTTTTGATTCTGGAACTGAAATGATCAGAACTGTGCTTTGGAAAGATTAATCTCATGGGATACTTTAGAGTGGATTGGAGGTGGGACAGTGGGTGATAGGAATTGAATTAAAGGGGTAGCAGGTGGAATAGAATAGAAAGAAATATTTATTGAATAATATAACTGGAGAAAGCAACAGAAAAATCCATTATGACAAATCTACCATTTAGGGTCTTTTCTTCAATAGAGTAGTGATTCTTAAATTTGGCGGCAGTTAACCGTTCCTTTTGGTAATCTGAGGACAGCTATCAGCTCTTTTTCTTTAGAAGAATGCACATACTTATACCTTTGTATACAATTTCGGATGGTTTAGGACATTGCAGAGCATGTCTAGGCTAAGAACTCTCTGGATATCAGAATTGAGAGACCTGGGCTTTAGTCACACTTTTCCTTGGTGCAAACTAGCTGTGCCTTTGGGCAAGTCACTCTACTTCTTTAGGCTTCCTTTGTTTTATCTGTGGTCTCTGTGGGCCCTTCCATTTCAGAGACACAAAGGTTCAATGCTCACAGAGCCAACTTAGGAAATGGACAAGTAAATAAAGAAATTGTGGTATTGCAGACTGAAGTGTTATGGAAGAAAATTAAGCACAATAAGGAACAGGAGAATGGTGGAAGTATGCATGAATTTTCCTTGCTAGTTTTTCTTTTTTTCTTTTATTTATTTATTTATTTATTTTAAAGATTTTATTTATTTATTCATGAGAGACAGAGAGAGAGAGAGGCAGAGGGAGAAGCAGGCTCCCAAGGAGCAGAGAGCCCGATGCGGGACTCGATCCTAGGACCCTGGGATCATGACCTGAGCCGAAGGCAGACGCTTAACCATCTGAGCCACCCAGGCGCCCCTCCTTGCTAGTTTTGAGAGGATGGTTCGAGTGATTGTTCTGTGTCTTTCCTCAGTTTCCCTGTACTCTGAGTACCCATTTCACTCTTTGCTTTGTCTCCTGCCAGGAAAGAATTGGGACGTGAGTGCCGCCCTCAGTGATTTTGAACAGCTACGTCAAGTCCATGCTGGGAACCTGCCCCCACCCTTTAGTGAAGGGAGTGGTGGCTCCAGGACCCCTGAAAAGGGGTTTTCGGATAGAGAGTCTGCCCGCCCTCCCCGACCCACCCTGCAGCGGCAGGATGACATCGTTCAAGGTACTGGGGTAACTGAGGGGTGTTTCTGTAGGTGGACTAGGAAGGAAGTGAGGGGACTGCTAAACGGAGTCATCCTTTGGAGATGATCCTATCCCTCCCCCTGCTCCCCTGACAGACTGATCAGAGGTGGCCTCAGTCTGTCTTGGTGCGGGAGCCCCACACTGTCCCACTGCATCTTGAGTATTCCTCTGTACGAAGGCCTTTTTCAGATACTGGGAGAGAAATGGATGAAGGAGAACAATCTAGTTGTCAAGATAAAGTACATAAAGGTAGAATTCAAAGGATCACTGCCATCCACCTCTTCGGTTAATATTTGTCAGTATGTATCAAAATTTTAAAATGCCTGTATACTCTGAGTTAGCAATTTGATTTCTAGGAATTTATCATATATGTGTATGTGCACGTGGGTGTGTGTATATATATATATCCTTTAAATAAATAGACGTAAGTGGACACATACACATATGCAGCATAAAGCTTGAAAGTTAAAGCTTGAAAACAACATTTAAGGTCCATTAGTAGAGGAGCAGTTAAATGAATTAAAATCATTTATGTTGTGGAATACTCTGCAGCCATTGGAAAGAATTAGGTAGAACTTGATGTGCTGTTTTTAAAGTCTCTAAAATCTATTGAGAAAGGTAAGATGCAGTACAGTTTATATAGTATGTTCTTGTTTATGTTTTTAAAAATGATTTCAAAAGCTACATGTGCTTCTTTTTTTTTTTTAGTTTATTTATTTATTTATTTATTTTAGAGAGAGAGCAGGGGGAGGGGCAGAGGGAGAGGAAGAGAGAGTCTCAAGCAGACTTCACTCTAAGTGCAGAGCCCCATGCAGGGCTCTATCTCATGACCCTGAGATCACAACCTGAGTTGAAACCAAGAATCAGTTGCTTAACTGACTGAGTCACCCAGGCGCCCAAAGCTATATGTGTTTCTATGTGCATAAAAAATTCTAGAAGGATCCAAAAGGTTGCCTCTGGAGAAGGAATCAGAAATTTTGAATAAGGGGGAGATTTATTTGTAATACTGTACAGCTTTCTATAGTATTTTGATTTTTTACCATGGGCTTATAATACTTTTTAAATACCTAAAAAAAAACAGTTTAAGAAATAATATCACTATAAAATAACTTTAGACAAATCTTGACTTACTTTGTGTGTCATCTCTGACAAGTATTGGATTAAGAACTACTTCCCAATACAATTTTTAGCTTTTGATAATCTTTATATATAAACTGAAGTCATGCACATGAATTGTAATATGACACTGAGCAGATTATGATCACAGACTATCTGCTGGGGAATTTTAAGTACCATGTAGCCAAAACAAATGAAATAGGGACACCTGGGTCACTCAGTCAGTTAAGCGTCTGCCCCGGCTCAGGTCATGATCCCAGGGTCCTGGGATCGAGTCCTGCATTGGGCTCCTTGCTCAGTGGGAAGCCTGCTTCTCCCTCTCCCTGCCATTTCCCCTGCTTGTGTTCCCTCTCTCTCTGACAAATAAATAAATAAAATCTTTAAAAAAAAATAATTTGAGGGCGCCTGGGTGGCTCAGATGGTTAAGCGTCTGCCTTCGGCTCAGGTCATGATCCCAGGGTCCTGGGATCGAGTCCCGCATCGGGCTTCCCACTCCTTGGGAGCCTGCTTCTCCCTCTGTTTCTCTCTGTCTCTCATGAATAAATAAATAAAATCTTTAAAAAAAAAAAATAATAATAATTTGAGGTACTGTCTACATTACTGTCTTTCTCTGGCATGTTAAGTGAGAATGACTGTACCTATGCTTTCTGATAAATATGAATCCAGAAAAGTTGTAGTAAATTATGTAAATGAATGTTATCGATGGTAGATAAGAAAGTTTCCAGATGTGTAAGATTTATCATTAATTTTTTTTAAGATTTTATCTGTTTATTCGTGAGAGAGAGAGAAAGGCAGAGGCAGAGGCAGAGGGAGAAGCAGACTCCCCGCTGAGCAGGGAGCCTGATGCAGGGCTCGATCCCAGGACCCTGGGATCATGACCTGAGCTGAAGGCAGACGCTTAACGACTGAGCCACCCAGGCGCCCCTATTATTATTAATTTTCTATAATGGAAATTCTTTCCTTTATTCTCCAAAACTGAAAATTATCAGAGTGATTATTTGATTCAGCCGAGCCAAATGAAACCCCATTTCCCTTATTCCCTCTTTTTCCTACCAAACAGTGACCAAGTTGCCAAATGAATGAGTCCCTTTTATGTTGGGAAATGGGAAGTGAAAGAAGACAGTCATGGGGAGAAGTTCAGGCAAATTCTTTTAAAAAGGGTAGAAAGAGGAATGTATATTTGGTGCTAATATAAGTGCCTGCAAAAATACTACTTTTTGGGCGCCTGGGTGGCTCAGTCGTTAAGCGTCTGCCTTCGGCTCAGGTCATGATCCCAGGGTCCTGGGATCGAGTTCCACATCGGGCTCCCTGCTCGGCAGGAAGCCTGCTTCTCCCTCTCCCACTCCCCCTGCTTGTGTTCCTGCTCTCGCTGTGTCTCTCTCTGTGAGATAAATAAATGAGATCTTTAAAGAGAAGGGGAAAAAAAGAAAAAAAAAATACTACTTTCTGTATTTCTCCACCTGTATTTGGATTGAGAAAGAAGGTTGGGAAATTTGGTAGCTAGTGAGACTCTCAGTTTTTCCCTGCCTGGAAGAGGTAACCCATGTCAAGAGGTAACCATCACCACATGAGTGGAATGGAACGTTCTCTGGGCTGTGTATGTTCTAAGGTAACTCCGTTTCTCATTGCAGAAAAACGCCTGTCTAGGGGCATCTCCCACGCCAGCTCCAGCATTGTTTCCCTGGCCCGGTCCCATGTCTCCTCCAATGGTGGGGGTGGGGGGAGCAGTGAGCACCCCCTGGAAATGCCCATCTGTGCCTTCCAGCTTCCAGATCTCACTGTGTACAACGAAGACTTCCGCAGCTTCATAGAGAGAGACCTTATTGAGCAGTCCATGCTGGTTGCCTTGGAACAGGCAGGTCAGTGAGTGCTTCTTTTCCTGGGCTCTTCCGTTTGCTCTTCACCTGCAGGCAGCCACGTGGAGGGGCTGGCCTTGACCAGTAGCTTCCTGTCTAAATGTGGGAGCTGACTGCAAAGTCAAGAGTCAGTCAGATCAACATGTACTGAGCTAGGTGCTTCTTTTCGGGACACAAATTAGACACTTTCCCCTGGAAATTTCCTGTTTGATGGAAGGGAAACCAGATATACACATGAAAGGCCCAGGAATCAATACCTAAAAATCCATACATGGGGCAAAAAAAATACAAGTAAGTTATAATTGGCTCTGGAACACCCTTGTGACCAGAGAGAACCAATAGTATAGATGATGTACAATGGTGATTAATTTAAAAGTCCCATTTGTTTATATGAGCCTTTCCCTGAAGATTTATTTACCTTTAAAGTTGTGTTTGTCTTAAATTACTGTTAAAATTAGTTAATATGGTATGCGAGTCTGCTGGGAATTCTGGGAAATCTAGTCAGGTATTAAACTTACTTAGAAGAAAGACTGGGGGCTGGGAGGTGGGGGCATGGGAAAGAAGCTTTCATTTTTCATTTGTACCCTTCTATAGTAACTGTGTGCACCTATTTATAGTTTTTTAAAAAGTTAATAAGTTATCTGGCTAGTGAGATTATAGGCCAGTTTTCTTTCTGTCGAATTTCAGTAATTCAAGAAAACTTTTAAGCATGATTCATGAAATATTTTCCTCGTGTGAATAATGGATCAGCAATTGTGGGATGACTGTACAGAATTGAGACTCAATTCCTAAGGTGTTTCATGTGCTTTGTCTTGTTGCTCATGTTTAAAGTCATACCACATACAAGCTGACATGCTGTCATATATGCAGATGATACTTTCGTGACATGAATACATGCTTTGGGTTGTTTTTCTTTTACTGATGATGGATTTGTGCTGAGCTTCATTGTTACGATGTTTACTGGTCTCCTGAGCAAAGTGAAGGAATCAGAGCCAGACCAAGTAGCCAACACAGATTTCAACCTATGACCTTGACCCCATCATCTAACCCAGAGTTGCTCAATCTCAGCACAGTTGACATTTAGGTCCAGATAATTCTTTGTTGTGTGAGCTGCCTGGTACATTATATTATGTTTATCAATCTCTCTGGCCTCTACCCACTAGATGCCAGTGGCATCCCCCCACTAGACAACCAAACATAGGTCTAGATATTGCCAAATGTCCCCTTGGATATTGGTTAGATCAGTGGTCCCCATGTAAGAACTGCTGATCTCACCAATCGTGCTCTCCAGGTTCTGATCGACTAGGTATAAGTGAAGAAGGTATAAGGAATAACAGTATTTTGGGTAGGCTTCCTAGAGGAGGCAAGTTTGGAGTCTGTTTTAGAGCTAGGGAAGTGGGAAGGGCTTTATGGATAATCTGCTCCTCTCCTTTTCCTTCTGTTTCCGTAGGGCGTTTGAACTGGTGGGTGAGTGTGGACCCTACCTGCCAGAGGCTGCTTCCTTTGGCAACTACTGGGGATGGAAACTGCCTCCTGCATGCAGCCTCTCTGGGTAAGTCTTCAAAATGGTGTTCTGCACCCTCAGAAAGGAAGCAATAGAATTAAATCTCATGTGCAGGACTTAATCCACTAACCTTGATCTTAGGCAGAAGTAATCGTACAGCGTGTGTGTGTGTGTGTGTGTGTGTGTGCGCGCGTGCAGGGGCATGGGCATGCAAGAGGGGATGGAAGAGAGCCCTGCCCTGGCTTTTCAGTCTTGTTCAGAGAGAATATGGAGAACACAGGATTTAGCATGGGTCCCACTATGAGAGCTGTCCCCCAGAAGTATTGAGCAGCAGGTATGTAAGCAAGATAAAGCTATGTGTGTATATCATTCTACTTAATATTTACTCTTTTGGTATGTAGAAAAGATGTTTTCATCAGTTTTTATGAGATTTGTTTAATTATAAAACTTATTTATAATTCAGTATGTTTTTTGCCTTAGATTTTATTTATTTTTTTATTTTTATTAACATATAATGTATTATTTGTTTCAGGGGTACAGGTCTGTGATTCATCAGTCTTACACAATTCACAGCACTCACCATAACACATACCCTCCCCAGTGTCCATCACCCAGGAACCCCATCCCTCCCACCCCCCTCCACTCCAGAACCCTCAGTTTGTTTCTTGAGATTGAGTCTCTTATGGTTTCTCTCCCTCTCTGGTTTTGTCTTGTTTCATTTTTCCCTCCCTTCCGCTATGATCCTCTGTCTTGTTTCTCAAATTCCGCATATCAGTGAGATCATATGATAATTGTCTTTCTCTGATTGATTTATTTCGCTTAGCATAATACCCTCTAGTTCCACTCACGTTGTTGCAAATGGCAAGATTTCTTTTTTTTTTTGATGGCTGCATAATATTCCATTGTATATATATACACCACATCTTCTTTATTCATTCATCTGCCAATGGACATCTAGGCTCTTTCCATAGTTCGGCTATTGTAGACATTGCTGCTATAAACATTGGGGTGCACGGGCCCCTTCGGATCACGACATTTGTATCTTTGGGGTAAATACCCAGTAGTTGCCTTAGATTTTAAAAAAGTCCTCATGTGGGCGCCTGAGTGGCTCAGTTGGTTAAGCGACTGCCTTCGGCTCAGGTCATGATCCTGGAGTCCCGGGATCGAGTCCCGCATCGGGCTCCCTGCTCGGCAGGGAGTCTGCTTCTCCCTCTGACCCTCCTCCCTCTCATGCTCTCTGTCTCTCATTCTCTCTGTCTCAAATAAATAAATAAAATCTTTAAAAAAAAAAAAAAAAGTCCTCATGTTCCAACCATCCCTCCAGCTTTAATGCTGATTGCCATTTGCCAGACCCATCTTTTCTGCTGCTACTCTGTATTTTAGTTTGTTAGACTTGCATATGAGTAAGGGGCTTTCTGTCAGGAGTTTGTAGGATGTGGTGGATCCCCCACTTTTAAGTTCTTGAAGTTTCTGAACCTCCAGAGTAGGAACATCTTTTCTCTCATTGTTAAGTACCTCTCCCCTAAGTCACAGGGGTTTCTTTGAACCTGGCCTTCAGCCTGATTGCCTTGATGCTAGGGTATGTGCATCATAATTAATAAATGTAAGGTGTCCTACTGGTATGTTTTCTTGCCACAGGCATGTGGGGTTTCCATGATCGGGACTTGATGCTGCGGAAAGCTTTGTATGCGCTGATGGAGAAAGGAGCCGAGAAGGAGGCATTAAAACGGCGCTGGAGGTGGCAGCAAACACAGCAGAATAAAGAGGTGAGGGAGTTTGGGTGGGAGCACCTTGTCCCCCAGAGTTAGCTACAGGAAATGCTCAGTGTGTACCAGTAGGCAGTGTCTCCTGGTGCTTAATTGGTGGTACTCCCCTTGTAATCCTGGAAATTGTAGAAAATGCAGAAGACACCACAGGACCCATGCCTGGCTGATACAGTCATGAGAACTAGTATGGTGAAGCTGAGACCCACAGAGGAGGTAACTAACATTGTGCTTCTTACCTGATAGATTCCAAGTCTTCAGTAGAAATCTTTTGCAAAATAAGATATGATAAGTCCACAGGATTTTTTATTGTTTTGGGGTTTTTTGCTTATAATAAGGCTTAGACCAGTTTTTAAGGACTTATGTTTTCAATTCTTACAGAAATGTAAATGCTTAAAAATTTTGTTCGCTGTATGTACTATTTGCTTTTCATATACTCGGTTTGTTTTTTAAAAATTTTAAAAACATGCCGTTAAATTGAGTTTGAATGGTACTTCTCAGGAGTTCAGCAGATATTGAGACTGTTTTTGTATAAGAAAGTAACAATGGACTGTTTGTACTTTCCATCCCCGTAACAGGGGTTGAGCTAACTGGCCTGTGGGACAAATTCCACCAACAGTTTTGTAAAAAAAAAAAAAAGTTTTATTGGAACACAGCCCTCCCCATTCATTTACGTATGTTTGTTTATGTTAAGTGCTTTCCTTGTGTAGAATGGAACAGCAGCAGAATAGAGTAGTTGCATATGGCCCACAAAGCCTAAAAGATTTACTGTCTGCAATTACGATGGAGCAATAAAAGAGTTTGCCGACCCCTCACTTTAATAATGACACTGTACACTTACATAAAGATAACAGGTCTCCCTCTTCCCTTTTCCCCTGGTTCTCTGTCTTCTGTGTTTATCTTGTGCTCTTTGTGAATATCTGTTTTTTTTGCCATGTATATGACTAGGTCCTCTGGCATAAATATGGGACTGTCTCTTCAGAAACTTTCCTTTTTCTTTCCATCTTCTTTCTTGTTGCCTTTTATTGCTCTGTCATAACTGGCCATTATATAGAACTAAGAGGGTTTTTTTAGTTATTAGAATTTTATATCCTGAAGATTAAAATATGAAGGTAGAATGTGTCATGTTTCTCTCTTAAAAACAAAGAGCCCAATTGTTAAAATTAGGATGGTATTAAGCTCAGAATGGAGTCTTTGATCAGCCAATCTGCCCCAGAGGATTCCTGAGGGAAATAAATGCACAGGGGCAAGGCCAAGTAAATGGCATTCTTTATTACTGCCAAGTCCCATGGCTCCTTGGTGAGCGGAGCTGGACCTTGTGGAGAGCTTCTTTTGCTTAAGCTAGAGCCAGCCTAAAGTTTGCCTTCCTCACTATTGAATTCACACCATCCCTGAACCTTACATTTGACACTCCAGAGTCAAGAAAAGGCTGAACTAGAGCATTCAGCTATTAAGTAGAAGTGACAACAACAGTCAGAGAATAGGTATGCCCAATTCCAGCTTTTAAGCTATTGTAGTTATTTTAAAGGTGGGGCTAGATTATTATGGCTTTAGCCAGGAGACCCAGAAATACCCAAGTTCTGTTCTTGGTCAGCCACCTGTTCCCCCTCAGAGTCCCCAGTGGAAATACATGCATAGAGAGTAGTGGCTATCAAAGGAGCAATATTTTACTCCTTTTGCCCAGCACATTAAAAGTTCCATATTGGAAATGTGGCCTAGAGAATTGTTTTAGTTGAGACTATTTATAGCATTATGCTGCACCTTAGGCATAGGAATGGAGGGAGGCATGAGGGACTGGGACGCTTCTTTAAATCAGGACCAAACTCCATAGGAACTAAATTGGTTTTGATTTCCCAGGCCTTCTTGTTTTCTGTTGAAATTAGTGGTCAAGCCCAATAAGGTTGGGGTGCCTGGGGGCTCAGTAGGTAGAGCATGCGGCTCTTGACCTGGGGGTCATGAATTTGAGCTCCACCTTGGGTGTAGAGATTGTTTAAATGAATAAACAACAACAACAAAAAAGTCAAAACCAGTAAGGACATTTTCAGGCTGGCAGGATACGCCACCTAGTGGCTGCATGTATGAAAACAGGAAGCTGAAATAGGTGAGAGGAAGACAAGAGTGACCAGAGCACCCAGTCAGTACATTACTGCCTGTGCATTGTTCTTTTTATTTTTAATTGAGAAGCTTCGTTACAGCATTTTACAAGGAGAACATAACTTTGTCATTTTGTTATTATTAAAGTAAAATGTGGGCACCTGGGTGGCTCAGTTGGTAAAGCATCTGCCTTCAGCTCAGGTCATGATCGCAGGGTCCTGGGATCTCCCTCTCCCTCTGCTCCTCCCCCCTGCTCATGCTGTCTCTCGCTCTCTCTCAAATAAATAAATAAAATCTTAAAAAAAAAATAAAGTAAAATGTGCTAAAACAGCTCTTTAATTCTTCTTAAATTTGCTCCTCATGCCCCTCATATTTTCAGTGTGATTCTTTCTACTGTCAGTGTGTGTTTAAGCAGTATAAACTCATTTAAATACTAATGTAAGCCAAATACAATTAACAACATAGACTTGTCTGCCAAATTATCATATACATCCTAAAGGCAAATGGTATTTTTAAATTGTTTACCACTTCTCCAATCTCCTTGATAAAAGTTATAGTTTCACTCAGCATGTATTTATTAATTACTGATCATATCATAGGCACTAGCATATTGCCTGAAACATGGTCCTAGCCCTTAAGAGTAGTAGTCGGAGATGGACATGTAAATACATAATTGTACCAACTGTGATAAAGTCTGTACAGCAGTTGAGGAGGGAGGGCAAAAAGGAAGGAGTGGGTCTTCCAGGAAGATTTAGGAAAGGCTTCATAAAGAAGATACTTGAGTTCTCTCCTGACAGTTGAGAAATTATTCAGCAGGTGGATAGGGAGTGGGCTGCTCCAAGCAGAAGGAACAAGCTAGACAAAAGCTGAAGTACAAAGTACCGCAGTGCATTCAAGGAACTACAGCTAATTAAATGATGTGTTAGAGAGGTGGGTAGGGGCCAGGAAGTGGACTTTGTATGCTACACTTAAGGATTTTGAACTATATCTAAAAGGTCATGATGGTTCTTTTTTTTTTTTTTTTTTAATAGATTTTATTTATTTGAGAGAGCAGGCGAGCATGAGCAGGGCGGGGGCAGGGTGGGCAGAGGGAGAAGCAGACTCCCTGAGCAGAGAGCCCAGTGCAGGGCTCGATCCCAGGACCCTGAAATTATGACCTGAGCTGAAGGCAGACGCTTAACTGACTGAGCCACCCAGGTGCCCCAGGTCATGATAGTTCTTAAGATAATTTGTAGCAGGAAGCAAAGATCAGATTTTAATTTTAGAGAAATCTTTCTGGTAACATTGTAGAAAATGGATCAGAGGAATGCTTGACTGGAAGTAGTAAAACCAGTTAAGGGTCCATTACAGTAGTTCATGCTTAATAATTGTTGACTAAGGAATCCAGGTGTGGGGTGGGTAAAAGGAGAGGAGTCTTCAGTAAGTCCCTCATTTCTAGCTTGGGTGTTTGGGTGATATTCAGTGCAGTTCACTAAGGCAGGAATATAGGAAGAAGAGTGGGTTTTGGAAGAGGTAGGAGTTCAGGTTTTGACTGTATAGAGTTTGAGGCAGTCATGGGCAGGGGGCAATCTTCAGTAGGCAGCTGGATGTGAATATAGAAATTAAGAGGAGGTCTGGGATGGAGAGGGAGATTTTAGCATCTTGAGCATATAGATGGCAGTAGATGAGATTATGGCAGTAGAAGAGATCACCCAGAAGGAACCAAGGCTGTTAATATTATTGACACAACACCCATACTGCTAGGGTAGACAGAGTTGAGAGAGAGAGGAGAAAATAGTGTTGCAGAAGCTGAAGGAGAAGGAAGTTTAATGAGTTGAAATGCTACCTGAAGACTAAGAAAGATGAGAACCAAAGAGAAGGTCATTGTCCTTTGCCAGAGTCAGTTACGTGAAGTGGTGTAAATGGGGCAAGGGGTGTAGGCTGGACTGAAATGGGCCGGAAAAGAATGGAAGAAAAATAAGTGTAAGAGAGATCATAGACTCTTCTGTTGTGGACCTTGACTAGGAAAGGGAGAAGAGATTTGACTTTGTAGTACACGGTGTAAGCCAAGTGCTAAGAGAATAGGGAGTGGGGCACTGTGAGTGAGTTGAATAGCTGCTGCCTCGTGCACCTAGCCTCTAACTGCTTGGTCTCCCCTGCCTGTCTTTCACGCAGTCAGGCCTGCTGTACACAGAGGATGAATGGCAGAAGGAATGGAATGAGCTGATCAAGCTTGCCTCGAGTGAACCCCGCATGCATCTAGGTTCCAATGGAGCCAACTGTGGTGGGTAAGTATGGCTAACATGGTTGGGGGTAGGAAGGAATCTTTACCGAGTCCTCAGTGTCCAAAGAACTTCTTGCTCAGAGGACGTTAGAAGGGAAGAGAGGGGCTGTGCAAGGGCACAGAAGGGTATAACAGCATGGTATGTTCTAGGAACTACAAGTAACTGGGCATTGCCAGAATACAGAGTACATGGTATAGAGTGCTAGATGAGGCTGGATAACCAGAGTTTTGTGTGCCATGCTGAGGTTTCTGTTGTACCATGCTGAGGAATTAAAATCATATCCAATCAGACTTTGAGAAATTATAGGACATGACTCAGTTTTCTCAATAAATATATTGCAAGGAAAATAAAAAGGGAGAGGGAACCTAAGTTTAAAGACACTTAGACAAATCAACCAGTGGGAATGTATGGACATTTATAAGACAGCTGGGGAAACGTAAACAATGTCTACGTGTTTAATTATTGTTAATTTTTTTAAAAGTGTGATATTAATGGTTGTGTGGTTGTTTTTAAAAGGAGTCCTTTATTCTTTTAGAGATAGAAACTGAAAAATTTATGGATGAAATGATACTAGGATTTGATTCAAAATAATCTGGTGGGGTGGGGTGAGGGTGGGGGCTAATAGGGAACTAGATCAAGGTCTAGGTGAAACAACATTGACCATGTGTTTTATAATTGTTGAGGCTGGGTGATGGATACGTGAGAGTTTAGGTATAATATTCATTCTAGTTTTGAATGTTTAAAATTTTGAAATTTTCTGTAACATAAAGTTAAAAATTATAACTTATCCAGATTTTATTGTGCATAAGAATAATCTGGGAGGCTTGTTAGAGTGCAGATTTGGGGACCTCCACCCTAAGGAAGTTCAGTTGAGTTGGACTGAGCTATGGCGCAGAAATCTGCATTTGTACCAAGTACCCAGTGTTGAATAACATTGTTGTTGGGGTCAGGAAGCCACTGAATTGTGTGTATGCTGGTGACAGGAGCAAATTCGTGTATTTGAACACACTGCTAGCAGAGCGGGTAATGAAGTGGAGGGCATTGAGACTGGGTGCAGTTGTAGTAATCCGGGAGAGAGGCCATGGGTGTGAACAAGAGTGGTGGGTTGCAGACAGGCTGGAGGAGATAGATACGAGAGACACGTAAGAGATGGAATCAGTCAAGCCAGGTGATTAATTAAGATGAAAGATAAAGAAGAGTAACTATTTCACAGATTTCTGATTAGGCTACTAGGTAGATATGGTGAGGGTGAGATGCTGTTCTTCACGTAAGGGAAGATAAGAAGAGGAATTTTTCTTTTTTTTTTTTTTTGTAGGACATGATGCATGTGATGTGTGGGTGGTTGTGGGTAAAGTGAGGCTACACAGTTGTGTCCTGAGCTACATGATAAAGCAAATAGGGGAAGGCTATTGAACAAGATTGGTTTTAACGGAGGGATTACCTCCAGATTCCTAACACTATTTTAGCCTTAGGGCCTTCAAATCTCTTTTCTTGGATTTCCCCATCTCTGAAACGGGAGTAGAAACAGCCACTGTAGCATAAAATAATCAGCTATGTCCATGGCAGTTTTAAGATTAGAAAACCAGGAAAAGGGGGTGCCTGGGTGGCTCAGTCATTGAGCATCTGCCTTCGGCTCAGGTCATGATCCTAGGGTCCTGGGATCGAGCCCCGCATCGGGCTCCCTGCTCCTCGGGAAGCCTGCTTCTCCCTCTCCCACTCCCCCTGCTTGTGTTCCCTCTCTCACTGTGTCTCTCTCTGTCAAATAAATAAATAAAATCTTAAAAAAAGAAAGAAAGAAAACCAGGAAAGGGCATTCCTCTTTTTCCTCTTTGCGGAACTGGTCTTCAGGGGTGTCTTGTTTGGGTTTCTTCCCTCTCCCCTTCGCGGCACCCCTTCCACTCTCTCCCCTCCTGCACCTCTAGGGTGGAGAGTTCAGAGGAGCCTGTATATGAGAGCCTAGAAGAATTCCACGTTTTTGTCCTTGCGCATGTGCTTAGGAGGCCCATAGTCGTCGTGGCCGACACCATGCTGAGGGACTCTGGTGGGGAAGGTGAGTCAGTCCTCGCTGTCCTGAGCACCTTCTATTTGCAGAACCTTGGGCTAAGCACTGGGAGGAGGGAAGGAAGGGGCTATATGGAGGGAAGGAAGGGGAGAAACAAGGTATACATTAGGACAATGCAAAATTCTCAAGAGATCAAGAGCAAAGCAGTTGGGGTTAATTGATGAGGCTTCTTAAGAAAGCCTGCTTCTCCCTGTCCCACTCCCCCTGCCTGTGTTCCCTCTCTTGCTGTGTCTCTCTCTGTCAAATAAATAAATAAAATCTTTAAAATAAATAAATAAATAGATAGATAGAATGATTAACTAGGGGTTAGAGTGAGTAAAAGGGGGAACTCCCTTGGAAGAGTGGGGTGTGGGGATTGCCCTCTAGGCAAGAAAACATCCTGAATAACAGTCTTTGTGGTTGCTGCAGCGTTCGCCCCTATTCCCTTTGGGGGAATCTATCTGCCCTTGGAGGTCCCAGCCAGCCAGTGTCACCGCTCCCCTCTGGTGCTCGCCTACGATCAAGCCCACTTTTCTGCACTTGTGTCCATGGAGCAGAAGGAGAATGCCAAGGAACAAGGTGCTGAATGCGATGTTGGTGTCTTTGGTGTCTTTTGGTCTACTTTATTTTCACTTGGAAAAACTTAAATAGGAGAGAGTATAGGAGGGAAGAACTAAGTGACATGCAAGCCCAGACAGTGCACACTGATACTGTTTTACTAAGCTAAAGATACGCCAGGGTGTTTAAATTAAAAATAAATACATTTTGACAAAGAGCTTTGGGGAAAAACACAGTAGCCTGCCTGTATTTGCTGCTCCCTGTTCTGGAGTAGAGTGTGTGTATTAAGGTCATAGAACCTTCCAAGTGATGCTCTGCAACTGAGCCACCCAGGCGCCCCTGCTGTATTTGTCTTAATAATGACTTTGAATGTTTTGAATCCACATTAACTGGCAAGAACATCATGAGTGTTTGTTGACTGACTGGGGGGGAGTCATGGAGATTAGTGGCCTAAATTTGTATTGGCTAGTAAGGGAAAACCAGTCTGTCTGTTTTTGATGCCAGTGTAATTCACATGTGAAAACTGAGTGAGCTCAGTTCAAGACCTTTGATATGATCCAGCCTCCTCTTTAGTGAAGTCAGTTTGTGTTCAGTTGCCTTCCTGTCTCCTTAAGGAGACTCCTTGATGACATGTTTCTTCCTCCCCAGCTGTGATCCCACTTACAGATTCAGAGCATAAGCTGCTGCCCTTGCACTTTGCTGTGGACCCTGGAAAGGGCTGGGAGTGGGGCAAAGATGACAATGACAACGTCCGATTGGCCAGGTGAGGCAAGCGTAGCCTTCCCACCTGCTAAGTGTCTCTTCCACATACAGCATCCATTTCCCCGGGGACTCTTCCTCAGCTCAGAGGCAAGACAGTCACATCCTAGCTCCAGTGTTTTGGGGAAGATGGAGACGTGGGGGATAGGTTGGGCACCAGGATTCTTACAGCATGCACCTGCTTTTTCTCCCCATGAAAGAGACGGAAATCCTGGGATTACAACTTGTTCTTTCCTTATGAGATGAGGAGTGTTCTTCTCCTGGGACACATCCCAGAATCTCCAAAACAGTGATCAGAAAATCAGGATAATCAAGTCACACTTTTTCTCCCAGTCCAAGTGAAAGGTGTTTTATTTTATTTATTTAAAAAATTTTTTTAAGATTTCATTTTTTAAGTAACCTCTACACCCAACATGGGGCTCAAACTCACAACCCCAAGATCAAGAGTTGCACGCTTTACCAACTAAGCCAACCAGGCACTCCATGAGAGGGGTTTTTAAATAATTGACTGAAGTAGTTAGTTTGCTTTGGATTGTTGCCTTTCTGAATTTAAATAGCAAGAAAAATGTTCTTTCTGCCAGCCCCCCTCCCTGCCACCTCCCAAAGCAGGTTTAGTCCTCAGCCTGTGCCCTCCACAGCTTCCTACGAAGAGGGTATGAATGTAAAAGCTCCTTCCTTTACCTCTTACCCAGTGTTTCCTTCTTTGGGCTCCTGACACTGGGATCCAATTGAGAGGGTTTCATTTAAAAACTCAGAATTTATGGCTCTTAAAATAAGTTCTCACCTAAATATCAAAAGCTCCCTCTTAATAATATTTACACCAGCAACAATAATGGCTACTGTTCAGTAAGTATTTCCTGTTTTCCAGACATTATGCTGGGTCCTTTCCAGTACTATTTTAATCTTCACAACAACCCTACAGGGTAGATATTATCTATGCCCATTATCAACCCCAGCTGAGTTCCAGGGAGGGTGAAGTGACTTGCCTCAAGGTCATAAAGCTTAGTACTAATTGGTGGAGCTATAATTCAGACCCCACCTTGTCTGAGTCCCAAGCCATGTAGCCCTCTCCCATTCTACCTCCCAACTGGATCACATGCTTTGCTTTTTAAAGGTCACAGGATGTTTTTAATTCTTCCTTTCTCCTCTTCACAGTGTAATCCTGTCCCTGGAGGTCAAATTGCATCTGCTGCATGGCTACATGAATGTGAAGTGGATCCCAGTGTCCTCTGATGCACAGGTGAGGACTTCTCCGACCCCACCCTTGTACGTCCTCCGTTTTCAGCGACGGGGGGAACAAGGAGACTGGGCAGTGGTCTCCTTGTGAATTGCTTCTGAGTGGTAGCTGACGATTCAAGGTTAGTAATAACTGGAAAATATCAGATGAGTTCCAAAAGACACTTTTTCCTGCCTTCTTACCTGTTAGTGACCTCCATTTTCCACAGCCCCTCTCCAGCTCTGCTTCGTGATACTAAAACACATTCAAGAAAAGTTTTCTAGACTTCTTGGTGAACTTGAGATCGTCATTACTTTGTCCCAAGCCTTATATATATAGACTCCTGTGGAGGGTACCAGAGGAGACAGAATCGCTTAAGTCTCCTTAAGAGACTGATCTAATAGGTTCTGAGGATGTCATCGTTCTCCATAGAACAAGAATACAGGAACAAGGGCAGACTGACAGACTCTAGTGCTGAATGTCTAAAAGTTGAGGGGATGCAGAATGGTTAGAGTTGGTTGTGGTTAGTTAAGACTTCCTTGAGATTAATTTTGGGCAAAATCTGGCATAGACAAATCTGTTTGTTTTTTAAAGAGGTTATTCATTTGAGAGAGAGAGAGACAGAGGGAGCACAAGCAGGGGGAGAGGCAGAGGGAGAAGGAGATGCAGACTCCCCACTGAGCTTGGAGTGTGACATGGGGCTCAATCCCAGGACCCAACCATCTGAGCCACCCAGGCACCCTAGGCATAGAGAAATTTGTAATAGAGGCGCCTGGGTGGCTCAGTTGGTTAACTGTCTGCCTTAGGCTCAGGTCATGATCCTGGCATCGAGCACATCAGGCTCCCTGCTCAGTGGGGAGTCTGCTTCTCCCTCTCCCTCTGCCTGCCGCTCCCCCTGCTTGTGCTCTCTCTCTCTCTTTCTGTCAAATAAATAAAATCTTAAAAGAAGAGAGAGAAATTTATAATAAAGGATATTTTAGTATCTATGGAATATTCTTCCTCCTTACCCAGACGCCATGTATTGTATAGTTGCTCATTGCTCTAGAAGAACGTCAGGCTTCATTTTGTTACCTCCTTATTACAGAAGGGAGTCAAATTGCAGGGGGTGAGATAAAAGTTAGATATTTAGATACATCTTTCCCTGGTCCATGGGAGAGCTGACTGGAGCTGGGGAAGGACAGTGCCCTCCCGGGTGACCCTTCCCCACTGTGACAACGGCCCTTTGCTGGAACTAGGCAGGCACTCCAGGGATGGAGTGCACAGGTGTGTTATCAGCCCTTTTCCACGGGGCTAATTCCTGTAGCAATGCTGCAGCGAACCCTGTGAGCCAGGTGGAGGGGCCAGAGGGGACTTCCCTCGCCTCAGCCCAGTGGGACAACGAGTAATCCTGTTCTTATATCCTCCAGGCTCCCCTGGCACAACCTGAGTCCCCCACAGCCTCAGCTGGAGATGAGCCCCGGTCCACTCCTGAGTCTGGGGAATCAGACAAGGAGTCGGTTGGCAGCAGTTCTACAAGCAATGAGGGCAGCAAGCGGAAAGAGAAGTCAAAGCGAGGTCGGGAGAAAGACAAGAAGAGAGCAGATTCTGTGGCCAACAAACTGGGCAGCTTTGGCAAAACTTTGGGCAGCAAGCTCAAGAAGAACATGGGAGGCCTGATGCCCAGCAAGGGCTCGAAGCCTGGAGGGGTGGGAACGGGGTCGGGGGTAAGCAGCGGCACCGAGACCCTGGAGAAGAAGAAGAAGAACTCACTGAAGAGCTGGAAGGGTGGCAAGGAGGAGGCAGCGGGGGATGGGCCCATGTCTGAGAAGCCCACATCTGAGTCTGTTGGTAATGGAGGGAGCAAGTATAGCCAGGAAGTGATGCAGAGCTTGAGCATTATGAGGATTGCAATGCAAGGGGAGGGGAAGTTTATTTTTGTTGGAACCCTGAAGATGGGTCACCGTCATCAGTATCAGGAGGAGATGATCCAGCGGTACCTTTCTGATGCTGAGGAGAGATTCCTGGCCGAGCAGAAGCAGAAGGAGGCAGAGAGGAAGATCCTGAATGGAGGGGTGGGGAGTGGGCCTCCTCCAGCCAAAAAGCCAGAGCCAGATGGCGGGGAGGAGTTGCTGACTGCCCCCGCAGCAGAGTCCAAGGCAGTGGCATTCCCTGCTGGCTACCCTGGGGGCTTTACTGTCCCGCGGCCTGCTGGGGCTGGAGCCCACTGCCAGGAACCCCGGAGGCAGCTGGCAGGGGGGCCTTGGGGGGGGGGCCTACCACCCTATGCCACCTTCCCCAGACAGTGCCCTCCAGGGCGGCCCTACCCCCATCGGGACTGCATCCCGTCTCTGGAGCCAGGCAGTCACCCCAAGGATGGCCTTCACAGGGGTGCATTGTTACCACCCCCGTTCCGCGTGGCTGATTCCTACAGCAACGGCTACAGAGAGCCCCCTGAGCCAGATGGATGGGCTGGAGGGCCCCGGGGGCTTCCTCCAACCCAGACCAAATGCAAACAGCCGAACTGCAGCTTCTATGGACACCCTGAGACAAACAACTTCTGCTCCTGCTGTTACAGGGAAGAACTGAGGAGGAGGGAGCGCGAACCGGGTGGGGAGCTGCTGGTGCACAGGTTCTGAGCGGGGCGGGGAGCCTTGGAGGGCAGGGGGGCTAAACAAAGAGAGTTAAGCTCTACTCATTGGCTCATCAAGACCCAGCCCCCATGCGGATGGGGCAAATGCAGTAATGTCAGTGGGAGCCTGGCCAGGAACTTCTGAAGTGTGTGTGCGCGCGCTGGAGAGCTGCCAGGCTGGCAAGAGCAGGTCAGGGCTGGGCGGTGCCTGGAGGGCCGCGCGCGCGAGCCCTTTGTCAATCTTGCTGGGACTGAGGAGGTACAAGGGGGAAAGATGGTGATTCTGTCTCATAACTGCTTGGGTACACCCCAGGACCTAGGGGAAATGAGGGGAAGGTTTAGTGTGTGGGGGTGGGGAGGTGGGCAGAAGTCTGGGGCAGGAGCAGGCAAAGGAGGTTCTCAGTCAATAAAAGAAAAACCAGACCAAAGTTCTTGTAGGTTGGAAAAAAGCACATGATGGTGGAGTTGGGAGTGTGGAGGGAAACTGGGGAATTAGGCAGATTTGCTGTTGATTTGAATTAAGGTAGAAATTAGGGTTGGCCAAATTCCTCCTGAAGGATCTGGAAAGACAAGGCAGTAATGTGTCCTCACGGGTGCTTATTAGGAGGGGGTTAGTTTAAATCCGTTTACTGAGATGGGAAAGGGAAGAACTTAAAAGGGGAATCCTTTTCCTCTCAAGTTTTATTTCTTCTAAACAGCCATCTGTCATCTGTTCTGGTTTGAGAGGAGATTGCTGATTGCCCCGTATCTTTTCCTCATCCTTTTTGAGGGCTGAACTCAGCTAAGTTAAGATTGTGATTTTTTTTAACTACTTTAATTTTATTTAAAAAAAAAAAAGAAAAAGTTCCCTCAGGGGAAGGGAAGAGTGAGGAGAAGAGCAGCTGTGTGGGCTGAATCTTCTCCAGGTGATCTTTTGTAACTACTTAGCAATAACCACACATTGGGGTGTGAGTGCACCCTGGGGGGGCAGGAGCAGGACATACCTTTGGCCAGACTGTTTCAAACAAAACCAAAAACCATCCTCTGCTGCTGTGTTTCTGTAGAAAGCAACTTATTTTGACTATTTTTTTTTTTTAAGGAAAAGAAACAAAACGACCCCAGTGAGCAAAAACATTTTAAAAATGATTTTTTTTTTTCTTCCTATGTAAGTGATTCTTTCTCCTTCCTCTCTACTTTTGGAGAATGAACTTAACATCCCGGCTTCTTTTGTTAAGCCATAGCTGACCTTAATCTGTGGTTAGTTTATTAAAATAAGAAAAAAAAATACTTTGTAAGAAGACATATTTTTGATAATAGGATTGATGTTGAAACACGGGGGTAGGGGTTAGGGGCAATTTATAAAAAGGTAGTTAGAGAAATATATTTTAGTGAACTGTAACCACAGATCACAGATTACTCCCAATGAGCTGATCTGTCTTTGGGTTTCCCCCTTTCCCTGACTCAGCCCTTTTCCCCAGAGGGTGGGAGTGGGCCTATGGACACAGAAGGGGGAGCTCCTTTGCATTTTGCACAAAGCACAAGTCTGGACAGCCTTTACTCTGGCCAGCACCATTTCTAAGAGCTTTAAACTGGAGGACCTATCCTGGGCCAATTTTCCTTTTTCTTTCTTCCTTTTTTTTTTTTTCTGGGGGAAAAAAAAATCAACTATGCAATTGTATACACTCCTGGGTGCATATGAAGAAGGGGAATAAGTGTACTTAAGTGTCCAGAGTGTTAATCGGGGCTGTTTTTCTGTATGTGGATTTCTCTTTTAAGGTATGTACTCCTAACCCATCTCATGGAATGGCATCCCCACATTTGCTCTAAACCGGATGTGGGCTGGGTGTGGGTGTGTGTGTGTGTTGGGGACCTGTAATTGCCATATGTTGCTTCTGCCCAATCAGGAAAGTTGTCATCCCATGTCCCCCAAGACTGTCCTCTTCATTGGAACTGCTCAAGAGTTTAGAAAGATTCCTCTTTCTTCAGCAGACTTGAAAGTCACTCATTTTTCAAATCTGATAGTCGATTTAATCATTTCATATGGCTATTAATTCTTAGGCTTTTATTTGAAAATAGAATGGTTTTCAGGAAGCACTGGGGTCAAAGGAGATAGATTCCAAAGGAGGGGATGTACATATTTTTGGCCAGGGCTGGGACTAGTACAAGATGAGTACTCCCCTCGGTACAGAACTTTAAGGGGTACTGAAAAACTCAGTGATTAAGATAAATACCATGTTAATGCAGTATTTAAAATACAATATGGGAAAACTCCATGATGAATAAAATATCAAAATCTTAAAGAAGGATCCAATAGGACTGAGATTAAGGTGAGGGAAATAAGCTGAATTGAGCAAGTATGGGGTTGAATCCTGTCCTTACAATTTTGATACTTAGTTCATTGTGGATATTTTACATTGGTTTTGATGTTCAAAAAATACTGCATTAAGATAGTATGTTGGTTATTGAGTTTTGGGGCACCCCTTAAATTTTGTGCCCGAAGTGAGTGCCTTGCTCACCTCACCCTGTCTCTGGGGCTAGAACAGCACTGGTGAGACCATCACCTCGTGAGCTTCCATCCCCTAAGTGTGCCCAAGCAACAGGTGGCTCCAGCTCACACCCGGCACAGCTCACCTAGCTTTCCCGGAGGCGCATAGGATTCTGGCCTGGACCGATAGGAATGGGAACAGACCAGGGGTTTTCCCAGAGAGTAAAGCCAGGAAAGTTTTAATTCTCCGTTGGACTGCTGTGTTTGGATTTGATTTGTTATTAGATTCTAGCTAATACTTTTGTTTTTAAAAACTGAGGACAAATGAACAAAAACAGAAACCTTGTGTCATGTTTGTTTTTGTTTTGATTTATAAACTAACCAATCCCAATTTATTTGACCTCTTTTCAAATAAAAAAGGTAGAAATTCTGGGGGGTTGCTTAGGAGTGAGTATGATAAAATAGGGCTTTATTTAGGCCCTGTAGCTTTTTATTTAGCAATAAATTATTTTTGTTTAATTTGGGAAGGTAACTATATATTGAGGCATTAAAAAAAAATTCTCCATTCTAAGGATGACGGGCCCTGAGTCAATGGATGTTTTTCAGTAGGGATGAGTAAAGACTGTTTTGCTTTATTCTTTGAGGGGGTTTTGTGGGATGGAGGGTGAAGGAATAATGCCTGGGAAATGAAAACAGACTGTGGTTGGTTTGTGGTATTTTGGGAAGATGAGGGGGTGGAAGAGGCAAGCCCATGCAGTTACTGTGCTGGGAGAGGGGAGGAGAGGGGGACATGACGTGCACCCAAAATGAGCAAAAATTCCTTGGTTAAGGAGGGGTATGTGGCTGAAGGGGGAGGCAGATCCTGTCACCCTGGCTGAGGGATGGGATCTCTCAGGCTTAAATAAGTGCACTTAGTTCCTTTAATCCAGGGCATTGGGGTACCTACTGAGGTTTTTATTGGAGAGGGGAAATATTTGGGGTTCTTATTTTTCCCCTCTTAAGACAGTGCTACCCCTCCACCCTACATTCTCCACCCCAGCCTTGACGGAGCAAGTATACTATAGGATAGGTCTCCAAATTCCTACCTTAATCTGTGTCGTTTTATTGGGAGTTACAAGATTTAATCAAAAGTTTTTCCCTCATACTGGATCCTGTCAACAAAATAAAAAGATTATATCAAAACTTTTTTTTTTTTTTTTTAAAGATTCAGTCTCTTTATGGAGTGGGGATGATGTGAAACTTGGTGCTACACAGGGCCTGGAGGGAAGTACTCTCCCTCTCTTCTTGGCTCGGTTTCTTCTCAAGCGCAACTAAAGCTTACAGACCAATAAAACAAAAGTTAGCAATGACTTCATATCGTGTATTTGGGAAGTGATACAGAGGCAGAAAAAATGGAACTGGTTCCGAATGGTCTCCTTTCTAAACAGCCACACACATCCAACGTTCCAGTCACATTTGTCTTTCCCATTAAGGCGCTTCAGTGATGACTGTCCCCTCAGACACCAGTCGTCTTCTTTCTCCAAGCAGTCAGTGCCCCAGGCACAGATGAGAAGACAGACTTGGAAGCCCCTTCCCTGCCTGGAATCACCTGCATCTCAGATTTTTCTAATTTCTTTTTCCCTCCAGGCCCTTCAACTGCAGATTCAGTGAGTCAGACAGGCACTCCTGTCTCTTTCACTTTGTCGATACTCAGCCTGCAGATAGCAGGGTGTTTTGCCCCTGTACTTTAAGTAGCTTAACAAAATATTTATTATGACGTCCTCATGTAGACTTTATCCATGCCACCGCCCTTCACTGGCCACGTGGGTTAGGGGGGTTAGGAAAGAGGAACGGAAGCTGGCTGACGGTAACGGAGAGCAGTGGGGTGTGGGGAGGACGTTGGCCTCTTTCTGTGCTTATAACTGGATCTGTGACTCATCTTGTGAGTCACTCAGCTCCACCCCCCTCCTCCAGCTGCCCCTCCCAGCAGCCTTCACTCTTGGCACAAACCTGCAACCAGACCAGGATTCTGAAAATGGAAAAATCTGATACAGCCCCTTGCTTTTGCATCCTTCCTTTCATCCACTAAAACCTCCACTGGTGTGGGGGGTACTGAGAGGTACCCCTTTACTTAGCCCTTGGCTGTTGCCCCTTTACATTCTCGTGCTCAGCCAAGTCACCCACTTTTTTCTGCCTTTCACCTCCCCCCATTCCCCTGATGTTTTTTTCCTCTAGTTTGGATTCCTCTGCTGCTGCTATACCTCAAAATATTAAGAATAGAATGAGGCTCTTGAATGAAGGGTAGTGGGGAGAGGGAAAATGGAGAATGGGATTTTAAAATTGTGGAACACAGCTCTTCCTACTGCAAGAGACCTTGGGAAGTATTTCTTCCCCCAAGAGATTGAGGCCCATGGAAAGTAGGTGGGGTTGGGGGTGCTTGGGAACTTTTAGGACTTCTAGAATAAGGCTTCTGGGCCACCTTCCTAGCAGGTGTATGCCTCTTTGTTCCAAATTAACTTCCTGTCTCACAATATCTTCATTATTTCCACAATATCAGCCAAGACAGGGAACTTTTACAGCCGAGGCCGGAAGGGTGTGTGTGCTGAGGGGAGGAGAGAGTTGAGTGTCACTTTGGAAAACTGGGGCCCCCACTTAAGGTCTGCTGCCTCTGTACAGACTCAAAATCAATAAAACAGCAGCTCATTAACCCTTATTTTGTATTTCATCTTTTTCGCATCTAAATGCAGACTTGCTTCCTATCCAGGTGCCATCAGCTGCAGTTCCTTTATTTCCCTCCTAGGGTCCTCCCCACCCACCTCTGCTCTGCTCCTCAGGTTGCAGGGGGGATGGTGGGGGATGGGGCTGTTGAACTGATAGAGGTTTCCAGCCCTCAGCTTTGAAGGTCCTGAACATGAATCATTAATTTGGAGATCTGGTGTCTGGGTTGGAGGGAGGGGTCATGTACCTGGAATGAGCTCTGGTTTCCCACTGTTTGTGTGTGTGTGTGTGTGTGTGTGTGTGTGTGTGTGTCAGATTAAGTAGTAAGATCTCTTCCTTGGGCCTCCCTCCACCCCCAGAACTTGCACATAAACACCTGACTTGTCTGCATCCCAGAGATATTTCAATTTCTCTCCCCAGTGTTCTCAGGGCACCCTCCACATGAGGTATGTTTCATGCTCTCTGGAGAACGATGTACAAAATGCTTTTAACTCCCCTCCCTCATTTCTTGGGCCTCCCCAGGCAAAATTCCCCTGAGGCCCAATTTCCTACTACTTTTGTCAGGTGTGTCAGGGGAGGCCGCAAGGAAACCTGAACTGCTTTTGCATTCCTCCCACCACACCACCCTCTTTAAGAAGACAAAAAAACGGAGCCCAAATTACTCCGGGTTAATACTCGGTATTACTGTTCCCTCAAATAATTTCCAGTACTTGTGAACAGAAAGAGCATAGGATCTGGGATTGTGGAAAGAATATGGGTACTTTTTTCCCGTTACCCATTTTTTCCTCACCTTTTCCAGGCTCCTCCACTTTTTCAAAACTGTGTGTATTCCCCTTTAAGGGGCTGGGCATCTCTCCCGCCCTCTCTAGAGTCGACTGAAGTTTCCGAGGAGCCTCCTCTAGCTGGGTTGGACACACCTTTCAAAAGACCCCTAATCGTGCTCCGTGCACCTCAAACGCTCCTTTCCCTGGTGCTGTCCCCTGCCCCTCTCCCTGACCTCCCTCTTGTCAACTACAAGATTCAGCCTCTCCCTAAGGGGCTTGAGTATCCTCAGAGTTTCCCACCCTTCACTGCTCCGTCCCCGGATGGAGCCAGAGAAATGTGGTGGGGGGGTCGGGGCCAGAGTTTCAACATCGCCCCCCAGAAGGCGGAGCCAGACATGGGGGTAAGGAGAGGAGACTTGGGCTTGGGAGGGAAGGGCACCGTGGGCCCGAGGGTGTGAATAAGGAGGATATGGAGATAAAAGAGGGGCTAGGAAAGGAGCTCGAAGAGGAGGGTGTGTCCCATATCAACTCGGCTTGATGGAGCTTGGTCTGTCTTTTTCACAGTCTCAAGTTCATAGTCTCATTATCCATTAACCAGCCCCTCCCTTTACTGTCTGCCAACTGGGTCCTAAGCTCCCCCAGCTGCTGATCTCAGTTTCCCCTGAGAGTCTGAGTGTAGGCCTCCAATGGTGGCTGCTGAGGTAATCCCAGACCCGGGGGTTGGAGAGGCCTGGGGATTAACCCTACACCCTTCACAGCTCTCTGGACCAAAGTCTGTCCAGAGGACTGGGATGCTGGAGTCCAGGAGTTGTCAGCTTGGCAGTCACCTGGCCTCGGGATGCCTCCCAGGTAATAACTTCCCTTCCAATACTTCCAATCTCCAAAGACTTCCAAATTTCATCCTGCTCAAACTTTGCTTCAAACCTCACCAAAGATACCTCTGTATTCCTCTACTTGCTTAAAGTGCTTCTGTCTCAGGCTTGCTCTCTTCTCTGTCAGAGCTGGCTAGGAGCCTGGACCTTGATGGTCCCTGTTTTCCTGACTCTCTTATTTCCTTTTCTCATTTACTTATTCAAGAGGTGTTTGAGTGCCTACTCTGTGCCAGGCACTGTTCTAAGCTCTAGAGTAAAAGAATACAAATGATCTCCTGCTAAGCTTTTGTTCTAGTGGAGCTGGGGGAGGATCTTAATCTTCCCTCTTTACATCTTCCTGTCACCTACACCTACACCCTCAGAGGAGTAGGTGTATACCAGTGTGGGTGACACTGGGAATAGTCATAACCTGGCTTTCCACCTTCCCCTGTAGGGGAGCAGATCCTAGCATGGGCCCCAGGGGTGAGGAAGGGGCTGGAACCTGAATTGCCTGGAACTCTGATCTGCACCAACTTGAGGGTCACCTTCCAGCCCTGTGGATGGCAACGGAGTCAGGTGAGATGGTGAGGGCAATGGAAAGGACAGTTAGTGAGAAATGGATTGGGGAGACTAGAAGGATTTAGACAAGTGAGACAGGGAGAGTTATGCTTAAGGGGTTGTCAGGATTATCTCCAGGGAGGTTAGGGATTGCCAAGGTAGGACAATGAGCAAGATTTCAGATGTCTTTAGCATCAGTCATGTGCTTCCTCTAGGAGACTCCCCTGAGCAGTGAATATGATTTTGTCCTGGTCAACATTGGGCGATTAGAGGCTGGTGAGTGGGGGTGTGTGTGTGTGTGTGTGTGTGTGTGAGGTGTTGGTGAAGGGGCTTACCGGGGGCTCACCCTTCCTCATCCTTCCTCTATTCTCAGAGGGCAGCAGGGATGGAGTGGGATGGGCTGGAAGACTTCCTTGTAGAGGGACCTTGATCCATGGCTGCACTGCTTTCTAACTCTTGCCTTCAGTGAGTGGCCTGTCCAGAGTCCAGCTCCTCCGTCCAGGGTCCCCACTTAAATTTACCCCTGAGGAGATTCTCATTCATGGCCGAGACTTCCGGCTGCTCAGAGTTGCTTTTGAGGCTGGAGGACTAGAGCCTCAGGCCTTTCAGGTAAGAGGCCTTCAACCCAAAGATGACTCCTCCCCTTAGAGCCTTAGGATCCTTTCCTTGGTATTCCTACTACTCCCCGATCTCCTAGGAGCCCTCTCATCCTTCTGTCTGCTTCTCTCCTCAAGGAGAGGCTAAAAGGCTGGGATAAAGGATAGTATAATGAGAGTAAGGGGCCTGAATTCTAGCCTGGCACTGCCGATTATCAGGAGTGTGACAGCAGGCAAGTTTCTTCCTTTGAGAAACAGGGAGGGCTGGATGAGATTGTTCCAGAGATTCCTCGCAGAATTGACATTCTGTGATTCTGTGATTCTGTGATTCTGTGGTTCCGGATATGTTCTCCTGACCCCAGTTCCCACCACCTGTGGAAGCTCCCTTCCTTAGGGACTGTCTTCTCTGTTCTCTGTTGGTGGCAAAGACAGTTGAGCAACACATGGGTCCCATGTCCTCCTCTTCACTTTTTCAGTCTAAGCCAAAAGGCTGGGATGCCCTCTCCTCCACAGGTGACCATGGCCATTGTCCGAGCCAGAGCTCAGAGCAGTCAAGCCCAACAGTATGCAGGGATATCCCTGAGCAAGGCTGGTGAGTGAGGGTGCTTTAGGGTAGGGAAAGGGTAAAGAATCTGGAAGAGCAGAGGCTGGCTGAAGACAGTAGAGCTGAGACGCTCTCTCTGGTTCCTCTTCCTTCTTTTCTGTGCTTCATTCCTGCCCTAGGCCAGAGTTCAGGGTCCAGAAAACCACCTGTTCCCCTCTTGGAGACATCAGAAGACTGGGAGACTGAGCGGAAAAAGCAGGGGGCCGGGGGCTGGAGGGTCAGCCCTGTCAATGAGAGGTTCGACGTAGCCACCAGGTGATCCCTCAGTCCACCCCAACCCCCGCTGCCCTCCCAATCTTCCCACAGTTCTCAGATCCTCTAAAGCGAGGACTGCCCACAAACTCTAGTCTCTTACGGTATCCACAAAGCTATCCCCCTTACTGCCTAGATCTCTAAACCTGAGGTCCCTTGAAATAATCCCCTCCCAAGCGACTTCCTTGTAATGACAGGTCTGCATTGTAATGAGTTCACTGAGCCAAGCTGTGACTGTTAACTCTCAATTTCACAGCCTCCCCCGTTACTTCTGGGTCCCTAAGCGAGCTTTGGACAGTGAGGTCAGGAGAGCATTTGGCCACTTCCATCAGGGCCGTGGACCGGTCAGTGTGGGGGCCAGGGGTGATGATTGGGGATTAGATGGTTATGGGAGGTCAGGGGGGGTCATTGCGGAGGGAGATCAGGGTGGGGGCAGGATAGGGTGGGGCTAGGATAGGGTGGGGCTAGCAGTTTCCCCCACGGTGATCCTAACCTCCCACCATCCGAAGCGCCTGTCCTGGCATCACCCTGGGGGCAGTGATCTTCTCCGCTGTGGTGGCTTCTATACAGCCAGCGACCCTAACAAGGAGGATATCAGGTGAGGGGAGGTTTGATGAGTAGACTCAAGGGTTGGAGGTTCGGGACAGACTTGTTCCCTTACCTTGTGACTTCTTCCCCTCCAGAGCAGTGGAGTCGATGCTCCAGGCTGGGCATTCAGATGTTGTCCTGGTGGAAACTGTGGATGAGCTGCCTAGTCTTACAGATGTCCAACTTGCCCACTTGAAGCTGAGGGCCCTCTGCCTGCCTGGTGAGATAACCTCTGACCCCTACCCCCACCCCTAGGTCTGCTGACCCTAACCTGGTTTACCCTTTTGCCTGTTACAGTATGACTAACCCTTCAGGCCAAAGATCCACAGTTTTCTGTTCAACTCCCATCTCCCACAGACTCACTGATTTCCTGTCTTCCTGTCCCCAGTGTATTCTTTTTTTTTTTAAACACTTTATTGAGATATAATTTACATACCATAAAATCCACCCTTCACCCATCTTAAGTGTTCAGTGAATTTTATTACATTTACAAGGTTGACAACTGTCACTGCAATTATAATTGTAGTAACCTCATGACCATTTACGGTTACTGTTCATTTCTATCCCCAGTCCTGGGTAACCACTACCCAACTTATTCTTAACCCTCAGGCTGCAGACCCTGAATCACGAATCCTGAGTTCTCCTGATCTCTTTGTCCTTCTGACCCCTCTACTCTCTCTCAGATTCATCTGCAGCCGAGGAGAAATGGCTCTCAGCCCTGGAAGGAACACGATGGTTGGATTATGTCAGGTACTCCCTCATTTTCTAGCTATGATTTATATAATTCAACCCTCCCCAACCTTCTGTTAACTTGAATTCCTAAATAGTCTTCCATTAACTCTTCTCTTTGGTTTCCCAAGAAGACTCTTATTTGCTGCTCCTTAGAAGGAGAATGGGCAGAACTTTGGAGTCTGCCTCTTTTCCATTCCATGACCCATTACTCCCTTCTTCCAGGCTTATCATTCTTCTCTCCTCTTCCTCATCTGCCCCCTCAGGTCTTGTCTTCGAAAGGCCAGTGACATCTCAGTCTTAGTGACATCCAGGGTTCGCTGTGTAGTACTCCAAGGTGAGTTTCTTGGGTTAACCTACTCCATTCCTTCCTTTTTCCTTTACCCACCCAACTGGGAGGAAGATCTATAAGTCTTCCTTGTCCCCGTCTAGTACTAGGATCCTCCTCTCCTATAACTAGGAACTACCCATGGGCCCCACTCATCCTTCAGTGCTACCCCTGCCTCCCAGTAGTAGTAGTACTACTACTAGCTGTAGTGTTACCAAAGCTTGTGGTCCCTAACAGCAGGGTTCTTCGCCTTCTGTTCCCATCCTTCCATCAATAGATGGTGACTGGGTTGGAGTGGGAAGAACAGTGTGGAAGCTGGGTTGAGATTTATGATTCTGCCTCCTACACGTGAAGCTGGGTATTTCTATCCAGGTGGAGTCTGTGAACTGAATCATTCAAGGTCTTTATTTTCTTTTCACTTCTATTTGCCCTCTCAATCCTACCTAACCAAAACTTTTCTCCTCTGTGTCCCTCTCTTCTTCTTGCCACGTTTCCTTTTTCCATTTTCTTCTGCCCTAGTTTCTTGGCCCCTCCTTCTTTGTCCCTTCTCCCTCTTTGTCACCCAGAGCGCGGTGATCGTGATTTCAATGGCCTCCTCTCTTCACTCGTCCAGCTGCTTTCAGCCCCTGAAGCCCGAACACTGCTTGGCTTCCAATCACTAGTGCAGCGAGAGTGGGTGGCAGCTGGACATCCCTTCCTGACCCGACTTGGGGTAACTGGAGCCAGTGAAGAGGTAAGATCATTTTGGGAGGGTATTGGGGGAAGACTACTAAAGATGTAAGGGGATGAGAAAACTATATAGTATAATCCACTGGAAGTAAAATTGGGTTAGAAGGATCCTGAGATTAGGTTAGGTTTGAAGGGAGACCTAGATGAATGAGGCACCACAACCCCCTACTACCCTCAATCCAGATTTCTATTCCCTGACCTTAGTGGCCCTGTTGGCTGTGTCCCTTGTCCCCCATCATTTTGTCATCCTCCCCCTTTAGGTGCCTTCTAACCTCTCACTTTGCCTCTTCTCAGGCTCCAGTGTTTCTCCTCTTCCTTGATTGTGTCTGGCAGCTCCTCCAGCAGTTTCCAGCTGAGTTTGAATTCTCAGAGTTTTTCCTTCTTGCTCTTCATGACAGTGCCAGGGTTCCTGACACTCTCACATTCTTGAGAGATACTCCCTGGGAGCGTGGAAAGCAGAGTGGACAGGTCAGTGACTTCCATTTTTGAGCTGCCTTTTCTTCTCTTTGAGAAATACCCTCTGAAGTTTAGTGTTGATTTATGGAAAGTGAGGTCTGTGGGTGGGAAAGGGGGAGGTTGGTGCTCATTCGCATGACTGGACTTTCACCCTACATCTGATTCCCAGAGGAAGAGGTGAGCTTTTCACAATTTCTCTCCAGACTTGGGAAAAGGATTACTTTTTTGTTTGTTTAACCACCCTTTTTCTTGTTTCCTCTGTCCAGTTCAACTCCTATACACAAATCTATACTGCAGGGTACTCCCAACTCCCTGCTGGGAACTCCGTTAACCCACAGCTGTCTGTCTGGGACTGGGATTTACGCTACAGCAGTGAACAGATACTACAATTCCATAACCCTGGCTATGACCCGGAACACTGCCCAGATTCCTGGCTCCCTAGACAGCAGGTGAGGTGTCTTCCTAAGTTCCTTTGACTTTCTCACAGGCTCATTCTACTAGAGAGGGAGAAGTAGAAAGACATGGTGTCTTGAGTTCCCCAGGGAAAACTGCCCCACACTTCTGTAGCTGTCACTTAGAGTCTCTGACTGTCCCCAGGAAGGCAGAAATCCTAGAATAGCACAGAGGATTGTCCTCATCTTTATTAGTTTTTCTATCTCTTACACACATTTTTTTTTTTTAAGATTTATTACTTATTTTAGAGAAAGAGAGCATGTGAATGTCGGTTTGGGGCGGGGGAAAGAGAATCTCAAGCAGACCCCCATTGAGCAAGCGCAGAGCCCGATGTGGGTCTGGATCTCACAACCCTGAGATCATGACCTGAGCTGAAATCAAGAGTTGGATGCTTAACTGACTGAGCCACCTAGGCAACCCCTTTCTTATACACATTTTATAAGTTTCCCTAAAATTGAATCAGACCTGAGGCCTAGTTTGAAACCTAATGAGGAGTAGAGAAAGAGTTCTCAGGGGGAGTCCTGTAGTTTGATCACTAATGCAGTGAGTAGGTGGCAGGTAGACATTCCTTCCTGACGCAGTTTTGTGAAAGTGGGGTCATCTGGTTTCTAGGTTGCCAGTTGATTTCTCTTTTCCCTTTAGCCAAACTTCATGGTTCCTGGACCCCCCAGTTCTGTGTGGCTCTTCTCCAGAGGGGCTCTGACGCCCCTGAATCAGCTCTGTCCTTGGCGGGACAGTCCCTCCCTGCTGGCAGTCTCTTCTCGTTGGCTCCCTCGACCTGCTATCTCCTCTGAAAGCCTGGCTGATCAGGAGTGGGGGCTCCCCTCACACTGGGGAGCTTGCCCTTTACCCCCAGGGTTGCTGCTGCCTGGGTATCTGGGACCCCAGATCAGGCTGTGGAGACGCTGCTACCTGAGGGGAAGGCCTGAGGTCCAGGTAAGGAGGGAAGACAGGGATAGGGATAGGGAGTGGGAGAAGGGGCTTGACTGCTAAGCCAAATGTTCTGGGAGAAACCAGATGTTTTTAGGTGCTGTAAAAGCAAGGGGCTGGGGGGACTGAGGAGTGAACTACCATTCCTGTTGGTATCAGAGTGGATAAGTTTGGGAGTGTGTGTGTATGTATGGGAAAGACTGCCTGTGGTTCAGATCAAGTAGAACCTAGGGCATAGTTGGGAGGAGGAAAGAGAATTAAAGATGCCAGAGGTGATGGGAACTAGACTTCTCATGGGGATCACTTTGTAAGGTATACCAAGATCAACTTTTTTGTATAAAATTGTATAAAAGTATAATTTTATAAAATTTTATAAAAGTATAAAAAAACACTAGGATGTGCACCTGAAACTAACAAGATATTGTATGTCAATTATAATAGTAATAATAATTTAAAAAGATACCAGAAGTAATGGACAGCTCTCAGAAACAGGGAGCTAGAGCTGTAATAATACTCCTCTCTGCCTTTCTTCACCCCCTCCCCAGAAAGGCCTCTCAGCTCCCACAGTCTCTGGCCTCCAGGATGAGCTATCCCATCTTCAGGAGCTTTTAAGGAAATGGACACCAAGAATATCTCCTGAGGATCATTCCAAGAAAAGAGATCCAAATACCCTTGTCTCCCAATCCCGTTGAAATCGCTGTCTTTTTTATGCGCACGGCAGAGGGTGATCTGGGGTGAGGGAGGGTTCTTTTTAATCCTCCAATTTTTCTTATCTGTTCTTGCTGTCTCAGCTTTTGACACTCCAGCCCTCAACAAGCTCACTGACCTGGCTTTCCGTTGCAGATGGGTGGTGCTAACCTTCTCCTAGTTGCCCTGTCCAGTTCCGTTCTTCGAGATAGGTTTCTTAGGATTTCAGGAATTAAGAAACAAAAGCAATCCAGAATACGATTACCTTTGGTTTTTTTCAGGGCAATTCTATCCCTTTGGATATCCAGCTGTTAAATTGTGAGACGAGAGATGTTGTTCATCAGTTCTAACAAGATGGCCTACAGAACTCATTCTCACCTCCTCTTGCTGCTTCTGTAATTCCAGTTTCTGTTTCTTCCCTTTAGTTTTCTATGGGTATGCAGTGGGTATGGGAGGCACCCTGTCTCTGCCAATTGTATATTTTGTAGTAACATTTCTATTTAAGGAGTTCATTAAAAAACAGTATTTATACACGGTGCTGGCATTATCTCTTGTGTCTGAATAAAAGATCCTAGGTTAAGAAATTGATGGGTATGAACCGGAAGAGGATGGGACCCACCATTTTACTGTTAAGGAAATATGGGGCTAAGTCAGGCCAAGTCCACATGCAACTTTTTAGAGAAGATGGGGCGAAGAGCATACCAAGACATTGTTGCTGGGCCTGGGGTGTTCTGGCGGTTGAAACTGAGGCCTCTGGACTCCAACGTCAGCCACCCCTCGGCTTTGGTCACACTTCCTCTCTGGGCCTCAGGTTTCCATCACCCCCCATGTAATAGGACTAGGTGAGCTTGGACGTCACCCCAGCTCAGACGTTCCGCAAACCTCTCCCCTGAGGAAAAACGAAACGCCTCAAGCCCAGGGTGGGGCCGAGGCCGCAGCTGCCCACAGGCGGCGGGCCAAGGTGACGGCTCCCTCCGTGACCTAAGACAGCCGAATCCTTAGGATTGGGGGGGGAGGCTTCCTCAGCACACCCTTATCCGGGGAACTAAATAAGGATCGTTGGCCAACAAAATATTTTTAAAAAGTCAAGTTTTGTTCTTTTAGCTCCCGAATTTACATTTTTGGGAGCACTGTGATCCTTTAACGCCTAGCACTGCCTTAAGAAGGTCTGGGAATTTCCATTCTGCCTTCCTCGCTTTGATCGCTCGCAACGGCAACTCCGCACAGGACCAAGAGCCGGAGAAGCGGGTCCCACGAATCACGTCTTCTCCACAGTTTCTAAGATGGCCGCGGCCACTTCCGGCTCCTCCCCCGCCACGGGCCCGCCCACCACCCTCACGACAGCCTTCGCCCCGGAAGTGGAAGTAGTGACTGCGGTCAGAGGGCGGGATCTCTGCCTGGAGACGGCGGGAGCTCTTTCGCCATGGCGGCCGGGCCGATCTCCGAGCGGAACCAGGGTGATTGGAGGGGGAACCCGGAATGGGCCCAGGGGAGCTGGGAGGCCTCGACTAGGACCAGCGTGTTTTCGCCGGGTCTAGAGATCCGATTCCCCCGGAGGGCGGGAGACCGGCTGCCGTGCCTGCTGGGGGCGGGGTGGCCGGGTGCAGGCTGAGGCCTGTAGGTGTGATGCTCTGCCCAATCCCCTCTGCCTTCTCATTCAAAAAAACAAACAAACGAGCAAACAAAAACCAGAAACAAAGCAGTTGACAGAGAATTTGCAGCAGAACCTTCGGTTAGACTTAAGGTTCTCTAGTTCTGGAAAGAGAGAGGTGTAAGGGCTTAATCTAACTTTCTTTTTTTTCCCATTTGCTCGTATACCCCATCTCCACTCCCATTTCCCCGCCTGTCACCTCCTTGTTTCCTGTCATTATCTCATCCCTGCCCCAATCTCCTGCTCCTATCCTCCAGATGCCACTGTCTACGTCGGGGGCCTGGACGAGAAGGTTAGCGAACCATTGCTGTGGGAGCTATTTCTCCAGGCAGGGCCAGTAGTCAACACCCACATGCCAAAGGATAGAGTAACAGGACAGCACCAAGGTGAGTATATGACAAGAGGTGTGTTTACGTATTGGGGGGACAAACTGTGCCTGGAGGATTCCAGCAGTTTTCGTAGCTGTTTGGAATGAATCACCTGCAGGTTCTTTCTTTTAAGCGTAGCTCACAGTTTGCTTCTGGAACCATTCTCAGTTGAAGTGAGGTTGTTATTTCATGTTCTTTGTGTTTTGGAAGGTGAATGAGTTATACCCAGTTTTGAATCACTTAAGTTGTTAATCTCCACTCTTCTGCTTCCTAGGCTATGGCTTTGTGGAATTCTTGAGTGAGGAAGATGCTGACTATGCCATTAAGATCATGAACATGATCAAACTCTATGGGAAACCAATACGGGTGAACAAAGCATCAGCTCACAACAAGAATCTGGACGTGGGGGCCAACATTTTCATTGGCAATCTAGATCCGGAGATTGATGAGAAGCTGCTTTATGATACTTTCAGCGCCTTTGGGGTCATCTTACAAACCCCGAAGATTATGCGGGACCCTGACACAGGCAACTCCAAAGGTTATGCCTTTATTAATTTCGCTTCCTTTGATGCTTCGGATGCAGCTATTGAGGCCATGAATGGGCAGTATCTCTGTAACCGCCCTATCACTGTGTCCTATGCCTTCAAGAAGGACTCCAAGGGTGAGCGCCATGGCTCAGCAGCTGAACGACTTCTGGCAGCCCAGAACCCACTCTCCCAGGCAGACCGCCCTCATCAGCTGTTTGCAGATGCACCCCCTCCACCCTCAGCCCCCAATCCTGTGGTATCATCATTGGGGTCCGGGCTTCCTCCACCAGGTAAAGCTTTTATTCAAAATATTTTTGTCTTGGGTTTGGGGTGTGGTGGGGGTGGGGCAGGAGGAAGGATAAAGAACTGGATAAAGGGGGACGTGGAGTCAGTAGGTGATGAGAAAAGGAGTGGGGTACGACAGTTGTGGTGGGGAAGAAAGTTGTTGACTTGAGGAGGCTGAAGTTGTTCAGAGTTGTCTAGTATTGCTTCTGACTTTAGAGAGCCGGGAGGAAGGGAAGGGAGCTTATCTTGCCTGAAGAGGCCAGACTGAACAGGCTTCCCTAAAGACATTCTCTCCTTACTATCATTAACTCTTCTTCCATTTCCTCTGTAGGCATGCCTCCTCCTGGGTCCTTCCCACCCCCAGTGCCGCCTCCTGGAGCCCTTCCACCTGGGATACCCCCAGCCATGCCCCCACCACCTATGCCTCCTGGGGCTGGAGGACATGGCCCACCATCAGCAGGAACCCCAGGGGCTGGACATCCTGGACATGGACACTCACATCCTCACCCATTCCCACCGGGTGGGATGCCCCATCCAGGTGGGTGTTCTTTGCTGGGGAAGGGAGGAATGAGCCTGGTGGAGGAGCTCTATTGCCACTTATGGTGTTGCCCTTGTCCCTCAGCAATAATAATAATGGATAGTCCCAGAGCTCTACTTTTCTTCAGACGTTAG
Source organism: Leptonychotes weddellii (assembly GCF_054177405.1). NCBI lineage: Eukaryota > Metazoa > Chordata > Mammalia > Carnivora > Phocidae > Leptonychotes > Leptonychotes weddellii. The sequence goes on along the minus strand of NC_138372.1, from coordinate 94,239,739 downwards.
TTTATAAAAACAAACACAAAATACTGCTGTCTGTTTACTTTAACAACTACCACCCTGTCTCCATTTCTTGTGTAAGTTTATCCAAAGAGTATTACTGTGCTTGCTGTTTTTTCCCTTTAACTTTTACATCATTTCTCTCCTCTGACTTCTCTCCCAAAGCAGTAACCTAATTGTCAAATCTAGGGGGCGTTTCCATTCCTTATCTGGTTTGCCCTTTGGTGTACCTGAAACTGGGCATGTCATCCTTTTTGAAAATCTTGTCCCTTGGTTTTTCTGGATTCTTCATCTAGGTCTGATTCATTAATCTTAGCCACCTTAATAGGCGTTCTTTCCCCCTCTCCATGTAGCTAGGTTTTTGTATTTGGTTCTCTTTTCTGCATAGTTCCATGACTTGTACACTGATGCCTCCTAGATATGTGTCTCTGGTCCATGACCCTTAATCCTGCTGCCTGATGGACAGCTCCACTTTTCTAGCCTTTCCTTCAAACCAATTCTTCCTCTAGTATTCTTTGTTTTCAGATGCTTAATTCAGAAATCTGGGAACTATTTTTAACAACTTGCTATCACCCCACTCTAGATACCAAGTCTTATTAATATTTTTGGCATTGGCCCCCACTGCCAGTGCCCTAGTTCAGGCCCCCTCAGACTCATTATTTCACACCTAGTTTATTGTAGTAATTTCCTAACATTTTGACTCCAGTTTCCCTGTTTTTGATCCACTTGCACAGAGTCATTTTTCTAAAACACAGATGTTCACACACCCTTGCTCGAAATTCTTCTGTTGCTCCCTTTCACCTACAGAGTCAAACTTGTCACCATAGCATTCTAGGCTTTTCAGGATCGGTGCCTGCCAGTTACTCCCATGACTACATGCTGCTCTTTATTTCTGAGTTACTGGTTTTCCCTGAACATACTATGCTATTTGATGCCCCTGTGATTTGCACATGCTAATGTTTCCTGCCTGGGGTGTTCTAGTCCACTCTCTTGTCCACTTGAAAAATTTTTACTCATTCTTTAGAATTAGATCTTTACTCAGTGTCTCTGCTACCTTCCCACATCCTGTCAGTGGAATAATCACTCCATCTGTTACATATTTCTGCAGCACTGTTATAGCATTTAAATCATGGAAGGAGCAAGTGAAGTGGGTGAGCAGTTGATTGGGGGGGGTAGTTGATTTGTTTGTACCCTTGGAATGGGGTTGAGGATAAAGGCACTTTGTACCAGCCTTATTTTCCGTACTTCTGATGTCACTTCTTTCTCAATTTTGTTCTCTTCTTTTCTCCATTTTCTTTGCTCTCTGTATTCCTTTTGTCTCCTTTCTCTTTGTGTTTGTTTTGTTCTCACAGGGATGTCTCAGATGCAGCTGGCCCACCATGGCCCTCATGGCTTAGGACACCCCCATGCTGGGCCCCCAGGCTCTGGGGGGCAGCCACCACCCCGACCACCACCCGGAATGCCTCATCCTGGACCTCCTCCAATGGGCATGCCCCCTCGAGGGCCTCCGTTTGGATCTCCCATGGGTAAGTAGGCTCTAGCCACCTTCCTCATCCTTGAGTATCATAGTCTTGCAGCTTCCTTTGTCACAGCCCTGTCCCCTGCCCTTTATTTCCATTTCTGCTCATGGTCTCCCTGTCGGTGTTCTCCATACATTCGCCCAACATCAGCACTTCCTATTTCTTGCCTCGACTGATTTCTTTTTCTTTGTGCAGGTCACCCAGGTCCTATGCCTCCACATGGGATGCGTGGACCTCCTCCACTGATGCCTCCTCATGGATACACTGGGCCTCCACGACCCCCACCCTATGGCTACCAGCGGGGGCCCCTCCCTCCACCCCGGCCCACCCCGCGGCCTCCAGTTCCCCCTCGTGGCCCGCTTCGAGGCCCTCTTCCTCAGTAATTTTTCGTTCTCTTGCCTCCTGTTCTATCTTCCCAATATCTTTTCAATTCCTTGGACCAATCAGAGTTGCTGTAGCTCCCTATGGCTAAGGCACTAATCCCTCTCAGGCCTTTTTTTTTTTCCCTGAAGTGTAATGTTTTTCACAGGAGGTTTTATTTTTTTTCTGTGTTGGTCCTAAGTGTTTTACAAATGCACAGAGAAAATAAAACTAAACTCCTTGTTTATTCTTCGTGTTGTTTTCCCTGGCAGAGTAACTTCTCTCTTTTCTCTAGGAAGAGAGAGGTCAGTATGTTGGGAGAGGAATGGTAAGGTAGGAGTGAGGATGCTTAATTGCATTTTTTTTTTTAAAGATTTTTTCATTTATTTGACAGAGAGAGACACAGCGAGAGAGGGAACACAAGCAGGGGGAGTGGGAGAGGGAGAAGCAGCTTCCCGTGGAGCAGGGAGCCCGATGCAGGCCTCGATCCCAGGACCCTGGGATCATGACCTGAGCCGAAGGTAGACGCTTGACGACTGAGCCACCCAGGCGCCCCTGCTTATTGCATTTTTAAAAGGCTATGTTTAGTTTATAAGCTGAGATCCAGTAGCCGTGACACAAGGTGATCGTGACCATGATGTGAGGACAAAAGTGAAGTTCCTGGAGATAGTGCTGGCAAAGATACGAGGTAACGTGCACAAAGCCACCTGTCGCAGAACTGTATGTAATGACAGTAGGCTGGAACAACTCTCCTGTCTGTTGGTAAGGAACTGGTTGAACAAACTGGTAAATCTACATAGCAGCAATAAAAAGTGAGGAAAGACTATGTACTGTTATGGAGAGCTCTCCAGCATACATCAAGTGAAGAAAGTACTAGAACAGAATGTGTAATATGCTACCTCATCCAAGAGGTGGTACGTGATCTATACATTTGTATTTTAAAAGTAGATAAACCAAAGATGAATGGAAATTGATATCACTGGGGTGGGGCGATATGGAGGGAAGCCAGATTTCTCCGAGCATAATAAATATCTTATAAATAAATATATATATAAATTTACGTATAAATAAATATATATTTACGTATAAATATATATACGTATAAATAAATATCTTACATAATTGCAAAACCGTTGCAATTGGAAATTGGGACCGTAGGAACTCAGTAAACCTTCATTTTCTTCCATTCTTTACCTTCAGACATCATGGATAAGGGATTTGGATCTTATTCCTATTTTTTTTTTCATTCTCAGTCCTTCCAGACCTGACTTCCATCCCATTTAAATCTGTGTTCAAAGACTTACAGTAATTAGACCAAATCCAATGGCCTTCTTTCTGTTCTTGGTTGCATTTAATCCTCTGATATCGCCCTTTTCCTAAAGCTCTTTTTCTGGTTTATGTGCCTGTGAACTTTCCTGAAGTCTAGGCAAAAAGTGAAAAAGGTGAGCCTGCTCCTCGTTCTCTTGCATCGTTCTCGTTCACGTAACCTGATGGCTACGAGACCCCCGCGGGTGGCAGCTGAGTAATACAAAGACGAGCAAGGCAGTTCTGTTCTGCTCTTACGGAGGGAGTAGGCCGACACCTACAAGATTATTATGAAACAAAACATTTTGAGAGCATGAGGAAGGGTATCTAACCGGGCATGAAAGTCCAGGAAAATTTCCTGGGAAAAAAGTGATACATTTGCATGTAATCTTAAAGGAAGGGTAGAAGTTTGCCAGGGGGTGAAAGGGAAGCTCATTCCAGATGGACGGGGTGTTTCTGAGTGGAAGCAGAAATTGCTGGATGGCACAGTAGATAATGCCCCGAATTGGGTGTCAGAGCTAGCTGGGGGGCTCCCTGCCCTTTGTCCCAGGGCGGAGAACCTGCTTCGGGCCGGAAGCTACTGGCTCAGGAATTCTTGCCGTCCAGGCTCTGCTTAGCAGCCCAAAGTGCTGAGGGAATTCCCATGTGAGCGCCACTGTCACGCACGCTGTTTGCAGGAAGCTGCTGTCCACGAGGGGAAGCCACAGTGGGAATTTAAGCAAGGGAGTGACAGGTTTGCAGTTTGGAACGGCGGGAGCAGTGGGGAGAAAAGGTCTGAGAAGACTGGGGGCAAGGTGCCAGGTTGGCCATTTGGCAATAATCCGGGTGAGCAATGAAGTCCTAAAGGAGGGCTGTGATTGGAGCCGGGATGGAGAGGAAGGGATATGTCGTCGGCGAGGTATTTAAAGGGCAAAATAGTAGGATGAGGACTCAGAGTGGATGTCGGGAAATGAAAGGGAGAGTGCAATGAGCACGAGAGTATGCGGCAGGAAGAATTTGGGGGAGCGGGATGGAAATGGTAAGTTCAGTTTTGGGTATGTTGGCTTTGAGGTGAGTTGACACAGGCAAATGGGGTCATCTAGCGGATAGTTGTCAAGATTCGGCATGACTATTTCACACGGTGGATGGCTAAGGATGCCAGGCTTCTGAGTCGCAATGGGCTTAATGGACCTCTTCATTTCAAACAGAGCTGTGCTCCGCAGTTGCTTGGCTGCGGTGGGAAGCGGAGGTCCCGGCGCTGGGAAGGCGGCCCGGCCAGCAGCTGGCTCCCGCGGGGCCCCGGGCGCCGCGCCAGGCGGTGCGAGGCTTTGCCTCAGCCTGCGTGTCCTTTCGGCCTCCACGGCGTCTGTACCCTGAACTGACTTGCAGCTGATCCTCCGCGAGGACGTCAGGGACGGCTACCCTGGAGCCCATGATTTCCGGCTGGGTTTTTCACCTAAGCGCCTGCGTGGTGTTTTCGGCTGTTACCTGAGAGACGGC
>NC_138372.1:94199442-94234981 GCF_054177405.1 Leptonychotes weddellii | reverse complement strand
CCTCACCCCCCCCCCCCCGCAGCTCTCCCCCTCAGCCCTACCCACCCCCAGCTCTCCCCGCCGCCCCCCCGCCCTGGCTGTTTCAGACGCCTGACTACATTGCTCCTGTATTTCCTTACCTCACTTCACACATCTGTTTGTTACCAAACCAGGGTTTTTCAACTACTTTTTTTTATTATTGCCCCCTCCCACCCCCACCATGAGACATTGTTTTCAAATTACCCTCCCCCATGCATGAAATTTTAATATCACAGACATGCTGTATATCTGTTTATGTACTAGGGCCCTTTGGGGGGGACACAAACCACTGTTGTAGCTAAGATTCCTGCCGCTCCAAACTAGTTTTTGACCGCTGGGCAGGGGGTGATGCCACCCCTATTAAGAATGCATGCTCTAGACCAGGGGTCCTTAATATTTTATGGGCTACAGACAGTCCTTTGAGACTATGACAAAAACTATGGACCCTACCCAAGAAAAAGACATATTTGCATATGTATCCAATATCCTGAAGCAAAAATTCCACAAGGTTCATGGATCCCAATCTAAGAATCCCTGTATTACACTGAACCCTTAAGGGATCGCATTCTTTTTTTTTTTTTAAGATTTTATTTATTTGAGAGAGAGAATGAGAGAGCATGAGAGGGGGAAGGTCAGAGGGAGAAGCAGACTCCCTGCTGAGCAGGGAGCCTGATGCGGTACTCGATCCAGGGACTCCAGGATCATGACCTGAGCCGAAGGCAGTCGCTTAACCAACTGAGCCACCCAGGCGCCCCAGGAATCTCATTCTATTAAACTATCTCCCGAGAGTATTGGAAGGTGCCTGGGATATACAATAATAATTGTAAAAATAATAACAGCTAATACTTACTGAACTCTTACTAATAGGCCAGGTCCTCTCCTAAGGCCTGCATTATCTCCATTAATCCTCATAACAATCCCCTGAGGTAGGTTTTGTTATTACCCCCATTTTAAGATCAGGAAACTGATACTAAGTTACTTGACCAAGGTCACATGCTAAGAAATGAGAGATGCAGTAATTGAACCAAGATCTGCCTGAACCCTAGAGCCAATTGCTGCAGTCATATTATACTATATTATATTTACTGAATAGATACTTGTTGAATGAATGTTTTCCTTTGCTACTTGTCAGGTTTTTAAAAAAAAGATTATTTATTTATTCATGAGAGAGAGGCAGAGGGAGAAGCAGGCTCCCCGAGGAGCAGGGAGCCTGATGGGGGACTTGATCCCAGGACTCTGAGATCATGACCTGAGCCGAAGGCAGACGCTTAATCGACTGAGTCACCCAGGCACCCACTTATCAGCTTTCTTATAAGATATTCTCTCTTTAACCGGGTTATAAACTCCTAAAGGACAGGAGCTTTTTTTGTGCGTCACTTGTTAGCATCTCTCCCTGGAACTTTATGGTATCTTAGAGGTGCTGTCATTGACCCTGTTTTGTCCCTTTACTCTCCCCATCCTGACAATCTCATGTGTTTAGAGTGTGGTGGGTAGAAGCAGTGATGGAATGCAGGGCGGCGGCTGATGTGAAGTAGCCAGTTTGTTGGGTAAGTGGGCAAAGTGTACCAGGAAGTTTTATAAGGCAGTGGTTAAAAACCCTGGAAAGCTCTAAAACCCAGAGCTATGAAGCCAGAGACCTAGATACTGTATGAATCTACTTCTATGAAACTCTAGAAAAGACAAATCTAATGTATGGTGACCAAAAGGAGATCAGTGGTTGCCAGGGATGGGGATATTGACTGCAGAGGGGCAAGGGCATTTTTGGGGGCAAAGGAAATGATCTTGATCAAGGGGGTGCTTACATGGGTGTTAAAACCCATTGTTAAATTAAAACCCATTGTTAAAACCCATTGAACTGTATGCTTTAAATGGATGCATTTAAAAAAATTTTTTTTTAAATATTTTATTTATTTATTTATTTGACAGGGAACACAAGCAGGGGGAGTGGGAGAGGGAGAAGCAGGCTTCCTGCCGAGCAAGGAGCCCGATGCGGGGCTTGATCCCAGGACCCTGGGATCAGGACCTGAGCTGAGAGCCACCCAGGCACCCCAAATGGATACATTGTGAAAGCATCAGGGCTCTGAGTCTATATTGCCTAGGTTCCAATCCTAGTTTTGCCACTTCTGAGTTGTGTGATTATATCAAGTTACTTAGGCATTCAGGGCCTCAATCTCCTCATCTGTAAATGGTGATTATCTCATAAGGTTAATGGGGAGGTGGGTTGAGTAATGTGGTCAGTATAAAGTGGTCAGAAAAGTGTCCATGTCAGGTAAATGCTCATCATCCCCACATACCCACTTACCACCTCCTGGGCCATAGTCTTATTTCCCCCTCTTAATATAAGCTGTTGTGGAAAAGAGACAAAACATGGGGCAACTCTCAGTAGGCAATTGACTTATATTCCTTCAAATAAATTCTTTTTTTTTTTTTTAAAGATTTTATTTATTTGAGACAGAGAGAATGAGAGACAGCATGAGAGGGAGGAGGGTCAGAAGGAGAAGCAGACTCCCTGCCAAGCAGGGAGCCCAATGCGGGACTCGATCCTGGGACTCCAGGATCATGACCTGAGCCGAAGGCAGTCGCTTAACCAACTGAGCCACCCAGGAGCCCAAATTCTTTTTTTTTTTTTTAAAGATTTATTTATTTATTTATTTGAGAGAGCGAGAATGAGAGAGAGTGCATGAGAGGGGGGAGGGTCAGAGGGAGAAGCAGGCTCCTCCCTGAGCAGGGAGCCCGATGCGGGACTCAATCCCGGGACTCCAGGATCATGACCTGAGCCGAAGGCAGTTGCTTAATCAACTGAGCCACCCAGGCGTCCTCCTTCAAACAAATTCTTTACCTATTAGTTCAACACTCATATTTAGTGGGAGTAAGCAGACATTTATCACAGGCACTAAAGGTAATAATCTTTAACCTATTTGGAATGCTCTTTCATTAAGTGTTTACTTAGTGGATCCGGGGATATAGCAGTAAATATGCCAGAGGAGGTCCTTGCTCCCTTAGAACCAACAATCTAAGTGGGAGAAGGCAAAAATTAAAAAAGTAAATAAATAATAATTTTATAGAGGGATATCTTGTAAGAAAAAACAATAAAGCAGGATGATAGGATAGTGACTGGGAAGGGGGAGGGTCATCTGAAGAGGCGACTTTTTAGTGAAGGCATGCATGATACGGCAAAGATCTGGGAGAAGGGAGTCCTAGGCAGCGGGACCCCCCAGTGCCAGGGTCCTCTGCGGCGTCTGCACTGGGCATGTTGCGGGCACAGCAGGGAGACCAGTGAGGCGGAAGCAGAGATATGAGGAAGAAGGTTGGGGAGGCAGGTGGGGCCAGATCCCACATGGCCTTTTAGGCCTTGATTAGGAGTTCGGATAGAATTCTTCGTACAGTGGGAAGCCACTGGAGGATTTAAAGAAAGGGGAGTGGTAAAATCTCGTTAAAACTTTCTCTAAAAATTGCAGTTTAACATATTCAGAAAAACACATAGGTCTTAAGTGAATTTTTACATATGTACTACCCCCCACAGCCCTTTAACCACCCTTTAGATCAAGATGTTAGTACATTTCCAGCACCCAGAGGGCTCCCTTGTGCCCCTTCACAATTTCCATTTCCTGGTGGTAGCCTCTACTTTCTCCATCGCTGTAGATTAATTTGCTTGTCCTTGAACTTTGTATAAATTGAATCATATAGTATGTATCTTTTTGGTTCAGCTTCTTTTGCTCAGTCTTTTGTTTGTGAGATCTTTTTATCCCGTTGCATATAGTAGTTCAGTCTCTTAAAAATTTGTCATGTGGTATTCCCTATATGAATATACCACAATTTGTTTATCTAAGTTTAACCATTCTTTGGCTGATAGACGTTTGAAGTTTTTGAATATGATGAATGAAGCTGCTAGGAAAATACCCATGCCTGTCTTTTTTGTGGGACATACGCACTCATTTCTCTTGGGAGAGTATCTGCTGGATCAGATGTGATTTTAGAGGATCACCCCCACCACTGAGAATAATGGGTTTTAGCAGAGCAACATTGGAAGTAGGGAAATCAGTTAAGAGGCTGCTGTGGCAAAGGATAAGATGATGGTGGGTTAGACTAGGGGGTAGTGGGGAAGTGACAGATTTCAGGATATATTTTGAAATGGGGCCAACAAGACTTGATAAAGAAAGGAAACAAGGATAACTCCAAGGTTTCTGGCCTGAACACCTTGGTGAAGAGTTAAGACCTCATTCGGAAGCTTGTTTACACATACCACATTTGAAATGCTAAGGAGGTATCCATGCAGTGATATTGAGTTGACAGATGGGAGATTTTGAATTTGGGCTTGGTGGAAAGGTCTGCAAGTCCAAGACTATCGGAGCTGACAAGTGAGGATAGAGCAGGTGGAAGGGGGAAAGGGGCCGGGACTGACACCTTAGGAACTCTTATGTTAATGGACTCAGCAAAGAGACAATGAAGGAGTAGCTGGTGGGGTGCATGGGTCTGTGGTTCCTGGGAAAAATGATCAAGTCTTTCCTCAGAACTGGAAAAATATATACAACCTTTCTCTCTATGACTATAGGATTTCTATTTTAGCAAGTAATGGATGAGTGGAGAGTATGCAAAGTCACCTTAAAGAGAAGAACCAGCTCCCTGCCAGCAAGAAGATTTGGCTGTAACCTAATTGAAAATATTAACATATTTAAATAAAGAATGTACCAAGCTGAAGAGAGGTCAGCAATGGAAGCCTAGTAAAGGGAGAGTCCCTGAGGCCCATGCGGGCACAGACTTTCTAAATACCATCCTGGAAACAGTGCTTTAGCCAACAGAATTAGAGTAGTCCAGGAGTTACTGGCAAGGCTGCCCATAGAATAGAGATGGGGGTGGAGAATTGTAGCCAAGAAGAGTTTTCTGAACCCATTGGCACGACTCCTTACTGGGGATGGCCGGATGCCATTAAAGATAAAAATATTCCTGTTCAGTTATGTCATTGTGCATTTATATGTTGACATTCTGATTCTAATTTGGCTTAAAGAAGAGAATGTGCTGGATATGAGTCTGAGCAACAGGAAAATTTCTCATGGTAAATTAATACTTCTGTATCATGGCTTCGTATTTCAGTAGACTGTAAACTTCATTGGCACAGTCAAGTATTTCCAAAATGTAGCTTTGAAGTCTGTGAAACCCAGGCCTCGACCTGGGCCAAACTGCCAACAGTCCAAGACATCCACAGGAACGAAAAAAATCTCATTTGAAAAAACTGATAAAAGTGAACTTTTGCCTAGTGACCACTTCACATGACCAGTCAATGAAGAATCTAGCCCTGCTTATCAGCACCAATGAACCTCTTTTTAAAAGCAACTTATCTAGGGACCCCTGGGTGGCTCAGTTGGTTAAGCATCTGCCTTCGGCTCAGGTCCTGATCCTAGGGTCCTGGGATCAAGTCCCACATCAGGGCTCCTTGCTCAGCAGGGAGCCTGATTCTCCCTCTGCCTGTTGCTCCCCCTACTTGTGCACTCTCTCTCTGATAAATAAATAAATAAATAAATAAATAAATAAATAAATAAATAAATAAATAAAATCTTCAAAAAAATAAAAGCAACTTATCTAATCTTCCTTTTTTCCCCAATAAAAACCCTGAGTCCACCTCCTGTAATTGGGACACTGTTTGGGTTTCAACCTAAGTCTATGTACACTGAACTGCAATTCTTTGATCCGAAATAAACACTTTGCCTTTTGAACTGGTTTCTTGTTTTTAGACTGACATTCCTGTTAGTGGTACATTCAACACTGCAAATCCCACCTGGAGCTCTCTTAGGACACAGCCTGCCAGGCCTCTCCATGTACCATGTTTCCGCATTCTGAAACCTCCATGTTTAGTAAGGTAGAATCACACACTATTAGAGCTGATGCAGCATCTAGTCCAAGCGCGCCATTTTCCAGATGAGAAAACTGAAGTTCACGGAGACAGAGAACCTGAGCAAGAGCCCACAGCTTACCGAAGTGAGAACCCAGGTCAGAGCCTCTAGTCAGTGCTCTGTCCAAAATATCCTAAGCCCTCACCTAGAATAGGTAGACACATTCAGTATATATATATCCCCAAACCACAAGGTTCACCTAACCAGCAGGGTCAGTCACCAAGTGGTATGTCTGGGATCTCTGAGCCCAGGTTATTGGTACAGGGTCAAGGGAAAGAACTGAAACCAGTTCGTTCCTTCCTGCCCCAGAAGCAGAAGTGTGTATGTGTGTGTGTGTTAAAAGGAATTGGATGGAGCATCGAGGGAGTCCCTTTTTGAGTCAGTGGAGCAAATGAATAGAAGGGTTAATGTCCAGTTGGTTAGGCCTGTAAATCCCCCTCAGCTTCTTCCCCTACTCACCTCTGCTGCCACCAACTGAATGGAGGAGGATGGGAGGTCTGCACTGGAAATAAAAAATCAGGGCTGTTTCTGTTTCTGGAAAAAGATGGCAGGGATCTATCCAGGAGTCTCACCTCTGGCAGGTCAGGATTAAAAACCTTGCTATTCTTGCTTTCTCTAAAATGGCCAGGTAAACTTGGATTCTGAGCCCTCCGGATTGCGGAGAGGGTCGTGGGAAAGGGGTAGGGCTGGGCGTAGTGGAGAAGGGGAAGAAGGGAGGTGCTTTGGAGGGAGAGAGAACCCCTGAAATTCCTGAGGCCTGCCATCCTAGGAATGGGGCGCTGAGAAAGGGGCTGCCTTGTTCCGCACCTCCCTTTCTGTCTTTCCACTAGTCTTCCTAACATTACTCTTCTTTCCTTAGTGCCTTTCATCTTTTATTAGGAACGGGTTGGGGAAGGGCTGTGTGTCCTCTCCAGCTGTGTCTGTGACAACCCCCTTGGCCCCTTCATCGTTGCCCCCTGGTGCCCTGAGGCCCTCCCCATCCTCTTTTCTTCTGCCGCTCCCCACCCCCCCAACAATGGTCTCTCCCGGTGCTCAGTGGCGCTGGGGGGCGGGGGGGAGGGAAGAGGCGGGCGGAGGCGGGGCCGGAGCGTGTATGGGGGGGCAGGTCTGCATTGCCGCTTTCCCTGGTACCCGGAGCAGTCGACGCTGCCGCCAGCCCCGCGCCCGGGACCCCCGCCCTCACCCGGGACTCCCTTACCCGCGGCATCCAGGCCAGGTGAGACCCCTCTCTCAGTCTCTTACCTCCACCCCGCCCGGGGCAGAAGCATCCTTGCCTTGCCTTGCAGCCATTTTATCCTCCGATGCTTTGCTTGGCTGGGGGGGCGGGGAGGTAACCGTTCCCGCTTTAGGGGCGAGGGCGCTGGTGGTGGTCTGAATGGATATTTATTTCAGTTGCCGTGCTGATCAGAATACATATGTGGAGTAAGGGTGTTTTTCTCTACCTTAGCCAAGTCGCTACTACCCTCTCAGATATTAACGGGGTGGGGGTTTTTTTTAGGTGGGATAGGGTTCCCTCAAAGTCCAATGCCCTCCTCACCTTGCACACCCTCCCCCTCTCCCCCCACCCAATGATAAGTGACCTTGGCTGGGGCCAGAGAATGGATACTGACTCAGTCTGCTCCTGGACTTGGTTGGGTGGGGAGGCAGTGGAAGAAGGGCAGGTGAAGGAGGAAGGGAAGGGAAAGGAAGAATGGAGAGGTTGGGTAGAGAGGTGGTAAACGACCCGGGTTGAAGCGCGCATGGCGGGGCTTTGGGCCGTCGCTCCCGGGTGGGGGGAAGGGGTGTTGAGTGATAATGGGCGCTTGCCCAGAGGCAGGACTAAGGGGGCCGGGGAGTGGGGGGGGCGGGGGGCGGGGAGGGAGGCACTCAGAGAATGGGTTCAGTCAATTCTAGGCGCTCCTCTCTTATGCCAGAGCAGAGGCGAGCTGGGGTAGGGGGTGCTGGGGGGCTATTGCTGCAAATGAATAGTGGTTGGGGCGGTCTCTATGCCTGTGCTTTGGAGGTCTCTGCCTGCGGCCCTCCCTCTCTGTAGTCCTCTGCTGTGTGCATTCTCAGCTGACACCTTCATCTTTTTTCCCCCTCAGAACTGTGAATGCTCCATCTTCCTAACCCTGGGATAAGATGTAGGGAGAGGCGGTTCAGCCTTGGGCCTCCTGGGTGGGGGCTGAGGCTCAGTCACCCAGCGGTAACAGGGAGGGGAGCTCCAGCATATCCCCGCTCTTTTATCCCACCTCCCCGTCGGTGGATGTGTTAACTCACTGCTTCTTAATGACCTTGTCACCTGCGCTAGGGAGGGTTGGGGAATCCGGGTGACTCCCAAAGTCAGGGACTTTGATTGGGGGTGGGGGCTTCTGGACCCTCTTCTTATTGTCCTGAAGGGAAGCATTTGCTCAGGAGCCCCCTCCCCCATTCTGCAGAAAATCTCCTGGGCACATTTTTCCGGTCAGGTGGAGCCAGCCAACCTTAAAGGGCCATGTAACCCTGAATCTTGTCTCCTATAACCTCCAGCTCTTCAAGTCCTGTCTCTCTCCCACAGGCTTAGCCATCCTGTGCTGCTTTGGGGCTAAAAATAGCACCACTTCCTCACCAACTCAAAGAATTTGTCTTCTTTCTCTCCTTTCTGACCTCCTGGGCTCATTGGCCCTGGGGAAGCTGGCTGCTGAGACATCATATCCTGCTGTGGCTCTGGGGGCCTTATCTACCCGACATGTACCTCTCAGGGATAAATAGTGTTGACAAACACAGGATGTGGCTCCTGGTGGGTCCATCTGTCTCCTTCAGGGTTTGGGGGTGGGGGAAGATCCTAGATGGGAATGAAAGGAGACGAAAGCAAATGGCCATGCAGTGAGGGGATTCCACAGTTCCCTCTCTTGCATGGGGGATGGCTTGGGCCTTGAACCACAAAGAAAAGAAGGTGACATAGGGGTCACTGGTTTTGGTCATCGTGGTCCACTGCTCACATCTGGCCCGAGGGGCTAAGGCCCTGCTTGCCAGTGCTTCTCTCTGAGCCTCGTAGCGTGACTTAGCCCCTTCTACCAGGGCTCCTGTATGCGTGTGTGACGTTTAATGAAGGCCCTGGATGGGTGGGAGCAGGGGGCAGGATATTTTTAGGGGAATGATCTCTGATCAGAATCTCGTCCTGCTTCCTCTGCTTCTATGAAGGAAAGGGGGTTCTCCTATGCTTCCCTCTGGAGGATGTCTTTTTTGGGGGGAGGCCCAAGGCCCCCTTCATTCTATCCTGGCCTCCTATGCAGTGCAGTATTTGTGGACTCCTTTTTCCTTGACTCCTGGAGGAGGAGCAGAAAGGATTAAGGGGGATTAGGAAAGGAGGCCCTGGAGAAAAGAGGCACAGCTATGGACCTTAGACCCCCATGCTGGAAAAGTATGGATCTGGTCAGCCATTTGTATTCCCGCCTGCACCAGGGAAGGGGCCCATGGATGATGTCCTGAAGGAAGGTGTCAGCAGCCAGACATCGCCTCTTCTCCATGACCTCAGGTTCCAGGTCTCCCCTTGTTTGTCTGGAGGGAGACAGTGTGGGCCCATCTGCTAGAATTAATTTGAACACAGAGGGGTCTTGGGACTCTGTTTTGGGAGGATACTGGGCAACAGCATCCAAGTATGACCCCCTGTTCTTCCCTTGCTGCTTCCTGCTTCCTTCACATTTTTTTTTCAATCTAGTAGGAAGGAGGAAAACTAATATTTATAGAATGTCTACTGTGAGGTTGAATTCTCTTGTGTACTCAGAAAAATAAAATTACCCCCAGTTTAAATATAAGGACAATGAGGTTTAAGGAAATTAAATAATTTGCCCAAGAGCAGTCAGTAAGTAAATGGCAGAGCTGGGATTTCAACTTGGGTCATATAACTGTCGTGTGCTCTGCCCTGAACCAGGTTTCTCCTTACCAACATCCCTTTCTGCTCCTTACCCTCGTGAGCATCCAGAGGTGGCTTTTGTTCTGGGGCCTCATGAGGGAGTGGAGAGGATCTCACTATATTATCATCATCACAAAGAGTAATGACTAGTATTTCTTCGTCACTTTGTGTGTGCCGGGTACTATGGTCAGGAGCTTATACACATTATGTCATTCAATCCTTACTTTCCCCTTCTTAAGTAAGAGGAAACTGAGGCCTGGTTGTTCAGAGTCATGCCTGAGGTCACTTAACTAGTAAGTGCTGAAGCAAAAAGTCAAACCTACATCTCTCTGACTCTGGAAGGCAACATTTACCACTGAGAAGACCCCTCCTTGTGAGGCCTGTAAACACGGAACCTGAGGGGAAGGGTGTGGAAGCCTCACTTCAGGCACCATCAGTGGACCGAAGCCAACAGTTGGGAGGACTTGGTCCCCCTACACATTCTCTCCAAGCTCTGCCCCAAGTGAGAAAGCCAGACTGGACTAGAATAGAGAATTCTGGTTTCTCATATTTCCTGTTTTGTTCTTTGCAGGTTGGTGGTAAAGCAAGGGATCTGATCTTGATGTGGGGCAGGGGATCAGGAGGAGGGCTCTAGGTGACCATGACTCTGGAGCAAATCTCATAGGACTGATCTCCAAGGTCAAAGTAAGGGGCCTTATGCCAAATGGTCCACAGTCGGTTCAGGTCATCATCCCTTTTTACTGAGTGCGGGCTTAAAGCAAGGAGACCGTCTTTAACACATGGCCCCAGGGGGGCTCTGAGTTGTCGGGAGCTCTGTCTTGGCCTTCTTGACCATCTTAGGCTTCACAACCTCCTTTTTTTCCCTTTTTATATTTTCTAGATCTCCAGAAGCTTCTAGAGAAGAAGTAGGCGGCCTTTCCTGAGTTATCCTGGCTCCCCAGCTTAGCCCCCATAACCTGGCTCCCCCTTTCCTTCCTATTCCCCTGCTCCCCCTCTCCCCTCCCCATGTATCCAACTGAATTGGCCAGAACTGCTCTCCCTCCTTTCCCCTCCTAGACATCCCTATTTTCTCCTATTCCACGCCCAGAGATATTTGAACACACTTCATCTAAATAACTGGGGGAAGGAGACTTTCTGACTTCACAAGTCCTTGAGCAAAATCTGAATAAGGAGCAGGGAGTGACGGAAACCTAGTGAAGCATTCCCAAAGACTCATCATGGAAGAAGGCTTCAGAGACCGGGCAGCTTTCATCCGTGGGGCCAAGGACATTGCCAAGGAAGTCAAGAAACATGCGGCCAAGAAGGTGGTGAAGGGCCTGGACAGAGTCCAGGATGAATATTCCCGTAGATCCTACTCTCGCTTTGAGGAGGAGGAGGATGATGATGACTTCCCTGCCCCTGCTGATGGCTATTACCGTGGGGAAGGGGCCCAGGATGAGGAAGAAGGTGGCGCATCTAGTGATGCCACCGAGGGCCACGATGAGGATGATGAGATCTACGAGGGGGAATATCAGGGCATCCCCCGGGCAGAGTCTGGGGGCAAAGGCGAGCGGATGGCAGATGGGGCTCCCCTGGCTGGAGGGAGGGGGGGCTTGGGTGATGGGGAGGGCCCCCCTGGCGGCCGGGGGGAGGCACAACGGCGTAAAGAACGGGAAGAGCTAGCTCAGCAGTACGAAGCCATCCTCCGGGAGTGTGGCCACGGCCGCTTCCAGTGGACACTCTACTTCGTGCTTGGCCTGGCGCTGATGGCTGATGGTGTGGAAGTCTTTGTGGTGGGCTTTGTGCTGCCTAGTGCTGAAAAAGACATGTGCCTGTCAGACTCCAACAAAGGCATGCTAGGTAAGACACACTGGGGGGCCCTCCAGCCCTGTCCTGCCCCAAACTCTAGAAACACCTCTGCTTGTGAGAACCCCTGTCCTTACCGCTGGGCTCCCTAGGATCCTGGTCCCAAGATGTCTCCAGAGGGCTTGGAGTTCCTCTGCACACTCTCCCCTCACTCCTTCCTCTTGACACTGGGTCACAGTGAGGCTGTTCGTGCTGGGCTGGGGCTTGGGCGGTGGTCTGCTTAGTTAGTTCTGCAGGAGGTGGCCATGGTGGCATGGACCCCTGTTGGGAGTGTCCAAGGGCCAGTGAGTGGTCTCTAATGGCCCTTCCTCATGTGGACCCTGAGGGGGGAAGCCCCCTAGACTCACCCACAAAGCATCTCTTGGTCTTGCTCTGCTCCCAAGTTGCCATGAGATCCTGGGCAGATCCCCACTCCTTGGGGCTTAGCTGAAGCATGGCTAAAATGCAGAGTTTGGAATAGATGAGTTTTAAGATCAGTTCCAACTCTGAATGTAGGAAGGAAATAAGGAACAGGAAAGTTTTAGGACCAGAAGCACTGGAGCTGGGTTCTGTGTGGGGGATTTCATTGGGGGACTGAAGGGATGGAGCCGCTTTCCCAGGGACGCAAGAGACCCTTCCTGCTGCTTTGAGGGCATCAGGGCTGGGAGAGGAGAGGGGACCGTAGGACAGTCTGGGAGTCTGGGCCGCGCCGTTCCTCCTTCCAGGCAAGCCAGAGATGGGAGTGGTGTGTGTGTGAGAGAGAGAGAGACAGGGACAGAGAGACAGACAGAGAGTGAGAGGTGAGAGCAAGCAAGAGAGAGCGGGAGGGAGAGAAAGAATTCTGGGGGTCTCTCAAGTCTGTATTCCTGCCTTTGAACCCCTGGCCTGCGGGGATGGCCTTCCGTCTTTGCTCACACTTATTCTCTTTACTTGCTCTCATCTCTGGGTAGACTTAGCTATTCTCGAAGTCCTCCCAGCTCCTTGATCCATTCTGCTGCAACTCTAGCTCACTTAATGCTCAACAAGTGTGAGAACGGAAGCATGTCTGCTCATAGCCCTGCTGCCTCTGTTTCCCTCCCTTAGGCCTTATAGTCTACCTGGGCATGATGGTGGGAGCCTTCCTCTGGGGAGGTCTGGCTGATCGGCTGGGTCGGAGGCAGTGTCTGCTCATCTCGCTCTCAGTCAACAGCGTCTTCGCCTTTTTCTCATCTTTCGTCCAGGGTTATGGCACTTTCCTCTTCTGCCGCCTCCTTTCTGGGATTGGGTGAGTGACCACTTGCTAAGCCCCCGGAGGCAGTCCTGAAGGAGGACTGTGCCTTGGTCACTGGTGTATTTCTAGAGCCCAGCACAGTGCCAGGCACACCAGACATACCTCAAATCTGTATGAAGTGAATGAATTCCTTTCTCCTACCATCTTTATTTTTTATTTTTTATTTTTTTAAAGATTTTATTTACTTATTTGACAGAGAGACACAGCGAGAGAGGGAACACAAGCAGGGGGAGTGGGAGAGGAAGAAGCAGGCTTCCCGCTGAGCAGGGAGCCCGATGCGGGGCTCGATCCCAGGACCCCGGGATCACGACCTGAGCCGAAGGCAGACGCTTAACGACTGAGCCACCCAGGCGCCCCTCTCCTACCGTCTTTAGGCCAGCTTCCCCCTGTCCAGGACCCATCTACCGCCTGCCCAGAACACCATTCCATGTCTGGTCCACTCCTGAGTCCTCCATCCCACCCTCTAGTTCCCGCTCCATGAAGAGGCCTGGTGGGTCTCAGCCTTACCCCTGGGCGCCTGCGAGCCCTTGAGTTATCCCCTTCCC
The DNA here is from genome assembly GCF_054177405.1 of Leptonychotes weddellii. Taxonomy (NCBI): domain Eukaryota; kingdom Metazoa; phylum Chordata; class Mammalia; order Carnivora; family Phocidae; genus Leptonychotes; species Leptonychotes weddellii. The sequence goes on along the minus strand of NC_138372.1, from coordinate 94,221,562 downwards.
CCATGACATATTTCCTGCATTTGACAACAGACCTTGTTAACCCACAGCTGCCGGAAGTCTGAAGCCTTGACCCATCCATGCTCCCACACTCCCCGAGCCACCAGCATGCATTCTTCGCCCTGGCTGCAAGCTCTTTCCTGGCCTGCTCCCACATACCTGCCCTCAAACTCCTCTCTGCCCATCTTTTTCCTTTGGGGACTTCCCCTCTCGTCCATAATTATCTTCCCTCTCTTGCAACTCTGTAGTTATCTTCAAGATGCAACGTTTGGGCCTCCCCTTTCCCTGAGACCTCCCTGCCTGTGTCCCAGGGTCCCAAGGATGGGTGCTTACTGGCTGCTGGTGAGGGAGTGTACTGGGCACTAAGAAGTCTCTTTACTGAGGTGTGGAAGATGAAAGGCGCTTGGGGATGCCAAGCGCTGGGGGCAGGGGATCAGGAACAGGGCCGTTTTCTAATGCTTAATTCTTACAATGCCCTCCAGGATCGGAGGGTCCATCCCCATTGTCTTCTCCTATTTCTCGGAGTTTCTGGCCCAGGAGAAGCGTGGGGAGCATTTGAGCTGGCTCTGCATGTTTTGGATGATTGGTGGAGTGTATGCAGCTGCTATGGCCTGGGCCATCATCCCCCACTACGGTGAGCAGCCCCCAGGGAATGCACCCCAGCCTCTCCCTCTTCGCTTGGGTGCCTGGTGGTGGGAGCCCCCGGCCTCTGGCCTCTCTGCTGATGCTGACTTTCCCTGCCAGGGTGGAGCTTTCAGATGGGGTCGGCTTACCAGTTCCACAGCTGGAGGGTGTTTGTCCTCGTCTGTGCCTTCCCTTCCGTGTTTGCCATCGGCGCTCTGACCACACAGCCTGAGAGCCCCCGCTTCTTCCTGGAGGTGAATGGGGCAGGGGGTTCTGTGTTCAAGCACTCACAGTGGGTTTGGTTTGTGGGACCCTCACAGGGTCCACACTTCTGGGGACTTTATCTTGCTTCCTTTGTCTTGTGATGTATCTCCAGAGGGGCTCTGTGCGTGGAGAAACCAGGGTACCTGCTCACCCACGGGTGGTTTAAGATTTTGCAGGCAGGGGCCCCGGCCCTTACTTTATAGCTCAAGAGAAGTTCCCACCCTCTACTTTGTCCCCTTCCAAGTAGATCTTGGTCCAGCAGGGTTAGGATGCTGCTTCTCTGACGACCCACTTACCCTCATCATCAGTTCCCTTGTTTTCAGTTTTCTCTTCCCATCGTACCAGGGGATCCCTAGGACCTGTAGTTGCATCTGTCTCCTGGGCTCCCCTTACTACTGCCCAAGTCCGATTATATTTTGCCGTATCCCTACTTGGGGCTCTTTCTGAGTGGGTGATGTCCGTGCCCACAGGTCAGAGGTGGAGGTGGGAGCATTTCTGTATCCTGTGACTAGAGAAACCACAGGGAGGGGGCCTATTACCCTCGCTCGGGGAGGAGCTAACTGGATATGGGAACTGTGTCTGTGGTTCTAGAATGGGAAGCACGATGAGGCCTGGATGGTGCTGAAGCAGGTTCATGACACCAACATGCGAGCCAAGGGGCATCCTGAGCGTGTCTTCTCCGTAAGCCAAAGCCCTGCCCGCGACCCTCCTCGGCCCTGCAGTCCCAGCCCCAGCGGCCCCTCTCTGGATTCCACCCCCTACCTTCCCTGACCTCTCCGACCACACCCTCCCTCCATGTCATCTCTCAGGATCATGGCACAGCCGCCCCTGCCTGCCTTTTGTTACCGTAGGAGAAACGGAGGCACCTGAATGGGGTTGGGAAATACAGACTATGTGACTGCTAACCCCTTCTCTTGACCCCAGGTAACCCACATTAAGACGATTCATCAGGAGGATGAGTTGATTGAAATCCAGTCAGACACGGGGACTTGGTACCAGCGCTGGGGGGTCCGGGCCTTGAGCCTGGGGGGGCAGGTAATGAGGGATGGTTCGGCGAAGAAAGAGAAGGAGTGGGAGAGGTGGAGACAAAGTCAGGGCTGTGGGGGTGGGGTGGGGGCTGAACTGAGAGAAGGGGTTAGGTAGGAGAAGGGGGTGCCTGGGGGTGCTAGAAGTTAGCACAGCCACTCTCTGACTTGGTTCTGTTCCACCTAGGTTTGGGGGAATTTCCTCTCCTGTTTTGGTCCAGAATATCGACGCATCACTCTGATGATGATGGGTGTGTGGTTTACCATGTCATTCAGGTGAGGAGGCGTGTGGGGGCGGTGGGGATCTAAGTCCTGAAGACCGAATGGAGGTTGGATAGGCTGGGGGTGGGGTGGTGGTGGGGAGACTGTTTTAGGCCAAGGGCAGAGCAAATGCATGGGAGATAAGAGAGTACATTGGGGGGGTTAGAAAAATGAGAAGTCCCCCAGACCCACGGCAATTGGTGAAGGGAGGAGTAGTGAGGGTGGAGGCTGGAGAGGAGGGCAGGGTCCTGACTCTCTATCCCCTCACTTCTGGACCCCCGGTCCTAATCCTGAGCCTTGTCTGATTCCATTGTCTTTGACTCTTTAGCTACTATGGCCTGACTGTCTGGTTTCCTGACATGATCCGCCATCTCCAGGCGGTGGACTACGAAGCCCGCACCAAACTGTTCTCTGGGGAGCATGTGGAGCATGTGACCTTTAATTTCACTCTGGAGAATCAGATCCACAGAGGAGGACAATACTTCAATGACAAGTACGTGGGGACCTTTCCATTTCATTTTATGAGTCTGGGAGTTCAGAGACAGGGTGTTTGGGGGTAAATACCTGTGGTTTCTCCTCAATTCCAAGGGAACGAGTGTTGGAGGAGGGTATGAGGATAAAGGGAAAGTATGTCTCATCATCCTGGCCTTCCAGGTTCATTGGGCTACGTCTGAAGTCAGTGTCCTTTGAGGATTCCCTATTTGAGGAGTGTTATTTCGAGGATGTCACTTCGAGCAACACATTTTTCCGCAACTGCACATTCATCAACACTGTGTTCTATAACACTGGTAAGGTGGTGTGGCTGGTGGCTGTCAGACCAAAGGGCTGGGTGGACCCTGAAGAGGGGAGAAGGAGCCTTTCTCATTCCCTAGCTCAGGGTTCACAAGCTGAGCTCTTTGGGGCCCTGGTGGTATGGGGGCCTACTAGTGACCACCAAGAATTCCAAAAATCGAATGGAAATTGAACATTTTTCTATAATAGTTTTAAGAATATCTGGCAAAAGCATCAAATTTCTTTGCCTTTGAGCTGGAACTAAAGCAACTCTGTGGTGTTATTAATGCACTTTTGCAGAAGAGGGCAAAACTCATTCAAACAGGATCTTCAGGGAAAAAAAACAATAAAAGGGATATTTGGTGGGTAAAAGGTTGGAAATCATTGCATTAGTCCAGTGCTTTTTTTTTTTTTTTTTAAGATTTATTTATTTATTTGAGAGGCAGAGGGAAGGGGAGAGAAAGAATCTCAAGCAGACGTGGGGAGCCCCACACAGGGCTTGATCCCACTACCCTGAGATCACCACCTGAGCCAAAATCAACGGTCGGCCCCTTAACCGACTGAGTCACCCAGGCACCCCACATTAGTCCAGTTTTTAAAACAGTGATTCTCAAACTATATGCACATGAAATGCTGCTTCGTCAGCTAGACTGAGGATCCCACCTCTAATGGAGTACTAGGTGAGTTTTTCCCACCTTGCAGGGAAAAATAATGGAAAGGACTTTTTAATATCTGGCTCAGTAATTTTTCCTAGACCCATGGCACCGCTATTGCTTATAGTCAGCTAGGGCAGGCAAAAAGAATGAATGAGAAGCAAAGATTATTAATGAGACAACTTGGAAACAACCAGTTCCACTGTTCCATTTCATAGACTGTGGTCATTTCCTGCACCATAGGAACAATCCTAGTTCCTAGGGTGCTATCATTTGATGTTTTGTAATGAAGGTCCTGAGCAGTTCTTTTGAGAGCACTGCCTCCCCTCCACCCCTGACTAACCCCACAAAGGCAGCGCCCTGAGCCCTAAGCAGTGGCAGCCTCCCTCCCACGTTCCACTGACCGCCTGCCTCTCTTGGTCTTGGCCCCTAGACCTGTTTGAGTACAAGTTTGTGAACAGCCGTCTGGTGAACAGCACGTTCCTGCACAACAAGGAGGGCTGCCCACTGGATGTGACAGGGACGGGGGAAGGCGCCTATATGGTGTACTTTGTCAGTTTCTTGGGGACGCTGGCTGTGCTTCCTGGGAACATCGTGTCTGCGCTGCTCATGGACAAGATTGGCAGGCTCCGAATGCTTGGTAAGGGGCAGGTGGCTGGTGGTGTGTGTCAGAACTGATTTGGGGGCCGGGGAGCAGGGCGAGGCTGTCAACACGCTTCTTACCTCATTCTGAAGGAAGAGCTTAGCCAGAGAAGGTTCTCTCTCTCTCTTGTCTTCTGTTTAGGTCTTGGCTGCAAGATGGGGTGGGGCCTGGCATGGAAGCTTCTCTGGGGGGTAAAGGAGGTAGGCAGAATAGCAAGCACACAGGCTTTGAGGTTATGGGTTTTAAATCTCAACCCCACCCCCTGCCTTGGGCAAGTTGCTTCACCTCTGTGAGCCCAAGTGTCTCATCTGTAAAATGGGGGTGATGACGGTACCCGCCTCATTGGGTTGCTGTATTAGATCAATGCATGTAAAGCATCAAGGTCCTTGGCCCATAGCTGTCATTGAAGAGATGGTTGTTACTGATATTATTAATAAAAAGATAATTATAAGGGAGGTTGGGGATGAGTGAAGAGCCTTCCTTTTGAGTCCTTTGGGAAGAAGAGTCATCCTGGGCTACCCTCAAGCCTGGTTGGTGGCACGGGGTGGGTTGTGGATGGGCATCACTGTGGCCAGGTTCATGTTCCCTCCTTTTCCTGACTCCAGCCGGCTCCAGCGTGATGTCCTGTGTCTCCTGCTTCTTCCTGTCGTTTGGGAACAGCGAGTCAGCCATGATCGCTCTGCTCTGCCTTTTTGGGGGGGTCAGCATTGCATCCTGGAACGCGCTGGACGTGTTGACTGTTGAACTCTACCCCTCGGACAAGAGGTAGTTGGAGTGTCGTGGGGGCAGGGCCGCCGGTTTCGGGCCTCTGTAAGGAAGTGGGCTGAATGGGAGATCATCTTTAGGGTTAGAAGGACACACATTCCCATTGAGTTTCTCCTCTAAGAGCTGGTAACTTTGGTGTTCACTCCTTGAAGTCTTAACTATTAACCTAATTTTTTGGTCTTCTTTTCCCCTTGCCTCCCAATCTATATTCCCTGGTGTACATCCCTCCCCTCTCTCATCTTTCCATCCTTCCTCTCCTTCTCGGACACTGCCTGCCATCTCTCCTTCACTTTCCCACCTACTCACCAATCCCCCACAAACCCTCCCATGCCTCTTCCTTGTCTCCCCTTCCTACTGCACTGGGGGCTCCTGAGCAGGACCACAGCCTTCGGCTTCCTGAATGCCCTCTGTAAGCTGGCGGCCGTGCTGGGGATCAGCATCTTCACATCCTTTGTGGGAATCACCAAGGCTGCCCCCATCCTGTTTGCCTCAGCCGCGCTTGCCCTCGGGAGTTCTCTGGCCCTGAAGTTGCCTGAGACCCGGGGGCAGGTGCTGCAGTGAGCGCCGCAGGGCTTTTGAGGGCGGCAGGCACACTGTGAGACCTACGGCTCCTTCTCCCTCCCTGCTCTGCCCCCCTGGCCCGAGAAGCCTCAGTCCCCACTGCCCTGTGTTCCGTGTCTTAGCCGTGTGTGTGTGCGTGCGCGTGTGCATGTGTGTGACCCGTGCGCGGGAACTACAGGGAAGGCTCTTGCGTCCCAGTTTCGGGATGCAGCTCAACTCCCCACCTCCTACCCCCGTTGACTTTGCACAAGAGAAGGCTTGGCCCCACTCTTCTCCCCCGGTGTTAGTGAGGGGCCCTAGCTCTTCCTGGCTCTAGGGGGTCCAGAACAGGCCTCCCGCCCGCCCCCCGCATCCCCTCTGCCTAGGCCCTGGTGAAACCGTGGTCATGTGGTTATGCTGGGGGCTGGGGCTCGGTGTAGTCTATGGACCAAAAGAACTTCTTAGAGTTGGAAGGGCCTCAGGTGCCCTCTCACGCCTGCTGGACGCTGGGAAAGTAGCAATAAACCTCAGCCCCCTGGCCTCCACTCCCCCCTCAATTTGGGCTACAAGTAAGAAGCCTGAGTTTTATGAAATTAGCCTTCTGATTCTTATTTATTTATAGATTAAGTTCTGAGGCAGCTCAGCAGGACGGTGTGTGTGAATGCACGTGTAACACTGTGTGTGTATGTGCCGTGGGGCAGGGTGTCGCTATACTGTCCTGAGATACAAGCCAAGGGTAATCTCCGTGGACACACACACGCCCCTGCCTCCCGTGGTCCCTCCCCTAATCTTGTTTCTGTGCCAGGCCTGGGAGGCGGGAGCCCCGGGCCAGGCTAGGATGAGTCCCACAGCCTAGACAGACCTGAGGGCCCCTGACAAGGTCCATGTCCTCCCCTCCTCTCAAGAAGCACAGGCCTCTGGAGTGAGAGGCTCCACCCACTATAGCACAGACAGGGACGGCACAGCCACCCTCCCACCCCCAAGCTGTCCCCTCACAGGCAGGGTAGCAGGGGAGGGAAAGAAACCAGGCATATGGTCAAACCAGCAGATCAAAAAGCACAAGGAGCTGGGGCAGGGGCAGAAAGCAGGGGCCCTCCCAGCAACTCCTCTGGCGTGGGAAGAGGTTGGGCAATAAGCCAGGGACCCCTCATGTGGGACCAAAGCCTCAGTTTCCTCATCTCACCTTTCTACGTGATAGCCCCTGTAGGTTAAGCTGCCCTCGCCTCACCCCACTGTGTGGCTGCTTTCTTTGGTGCCCTCCTGCCCCCCCCCCACTGTAGCTGTGATGTGTTGTAGTTTTTAGCTGTTTGTAAAATGTTAAAAAAAAAAAAGTGAAAACACAAACAACAAAAAAAGAAAATCCAAATTCACCCTCCTCATGTTGTGTCTGGTGTGCCCACCCTATGGTCGCTCCCCCCATTTTGTAACACTGAATCAGGTGGGGACTGTTGAACTCTGGTGTCTGTGCTCAAAGGACCGCCTTCTCCAGTGCCCAGTGTATGGGTGTGTACCCCCTTTCCTCACCCTTCATTTGCTGGACGCAGCCTTCTCCCCTGTGCCCCCTGGAGGGACCCATCCATCTCTCCTGCTCTCCTGGGGAACCCCCCTAAACCCAACTTTGTTGATGTGAAAAATGAAAAGAAAAATATTGATGAAAAAGAAAAAGGAAATAAATCCTTAAAATCCCAAATGGCTGCATCTGCTTCTTTGCTGCTCCACCTGCATTCAACTCTGTTCTGCCTGTGGGAGGGGAAGGTGGTGAGATGGAAATATTATTCCTCTCTCCCTAAACTGAAGCCCAGAGTGATACGATGCACCACATTTATTTCCTCACTTGGCCTCTCTATCCTCACCTTTTCACTTCTGGAGATGAAGGGTCCTCTCAGTCTCCCAGATTTGAAAACTTGGGGTAATATCCTATAACTCAGTAGCAAAAAAACTAGTAACTGATTGAAAAAAGGGGCTAAAGTCTTGAATAAGCATTTCTCCAAAGACATACAAATAGTCAACAGGTATATGCGAAACAGCACTAACCATCAAGGAAATGCAAATCAAACCCACAATGAGATATCACTTCACACCTGCTGGGATGGCTATTACCAAAAACCAACCCATCCCCCAAACCCAAACAAAACAAAAAAACTAAATGGTGTTGGTGAAGATGTGGAGAAACTGGAACACTTGCACATTGTTGGTGGGAATACAAAATGGCGCAGCTGCTATGTGAAAGAGTATGGAGGTTCCTCAGAAAATTAAAAATAGAACTACCATATGATCCAACAACCTCACTTCTGGATATTTATCAAAAGAACTGAAATGAGGATCTTGGCAATATTAGCACTCCCATGCAGCACTATTCACAATAGCTAAGACGTGGAAACAACTTAAATGTCCATCCGCAGATGAGCTGATAATGAAAATGTGGTCTATACATACAACGGAATGCTATTCAGCTTTTAGAAAATAAGGGAATTATGCAGTATGTGATGACATGGATGAACCATGAGGACATTAAGTCAAATAAGCCAGTTACTGAAACACAAAGACCAAATGATCCCATTATCTATCTCAGTTATCTAAAATAGTCAAATTCATAGAATCAAAGAGTAAAATAATGGTTGCCAGGGTAGGGGAGAGAAGGAAATGGGGAGTTACTAATCAAAGGGATAAAGTTTCAGTTAAGCAAGATGAATAAGCCCTAGAGATGTGTATGACCCTGTACCTTTAGTCAATGATGCATTGTACTCTTAAACATTTAAGAGAGTAGACCTCAGGTTAAGTGTTACTACCACAATAAAACAGAACTTCAAAAATAAAATTTAAGGCCCGCCTGGGTGGCTCAGTCAGTTAAGTGCCTTTGGCTCAGGTCATGATCTCGGGGTCCTGAGATTGAGCCCCCATGCTGCCAGGCTCCCTGCTCAGCAGAGTGTCGCTTGTCCCTCTCCCTCTGTCCCCTTCCCACTTGAGCGCATGCACGCTCTCAAATAAATAAAATTTTCAAAACAAACAAAAACTCGGGAGTGTTTTTTTTTTTTTTAAAGATTTTATTTATTTATTTGACAGAGAGAGACATAGCGAGAGAGGGAACACAAGCAAGGGGAATTGGAGAGGGAGAAGCAGGCTTCCCGCTGAGCAGGGAGCCCGATGTAGGGCTTGATCCCAGGACCCTGGGATCATGACCTGAGCCGAAGGCAGACGCTTAACGACTGAGCCACCCAGGCGCCCCTTGGGAGTGTTTCTTGAGAACAGAGCCAGCTTTCCTCCAAATCCTCTTGTGTGTCTTTTAAAGATATGGATTCCAGATTCCATTCTTGTGGAATCAGAATTTTTCTTTGGAAGAGGGGGTACCCAGAATCCACATTTGAAATAAGCTCCCATGGGAATTCTTATCTGTGAGGAAATCTGGAAACTGCTGCCTGGGGATTACGTGGGACTCCCCCTCATTCACATTTCTGTTCTAATCAAGCCATTTTCTGACTTTTCATCATAGCTCTCAAAACTCCTTCCTTTCCATTCCTACAGCTGGCCTTGAAGTCAGGGTCCCACCTTGCCTCTTGATCTCTGTGCCTCCAATCTCCTATGTCAACTCACTAACACATCACTGCCAGATCACTCTGCCCCCAAATGCTCTTAGGTATGCCCTTCCTCAAAACTCAGGGACTTCCTACTGTCCAACCAGATGTAGTCTAAACTGTAGCTCAAAATGATCAAGATATATGTTTATCTATTTCTTTAGTATCTAGAGTCTACTGCCACATTAAGGTCATCAACGTTGTGTATCTAGACATCACTCGAGCTCCCTTCAGAAATAGGACTTTAGAAGGCTCGTAAGAAAATGGGCTATATAAAGTTTTCTCCTTCTTCTTTTTTTTTTTTTTTTAAAGATTTATTTATTTGAGAGAGAGAGAGCATGAGAGGGGGAGAGTCAGGGGGAGAAGCAGACCCCCTGCTGAGCAGGGAGCCCGATGTGGGACTCGATCCCAGGACTCCAGGATCATGACCTGAGCCGAAGGCAGTCGCTTAACCAACTGAGCCACCCAGGCGCCCTCTCCTTCTTCTATACTCATTTTCCATGTTACCATCTTTTCACTGCCTTACTGTGTTTTGGTTTCTATTTGTTTTGTTAAGGATTTTTCTGAGAAACAAAGGCAAATCCTTTTGGAAATGGACAGGCTAATAGAAAGCCAAATATTCCCCCAGTATGAAATCCAAATGTATTTGTAACTCCTGTCTTGTCCAATCAGTCATTGTCTAGTCCAACTTCTATGCCTTTGCTGAGCTCTTCCCCCTACCGGTAACATCTTTCCTCTCCTTTCTGGTTTAAGTCTTGCTTTCCTGTCAAGATCCAATTAGGTCACTCCCTCCAGTGAAGCCCTTCATGACTACCCTAGGCTACAAGTATCTTTCTTCTCCCAAGAACATCTGTAGCACTGATTCAACAGGCCATTAATAACACAAAGCAGTGTATCTCCTATGATAATTTATCTTTTAATGTACAGGATTATTTCCAACTCATCAGGTCTGGTGGTTCCTTAGTCACAATTTAACACGAAATGCCTGGGCAGCTTTTCCTAAATAGTAAAGGGCAAAGGCAGTGGTGAGTGATTCTACTCTTTCCTCGGGCAAGCTTGGATCTGAAATGAGTTGCCATCTCCAGAGAATATGTATGTGCTGGCTGAATGGGACCCAAGGGTCCTTATCCCTTACAAATACCAGACTGTATTGAAGGGAGGAAAGCCCGTAGTTTATTCCAAACCATGAGAATCCTGGTCTTCCCTCTCTTGGGGCTCAGGGGGTTCCCCGAGTTTTCTTGCTCCCACCCAGGCAAGGGGGGCTCATGTCCAGTTGAGGGTTTTCCTTCCACTGGGCGGGGGTCCGCGCCTGAATGGCCAGCGCGTGGACCGGCCCAGCCAGCTCCTCAGACAGGGCAGCGTGGACCAGCCGGTGCCGTTGTAAGGGGCTCAGTCCCTCAAAGCGAGAGCTCACCACCGCCACGCGGAAATGCGTCTCGCTGCCCGGTGGGACTGCATGGCCGCCGCTCTCGTTGCGCAGCTCCAGCACCTCGGGGTTGAGGGCCTGCTCCAACTTCGTGCGAATGGCGGCCTCCACGGGACCGATGGTCCCCAATCCCGCGCTGCTCCGGGACAGACACACGCGACCGGCCATGGAGAACAGGCACCCGACCAGCTGCCCACTCAGCATCGGCTACCGCAGAGACAAGACCCGAGCAGTGAGGGTCAGGGCCTCCCACCCGGTGAGCGCCCCGTCTCACCAGCCGCCCAGCCCCAGCCGCTCCTGCAGGCCGCCCGCCTCGACTCCAGACACCAACCCTCTCCTCTGCGTGACGTGGGGGAATTGGGCCTCCAGCCGAGGGCAGCGGAGGGCCGACGAGGGACTGGAAAGGGCCCGCGAGAGGCACATTTAGCAGGGAGTGGGCCGGAGGTTGCAAAGGCAGGGTATGTACAACTCCGGGTTTGTGGTTGAGCCAGTGTCCCCTCTAATCCCAGGGTGGGCCCTTTCTACCTTCCGCTCAGCCTTGGCTACCGCAGCTGGGGCTCAGGGACCCGACTCCTGAAGGTCTCGGACAAACGCGGTCGTCGCGTCCTGAGGCACGCTGGGAAATGGAGTCCTGGCTACGCGATGGTAGAACGGGCAGGCGTCACGTGATGCCCCGAGGGCTCACGGGAACTGTAGTCTTTTTTTTTTTTTTTGGCGACTGGTGCTTTTAGGTCATGAAGCAGAGAGATGCAAAAAATCCAGGAATTCCCGCTCAGTTGGGACTGCTGTTGTTTGACACATTTTATTGTCATCTAGCTGAACTCCTTTATTTTACATACAAGAAAATGGAAGCTCATTCCATTTACTGCACACATAATTACTGTGCGCAGACCAGTCGTGGAGACTGGGAAATAAAGCAGGCCTGGTCCTCGAGAAGTTTGCAGAACACTGAAGACGAACAAGTAAGCCGGCAATTACAATACCGTGTGCTAAGTGCGATGATGGGACGGAGAACAGGATGCCAAGGAGTCATGTCACCCAGACCTGGGGGCGCAGAGAAACTTCGGAGAGGAGATTTTAGGGGAATGGTTTCGAAGAGACAGCTCGAAAGCCCCTGGCTCAGTTCCTCATAGTCAGGCTGTGGTAGTTGCACACGCAAAGGCCAGGAGAGGGAACTTAGGAGGAGTGGGTTACTTGGGGTGTAGTTGGAGCCGCGGCGGGAGAGAGGATGGTGACCAGGAGTGAGTGAGTAGGTAAGCCTGCTTGGGAGGAGGCAAGGGCCAGACCATACTGGCTGGGCCTTGTGGGCCTTGTTAGGTGGCTTTGTCTTTATCCTGGTAGCAGTGGGAAGCTAGTGAAGGTTTTAAGCAGGGTTGTAACAGGATGAGCTTTTTTCTAAGATGATATGTAAGTTTTCAATTTGTATTTTATTTTGTATCTTTAATATTTTATCGATTATTTCTCCATATATTCCACAGTATTTTCCTCAACTTCTAATTTTGAAAAATGTGAAACCTGCAGAAAAACTGAATCCAAAGCAACATCTACCTTTCACTATTTTTACATTTATGTATATTACATACTTATACATATATATTCAAGTACTTTGTATATACCTACTTTAAAAATATACTTATATACTTTTTTTTGGTCAAAGCATTTGAAAATAAGTTGCAGATGGCAGAGACATTCCACCATCAAGTACTCCAACATGTATCTCCTAAGAGCAAGGATATTCTCCTATATAACCACAATATCCTTATCTCACTCAAGAAATTGAACATAATGACATATTTTCCCCTAGCCTTTAAAAAATTTTTAAAATTGGGTGCCTGGGTGGCTCAGATGGTTAAGCATCTGCCTTCGGCTCAGGTCATGATCCCAGAGTCCTGGGATCGAGTCCCGCATTGGGCTCTTGCTCAGTGGGGAGCCTGCCTCTCCCTCTGCCTCTCTCTCTCTGTCTCTTACGAATAAATAAATAAAATCTTTAAAAAAAAAAAAACTTAAAAAAAATTTTTTTTTAAACTTTCAGAAAAGTTGCAAGATTAGTAAACTGAGCACCCTATTTGCCCTTCATCTAGATTCACTGACAACATTTTACCAGACTGGCTTTGTCTCTCTTTGACATTTTATGTATATAATAACAATAATAAAATAATTGTTATTTTTGCTGAGTCATTTGGGAGTTAGTTGCAAAAATCTTTACATTGTACCGCTATTGACTTCAACATATATCTTCTGAAAACAAGGACATTTTCTTACATAACCACAATACCATTACCACACCCAAGACATTAAACATTCATATAATATTATTATCTCATATACAGTTGATATTCAGATTTCCCCAGTTGTCTCATTAGTTTCCTTTATAGCTTTTTATTTTTGGAAAGCCAGTCAAGGACCATGCATTGCATTAAGCTGTCTTTAAATTTGTATTTTGCAAAGATGGCTGGCTGCAGTGTGAATTGTCGGAGAGGTATGAGTGAAAGCAGGGAGGCCAGATGGGAGGTTACTTGTACCAGGCTCCGTGAGAGATGATGATGACTTGGACCCAGGTGGTGGCAGTGGAGGTGAAGGTGGAGAGAAATGGTGGCTACAAGATACGTATTAGGAGGGTAAAATCCACAGGATGTGGTGATAGGTTAGTTATGGGTGGGGAAGTGTCAAGGATGACTTATCAGGTTTGTACATCTGGATGGATGGCATTTGTTCTGTAAGATATGGAATACTGGAAGAAGACCCAGTTTGAAGGGTGGTGAAGGGGAAGATTAGGTGCCCAATTCAGTTTGGGCCTTGAGTCTGAAGTGTCTTTACGGTATCTTAGAAGAGATATCGAGTTGGATATATGGTTCTATGTGCGTGTGTATTTTATTACTAACTTTCCTTCTGAAATACTTTCAGAGTTATAGAAATCCTAAAAATGGTACAAAGAATTCCTATATGTCCCTGTAAGATAATAGAAATATATATTGGTCTCTGGCCCAGGTTCCTGGCATAGAACTCCTAAAAACCTTGTAAGATCCTAAGTTATAAGAACACTGGAAGCATCTCTTGTTCTAATATTGGTCTTTGACCCCAGTTGCTGACACAGTGCTCCTGCAACCCTTGCAATTTCATGGGTGATAGGAGTGTCTTTTGTTCTAATAAGGCAAGTCTAGGGGGGGCTCCTGCATGAGGGCTGGTCACCAGAAAGACCAAGCCATGATTAGAAGCTTGGAATTTCCAGTCCTGCCCCCATTCTCTTGAGAAGGGTGAGGGGCTGAAAATGAAGTTAATGATCCATCATGCCTATGTGATGAAGTTTCCGTAAGATCCCAAGTATGGAGTTTGGGGAGCTTCTGGGTTGGCAAGCATGTGGAGGTACTGGGAGAGTGGCGTGCTGGAGACCCCTCCCACATACCTCGCCCTTGCTCTTCCATCTGGGTGTTCATCTGTATCCTTTGTCATATCCTTTTATAATAAACCGGTAAACGTTTAAGTAAAATGTTTCCCTGAGGTCTGTGAGCTGCTCTAGCAAATTAATAGAACCCAAAGGAGGGGGTCATTGGAACCCTAATTTATAGTCAGTTGGTCAGGAGCACTGGTGACAGACAACCTGGGCTCACAGCTGGTGTCTGAAGTATATGTGGGGGGGGCGGGGGGGCAGTGTTGTGGGACTGAGCCCTGTGACCTGTGGGATGTGATGCTATCTCTGGGTAGATGGTGTCAGAACTGAATTAAATTGTAGGCCACCCAGCTGGTGTTGCAGAAAATTGTTTGGTGTGGGGAAAAACCACACATTTGGAAGTGAAGTGTTTTATGTGACTAGTAAAGGAGACTCACAGGGACGAAACCCACAGGAGACATACTGAACTGAGGTATTCCCCGACACAGGTGAAAAATTGAGTTTTTCCAATACGTAAGCCCTCATCCTGATACGCAGATTATCCAAATGTTAACATTTCATCATGTTTGCTTTATTTCTATGTATCTACACATAATTTTTTTCTGACCCTCTGAGAATAAGTTTCAGAGATAAAGCCCCATTTACCTCTAAGCAGCTGCAGTGGTTAATTTGATTGGGCTATTGGGTGCCCAGATATTTGGTCAAACATTATTCTGGGTTTTTTTTGTAAGAGTGTTTTGGGATGAGATTAACATTTTTTTTTTAAGATTTTATTTATTTATTTGAGGGAGAGAGAATGAGAGACAGAGAGCATGAGAGGGAGGAGGGTCAGAGGGAGAAGCAGACTCCCTGCCGAGCAGGGAGCCTGATGCGGGACTCGATCCCGGGACTCCAGGATCATGACCTGAGACGAAGGCAGTCGCTTAACCAACTGAGCCACCCAGGCGCCCCGAGATTAACATTTAAATGGGCAAAGTAGATTGCCCTTCTTGATGTGGGTGGGCCTCATCAGTCAGTCAAAGGCCTGAATAGAACAAAAAAGCTGGTCCTCCTTGAAGAAGAGAGTTCTTTCCTGCCTGGGTGCCTTTGACCTGGGACACTGGCCTTTTTCCTGCCTTTGGACTCAAACTGAAACACCGACTCTTCCTGGGTCCCCACCTGCTGGACCTCAGACTGGAACGGTAGCATTGGTTCTCTTTGTTTGCAGGTCTTCATCAGCTTTCCCGGGTTTCCAGCTTGCTGACTCACCTGGCAGATCTTGGGACTTGTCAGCCTCGACAATCATGTGAGCCAATTCCTTATAATAGATCGTTCTCTCTCTCTCCATATATATCCTATGGGTCTTTCTCTGGAGAACTCCTTTTTTTTTAAGTCGGGGAGAGAGGGAGAGAGAATCTTAAGCAGGCTCCATGCCCAGTGCAGAGCCTGTTGAGGGGCTCAATCTCACAACCCTGAGATCATGACCTGAGCTGAAATCAAGAGTCAGACACTTAACCAATTGAGCCACCCAGGCAACCGACCCTCTCTGAAGAACTCTTATATTTATTAATGTGTATTTAGTTTCAAAAAAAAAAAAAAAAGACATTTCTCACATAACCACAATTGTCAAACTCTGGAAATTGACACTGATACAGTACTATTATCTAATGTACAGTTCTTACTCAAAATTCGTTAATTTCCCCACTAGCATCTCTTTTGTATAAAATGAAAAAAAAATGTTCTGGTTCAGGATCCAATCCAGGATCACATGTGGTATTCAGTTGTTATGTCTCTTTGGTCTCTTTTCCTTTTTTTTAAGATTTTAGTTATTTATCTGAGAGAGAGAAAGAGAGAATGAAAGAGAATGGGAGGGGGGAGCGATAGAAGGAGAAGCAGACTCCCCACTGAGCAGTGAGCCCAATGTGGGACTCGATCCCAGGATCCTGAGATCATGACCTGAGCCAAAGGCAGGTGCTTAACAACGGAGCCACCCAGGTGCCTTCTTTGGTCTCTGTTAATCAGAAATAGTTCCTTAGTCTTTGTCTCTTATGACTCTGACATTATTGGAGAGTACAGACCATTTATTTTGTGATGTCCCTCAATTTGGGTTTTTCTAGTATTTCTCTATGATTCAGACTTAGGATACGCATTTTTGGCAGGAATACTGCAGAAGTGATATTGAGTCCTTTTCAGCGAACCATACTAGTGGGCATATAACTTGATATGTCTCATTGCTGGTGATAATTCTGATCATTTAGTAAAGTGCTATCTTTCAGGTTTCACCATTGTAAAATTATTCTTTTTCCATTTGTAATTGTGGGTGATACTTTGAATCTATGTATTATCCTGTTTCTCATTAAGTTTTTGTCTACTAATTTTAGCATCTGAGAAGTGTATTTGAAGCAGGGGTTATTGAAGATGGAATGAGATTATCTTGGATAGGTGGGTGGGAAAGTGGGTAAGGGTGGTGGAATCACATCGGGAGAGGGTGTATGATGAGAAAGAATCCAATTTTCCAGAAGAATGTAGAAGAATGTATTAGAGGAACAGGAAGAGTAGAAAAGCTGGTGGCAGTAATCTGGTGAAAGATAGAATCTGAGTGAAGGCAGGAGATGGGCTAGAGAGCAGTCAATTGATCAGAATGCTGCTAAAGAGATGGAATCTATAGGACTTGTTTTTTGGTCAGGGCTTTGCAGCTTGCTAATCCAGTGACTGATGGGGAATGATGGGAGGCTGTGGTTGAAGAAGGCCTTGCTAGGGAGGTGGTTTAAACAGAGATTTGAATGACTAGGGAGAACTAACCATGTGGAGAGATCTGGGCAGAGGGAATGTATTCATTATGTTCTTTTTAAAAATTATTTTATTATTATTTTTTTTCTTAGAGCATGAAAGTGGGGCGGAGGGGCACAAGGAGAGAATCTTAAGCAGGCTCCACACCTAGCACGAGCCTGACTTGGGGCTCGATCTCAGAACCCTGAGATTATGACCTGAGCAGAAATCAAGAGTCGGACGCTTAACCGACTGAGCCACCTCCGCCCCTATATTCATGATGTTCTAAATGTGTTATGTCAAGGTCAGTGTTGACATACCTGGATGTTCAGTTAAATGTATTGGATAGATATGTGAACTAATGTATGAAGAGAGGGCTGATGACATTATTATTTCTGTTGCAAAAACGAACAAAATCTTTGTAAATTGCAAACTCCATAAGGCAAGCTTAATGTCTTTGTTTCTAATATAAACATAGTCATAAAGATACCTACTATGTAGTGAAGGTTTGTCATGGCCAGATTGAGGCTTTTAGAGGCTTTAAACACCAAGAGATTATGGTGGCCACCTCATGTGTAATTAAAATAAAACAAAAAACAAATACTAATCTGTGACATGAGGATTGGGATGTCCAACAAAATACTCATTTTCCCTACATGATGACTACTTCAATATTTGTTCCTGGAAAACTTAATTTGTGCTTATTGATGTATAATTTACACATAAGGAATTTATAAATCTTAAGTGTACAGTTTAATTCTACATATGAATACATCCACATCAAGATACAGAAAATTTCCAGCACCTTGAAGGCTCCAGGGAGGTCAACACCACCCTGCCCCAGGTAACCATTATTCGAACTTCTATCACCATAGATTAGTTTTGCCCATTTTTAAACTTCATATAAAAAGAATCACGTAGCATGAATTCATTTGTGTTTGCATTCTTTCACTCAACATTGTCTGTGAGATTCATCCATGTGCGTGGCAGCAATTTGCTCATTTCATTGTGTGGTATGGCAGGATATGAATATACCACATTCTGGTACATGCTTTTTATTGCATGCAGACATTCACTTCTGTTTGCTGTATATCCAGGAGTGGAATTGCTAGGTCATCTGATAAACCTAATGTTTATTTTTGAAATGACAAATTGGTTCAAAGAGTTTTGGAATGCCCCTATTATGTTGGTGCTAGGTACTATTCTAAATGTTTTACATTTATGAACTGTTTTAAATTTTTACAACAACCCCATGAAGTAGCCACTGTTATAACTTTTGCTTTACCAGTGAGGAAGCAGAGACCCTTAGAGGTTAGGTAATTTGCCCATGGTCACAGATCTGGTAAACAATGCAGAGTCAGGCTGTGGAATTTGGGCTCTTAACCATTAAGCATTTCAGCCTCCTAATACAGCTTTGGGCCCTCTCAGGTTCCGGGCTCCATGCTAGGTTCTTTACGTTTATTCTCATTTATTCTAACAACTCTATTACGGTTGGCTATATTATTTTTGTTTAATTGACGAGCTTTTAGTATATCTTCTATCACTCTGGCTGTCGCCGTCTACTGTTTGTAGTCGGCATTTGGAGAGTGGTTGTTGAGTAAAGAGAAAGATTATTGAAAAGAAGACACTAATTCCCTAAGAGTGTAATGCCATTTATTCAAGTCAAAAACATTTAATTACCCTATTAAGAGCCAGGTAGAAGGAATTAAGGACTCAGATTCAAAAAGACACGGTCTCTCCCTTGAGGTGGTCACAGAAAGGAAGTGAGAGCCGAGTGAAAGCGCAGTACAGAGTAAGTGCTACCAGCAGGATCTGAACAGAGAAGTGGGTACACTGAGGCTGTGTGTGTGTGAGAAGGGAAGACCTCGTGAAGGAGCTGGTGATGTCTGGGCTGACTGGAAGGATGAGGAGGATTCTGCCAGGTCAAGAGGAGGATGAAGCATTCTAGCCAAAGGCCACTGTGTGTGCAATGGTAGGTAACTGTGGAAAGGCCTTGCTTGAATGGTATGCAGCAAGGGGGGAAGAGAGAGGTGGGGGGGAAGAGAGAGGACTATGGTTAGAATGGTGGAATGCGGCGAGAAGGCAAACTAAATGTTTGGTTAACTAGATTGCCTGGGAAGGGACTCAGTTGCCTTGGTTTAAAAACCCCAGTTGCGGGGTGCCTGGGTGCCTTCAGCTCAGGTCATGATCTCAGGGTCCTGGGATCGAGCCCCACGTTGGGCTCCCAGCTCGCAGGGAACC
Organism: Leptonychotes weddellii; assembly: GCF_054177405.1. Taxonomy (NCBI): domain Eukaryota; kingdom Metazoa; phylum Chordata; class Mammalia; order Carnivora; family Phocidae; genus Leptonychotes; species Leptonychotes weddellii. The sequence goes on along the minus strand of NC_138372.1, from coordinate 94,202,644 downwards.
TGCTTCTCCCTCTCCTGTTTGTTCTCTCTCTATCTCTCAAATAAATAAATAAAATCTTAAGAAAAAAAAGAAAATGTTAAAAAAAATTAAAAATCCCAGTTGCCTTTTTGTTAAAGGAAGTAAGACCCAGCCTGTTTGTGATGGTGTACTACTTTTACGGGTGGCCTGCTCGATTTCATATTTTAATAGCTCTGGTAAGAACACTGGGAAAAGAGCTCCAGGGAGCAATAGATAGTAATTGAGCCTGGTATAATTTGTAGGACACTGGTCTATTCTAGACTTATCTAATAAGCTTTTACAACTGGATGGAATCTAAAACACTAAATCTAATTTTCTCTCATTCTCTTCCTCTCTTTAATAGAGGAGGAAAGGGAGGCTGTGTAAGTTAATAAAAATATGAAATCGAGCAGGCCACCCGTAAAAGTAGTACACCATCACAAACAGGCTGGGTCTTACTTCCTTTAACAAAAAGGCAACTGGGATTTTTTTTTCACTCAACATCTAGTGAGTGAAGCAGGGTGAATGCAGTGATGAAGAGCACAATTTTTGAGTCAGGCAGACCTGAGTTCTAATCATGTCTTAGTAAATAGCTGTGTCACCTTCAGCAAGTGCTTTAGCTTCTCTGAGCCTCACTTTCCTTATCTGTGATACAAACAATCACATCTACATCATATAATCTCTTTGCCCTTCACCTTTCCTAATAGCACAGGGTCACCGTGATAGAAGGAAAAAAGAGATCAGAGATCAAAGAGAGGGGGAGATCAGCTGCCCCCTCAAGCAGGAACTCTCAAGGTGCCAGAGTTGTGGTGGGGTCCCCAGTGTCTGGGTTCAGACCCTGTAGGTCTGAAAAGTTGACGCTATCAGAACTTCCAGTGTACTGGCTTACTGGGGAGAGACTCACACTAACAAAACACACAAGAAACTTATGAATAGTCTAGAATGCAAGTTCATTACCCTCTAGTGATATATCTTCTCATAACTGGCTCATCCCTTCTCAGTCTCATATTTTGATCTTGAAGTAGAATAATTGGAAAGAGGTTGAGCCCAGAATCTGAGCTAAGAGAGTTAGACAGTCTTCAGAACTGTTTCACCCAGATTGTGAGAAAAGGCTGATGTTTTCACAACCAAGGACCCTTCTATAATAGCCCAAACCTTTGTGTCTAGCAGACATATAATATACATTCTTAGTGCTGGAGAAACAACACATTCCAACTGTAATTGCCCTGTTTAGGTTCGATGTGGACCACATCTTTCTATTAACACAGGCATCTTCTGCAGTGATAAAGCTGATAGGGTTAGAATCACCTTCAGGTACATTCTGCTATTGAAAAAACACTCCCATAGCCTTTGATTGAACTTGGGTGTTTCACAATCTATACCAGCATGCTTACCACGGATAATGTCTACAGATAGCTGATTTTAACTTCCAGAGTTTAGATTTCCTCTATTTTCTAGTTTCAGCAACCTATATCCCCTTTGCCTGGTAGGTAGCAGGTACTTGATAAAGGTCAGTTCAATAAAGGTGAGGATGAAAGAGAGATCAGAAATGGGCTCAAGGAATAGGATTTAAGTCTACTCTTTTCTCTATAGTATTCTACTTCCTGTCCTTATGGGATACTCAGGAGAGGGTGCAAATGGTGTGAGGGGTGTAGAACACTCCAGGTTGGGAAGCTGAGGAGAAAGGAACAAAATTTTCAGGAAAGACTTCTCCAGAAGGCAACTGGAGGATGAAGGAAAACAAGTCTGCAGGGCTGTTGCTGAAGTCTAAGAGAGCGATGAGGAGGCAGACAGGAGCACGGAGAAAAGGCTGAAGAGACGTTAGGGAAGTGACCGGATATGCTGTTGAGAGGCAGGTTAAGTGTAGATTCCGGCTTAGGTTGTAATTGAGGGAAAGAGAGCAAACAGAGGCGACTGGAGGTCTTTTAGATAAGTTCGCGTTTGGATAGGTCGAATTGTTGGGATAAATGGGTTGAAGTACCCAGTAAGCAGTTTGGTGTCAGGGTCTGAACTTCCGGAGCAAATCTGGATGTCTATAATTGAAAGCATGGAAGTGGGAAGACTCCTCGGGAAGAGTGAAGGATGGAGGGGGGTGTTGGGTAGGAGGCAGAGACCAGACAGACACGGGAACGCAGGGACGAGTAGAGGAAAAGGAGCGGGAGGAGGAAAGTCGGAGGACATTTTGAAAGCCAAGGGAGCAAGTTTCAAGGCGGTATCGGATGCCTCCTGGAGGTCGAGAGAAGGAAGACAAATCTAAACCGGTCCTTGGTTACAGTGGATTCCGAAGAGCGTAGGGGGCTGGGGGTGGGGCGAAGCCACACCGAAGGCCACGACTAAATTGCAGAGAAAGCGGGCGGCCTTACTAACATTCTTTTGGAAGTCTGGCTGTGAAGAGACCGAAAAGGCGGGACTTGGAGGGTAACTTAAGGCTCAAGGGGATAATCGGCTTCAGAATCCGTACCCTTGAGTGGAGCAACTCTGCTTCTGCTGGAGGCCCTCTGCAGGCCTTTTGGGTCCTTCTTAGGATTTCCCTTCTAGCTCTTAACTGGAAAAAAAAAAAGACACCCCCCCCCCCGCCCTTCTCTAAGATGGAAACAAAATATGCCATTCAGTAAAAGGCGAAACAAAACAGCGTTTGGTCCGAAAGCTTTCTTTCTTTAAAAATCCTGGCATGCAAATAAGGGGCTTAATGTGGCTCCCAGCGATTGGTAGGTACTTACGAAATCCGTCATTTCCTCGTAGTGCCGGATGCAAACGAAGAAGCTGCTTTCTGCTTTCCTATTGGCTGTCTGGTTGGGCTACTTCCCTTCACCCCACCCGGTAGCTCTTATAAATTACACCAAATTGGTTCTCCTTTCCACTTCCTTCTCCTTGAATAAGAAGCTGTAACTGCGTTTTTGGCCGTAATGTCAGGACGCGGAAAGCAGGGAGGCAAGGCCCGCGCCAAGGCCAAGTCGCGCTCGTCCCGCGCCGGCCTGCAGTTCCCGGTGGGCCGAGTGCACCGCTTGCTGCGCAAGGGCAACTACGCCGAGCGGGTGGGGGCCGGCGCGCCGGTGTACATGGCCGCGGTGCTGGAGTACCTGACGGCGGAAATCCTGGAGCTGGCGGGGAACGCGGCCCGAGACAACAAGAAGACGCGCATCATCCCCCGCCATTTGCAGCTAGCCGTGAGAAACGACGAAGAGCTCAACAAGTTACTTGGGGG
>NC_138372.1:94158124-94198942 GCF_054177405.1 Leptonychotes weddellii | reverse complement strand
CGGGACTCGCCGTCCAGGGTGGGCCCGGGCGGGCTGTTTAGGCCACGGGAAGCGGCGCGGCCATGGCCGCGCGCGGGCGACCTCCACACCCCCGCCGGAAGTGGCCCCGAGAGGCGCGGCGCTCCGGCTGCGGAGGGAAACCGCCACCTTCGTATCGCCCGGCCTCTGCCGGCTCAAGTTCGGCATTCCCGAGCTTTGCGTATACCTAATTCCCCCATTTTTAGGCTTAGGGTAACTCTCCATGCTCTACTTCTAAGCCTAACTTGTGATGGCGGGGGAGGCACGAATGTGACTGACCAACGGCGAAGGCGCTGGGCCTTCGTTGGGCCGTTCTCAGCATAGATCCATAGTAGTGAGACTCCCGTGTGTTCTGTGAAGGTCTCTCTAGAAGCTTCGACTGGTGTCTGGATTCTCTGTCCAGACTTGTTATTATCTGTTCTTTTCAGACTCATGGGAACTCTTTTCGGGTGTCTGAGAGGTTACCCAGTGAAAGGACAGACGTGGGGCTTCTGAAGGGAAGTTCTTGGGCAGAGAGAATAAAGAGGCAGAACATGGTCCTCCTGTGGGAGATGAAGTTCCCCACTATTAATGAGGGTGTGGGCCTTTGGGATGATTCCTGTACCATTTGGGAAGTGGAAGTGCAAGCCCTCTTGGTGGCATGGGACAGAGTCCTGCAGAGTCCCCTCCACAGAGCTCAGACGCAGAGGCTCTACAGGTCTTATATATATGACACCTCTTTTTAAATTTAGTCACTCACTTGCCCTGGAATAGGCCAAGACTTAGGTTTTCTGTTTTGTCGCAGCACAGTGACAGGTTAAAAACATTCCAGTAAGAATTCACAAGGTAAAGAAGAGGAAAGGAAGGAAACCTAGTTTTTTGTTTTAAAGATTTTATTTATTTGACAGAGAGAGAGGGAACACAAGCAGGGGGAGTGGGAGAGCAGGGCTCAATGCGGGGCTTCATCCCAGGACCCCGGGATCATGACCTGAGCCAAAGGCAGATGCTTAATGACTGAGCCACCCAGGCACCCCCAGGAAATTTAGTTTTTTAAAGCTCCTCTTGCCTCTCCTAAAATGTGTCAGCGGGAGACCAGTGTATTTTTTGTAGGGACTGTGGCCTCTCCAGGGTCACAGCAATCTCCAGAGCATGCCCCCAGGTTTCTAGTCAGACCATTATTCCCTGCTTAGGCCCTCAATGCAGGATAGATCCATGGTCCTGGGTCTGTACTCTCTGAGTTAAGAAGTAACTTTTATTTTTTTTATTTTTATTTTTTTAAAGATTTTATGTATTTGACAGAGAGAGATACAGCGAGAGAGGGAACACAAGCAGCGGGAGTGGGAGAGGGAGAAGCAGGCTTCCCGTGGAGCAAGGAGCCCGATGCGGGGCTCGATCCCAGGACCCTGGGATCACGACCTGAGCCGAAGGCAGACGCTTAACGACTGAGCCACCCAGGCGCCCCAAGAAGTAACTTTTAGAGGTGTGGGAGGCACCACCTTTGCACCCCTTGTCTCATCCATCTATGGCAAACCTTTCAGGGACATAATAGGGCTTTCTGAGGTTCAGTCTGAGGCTCTCGGGTGTGGCTTGTTCAACTTCTCAGGCCCAGGAGCGGCTGAACAGCCCCTGGAACCTGTGATGTTGGTTACAGGTGTCAGTCCTCTACATTCTGTGTTTGCCCCCAGTATCACACTGCCTTAATTTACCAGTCTGAGCGCCTCTAACCTCCAGGAGGTCTCCCTGTCTGAACCTCAAAGGGAAATTTAGTGGCACTGTTGATAGTCAGGAATAGAAGAAAACCTTGTGTTCCTTTTACTGTAAAAGCCTCCCCTCCCAGCAATCTTTCAAATCTTTGGTTAGGGGACCAGCACAAAGTGCGCATATCAATACAAAATAACAGCTTAAAATGTAAATTTTCATATTTAATAATTTCTATACTTAATTGTCTACTCTTTTTTTTAAGATTTTATTTATTTATTTGACGGAGAGACACAGAGAAGGAACACAAGTGGGGCGGGGGAGGGGGGGAAGGGGGAGGGAGAAGCAGGCTTCCTGCTGAGTAGGGAGCTCGACGTGGGGCTGGGTCCCAGGACCCTGGGATCAAGACCTGAGCCCAAGGCAGACACTTAACCCAGGTGCCCCTTAATTGTCTACTCTTAGGTGAGAGTTAAAAGATAGTTAAGGACAAGGTAAGTAAATGCTCTTCCTGTAATAATTAGCTTCTACATGACCAGCTGGGTTGTAGGAGAAGTCTACCTTGAACCTGCGTTGTTATTTGTTTTTGTTTTTTTTAAAGATTTTATTCATTTATTTGACAGAGCACAAGCAAGGGGAGAGGCAGAGGGAGAGGGAGAAGCCAGCTCCCTGCTTAGTGGGAAGCATGATGGAGGACCCTGGGATCATGGCCTGAGCCAAAGGCAGGCATTTAACCGACTGAGCCATCCAGGTGCCCCTCAACCTGGGATTTTTAAGAAGTGAAGTTTTTGTTCAGATTTAAATCTGCCTTAAGGTAGTGGGTGTGTGTGCATGCGTAGAGGTAAGCTCTGTGGTATGGCCCTGTTGACATTACCTTTGCTTCCTTGGAAGAGGACTTGGGTTCACACCCTCTCCTGGTCATTCTTATCCTTCTGCACATCCCCATCTCAACCTTCTCATGTTCTCCTCCTCTTTCTCTGCCAGGCCCACCGATATTCCTGGGTTCATTCATGCTGACCTTGGCTTTTTCTTCCCTGAAACTCAAAGGAGATCATGGATTCCCTGCTTGCCATATCTCTGCCTCCCCCAAGTGCTCCCAAATTGGTATCTTCTGCTGAGCCCCCTGTCTTGAGCTGTACACCAATATTTCTAACTGCTGGGTGGCCAGGTCCTTCTGGATAGGTAATAAGCGCTTCACACTCATTTCTAAAAGTGCATCATCTTGCTTCCCAAAGCTATTTTCCCCCTTCCATATTCCCTATCTTGCTGAAAGATACCTTCACCCTCCAGTCTGTTCAGGGCAGAAGTTCCTTCCTCTGGCCCTTTGTCCAGATTTCATGTTATCAAATCTACTTTCTGACTTTCAATACCATCACCCTTTCTCTATCCATCCAGGGTCCCTGTGTTAACTGAGCCCTGACCCACTCTGATCTGGAGGATTAAGCATTCAGGCTAGACCCTGCCCTGCCACTAAGCTTCCACTCTGTGTGAGAGCTATCTTTTTTGAAAAGCAATTTTTTGAGCCTGTCACTCTCATGTTTTAATTTTTTTCCACCTCCTTCCCATTCCCTTCAGGTTAAAGTCTACCTTCTTTTGCATGGTAGTTCAGAGCAATGGAGGTTAATAACTAGTAGGGACTCTGCAGTTAGATGAACCCAAATTTGATGACCTTACCCCAATAACAGGTATTTGACTTCAGCAGGTAAATCTCTGTAGGCCTCGCTTTTCCAATTTGTAAACTGGGGACAATAGCATCCTGCTAATAGTGTTTTGGAAATATTAAAAGTGACAGTTCCTATAAGGAACCTAGCACAGTGTCTGGTCCAGAATAAATATTCAGTTAATTTTAGCTACTCTATTAACAGTTATTAAATTTAAAAGATCCCAATAAGAATTAACATACATCTAGTTCCTGGCATTTCTCAGAGCCTTCCCAGCTTTCAGACACTCTGCCAGCCAAACAAGTAAGTTCTAGCCCCATAGAACATCTGCAATCCCCAAGTATACAATGGCTTCACACAATCCATTTCTTCTACATGACCAGCTGGGTTGTAGGAGAAGTCTACCTTGAACCTGCGTTGTTATTTGTTTTTGTTTTTTTTAAAGATTTTATTCATTTATTTGACAGAGCACAAATCTAGAACTTTGTCTGTCTTCCCCTTTTTTGTAGCTCCAAGAACCCCTGCTCATTCTTCAAGACCCAGCCCTATGTAGCACCCCCTTCCCTTTCTCCTCTTCACCCTCATCTCCTTGGGCCCTCCTCCTTGCCTCTCCCTCTTCCTATACTTACACCCCTTCCTTTACCCTCAGCAGTAGGCCAGCAGCATTGCTCAGGGTGAAGATCCTCTTGTTTTCTCTCTTGTTCAGCCCTGAGGCATCAGCACCCAGGCACGCCACGGGTGGTCAGGAAATGCTTGATGAGAGGCCTGCCCTTTGGCTCTTACATGAGAAAGTTGGGGACAAGATGCTCCAGCTCTTGGGGTCCTTGCCGTTTGGAGATCAAGAGCAGGTCTGAACTGGACCTCTGCAAAGAACTTTCAGGGTCCTTGGGGGGTGTCTTGAAACATGGGAGCAAGAAACTGCCCAGGAGCAGAGTATTTGGAAAACCAGTTCCTGGTGATAGTAACTGAGAAAAGAGGTCCCTGAGCTATAGTCCCACCAGCACCCCCAATCTGTTGCTGAATGCAGATGATCTGGGGAGGAATGTCTCTCTTTATATCCCCAAAGACCTCAGATTTAGCCCTGCTAATCAGATTTTTGGGGGATATGATAGGGGGATCAGGAGCAGACAGTAAAGTGTACATAAGGAGAGCTGGGAAGAGGACGGAGGATGGCAGAGGAGAGAAAGGGGATAAAGAGTGAAGTCCAGGGTTCTTGCTGCTTTGAACTGGGGTTGAAGCCTGAGGCCCTTTGTGGGTAGGACAAGGGCTCCTGACCCCTAACCAGGGGAAGGCTCCAAAGAGAAAAGACTGGGATCTCCATTTCCTCATGTGTAAAGCAGGATCATAACTGCACCCAAAGCAGGAATATTGTGAGGATGAAAAGAGACCATACGGTCCACACAAAATGCTTGGAACAGAGCCTTACATGTGGTCATAAATCAGTATTAATAGTATCATTAACATCGAGAATGTAAATATTAGTGACAAAAAGTAATCAATTAATATGAATTGATGTAAGTCCAAGTTACAACCATATCCAGTCACAATCATGACACACACAAAAATTGATGAATAATTGTAAATACACGACCAGCTTCTAGACTGTGTGGCTCAGGCAGTAATAATATCCAGGTCCAGGTTCCTAGATGCCTTATTGCTCATCTTTCACTCACCTCTCATTCAATTTCACAATAACCCTGGGAGGGAGGAAGGGCTTTTTTTTTTCTTCAGAAAGAGAGAGAGCACAAGCAGGGGGAGCGGCAGGCAGAGGGAGGAGCAGGCTCCCCGCTGAGCAAGGAGCCCAAGGCGGGGCTCAATTCCAGGACCCTGGGATCAGGACCTGAGCCGAAGGCAGACGCTTAACTGAGTGCACCACCCAGGCGTTTCTGGTTCCTGTTTTCTAAATCAATTTTACTACCTGCTAATGGGTTACAACCTGGAACTGAAAACCACTGCAACAGAGAAAATTACGAAGAACAAAGTAAAATCATCACTGAAATGAAAAATTATTATTTTGTTTAGCAGGAATCCCAGCATCTCCTCGTGCCTGGAAACACGTGTATGAGTTTGCAGCATTTATGGGAATCAGTTCTTTGGGCTGTGTGAGGAGCCATGCACTATTATGGAAGGCATGCTGTGGCAGGTGGCAGAGAAGGTTCAGATGAGTTCTCCAGAAGCTCAGAGGGAAAGGTCACTTCTAACAGAGGGAATCACGGAGCTCTTCATGTAGGAGAACTTGGGCTGAGGTAGGGAGTCTAACCCAGGCAGAGGAACCAGAAAAACACAAGGAGAACTGTGAGTGATGGCCGGTCCACAGGGTGGGCCAAGGCCAGGAATGGGAAATGACTTTTCAGTGGTGGAGACTTTGAGGCCAGCTTCTTGGGGTCTTCTTGGGAGTCAGCATGCTGACCTGGGGAGGGGTAAATTTTATTCTGTAAACAGCGTAGGGGAAAGGATTACAGAAGAGGAAGAAAAATATTTAACATATATGTGTAGAGATGCTCAGAAATATTAGTAATCAGGGGCACCTGGGTGGCTAGGTTGGTTAAGTGTCTGACTCTTGACTTTGGCTCAGGTCATAACCTCAGGGTCATGAGATGGAGCCCTGTGTCAGGCTCACACTGGGCATGGAGCCTGCTTAAAATTCTCCCTCCCTCTGCTTCCCCCACCCCCCCCCGCAACTTGTGCACATGCACGCTCTCTCTCTCTCAAAAAAATATAAATAAATAAATATATCACAGAAAGGCATATTAAAGCAATAGGAGATGTCACTTTACTCTGGATACTCTGGGAAATATTGGAAAGCTGAATAATGCCAAGGGTTAGCCAGGATGCATGGCTCTGATGGTTGGTGCCCTACTGGTGGGGTGTGGACTAGGGCAGCCATTTTGAAGAGCAGCCTGGTGCTTCTTAGGCCAATTAGGGCTACACATGCTGGGAACCAACAATTCTGTTTTTGAATATTTATTCAAAAATTCTCACACAGGTCTACCCGGGCACATGACAAGGATGATGGGACATTAGAAACAATGTGGGCATTTGTCACTGGGAGAGTAGATGGAGAAAGTGTGGAGGATTCACTCCATGGAGGACTCTGCAGCAGGAAGAGGCAGTAGATTAAATGGACACATAACAAGGACATATCTTTTTTTTTTTTTTAAGATTTTATTTATTTATTTGCAAGAGAGAGAATGAGAGACAGAGAGCGTGAGAGGGAGGAGGGTCAAAGGGAAAAGCAGACCCCCCACTGAGCAGGGAGCCCGATGCGGGACTCGATCCCGGGACTCCAGGATCATGACCTGAGCCGAAGGCAGTCGCTTAACCAACTGAGCCACCCAGGCGCCCAACAAGGACATATCTTAAAAACATAGCTCTGAGGGAAATAAGATAACAAATGGAATTTGATGGAAAACAATACTATTTATGTAAATTTAAATACATTAATATATTTTGTAATCATGCATAGAAACAAAAAGATACTTTAAACATAGTAGAATGGTTTTCTATGTGGAGTGAAGGAAAGTTCAGGAAATGAGGATAAAAGAGAACAAGGAAAGGGAGCGAAGCCAACAGAGGGTAGTGCCTTAAGCAGGTGGGTCACAGAATCAGAGCTGTGTGTAAAGAAGGTCAGTCTGGGGTGAAAGTACAAAAGGAGTGAGAGGTGAGCAGCACCCAAGGTAGGAGACCAGAGGCCACATGGACATAGCAGATGAGAGGTGCTGAGGATGAGAACTAGGAAACCGGCCATGGCAACGGAGCGGAGGGAAAGTTTTGTCATTTTTGCATGTAGAAGATTGCCTGAGCCTGGACGGAGGAAGGGACAGAGGAGGTTGTAGTGGTAAAAAGTAATCAAAGATATCTCGAGACCTTCCTGCCTGAGTGACTAGGAGGATCATGCCACCTTCACAGGAACAGGCAGCCTGGGAGGGGGCGCCGCTGAGGGGTGCGTGTCAAGCCCCATGGGGTCGGAGCTCTAGTAGGCAGGGGCAAGTAGCTGTGTCCTTCAGGCAGCTGGGCATGTGGATCTGGATGTAGATCTAGAGACCCAGCTGGATTCTCTCATCTGCCCTTAGGAGCTAGAGAAACACTTGGGAGGTCCTGAGGAGAGCTTATAAAGAGATGGCCCACTCAGGAAACAAACTGAGGGTTGCTGGGGGGTGGGAGGGATGGGGTGGCTGGGTGATAGACATTGGGGAGGGTATGTGCTATGGTGAGCACTGTGAACTGTGTAAGACTGATGAATCACAGACCTGTACCCCTGAAACATAATACATTATATGTTAATTTAAAAAAAAAGAGAGAGAGATGGCCCAAAGGACAGGCCTCTTAGGAACACCTACACCACTTTAGGGATCTGGTGGGGAATGGAAACTGGCATCAAGTTTTGTCCCGAAACCAGAGGAAAAATATAATGAGAAAATTGGACAGGATGGGGTCCTTTCCATCATCAATACTATATGGTTTTATTAAATGAATATGTCAAATGTATTAAGATCCTCATATTATTTGTGCTGTGACAATTTTAGACAAATATTGTAGGATTCAGGAGCACCATAGTGTATCAGAGAATGCCAAGTTATTGAAGCCACATAAACATCAGTTTCTGGCTTTGTAAAATAAGGATATTATTTACTTTGTGGGGTTGTTCTGAAGATTTGAAATGGTACATAGTAGGTATTCAGTAGATGGGAACTATTATTCATTCTTTTAACAATTAAATCAAAGAGAGGTATCAAAATTCCGCCCAAATGCCCCCCTCAAATTTGGAGAAACCGGAGGTTTCCATGCCTCCTGCCATCACCATCTTTTTTTCCAGTATCTTCTTCAGGCCTGCTGCCACCAGGGCCCTCTATGGCTTGTAACAGCCTCTTAACTGGTTTCAGTTTCTCACTCTCTGCCCCCTTCAATCCAGCTTGCATCCATAAAGGTCCCTCTCAACTTGCCCAGAATCAACCCAGATCTCTAGGCTTTATTCTTTTGAGTCTAATCTTCTCTGCCTGGTCTCAAGTTTCTCTAAGATTCAGCTCTTTAGGGTATGGCTAGCTGTGGTATTGTGATGTACAATAAGAAATATATATTTGGGCTTTGTCCCAGTTAATCTCTCTCTCTCATTCTATATAAACTCTATATAAACTTCTTCTGTCTCAATCTGCCTCATTCTTATTAAAGGATGCAACAGTTTTTCATTTAATGGATGTTTCTTATTTACTCAGATTCATTTTAATGGATATTTAGGTATTTTCCTGATTTTTACCACTGAAAACACTGCTGCAATTTATTATCCTTATGCATAGAACTTGGAGTACCTTTTTCAGTAATTTTGATAGTTATTGCTAAATCGTCTTCCAAAAGTTTTGGTACAACTGACTCTGGACATCGGCAAACTTTTAAATTTGGCCGGTTTGTTATTTGGTTTTGAATCTCACAGTCCCTCTCGGACATCTGGATGAGTAAAAAGTTAGGTGTTTCCTGATCTTGCAAACTTTGTTAAGGCAGCAGGTCCTCCCCAGCCCATCAGGGCCCCTGCTCAGGACTAAACTTTGAGCTTATGAGTAAGTTTTCCTCAGCCAGGTTTTGATTTCGGGTTTCTGTTTCTTTGATCTTTTTCCCTTCCTCTCTTCCTTTGCTACTTGGTTTTTGTGTTAAATGTTTGAGAGGTTATTGTTACACTCCGTCTGATTGCATTGCAAAGCCATAGAAAAGGAAATGAAGGGTTGGTGGCCACTTGGGTCATCAGGATGACCTCCTGGGCCCTGGCTCACCACATTCCAGCCTGGTTCTTGGCTCTGTAGGCTCAGAAATTTCATTTTGTTGGTAGGCTGGGGGTGGTGGGCTCTGAGGACTTAGATCCCACTGACCAGACTCTGAAGGGACAAATGCATAAACCCTAATAATATTGTTATCATTAATAGGTAGTAGCATTTAGTGAGTGCCAGTCCTAGTGCTAACTGCTTCGTAAATATTAATACATGTTATCCACATAAAACCCTGACACGGAAGGTATTCTTTTCCTCCTAATGCTACTAATAAAGAAAACGAGGTCCAGAGATTAAGGAAGTTCTCCAAGGTGTCACTATTAGTAAATGGTGAAGTTAAGATCCTAACCTGAATAGTCTGGTTCTAGAAATCATGCTCTTAATTTCCAATGAGAAGTGTCACTGATTCACTCATTAGCTTCCTGCAGGCAAACCTATACAGGAAGCCAAACTACAGTCAGAAAGTTGGGGAGGAGCATGGAGGCAGGTGACCTCAGTGGCTGCCATTATTCGGTCGGGATGCTGTTTCACTCTAAAGGTTGCCTTATTGCAGGAACTGGATATGCTCCCTATGCCTTGGAGGGTATCTGGATGGTCACAACGCCATGTTGTGTCTCACCACCCCCGCCCCGCCCCGCGCCTTGTTTCCAGACCTCTTCTATAATATAGTTGCTGTGGTAAGAAATTACTTCGCTGTAATCATGGCTTCCCACTCTATCACCGGACAAGCAATCCCAGAGGTCACTGAACACAAAGGCTCATGGGCCACATGAAGACAAATATATCAAATCACACAGTTAATTGAATCCACTGAACACATACAACAAGGAGGAAGGGGAAAGTGATGGGAGAGGTTAACACACTGAGACGAGGGTGCAGTGATGGCGGAAGCACGACACAGTGTCCAGCCTTGAATTACACAATCTGCCGTGGCTCAATCTGCTGCATCCAGTCTTCCCTACCGGTGCTGCAATGAAAAGGATTACAGCTGAGCAGGAGTGAGGAGGCTTAGCAGATGGAAGGTGCCTGAAGCTAATTTATGCTCACTCGATCACTAGTAACCTGCAGAATAGCTATGGATTTCCCTGTGTGTGGCAGGCAGAGCACATATTGGGCCACCGTGGGTCTCACCAATGGATGGCTGATTTAAGACTTGAATACTGGGCACCTCATGTACCTCATGAATATTCAACATGGTTCTTGGCCGGCCCTTCCTAGATCTATGTTTACCACACATACTCTAAGTATGTAATTAAGTTAATTAAATTGAGTAATTTCTGTTAACATATCTCAGAAGCTTATTATCCTTTATTTTATTACCTATTATCTACGATTAGTTTCTTCTCTCTTATTTCTCTTACTTTCTGTAGAAGAATTGAATATTCTTTTTTTTTTTGAGAAGGAGAGGGTTGGCGGAAGGGGGAGAGTGACAGTCTTAAGCAGGCTCCATGCCCAGTGCAGAGCCCAAAGTGGGGCCCAGTCTCACAACCCTAAGATCATGACCTGAACCAAAATCAAGAGTCAGATGCTTATCCGACTGAGCCACCCATGCGCCCCAAGAATGGAATATTCTTTTTTTTTTTTAAAGGTTTTATTTATTTGACAGAGAGAGACAGCGAGAGAGGGAACACAGGCAGGGGGAGTGGGAGAGAGAGAAGCAGGCCTCCCGCGGAGCAGGGAGCCCGATGCGGGGCTCGATCCCAGGACCCTGGGATCATGACCTGAGCCGAAGGCAGATGCCCAACAACTGAGCCACCCAGGCGCCCCAAGAATGGAATATTCTTAAATAATACATTATAACAGTCAACTCAGCTGGGGAATCTATTAGATTCTTTAAGATGGCTACATTTTTCTGGTTTAGTCCTGAAAAATATGGCCCTGCCAACCTGTTCATACCTCATCTTTACCCACTGTCTACCATCCTCTCGAAATTTTGGCTATACTGACTTCCCTCCCCACTCATTTTGGAGCATGTACGAACTAGATTGGGTGAAATAGGCAATAAATACACCAACTTTAGTTTCTTTTTATGTTACTTCAGGGCTTTAATCTTTCATATAGATCTCCTTTGATCCTGAAAACGTTCCTGTGAGAAAGACAGGAATTCTCAGTAACACTAAAGATGAGAAAACAGAACTTTGGCAAAGCTAAGATTTGTCATGGTTCATATAGCCCAGATTATCTATCTACCTATCTATCTATCTATCTATCTATCTATCATCTATCTACTATCTATCTTGTGATTGTTTGGGGGGAATTATACATGCTTATTTTAAGAAATTCAAACAATTCAGAAATGTTCAACAAATATAACAAAACCAACACCAAGAAATCATTCTAAAATTTTTATAAACCTTCCTGGTAATTCTCCATACAGCCATACATATTTATATATTCTAGTAACATTCTGTATAAATGATAGTTCAGTTCTTTTGGCTCAAGTAGAGAAATAATATGTTCATCAATAGCTAGAATAGGAAGTACAGAGAGAAAGGTTTCCAAGGAAGAAAGAATGTAGTGCAAGATGACTCAGGAGCAGCGAGCCTGGGTTTCTGGGAAGATAAATGCAGCTATTCTGACAAGTAGGGAGCCTGGAAAGGGAAGGTAAGACTTCAGACTGGTCCATTGTGAGGTTTGATTAGCTGGCGGAACACTTAAGTCCCTCTGCTTCCATGTGGAAGTAGACCTGCAGACTGGATTCTATAATCATTGATATATATTCTAGTGGAAGTCCTGAAATCACCCAGGGAGGGGACAGATGGCAGCCAGGGCTGGTTCGAAGAGAGCATCTGCGTCACTCAGGGGTGGAAATGAGAAATAGGTTAACTTGTTGGAGATTAAAGAAATTAAATAGCAATATATTCCTTACTGTTACAGATGGTTAAGAACAATAACAAAAAGCCATTTATTAATGAAAAAAGATGCAGAATGTATTCTGTAATTTGGCAATATTGAGAGGCTGGATACAGCTAATAGAAGATTCAGTTATGCCATATAATAGGATTTAGTGAAGGAGACAAGATGAGAACAAGGATCACTATTTTTTTTTTAAGATTTATTTATTTGACAGAGAGAGACACAGCGAGAGAGGGAACACAAGCAAGGGGAATCAGAGAGGGAGAAGCAGGCTTCCCGCCGAGCAGGGAGCCCGATGCGGGGCTCGATCCCAGGACCCTGGGATCATGACCTGAGCCGAAGGCAGACGCTTAACGACTGAGCCACCCAGGCGCCCCGGATCACTATTTTTTTTTAAAGATTTTATTTATTTATTTGAGAGCGAGCACAAGCCTGGGGGAGAGGGGAGCAGAGGGAGAAGCGGACTCCCAGCTGGAGCAGGGAGCCCAACGCAGGACTCCATCCCAGGACCCTGGGATCACGACCTGGGTCAAAGGCAGATGCTTAATCAACTGAGCCACCCAGGTGCCCCAACAAGGATCACTATTAAAATCACTGTAAATAAGATGCATAATTAATAGGTAAAGGACCATAGCTTAAAGAAACTTGAGAAGAAAAAAGAAACATATCCATTGGTTACAAAATTCAATACTATTAAAACACAAACCAATATTATTTAGGAAAACAAGCTGGCTACACTTTCATTCATACATCTTTTATGTTTGTCCCAAATGCTTTGAGGAAATAAGCTGTTTTACCTTTTCCTTCTGTAATATTTTGTACTACAGAAAACTTACTAGGATCATTCATCTAGTGTTTTTTTCCGTTCAAAGCAAGCAAAATTTAACATTTGGGTAAACAAATTAGGGCAATATATATTCAGATTTAAATACTTTAGTTTCATTTGAAGAAAAACTGTTACATAGACCAGTGGTTCTCAAACTCGGTATCATAATCACCTGGAGGGTTTGTTAAAACACGAACTGCTAGGTCTTACTCCCTAGAATTTCTCATTCAGCAAGTCTGGGGAGGATCCAAGATTTTGCGTCTCTAACAAGTTCCCAGGTGATCTGATGTTCCTAGATTAGTGACCACACTTTGAGAACCACTAGTTTAGACAAAGGACATGTTCCCCACCCCCTTCCATTATGCTTTGAGTTCTCTTCGAACTTTTGCTATCTCCTCCTCCAGACTAGCTCAGTGAGGATCAGATATATTGAATCCTCATTGCCCTTAAAATTAACAAAAACGCGGTGATACTTGCCACAAGCCCCACCTCCATAGCCAAGATTTCCCATCTCCCAGTAGCCAGTGACTTTCGTAGTGTTAGGACTCCCATGGTAATTACTGTCTAAATTTCTCATCCTACTGAACCGGAGCGACGTGTGCTATTCTGCCATTTATGTAAGTATAATATGTATTTTATGTATTTTTCCTCCCCATTCTGATAAGCTCTGAGAGGGCAAATCTCTCATTCTTTGGCATTCTGGCATCTCCATTGCTAAATGTTTTACACCTACTTCACCTTCAAGTGTTTGTCGCTAATGAGAGCAGACAAGTGTGGAGACCAATAAAGAGCGGGCGCCTGGGTGGCTCAGTTGGTTGGGCGACTGCCTTCGGCTCAGGTCATGATCCTGGAGTCCCGGGATCGAGTCCCGCATCGGGCTCCCTGCTCGGTAGGGAGCCTGCTTCTCCCTCTGACCCTCCCCCCTCTCATGTGCTCTCTCTCTCTCATTCTCGCTCTCTCGGATAAATAAATAAAATCTTTAAAAAAAAAAAAAGAAAGAAGAAGGCTCATCATTTGGATGAGGAGCAGCGCCAGTGGAGAGTCCAGCTAGACTTTAAGAACCCACTCCAGCTTGGGCGCCTGGGTGGCTCAGTTGGTTAAGCGACTGCCTTCGGCTCAGGTCATGATCCCGGAGTCCCGGCATCGAGTCCCGCATCGGGCTCCCTGCTCAGCGGGGAGTCTGCTTCTCCCTCTGACCCTCCTCCCTCTCATGTACTCTCTCTCATTCTCGCTCTCTCAAATGAATAAATAAATCTTTAAAAAAAAATTAAAAATAAAGAGCTAGCTTATCTGTGGGGCGCTGACAGTATTTCTTCTCTCAACCACATACACAGCCAAATTTATCTGTAAAATTATAAGCCTAGAATGCTGAAAAAAATTTCTACTTGCAAATACAATAGCTACAAAACTATAATTAGGTTTAAGGATAAGCAAAGTGGACCTACCATTTTGATCCAAATCAGGACAATTTGAAGTGGTAGTGCAAAGAATGGCTTACTGTGTTCTTTACCACACTAATCTAGAACAATTTGTTTTGTCAAAAATTGGCTTTCTGTGTTGATGGGTATATTCCTACAGGTATCTACAACAGGCCCTAACAGAAAAAGTCACATACCTGAATTAACTGTTTCCGGAAGACTTGCTTCCATGATGTTAAATTATATAGTTTGCTTGGCTTTTTATAGAAGCTGCATCTGTATCTTTGCAATGTTTCACTGAAATAGTTATCTCCTAAATTCTCCCCTAGATATAGCATTAAAAAAAAAGTACTCAGCAGATAATATGCCAAGCTTGTTTTAAAACTGCACTAATGAGCTCATCTGTTCTAGTAACCTAGATTGCTCTTGATTTTTGGATGGTTGATGACTGGACTTGTGCTCTCACACCTTTTGGGTGAGAATACAGATTACAAAACACCGTCCAATATGAGGAGGGCCCTTACGCCATCTAGTCCCCACCCTCCTGCTGTAGAGGTACGAAGTGAAACCCAGTAGTTGAGTTGAGGCTTCAAACCATCCAACGGCCTAACGGGCATCTGGATTGCAGGCCAGTGGGCTCCCTTCCCACTTCGCCCAAGCAAATGTAGCGACCTAGAGGTGAAGACGCAACCTTGCCCTTCGGCTTCGCGGATCTCTACTTTCCCCAGCCCAGCAGGCACAAAGGACAGCGTACCCAGAAGCACACGGAAATACTTAGACCTGGAACCTTTAGGACTTAAAAACCAAAACAGAGCCCAACAAATAAAAGGCAGTTTGGTGAACGACTCGGGTTCAGGGGGGTTAGCGCTTCAGGGACCGTTACCTCCCACTGAGCCTGACCGGACTCTAGCCCAACTCCCAAAAGCAAGAGCCCCCAAGCCCTACCCGAGTGTCCAGCTCTTCTAAGACTAGGTGGTTGGCCCTAAAAAGGGCCGTTAACATAGATCTATGTGGAGCTGAAGCGGCAACTTAGCCTCCGAAGCCATACAGGGTGCGTCCCTGTCGCTTGAGGGCATACACCACGTCCATGGCGGTGACCGTCTTGCGCTTGGCGTGCTCAGTGTAGGTGACTGCGTCCCGAATGACGTTTTCTAGAAACACCTTTAGCACACCCCGAGTCTCCTCGTAAATGAGGCCGGAGATGCGCTTGACTCCTCCACGCCGGGCGAGGCGCCGGATTGCCGGCTTGGTGATGCCTTGGATGTTGTCTCTCAAGACCTTGCGGTGGCGTTTGGCACCGCCTTTGCCTAAGCCCTTACCGCCTTTTCCTCTTCCCGACATAGCGACTGCAGTCTGGACACACGATCTCTGGAGCGGGCAGGGCGGCTTTCCCCTTAATATACAAGAGTGCCGGACCAGATTGAGAACAGAAAGCGCGCGGCGGGACGCCCGCCCTAAATTGTCCCCGCCCGCTCGGCATTGCGTCATCTCTTCCGTGCCGGGTCCCTAGCCCTGCTGCCTCGCTCCCCACGGCTCCCCCTCACGGGCTCTTGAAAAAAAACCGATTGGCCGTCGCCCCCGGGAGAGCACAGATCCCAAGGCCAGGCTTCCGGGGGCCGCAGCCGTTTTCGCCTTTGTCTCTCTCCGTTTGTGGGCTCGCCCAGGGCATGACATGTAGGCTGGGCAAGGTCTTTCTGGTGGGAGAAGACGACAGGAAGAGCCAAGGGGGTCGAGAGCCGGGGAGGAGAGGACGGCGCCGGCTCTAATCCCGATTAGAGGGGCACGGGCTTCCGAAGCACGGTTACAGAAAACTGCAACAAAGCACGTCCGAGGCTAGGCCGGCCTAGAAGGCCACGTCCAGGGCAGCCGCACCTGGGGTGTGTGCGGAGCGGGGCAGGGAGACGTCGCCGTAATTGCTGAGTCTAGTCTGTTCTGTTAATAGGGGGCATGGGATTTCACCTCACCCAGGAGAAATCGGGTCCTAGGAAAATGGGTTTTCTCTATTTGCAAGCCTTCTCGTGGAGGTCAGTGAATCCAACGCACTGTCATCCAAAGCTCTCCGCCGAAAGAAGCAATATATACAGAAAGAGGACAACGATGTTCTGTAGCTGCGTTTCTACAGATCCTCTAAAATCGACCCCTGCTTTCAGCCAGAAATCAGTGACCAAACTGTGTCCCCCTGGACACCCCACGTGGAGCTAGCAAACTTTGCTGAATTGGGTTTCTCAATGGGAAATCTCCATTTTGAAAATCATTACCAGAAACTGCCCTATGAAGTTGTTTGGGGTCCTTTAGTGATAGCATGTTTGTTACTTTACCAGGGCCTCTGTAAGGAGAATCTACCAGAAGATGTGGTTTCTGCATCAGAAAGAATTATCTCTTTTTCTGAGGGAGGTGTACTGTCTTAAATCTTACATGGCTTTTTCCTCTCCTGGCTCTATCTTCTATATGCTAATGAGTTCCAATACTGTATCTTTATCCAGACTTCTAGGCTCTAGACATATAGATACTCCTGATTGTTCTTTAGTCTTTTTAGACTCAAATATCTCAAAATGCTTAAACTTCAAAGCTCCAAGGTGTGACTCTAATGGGGGCTGAAGGAATTCATTCTCTTCCATCTTCCCCAGCCATAAACCTTGTTCTTTGCTCATTGAATGGAGCCACCATGCATCACTTGCCTAAACCAACATGCTGGGATTCACAATAGATGTTGATTACAAAAATTAAATGAAAGGAATGTTGAGAAAGAAGGTACCTTTAAAAAATAGCCTCTTTCTTTCTTTCTTTCTTTCCTTTTTTTTTCCCAGACAGGCTGCATATTAGTTGAATTGTGAGCATTCTGTTCTAAATTCCCCATAAACAAGAGATAGTAAGTGTCATACTAACATCTGTGGCCTGAGCTTAAAACAACAACAAGAACAACAAAAACCAAGTGATTTACCTTTCTCATGGAAAATTTTCTGAGCTGCTTTTAGGTGGAAAGGGGGAGGTCAGAGAGCACCTCCTATATTTGTTGTTTCTCAAGTCACGTCATCTCAAAATAATATACCAAAGTGGCATTTTGGGGGTGGTATGTTCTGAACCCCTGCAAACTGAAATCTGCTGTAGAGGAGGCAAAATTTTACCTCTACCCACTTTGAGTTTTTGGCTGGGCCTGATAATTAACACAAGACAGATTAACAGGAGAAAAGCATAGAAGTTTATTTACTCTGAGTTTTATTTGACATTGGAGCCCTCATAAGGAAATAAAACCCAAAGAAGCAGTTAGAGTTGACTGCTTATAGACTGAATTGGACAGAGTAGTAAATGACGAAAATGTCACAAGACAGAAGGGCTTTGGCTAGGGCAGTTAATGGTGGAGAAATAACTAGGAAGATAAGGGTTAGTTTAACAAAGGTTTCTTTGTGCAGATTTCTCTTGGCTTCAACTCCCCATCCTCAGTGAAAAGAATGTTATTTTCCTCCTGGTGTAAGGAAAACATCTTCCATATGGGGGTTTTGTCTCCTGTTTTTAGGAAAGAAACAGAGGTCAGAGCACACTTCTTGCACCTGCTGTTTTCTTTCTCTTTTTTTAAAATATTTTTATTTATTTATTTGACAGAGAGATAGAGAGAACAGGTAGGCAGAGAGGCAGGCAGAGGGAGAGGGAGAGGCAGGCTCCCCGCCGAGCAGGGAGCCCGATGCGGGGCTCGATTCCGGGGACCCTGGGATCATGACCTGAGCTGAAGGCAGCCGCTTAACCAACTGAGCCACCCAGGCGCCCCTACACCTGCTGTTTTTAGCTCAAAATAATCCCTGTGCCAAATGGCATAATTTAGGGGTGGTATGTTCTATCACTGATGGGATTTGGGACATGCTACCCCAAAATATGGCACCTTGGCATATTAAATATTTTAATCTTGAGAAAGGGACATAAGCAGGAAGATTACTCTAACCTTCCCCCCAAAGCCTTCTCCCTTGAAACAGGTCATAAAAGCTTCTTGTGCCTTCTCTATATGACTAGAGGGATAGATGAGGAGGAAAGGAATATCTTCATCTCTAAAGACAAAGGGACCTACAGAAGAATCCTAACAAACAGGCCTGGCTTATTAGACTTACCGCATACTCCTTAACCTACTGCATTTTACAGGAGTGCCCACACTTCATCACACCTAGCATAAAAATACTCAGGTCAAACTGTTTCTTTGGATCTTCATTTCCTTATGAATTTTCCTGCATCACATAAAACTTATATTAAGTAAATTTGTGTGCTCTTCCGCTGTTGCTCTGTCTTTGTTGGTTTAATTTTCACACCCAGCCAGGGACCCTAAGAGGACTGCGGAAAACTTTTTCCTCCCTTATGCCACCCTTCATTGTACGGGACAAGGAATAGTGTTAACGTAAAAGGGGGAAGTTTTTATCCAATGAGCAAGTTGTTGAGGGAATGGCTTTATCTCAGAATGAAGTTAAGGAAAGAAGCTCAAAAGCCCACTGCTTCTGAATTTGGTCCAGTGCTATTGACCACTTAAGATGAAAGGCAATCATTTCACTTATATGTGGAATTTAAGAAAACAAAAGAACGAAGAAAGAAAAGAGAGCAAGACAAACCAAAAACAGACCCTTAAGTAAAGAGAAGAAACTGAAGGTGACCAGAAAGGGGTGGGGCTGGGTGAAAGAGATGAAGGGGATTAAGAGGACCCTCATCTTAATGGGCACCGAGCAATGTATGGAAGTATTGAATCTCTATACTGTACACCTGAAACGAATATAACTCTGTAGGTTAAACTGCACTGGAATTAAAAATTAAAAAAAAAGAAGAAGATGAAAGGCAATCAGGCACATGGCCTGCCCAACCCACAAACCAGAGATCCAGTCTCATCTTGAGGGCATTTGAAGCCTCGGGGGTGCCTACAGTCAGAGACTGAACACAAACTGTCTTCCTGGAACATATAATTTAGTCCATTACTTTTATATTAAAAACAAACACATGCACATACAAAACATTATATTTTTCTTTTACCTGCTTATTTCCTGTGGCAAATGTTAGGCTGCGTTCCTGTGCTCTCCCCCTGCCCCCACCCCCCAGCACTAAATAATGAAACTTCAGGGCTCAATCTGGAAACTGCAAATCTTATTATTTCTGGTGAAGGAAACTTCAGAGATATTAGTAGGAGAAAAATACTCCCTTTTCCCCACAGCAGCAGCAAAGCAGAGGTTCTTCTGCATTATCAATTTACTTCTGATAGAGTAGTGTATTGAGAACACTCACAGAAGCACTCTATTGTCCAATGTGGAGACTAGGTGAAATCAAACGATTATGGATCTGAATTCTGTTATTAAAGGTGACTTCTAAGTGTTGGGGAGCAAGAATTTCCTGTCCCCTTCAAGGTCCTTCTACCTAGACTAAGAATCAAATTGACATGAGACAGATTAACAGGAGAAAATAAAATTTAATTCTGTATGTACAAGGAATCCACACAGACATGGAAATTCCAAAGACAGTTAAAATGAACTAAGGAGAAGGAGTAGGGCCTGGGACTTCAAAAGGAAGAAATGCAATTCACAGGAAGCTGAAAAAGAGTACATGTTTGGTAAACACATGTGTGCTGGGCCACTCAGAAACAATGGGACACAGAGGACTTTGATCAAACAGGCCTTGCTAGGTTCCTCCGTGTCTACCAGACCTAGTTCATGGTAAATGTAGTTATCCATGGTGATAGCTCTCTTTCTGGAGCAGGTCCTCTATCTCAATTCTTTTCAGGCAGATGCGGGGGAGTCTTTGTAAAGAGCTTTTCTTCAATCTGCTGGGTTTTGATTGCTCTTTAAACTCAAAATAATCTTCATGCCTGCCCTTGGTATCTGCAAATAACAACTTGTTCTATTCTGAGGATAGCCAGAAGAAGACTCTTAGAATTTTCTTATTCTCTATATTATAAAGGTAAAATAGATCCCATGACTGTTGGATTCTTTTTTTTTTTTTAAGATTTATTTATTTATTTGAGAGAGCGAGAATGAGAGAGAGTACATGAGATGGGGGAGGGTCAGAGGGAGAAGCAGGCTCCTCCCTGAGCAGGGAGCCCGATGCGGGACTCGATCCTGGGACTCCAGGATCATGACCTGAGCTGAAGGCAGTCGCTTAACCAACTGAGCCACCCAGGCGCCCGACTGTTGGATTCTATATGAATATACATTTGCTCCCCCAAAAGGTGTTACTTTGGCATGTGGATTATTTTAGGCTGATTATTTTTAAGAAACAGAAGACTCAAAGAAGTTTTTCTTTTTGCCTCCTTCCTAACAGTTTAAGAGAATTCAGATAGAGGATCTGCTCTAGGAAGGGAAAGATCACCATAGATAACTACCGTACAATATGACCTAGGTGTGGTAGGCAGGGAGGAACCCAGCAAAGTCTGTTTGCTGAAATTCCTTTCTATACCCCGTTGTTTCTGAGTGGCCCAGCCAACATTTGTTTACCAAACGCTTACTCATTTTATCTTCTTGTAATGGTCTTCCTTCCCTTTGTAGTCCCAGGTCCCGATTGATCTCTTTCTTAGCTATGGATAGCATATAAACTTCAATTTCCTGACTGCCTGGGGGGCCTCATATTCTTATAGGATTTTCTCCTGTTAATTGGTCTCATGTCGATTTAATTCTTAGATCAGCCAAAAAAAAAAAGCTTGAGAGGTAGAGCAAAGTTTTTCCTCCCCAACAACAGCTTGAGGATCTTTTTCTTACCTAAATGCATGCCATGGCCAAGAATGCATATATTAAAAAAGAACACCGCAAAGAAATGTGACGCCCGTGTGGGCTGCTTTGGGCTGCCATCCAGACCCCTGTATGGTAGTTTCCTCTTCCGATGGCAAAGAGCTCAGTGGAGGAGTTTGAGAAAGATTGAGGAATTTGATTGCATGATGAGAAAATTCTTCAGTGCCTTAAAATGTGTCCCAAGCCTGATGAAACTGGAAATCCATTATAATTTCATTCCTTTGCTTTAGGATATTATGCAGGCCTTGTTACTTGTCTGGGACAAGCCATAATTTCTCTGAGACTCTGTTTCTTTATCTGTGAAATGAAGAAAGTAACATCTATTTCACAGAGTTGGGATTAAATGAGAGAGTGTATGTAGAATTTTTAAATACTGAGTTGGGCTCTCTATGTTAGTATTACAAAACAACCACAGGAAGGGGTGACAGGTGTTCACATCAGTTATATCTTTGCAGGACATCATAAGTCTCCCTAGAGCAGAAGATTGTGCTGCCAATGGGGACTCTTGAAGATATAAAGATAAGTTTCTAGGTTGTTTGGTGTTCAGGAAATCCCCTCAAAATAACTTTTATTTTGCCTTCAGCAGGAAGATGATCATTCATATTGACACCATAAAGTAAGTTTTAAGCTTGTTGGGCCTGCTTGTGTTCACAGGTTTGAGTTTTTATGAGGTTTGGATGCAATGCTTTTTCCATAGAATGAGCATATGATTAAAAGTTTTATAACTATTCACACTTTTAAGCATTATTACCTTACATGACTTGTTTTATGACATGCAATTTTCTGAGCAATACTTCAAAGCATAGGAAATAACTAAAAAGCAGAGGATGTTCAATTTCCCTATAGAGAATAGAAAAAATGAAACTTTTAGATGAAACTACTTTATTGAAGAAAATATGTTAGCAATCAGTAATCAACGAATAACTTATTTGCTTTGAAACTTTATTATAGCTTTTAATCTGACTGATAAGCAAGTCACTATCTAGAAACTATTCACCATTGTAAAGGAGAAATTAACGTTTCTGGTGTTATATTCCTTGACTTAGAAGCATTTCGTCTACAGGACCTAATTGGCCATTGATGGCCAAGGTGGAAAAGCTAAGGAAAGGCGGAAGGCTGTGCCCTGCAAGTTGGTGGTTTGGATAAACGTAAATCCAATTTTTGGTTCCTTCAACTACTACTGTAATGCAACTAACGCGCTTAGCACAGTGTCAGGCGCTAAATAAATGTTAGCTATGGGACTGGAGTTATAGTAACTCTCAACTGAAACCTAGTTCATGGGAAGGCATGCTTTTATTTCGAAGGGACCTGTTAAAATATAAATCCCAAGCTTGCGAAAACACTTTAAAAATTGCTCTGACAAAAATGACACCAATTTAAAGGAAAGGTCTAAAAAGAAAAACGTCCGTGATCGATAAGATTACAGAAAAGTACGGAAAGGTGAATAAGGGGGAAAGATTATCATAACAATCTACCCGAGTAAATAGGATTGAATTCTAGCCAATGAGATCACATTCTGGAGGTTCCTACCCCTCCTGGCCCAATCAAGACAAGGCTATGTCTATAAATAAGACTGCCTAGCACTCCTCGAGCCTGACCAGTAAGACATCATGGCTCGCACGAAGCAGACCGCCCGCAAGTCGACCGGTGGCAAGGCCCCGCGCAAGCAGCTGGCCACCAAGGCGGCCCGCAAGAGCGCGCCGGCCACGGGCGGCGTGAAGAAGCCGCACCGCTACCGGCCGGGCACCGTGGCCCTGCGCGAGATCCGGCGCTACCAGAAGTCCACCGAGCTGCTGATCCGCAAGCTGCCGTTCCAGCGGCTGGTGCGCGAGATCGCGCAGGACTTCAAGACGGACCTGCGCTTCCAGAGCTCGGCCGTGATGGCGCTGCAGGAGGCGAGCGAGGCCTACCTGGTGGGGCTGTTCGAGGACACGAACCTGTGCGCCATCCACGCCAAGCGCGTCACCATCATGCCCAAGGACATCCAGCTGGCCCGCCGCATCCGCGGGGAGCGGGCTTAAGGCCGAGTGTTTTTATGTAGACCATCTAAAGGCTCTTTTCAGAGCCATCCACGTTTTCACGGAG
Source organism: Leptonychotes weddellii (assembly GCF_054177405.1). Taxonomy (NCBI): domain Eukaryota; kingdom Metazoa; phylum Chordata; class Mammalia; order Carnivora; family Phocidae; genus Leptonychotes; species Leptonychotes weddellii. The sequence continues at coordinate 94,175,908 of NC_138372.1, read as the reverse complement.
AGCAGCTGTACAGTCTCTCGCCGGGCGCGGGTCTACGGTCGTGCACCTGTGAACTGGAGAAGAGGGATCGGGGAGCTCGCACGTGTTGCGTGATGAGCTAATAGAATCAACGTCTACCCTTTAGTCGGCTGGCGCGCTAGAGGGAACAGCTGAGACGGTTTATAGGTCGTTTATTGCCAAACCCGCTTCTTACATGCTAAGTTACTAAAAGTCTGGAGCGTCAACCTAGCTTCTGTGAGAAAAACTTTGCAAGAGGGAGGACCCTGCTCTGCCAGTCGTTTGCAACGTTACAAGCTGCTAGTACAAAACGTTGGCACGAACCCAGATACAGGAATTAAGTGGAAAGGCCGTCATGTCAGCTTGTGATAACAGCTGGGATGGGAATCTGGGTTTATCAACCAGATTTTACAATTAAGAACTGAGCCGGATGTAAGGCCCTGTTTAAATACTGAAGCCTTTTCCTGGCTACTGCGTCTTCGGAGTTGTATAGGCAATGACTTAATTAATACTTTCCTCGTTGCATAATATAGGCGGCGCAAACAGGAATTTGAGGGAAACACCTGATTTTTTTTTTTTTTTTGAGATGTGGGTTTAAAACCAGAAGCAAAACACTTCCACAAAGCGTAGGGAAATGGTGCAAAAATAAGAGAAAGTTGTCTTTAGCTGTTCCTTCAGATCTCTTCGGTACACAAATCTACAATTGAGAAAATGAAAACCATCCCCAAACGCCCCAAACAGGTGAAACTATGCTTTTACAGAATTTATTGGTTAGCCTGAAATGGAACACTTTGATTGGCTAAGAGGACATTTACTCTGCTAGCCACTAAGGAAGTGCGAGCCGAAGCTATTATTTATGTGGGCTCCACCCCCTTATGACGACATTGTTGGAAATTAACCAATAAAAATGCAGTCCCTTGCGAGCCTTCATTTGCATACAGGCTCTATAAGTAGCGGGTAACCAAGCCTTTTGGAAGTAGTCCGGATCGTTTCTGGTGTGTGGCGTTTCTTCTTGCAAAAATGCCTGATCCAGCAAAGTCGGCTCCTGCTCCCAAGAAGGGCTCCAAGAAGGCTGTTACGAAAGTGCAGAAGAAGGACGGTAAGAAGCGCAAGCGCAGCCGCAAGGAGAGCTACTCTGTTTATGTGTATAAGGTGTTGAAGCAGGTTCATCCGGACACCGGCATCTCGTCCAAGGCCATGGGCATCATGAACTCCTTCGTCAACGACATCTTCGAGCGCATCGCCGGCGAGGCCTCCCGCCTGGCGCATTACAACAAGCGCTCGACCATCACGTCCCGGGAGATCCAGACGGCTGTGCGCCTGCTGCTGCCCGGCGAGCTGGCCAAGCACGCCGTGTCCGAGGGCACCAAGGCGGTCACCAAGTACACCAGCTCGAAGTAAGGGCGCGCAAAGGACGCAATAGGACAGTTACTTTACCCCAACGGCTCTTTTCAGAGCCACTTTATTTGTCACACTAAGCGGCTGTAAACACTTGCTGTAAGATTTGGCTTTTGGTTAGGCAGGGTGGGCCTGTGCTCTCGGAAACATTTGGGTTTGGGGCTAAGTTAGGACCGCGATAAAGATTGCCCTGGCTGTTAAAATCTGGAACCTCCTACAGACCGGTGGTGTCACCTAGTGGCACGATTCTTGGTAACAAAAAACTAGTCCTCAAAATGGTTTCTATCTAGTTCTACTGAGTCTGAGATGGAAGCTTAGATACAGGTAACTGAATAAGCAGGTTTGCTATACTTTAAAGTTTGTTTTGGTTTTGGTGGGTGTTGCTGTTATACTTCTCTACCCCTAAATGTCAACACAAGGTTTTTCTTAAATAAGCGAGCTGGAATGTTTACCTTAGTGTACAAATGGAAATCCCTCCGTTCCCCACTCCCACCGCCTTAATGTTCTATTCGTAAACGTTTCTAGGTGTCTGTCACGAACGATGCGCAGTAAAGCCATATGGTTTAGTCTGTCGGCCTACGTGTAAGTCTCGATCTATCCTTAACTTCCTCCCTAGCCCAATCCTTCAACCAGGTAAAGATTTTTGCCTCCCACCCCTTGGGACGTTTAGTAATACCTGGAGACAAAGTTTTTTCTTGGAGAGGGATGCTAACTGGCATTTAGTGGATAAGGGCCACGGATGCTGATAAATATACCAAAATGCATAAGACAACCCCCAAGGCCAAGAGTTCATCTCTGTAACCTCAGTCCTTGCGGGCAGCAGGGAGACCCAGCGCCCAGACTTTCCTTCTGTGAGGATTTGGATTTAATTCTCATTTGGGTCCAAACCTTCCCTCCACCCCATCACCCAGTCAATGTTAATTGCTCTTGGTGAAAAGCCGAGCAGAATGCAGTTTTACTGTGATTACTTACGCGCCAAAGGAAAATTATCTTCTCCAGGGCAAGGAACTTGTCTTCTCTAACAGTTTCCTGGTTATAACCAGGAAATACCACCTTGGTGCTTGCTAAACATTCCCAGGTGCCTCTCCTGGAGCTTCTTGATAGGTGGTTTTTAGTGTTCTCAGATGTATTAAAAAAATTTGGGGGCGCATGATGTGCAAATGGCCACAGCTAACATACGGGATGAATTTCTAAAGACCCCTTAGTTCAAACTTGCATAACTCAAGACTAATCCCGACAGAGGCTGGTGAATGTTCTACCAAACCAAAGGTACCCTTAAGGTAAAAGAAAAAAAAAATCATAGTTTCCAGTTCATTTATCAAGCTTTGAAATTAAGCCGTTCTTGATAAATGTTAAGGAATTTGCTTGACAAGTTTGTGCTTAAAATGAATTTTATTTATAATGTAAGAGTTCAAATTTACATCCAATTAAAGTTACATAAAATGGGCTGTCTGATTTTTTTCACTGGAAAATGAAGATTTTCTGAGTCATTTTCCCTGGCGAGAGGAATGACTCACTGAGAATTTTATTTTCCCAGTGAAAGAAAAGAAATCATTATGCAGCACATCTTATAGTTGGAAAAGTTAATAAGTGAAAAGGCCAGGGTGTCTGTCTTCTCCGTCAAGTTATCGGACCATCAGAGACACCATCTGGTCTCCTCCCCTAGGATCCTGAAGGCTCTCTTCTCCCTGAGGACTAGTGAGTGACCCTTATTTCTCATGGTCTTTGGAGGTTGTTAAAGCATTGTCAACTGGCTCACCTAATCGAAAGCTAGCATTAATTACTCATGACTGAAGGATTAAGCCCCAACACCTTATCCTGAAACTAAAGGCCTTCTGCCATCTCACCAAAACTTCCCTTCAATTGCTTGTTTTCCTCAGATCTCTAGCAGAGCCAAAATGCAGTACCCACTGTCTTATAATGCCTCTTAAGTTTCTCATCCTTTGTGCTTTTGTTAGGTGGCCCTTCTAAACCGTAGTACTTTCTGTTGCTCTTGCAACTACTCCAAGCCTGTCAACCTGCCCGTTCTAAGCCTTCCCATCCCATTCTAGGTCACAATAGTGTTTCTCCTTTTAACTCGTAAGGCTTTCTTTGTTCCTTGCACAATGAATCTGCAATTACCTGTAGCTTTGTGAACTGGTTAGTCTTTTTCCTTAATTTCTTTTTCATTGTTTTTACATGTTCTTGTTTGTCTTCTAATGGAAGACAGGGTTTACTTTCTTAAAAAAATACTTCTTAGAAACTTCCACAAAGGCTGTTCTAAAGTCCATTATAAAATAGCATCTCAGGGGCACCTGGGTGGCTCAGTTGGTTAAGCGACTGACTCTTGGCTTCAGCTCAGGTCATGATCTCAGGATCGTGAGATCAAGCCCTGAGTTGGGCTCTGTGCTCAGCTGCTGAGTCTGCTTGAGATGCTCTCACTCTCCTCCCTCTTCCTCTGCCCCTCTCCCCTCTCGTGCTCTCTCTCAAATAAAATCTAAAAAAAAAAAAAAAATAGCATCTTGGTGAAAGTTTGTTGACTGATTGCCCAGACCAGAGAATGCTAGAAAATTGGTCTGAAGGTGGTAAGTTCGTGTACTCCAATTAGCTTTTTTGTCCTCCACTTTTTCCTAAATTTTCCTGCTCCTTTAACCTGAAACACTCATTTATAATAATTACTGACCCACTTAAAACAACTGTTGGAGATTAAAAACTCCTAAGAGGGGCAGATAGAGTACTGCACTTGACTGCTTCCCTTCATGGGCCAAAATGATGGGATTCTACTGGAGCTTTTTCAGCCTAGTTTAGATGCTGCTTTTCCAGTGTTGCAAGCAAGGTTGAGGAGGGAGATGCATTCCAGAAGATGAAAAAAGTTTGTGGTATGAAGATAAGGAGCTTTAAATATCAGATCCAGTGAGCATTGCAAATGGGCTTGGTCTGGGTCAGGTCAAGTGTCATTAAGATTGGTTAGTCATTATTTCAAGGACTGGGGAATGGATTGTGGTATCTATATACACTTACAAACATGACAGTTTAATCTTGTCATAATTTTTAGACAAATGCCTCATTTTAAAACTGGGTGCATTTCCTAGAAGTGATCTAAGAGTCAAAACACTTAAATTCAGGGGTGCCTGGGTGGCTCAGTCGTTAAACGTCTGCCTTCGGGTCAGGTCATGATCCCAGGGTCCTGGGATCGAGTCCCACATCGGGCTCCCTGCTCCGCAGGAAGCCTGCTTCTCCCTCTCCCACTCCCCCTGCTTGTGTTTCCTCTCTCGCTGTCTCTCTGTCAAATAAATAAAATCTTAAAAAAAAAAGCACTTAAATTCGGATGACTATAATTCAAGCACAGAACAACAGTTGGGAAGTGTTATATGATCTCTTTGAGGGGCATAAAGTAGGAGTTATGAAAGGATGTCAATTTGAGGCAGGAACAAGACTATTTTGGAGAATTACTAGATAGTGATTTTCTCCTACATTTTGTAACTATAGCTGAGCCATCATATGATTTGGCAAAAATAGAAAACTTGATAAAAAAATTCTAGATCCCATACTGCCAACATGAACAAGCTTTTGAAATATAAAAGCAGGGCGTGTTTTCTTTTCATGTGTAATCAAATAAATATATCAAACATATAATAGCAAAACAATGAGATGGATAAAAAGATGTAAATACATCTAATAGAAGGGATTACACCAGTATAAAAATAATTACAATTCAAGGCGAAATGTGTTATTCCCAAAAGAGGGGGTAAGAAGGAAATGTTATGAGTTAAGGAGAATGATAGGTTGCATCTGGCTGGAGGGTTCAGGAACATTTCATGAGGAGAACTTGCATGTGCCAAGTCCTATATGGGTGATGGGGATATATAGGTGTCCTCCTTCTCAAGCCCATGAAGTCCCTCTGGAATATTGTTTGTAACCAATATATCAAATGTCCTCTGGTAATTTTTAAGTTTTCATTTTATCCAATTTTCTGTAACCTCTTTCAATTTTTCTGATTTTGGTAGATGAAATTCTCCATCATTCTATATTCTGTGACTAGAGATCATTAATTCTGCACCCCTCATCCAGGTTGTAACATTTTCCTTTGACTTTAATATATCTCTTTTAAAAATTGTCTTTTTTAATTAAGATTTTTTATTTATTTATTTGCCAGAGAGAGAGCACAAGCAGGGGGAGCAGCAGACTCCCTGCTGAGCAGGGAGCCTGATGCGGGACTCAATCCCAGGACCCTGGGATCATGACCTGAGCCAAAGGCAGACACTTAACCAACTGAGCCACCCAGGCGTCCCATTAAGTATTTTATTCTCACAGACGATTTTGTGTCATTACATTGAAAAGCTCTGGCTGCCCCTCCTGCCTACACAACAATTCAAGTCACATTGTTCTTGGCTCACAGCATCTCAAACCTGCTGAAACTTTGTTCACCATAGTCCTAGCTTGAGAGAAATTTGATTTTCTTGTTCCCTGTGAGATTAATTTTCTCTGGGGAGGTGACTATGATAGGGTGAGTGAATAATAAGCCTTTTCTTAGTCACCTATGATTTATCAGAAAATATTGTTGACTCAAAATATGTCAAGTCTCCAACCACACCTTGACACTTCCACTGCTGCCCCTTGCCCTAAGCCACCGCCACATCCTCAGGATATTTGCAACGGCCTTTGGACTGGTCTCCTTGCTTCTGCCATCTACCCTCTCACTCTGCTTTCCACAAAATAGCTGGAGTAAACTTGAAACATGAGTCAGATCCTGTTACTCCCACACTCTTCTCCCCATTGGAACACCCCCCACCACCACCACCTGCACCAACGACGGCTTCAGAGTGAAGGCCACATCCTTATGATGGCGGGCGTACACCTCCTGTCTTCCCACTCTCCCTTTTGTTTGCTCCACTTCCTCACACTTGTCTCCCCGTTCTTCCAGAAAACGCCAAGGCCCTGCTATCTCAGGGCCTTTGTACTTGCCATTTCCTCTTCTGGAAAGGCTCTTCCCCAGATACGTGACTGGCTTCCTCATGTCTTTTAGGTTTCTGCTCAAAGGGTACCTTACCATCTTGTCATTGAGGACTTCCTTGAGCAGCTTATATAAGATAACAAGCCCACTTCTACCTCCCCCAACTTCATGATACTTTTTATTCCCCTACCTTTCTTAATTTTCCTCCATGGACCATCTGATACTAATGTGTTTATTTATTTATTACTGAATCAGAACCTCCTACCAATAAAAACTATTCTTACCTGCTTACTGTAACTCAATGCTTTCTGGGTGCAAGCCTTCTCAATTAGAGGCTAATTTACCAGCTTCTCTTGTATCTAGGTCTGTCCATAAGACAAAGTTCTGGGCCAATGAGATGTGACTGGAAGTGATATATATTATTTCAAGTTTGTGCCCTAAAAAGGAAAAGGTATGTACTTCCCTTGCCTTTTTTTTTTACCTTTTCTCTGGCTCAGTTGTAGAAATGATGGCAGGAACCGTGGCAACCACTTCTGACCCAGAAACAGAAATCTTGTGATAAGGATGGCTGAAGTGCTCTCCTAGCCCTGAGACTATGACATGAGAGATAAACAGACTTGTATCTTCTTTAAGCCACTGTTTTTTAAAGATTTGTTACAATAATTTAGGCTGTATTCTGACCCATTGTCTGACTCTCTTCTTACCTTCCCAGAGTAAGTCCTATAAAAGCAGGTACTTTTTATTTTTCTATCCCCATCATCTAGAACTGCATCTGGAACATAGTGGGCACTCAGTAAATATTTATGAGATGAATGGATTGATGAGGGACAAGTAGTTGAAAGGGATGGCAGAGCTTGAAGACAGATTTAATAAAAAAATTATTGAATTTGAAATCTTTTGCCCTCTGAATGAGGAAGAGCACAATATAGAGTGAAGGTCTAGGTGAGGTTGCAACAACCTTGGTCCACAAATCAGTTTAGAAGCTTCACAGTATAAGTTGTTGGATATTTATACTAACCTACACTAATTCAGAAGCAGTAAGAGGGTAAAAGAAAACTTTTGTTTCCTCTACTACTCTCAGTCCTTCTAGCCACCAAATGTGTGGGTTCTCCACACCAAGCAATTCTAACATTAACCTACCTGGATTTGGCACAGACTTCCCCCCACTTCAGACACTACTCACAGTAGTGGGTCTCCAGGTTACCCACACTTCTGTCAGTCTTGGCTACAAATCAGGGGTTCTCACCCCTCCTCAGATTTGATCATTTGTTACAATGGCTCATAGAACTCTGGGAAACATGTTTACCAGTTTATTATAAAGGATATAGGAAGGGATACAGATGATCAGCCAGGTGAGGATGTACACAGGGCAAGGTCCAGAAGGGTCCCGAGTGCAGGAGCTTCTGTCCCTGTGGAGTTGCGGTGTCTACCCTCCTGCAATGTGCATGTGTGCACCAACCCAGAAGCTTTCTGAACCCCATAGTTTAGGGATTTTTATGGAGGCTTTATCAAGTAGACATCATGGATTATTGGCTCAATCTCCAGGCCTTCTCTTCCCTGGAGGATGGGGCAGAGGGGGGGGCTAAAAGTTCCAAGCTTCTAATTATAGTTTGGCCTTTCTGGTGACCAACCTTCATCCTGAAGCTTCCTAGGAGCCCACCAAAAGCCAACTCTTCAGAACAAAAGACACTTCCCATTACCCAGGAAATTCCAAGAGATTTAGGAGCTTTGTATCAGGAACCAGGGGCAGAGACCAAATACTATTTCTTACTATGTTACCATCCACCCCTGGTCTCTAGCCATGGACCCCTTCCAGCAAACTGATTATAATAAAGTCAAAAGATACTGCCTGAGGGGCACTTGGGTGACTCAGTCAGTTGAGCTCCCAACTCTTGGTCTTAGCTCAGGTCTTGATCTTGGGGTCATGGGTTCAGGCCCTGCTGCTTTGGGAACCACGCTGGGCATGGAACTTACTTAAAAAAGGGGGGGGGTGCCTGGGTGGCTCAGTTGGTTAAGCGACTGCCTTCGGCTCAGGTCATGATCCCAGGGTCCTGGGATTGAGCCCCACATCGGGCTCCCTGCTGGGCAGGGGTCCTTCTTCTCCCTCTCCCTCTCCCTCTGCCACTCCCACTGCTTGTGCTCTCCTGCTCTCTGTCAAATAAATAAAATCTTTAAAAAAAAATATATATATACTGGCTGAAAAGGCAGTGTGGTGATGAGCATTAGCGGTGAGTCCCAGTTTCCCCACCTAAGAGCTATATGACCTTGGGAAAGTGTCTTTACTCCTCTGACTCTCAATTTCTTCCTCTGTAAAATGAAAAAAATAATGGAACCTACCTTATAGGTTTGTTATGAAGATTAAATGAGCTAATATGTTTTATGCATTTAGAGTAGCTGGAACACGGTAAATATTTGATCAGTATTTCATTATGATTATGGTTAGGAAGCCACTTCCTGCAGGTACACTGTACCTCCAGAGCGTATTTCTAGTGATTTGAGAGTCACCTCCCTACATGTTGGAGCAATAAGACCTTCATTTTCTAAAACATCATCCAAGAAGACAATTCCACAATTTACTTGTTAGGACTTTTATTCTGTAGAACCTTCAATATCTGCTATATGTCCTGATAGGAAAAAAAATGAATTAGAAAACAAGACCTTATGTATAGTGTCTGTTACCAGTGCTCTATAAAGACCTATATTATCTGGCAAATACCTTTAAAAAAATCATATTATGTTTGCAATACTTTCCATCAATGTTTTTAGGAAAAATGAAATACTTCCATTAAATACTTCTTTCCTATTTCTAATTTCTGAGTTGAAAGCTCTGAATTTTAAGGACTTAACCCAGGAGCAAGCCAAGTGAATAAAAATGATTTAGGGCACATTATGAGGTAGCACAGAGAAGGACACATCTTATAACCAAAAGGAGAATAGGCAAATATTTGGGAAATGTTAAAATCAGAAATTTTAAAATGGGCTTGGTGGAGCCAGGTCGATGACTTATGGGTCAATCATTTCTGGTTATTTAAAGTATTTCACATTTTTCCTCTCAGTATTTTCAAGATGAAGCTCTTGTTTTTGCCACCTACTCAGGAACCAAAGTTTTCCCAAGAATATCAGGAAGACTTTCTTATGTAAACTATAGTTGTCCAAGGAGTAGCAAACAAGGCAGATGATAGCTCTGAGACCTCAAGATTTCTTTTCTTTGGCCAAGAACACATTATATAATAGGTGATATATTTCAGATGGTTGTAGTAAAAAGAGGCATAAGAATCTAGAGTCTCACTATCAGCCAATCCAAGGAACTTTGCTTAGATGACCAAAGCCAGAAAGACCAAAGGAGGGAAATAATAGAGCTTAAGCAGTTCTCCAGTATTTGACCTTTGGGGACCAAACTTGGATGCTGGCCTACTGTCTCAAGGTAGTAAAGAGGTAGTGGCTTGGGACTGGTTGATTATTTTGAGAGCGAGATTGAGATCTTAATTGATCTGGGGACTTGAATAGTACCAGGCATCCAGAAGAAGGAGTCTTGTGACAAAAAAATGGAAAACACAGATTAGTGAAATGAAGTAAGGAGCAAATTTTCTCTGTTGCTTCACATGATCAAGAGCAGTGATTATAAATTACCAGAAGGTTGGGGGAAGTCCATACCACTCTTATGATATCATATCTTTTTAACATTCAGGAGAACAGAATATACCTAAATACATCAGCTTTGTTTTTGTAGGCAATGATGTTTGAGTCTTGTCTAAGTCTTAGTTTCCACTTGGTAGGATTCTAAGATTTCAAATGCATTAAAAGAAAACTCTTTAGGCCAAGAGGGAGTGTGAAACAGTTCAGATACACCACAGATATAACTCTGGGCAAATGTTGTTCAGTGTTCTTAATATAATTCCCAATCCTAGGGTTGGGCCTTAAACTACTTGAATTTCTTTCTGGAGATGTGTTTCATCTAGTTTGGTATGTCTAGACTTAAGACCCACATTATAACACATAGAATAATGAGCAAGAGAAAGGCATACTGGTTAACCTATATATATTAGGGTTACTTCCAGCAAGTGAATATATCTTTGTTTCCTTAGGCTTCTTCACTCCTCTGCCTGCTGCACTATGAAAAATGAAGGAAAATTATTTTGCTTATTGAAGTGTCTCTGTAGGGGACTTTCCCCCCAGTGTTTGAATTGTTGAATTGTTCATAGTTGTTTTTTTTCACATTACTATCAATAATTAAGAAATTATTCTTTTTTTAAAAAGATTTTATTTATTTATTTGACACAGAGAGAGAGATAGCAAAAGAAAGAGCGAGAACAAGCAAGGGGAGCGGCAGAAGGAGAGGGAGAAGCAGGCTTCCCGCTGAGCAAGGAGCCCGATGTGGGACCCGATCCCAGGACCCTGGGATCATGACCCGAGCTGAAGGCAGACGCTTAACCGACTGAGCCACCCAGGTTCCCCCAAGAAATTATTCTTAAGTGAATTTTTTTTTTCAGAAATAGCAGGTGTGTGTAGAGAACACAATTTTAGGATTGGCAGGAGAGTTAACCAAGGTAAAACTTGAATTTCAATCCTTGGCCTAGAGAAAAAACCTAAGAAACCTTTTCATTGTCTAAGGGAGGTGTATTTCATGGTATTATGATTGAGGGATGTGTTTAGATGGGAAAGGGGCATAATAGATCAATCTTTCTGGATTAGTATATGCAAATCATTTATAGTGGAGAAAAGCAGAGTCTCAGGAATTGGCAGATCAAGTTGATTAAAACTTGTTGAGGATATAGAGGATTTGAAGAACGCGGTCAACAAAATTAGTCATAATTGTACTTATACCCACACCATCTTGTATCCAAAGTAGAAAATGTACATTTTGGATTCGTAAATTCTGATAAAAACTGACCACGTGTAAGATGACAAATGAAAGCTCAACAAGTGTTGAAAAGTTGAAACTATATGATACCCATTCACTAATCATAATGCAAGGACATAACTAAAAATATTCTCCTTGATCTGTACTGTTAGGAAATAGCATATGGACTAAAGAGAAAAAAAATTAAAATTATATACAATAATAACAAATAATAATACAATATTAATACAATAATAATAACAATATGATTACAATAACAAAGAGAGCACTATATATTAAAACTTATATTAAGAGGCCAGAGGAAAAGGCATAGCTTTAAAATGCATTTATGAGAGAATGAAAACTATTAAAAATAATGAAGTAAAGCTTTTAACATAAAAGCTAATAAAGGGACACCAAAACAGGAGGGAAGTAGAGGAATAAATTAGGATAGAAGCAGAAATGAATAGATCATACTTCCTCATTCCCCCAAAATAGAATTAATCAATAAAGCCAAAATCTGGTTCTTTGAAAGAAAATTAAAGGGTTAATCCTTTAGTAATTTAATGTTGAAAGAGAAAAAGTACACTACTGTATCAGCAATGTTAAATATAGAAGATATTTTAAGTGGTATGTGTATTTTGACATATATATTTGCAAATGTAGACAAAATATTTAATTTTTAATACAAGTGATCAAAGTTGCCCTAAGAAAGGTAGAATGACTGAATAAAAATAGCTATAGGAGAAACTGAAAAGATAGGCAAAGACCTACCCTTAAAAACAGCAGAGAAACTCTCCGACGAGTTTCACCAGACATTGAGGGAAGAGACGATATTTATATAAATTGATCAAGATAATGGAAAAAAGATTAAAAGCCACATGCAAATATTATGAGACAAAGACAGCAACAGATACTATTAAGTTTAAGTGAAATAGGAGTGCCTGGGTGGTGTGGTTGGTTAAGCATTCAACTCTTGATTTCAGTTCAAGTCATGATCTCAGGGTTGTGAGATCGAGCCCCTGCATTGGGCTCTATGCTCCGCATGCGTCTGCTTAAGACTCTCTCTCCCTCTGCCCCTCCCTCCTGCCCTCTCTCCCTAAAATAAATAAATAAGTCTTAAAAAAAAATATTAAGTGAAATAAGCCCTGCAAAGCAAATAAGAGAGTTTTTGGTAAATAAATCCATAGATGTTAGCTATCATGGGCCACAATACAGATTTCAAAGTGGAATGAAAGGTAATTGGGATAAGAAACTGCAATTCAAGAAGCTGTTAAGTGCAGGGTTAAGATTTGAATTTTAGTTTGTTGTACCCAAAGCCTGTGAAATTTCAAGATGTGATTGAATTCAAGTTAAGAAATGATTATTTAAAAAAAAAAAAGAAAGAAAGAAATGATTATTTTCTAAAATAAATATGGTTCTTACAAACCTGTTGCAAATGCCTATTTCTTCTCTAAGGCCTTTTTCTGCCCTTTCAGAAGAAATGGTCTTCAAAGTCACAGCCGGACTCCAGAGGTGATTCACTGGAGATCATGCCAAGGCTTCCTCAAAATTATCTTCTCAGAGAGAACCACACTTGGGGAATTTATTTCTCCAGAATGTGTAAACCAATTATTTCTAGTCTTCCTTAGAGATTTTCTATCTCCATTAACTCACTTATCATGTTTGGGAAACTTTCCCTTTAACACATGCTCCCTCTTCACAATTTATCCTTCAGTGGAGGAGGTAAGGAGTAACATGTACTTTGTGTGATACGGAGATGAAATGGGGAAGGCAGAAAGATGACCTTTTAGGGATTTGGACCCTACAATTAGAAACAAACCAAGAAATAAGGAATAAGATAAGGACAGCAGACAATTTTATTGGCTCTCATTTGACTGCCAGTGTGCATTAACAAGGAAGTCTTTACCTAAAAGACCTTATGGAGGCCCAGATTTTCAACTTACTAGAATTTTCTTTTTACATCTTGCTTTCCATTGCCAACCTTAATAGACAGTTCTCTTAGGGTCTTTCAGTTTTTATATTATCATAACTATGAGATTGGTAATAATCACTTCCTAAGATTTTAACAATACCATTTACAATAACTTACAAAAATGAAAAACCTAGGAATAAATCTAACAAAAAGATGAACAAGACTTCTAGGGAGAAAATCCTTTTTGATTTGATTGTTGAGAGATATTAACAATGATATAAAAAATGGAGAGTTATACCATGTTCATGAATTGGAAAAGTCAATATTATAATGATGTCAGTCTCTCTCCTTCATTTTCACTCCCCAAATCTACAGACTTAATGCAATCCCCCTCCAAATCCAATAGTCTTCTCAGGAGAATTTGATATAGTTTATCACTCTTTTTTTCTTGAGACCTTTCTTCTTCTCTGTTTTTCTCCTATTTCATTGGCTATGCCTTGTCAACATCTTTTGCTGCCAACGCTTCTACACAACCTTTAAGATTTGGTACATCCCAGGGTTCAGCCTTAGACCCTTTTCTGTTTTCTATCTGTACTTGCTGCTTACATTGTCTCTTCTAACCCCATGGCTCTAAATGCCACATATATATGATGATTCTCAAATTTTTATCTCTACTCCAACATTGTTCTCTGAGCTCCACTCATATTCCACGGCTTTGTCAACAGTTACACTTAAATGTCAAATAGGAATCTTAATATGTCCAATACAAAACTTTTGCTTCTTGCTACTCCTCTCTCCTGTTACACCAACTTGCTCTTTCACAGTTCCTGGTCCCGGTCAATAGAATCAGTTTATTCCTCAGGCCCAAATCTACAAGTTGTTTCTGATTCCTCTTTTTCCCACATTCACTACATCTAATCAATCAGCAAGCTTTTTGGGCACTTCCTACAAAATATATTCCAAATGCAACACTTCTCAACACCTCCACTGCTCCCTGTAAGTCCAAACTACCGTTGTCTCTCACCAGATTCCTAACTGGTTTCCATGCTTCCACTGTTGTCCAACCCTTACTGCCAATGGGGTCTGTCTCCAACTGGCATGGTGGCAGTGAGAACTGCTGAACCCCTTCCAGCCAACTGCCAACTATGCCTCCATTCCATCTGGTTTTCAGGTCAAACTATCTTTGGCTTCTGGGGTGGAGATGGGTCCAGAAGGCTCTAGGTTTTCTCCCAACTGTGTGGTAGCCAAGAAAGAACTAGAATGGACCCAACTCTTCCAGTTTTACCCCAAACCAGTCGATATGCTCTGGGGTTTCCTTCTCAGGCTAGGAACACTCTTCTGAAATGGGCCTGAACTCCTGTAGAAGCTCGAATGAGTTTAGGGCTTTCTGTATGGAGCCTGGAAGATGAAAAACTGACCCGCCCTTCTCACAACCAATTGCCTGTTCTGCTCTTTAACTTTCTCCTCTGGGGTGTTGTACTTAGTTCTGTAAGCTCTGGATTTACAGAATGTGTCCGAGAGCCTTGGTAGGTCCAGCAGGCTTTTGGGTATTGTACCTGCTGAATCTCAAAGAGATGAAAGAACACCCTTCCTCCACCCCTGCCCCCAACACCCACCACCTTCCTCCCTGCCACCTGCACCAATCCCCCCGGGGCCTTGTTCTCAGTCCTGGAAGCTCTTGTCATCCAGGATAGGATAGGTCTTTGGGAGAAGCCACGTGATTCCCGAATGCATTTCAGAGCAGCCCTTGAAGAGCCTGCGGGCTCCCTGCCCACTGCCCAGCCGGTTCTGCGGGCCCGGGGTCCCTTCCTGGCTCTGACGATGGTGGAACCGGCAGGAAAGTCTATCTGTGCTTGACTGAACGGCCTTCATTCACTCCCCACCTGCTCCTTCCCCCCTGCTGTCTCCTCCAGCCACCTTTCTCTTGGGTCTCCCGGCAGGTCAGCGCCCGTCCCCTTCCCGCGGTCTCCCAGTCGTAATCCTCCTCCCCGCGGGGTGGCGCCACCGCCGGGTCTGCAAGCAGGCGGGTCGGCCCCGGCCCCGGCCGCGAGGGGGGTTTTTCAGCTACGCAGATCCGGGAAGCCGCCCGCCAATCCGCACTTTTTGGTTTCCCGCCTTGCTACCTGCTGTTGGTGCCCGGGCCCAGTGGGGAACCGGGTTCTCAGACCTGCGAACCCCGAACAAACAAGTACTTCGGGGTTTGGGGGGCCGCCCACGAGTTGGGTGCTCATCTGGATAGCGGGACGAACTGGGCACGCACGACTCCTTGCTCTCCTTGATTCGTCCGCCGCCGCTGCCGCCGACCCAGCCTAAAGCCCATTTCTTGCCGCTGCCGGCTCTGGGGAAGCAAGATCTCTCACCAGGTTTTGGGGAAGGTTGCGGAAGGCGAGCTAAGGTGGCAGTGTGCACAGGTGGCCACAGGATGGAGCCAGCGGCCCGCTGCGGGACGCACTCGGAGCACAACGCCTCCGCGCGGTGCCACAACTAACGCGCCGCTTCTAGTCATTAATTAAACGTAAAAGGGGGTGGGGGGAGGGGTTAGCCCAGTGGTATTAAAGAGGGCACGTTCTGCATGGAGCACTGGGTGTTATATGCAAACAATGAATCATGGAACACTACATCAAAAACTAATGATGTAATGTATGGTGATTAACATAATAAAGTAAAAAAAAATGTAGACCTTAAAAAAGTGTGTTCGTGACTGTTAAGAGCTGATTTACAGTAGAATCTACTAACATGTGCCAGTTAGGAACAAAGAAATGGTTGATGAGCATATCTACAACCAAGTAAAAATGTGTACACGGATTTACAGTATTATCCAGTACTTTTTTTTTTTTTTGGTAAAAACGAAAAATTCTTCTAAATTGTTCAAGAAAATGTGTAACACCAACTTGCTTTCTGTACATTCCTTTTACTTGGAGATGTAATGTTGATCTGTTAGAGGTAAAAGAAGTTTCCTCTCTATTCAGGCAGAATATGCAACTGAGAAACACTGAATCATGGGTGAGTTATCAACTCCTTCCTTCCCTTTACTTAGAATACTGAAAATGCAGGGAGACTGCTCTTGGAAGCCACTTGATAATTCCCAGCATGCTTTTTATATATCTGAAATACTCCGTGATAGCGTTTGTGCTTTCACAATGTTTCCGGCTTCTTGCCTTAGGCTTTCTGTAGAGTTTTACATCCTCTTTGTGGTTGAATGGAGCTAGATAACTAGTTCTGACCAGTGAGGTGGGAGTGTTGTGTGTCACGTCTAGGCTGGAGAATTTAAATCCCGGTATGGGGTACTCCATGCTCTCTCAGCTCTGGCACAGCTGCTGGCAATGTTCCCGAAAGTGCCACCTAACAAGCCTTCTCATTTGACTCTGGTCTAATATGAATGAATGACAAACCTGTTGGTTTAAGGTGCTGAGATTTAGGAGTTGCTACCTTAACAAACCGTAGCCTATTCTTACACAGCCTGATTCACAGATGAATAGATCAGGTGTAGAGCTGTCCATAAATTTGTTGCCCTAGAGGAGATCAGATGCAGTTATTTGTCAGTATTTCTTACACTCTTTGCCTTGTTCTCAGGACTCTTCCTCAAGAGCCAAGCTGTTTTTGCTGCTGTTGGTTCTGTTTAAATAATAATAAAGAAGAGGCAAGGTCTTTACGTGAAAATTGCCATAAATTCTGCTTTACTTCTCAAAATATACCAGGATTCAGAACATCTCCACATGGGCCAACATATTTATTTCTCATTCCTAGCTTTGCCCTTAATACCCATAAATATGAGAGACCCAAAAACTTACCTTTGGTCTATAGTGCCTTTGTCTCTGCTACACGGATTTTTTTTATCCTCAGGGCAGTAAGTCATGATTCGGGATGAGCAAGAGATATGCCTTTCTTTTGCAAACTGGGTGAAGGGTGAGTGGGAAAGAGTAGGTAGAAAAGCAGAACTAGCTTCAAACATTTACAGCAGGCATGTCCTTAGGCACACAATATAGTGGGAGACTGCATGGAAGTTGGGGATTGGGAGCCTCGTCTTAAACGGTCATTGCCAATGTACCTGCAAGAACATCTTCATATATTCCTATGGATTCATACACTCCAGGAAGATACAGGTCAGATGGGTAAAGCAATCCATATATATGACAGGGGGTGGTGGTAACTAGAGACATAAAGTCCTGTATGTTTCTTGTTTCACCATAATTGAATAAAATTCTATTGATCAGTTTCTTGATTTCTACAAGTAAAATTAGCAGGCTTGTGTTTTGCCTCTAATGCTAACTAGTGAAATTTGAAACCCTGACCTTAAAATGCAAGGCTTCATTATGCATAAAAGTACAATCAGAATACATGAAGATATTCCTTCTCCTTTTCAGATAGAGGGAGAGAGAGCATTTTGCATCATAAGCCAGCTCAATTTGATAAGGTGTTAAACAAAGGACATTCACAGGAATATCAAGCTTATTCTGTGCAAAATGGAGCCATGTGTGCATATTTTTTACTTACCAATTTCTTTTGTTCTCTATTAAAAATATGTATGTCTTTAGAAGTGTTATTGGGACAGATGGGTCTTATAAGACTCCAAAGACTATAAATTTTGCAGTGGCATACAAAACAGACTGGATTCTGGGAGCAGATTTTGGACAGTTTGGGGTGCAAGATGTTTATTAAGGATGAACCCCTGTGAAAGGAAGAGTGAAGAGGTAGGACTGG
>NC_138372.1:94129427-94158024 GCF_054177405.1 Leptonychotes weddellii | reverse complement strand
CGGTTCTCAGCAGGTGACAGTTTGCCTTCTGCTGGGTTTTGCAGTTCCTTCCCTTCTCTCCCTGTGGGCCTCTCTCCCCACTTGGATCCAGTCATTTCTGTGTGTGTTTCCAGTACTGGATGGAATAAAAATAAAGAGGAGTGAGCCCTTAGATAGGTAGGGACAAGTGTCAGGGACAGGGCACCCAACCGCTATAGGGAAATTGGAGGGCTGGACAACCCACCTGGAGAAAGTGTGAGGTGGTACCAGGCCTTGACTAGACCTAGCACCAAGGCTTGGGGAACCAGCAGGTTGGCATGAATTTGGGGGACTCCAAGAACCTATTCCTGTCACAGCTATAGGCCAGAAATAAGGGTAGACTGAAGTGCAAATTGTTCAAATGTTAGAGTAGGCAGTTAGGTTCTAACAGGATACCTGGAGGCCAGCAAAGAGGAAGTAATGGCCAGTCATTGTGAATGTCAGAGGCCTGGCCCCCCAGCACTCCTTAAGAAGCTGGATTGAACCAGGCAGGCCCAAGATGGCAGGTGCCATGACAGGAAACCCCTAGCCAAATAAGGAAGAAAAAGCAAGAAAACCTGCTTCCAATCCTGCCCCAAATAATGAATATTCCACCCTCTTGTTAACAACTGTTGATAAAAATAGAAACCTGAATCCCCAGGCACAGTACCCCACCTCCCTCTTTCCCACTCACATCTCAAGAGTGTACTTTCACTTTAATAAACTTTTCTGCTAGTGTCCCTCAGCTCATTTGCTGTGCTTTGTCCTTGAATTCTTTCTCATGACTAATCTTTGGTGACATCTTTGGGACAGGATGGGTCAAGGCCTCAGGGTCTGGGATCTCCCCAGTTTACCCAGCAACACAACTAAGAAATTGATTTAATCACAAAAAGAGGAAAAAAGAAATTGATTTAACGAAATCAGTTATTTAAGCAGTAAAGTACATGTGAGAAAAAAATTGTGACGAAGATAGAAAAGCAGGGAAAAGGAAGCACAAAAGAGAGCAGGGGAAGGAGGAAGCACTTCATGATGCTTTAGTAATGACTGTCTCCATTCCATTTCAACCCCAGGTCATGGTGTCTGTCTGCCCCCATCTTCTTCTCTTAAGGAGCCCTTTCCCTGAAATTCTATCCACCCTGTTGAGGGTCAGCTCTCTCCTCTGAGTGTGAATGTCATTTCCTGCTTCAGTTCCCGATTCCTCAGGTGAGAGTGTTCTACAGATGGTCCCTCTACAGAGGTCTTTGGGCCTCTTTCCTATGGGACTCATTCCCTGCAATTCTCATTTCCATTTTCTCAGTCAATAAGACCAAACATTATGTGCAATTAATGAAACTCCTACTATTATGTATGATCTTTCTTTTAATTCAAATGTTGCAGTTGTAACGGGTGCCTCGGTGGCTCAGTAGGTTAAGCCTTCAACTCTTGGTTTCGGCTCAGGTCATGGTCTCATGGGTCATGAGATAGAACGCTGCATCGGGCTCTGCGCTTAGCTGGGAGTCTGCTTGATTCTCTCCCTCTGCCCCTCCCCCCCACTCATGCTCACACTCTCAAATTTTTTTTTTTAAATGTTGGAGTTGTACTACTGAGATGATAATTGCTGTACTTTATTCTGAAAGAGCGAACATTCTCACTGTCCACAGACTAGGAAAGCAGTGGGCTAAGGTGCTCTTCCGTCTACCTCACAGTGCTGAGTTGCTTTAAGAGTATTAGGTGGTGGATGTTAAAGGTGAGCCCTGCCACGTGGAACCAGGACAGAGGTTAGGCTGGGAAGCATCCTTGTTTGGCAGATAAGCTACACTGTTTTAAAAAACCAAATCTAGAATTCATTACTAGGTTTGTTTATACCCCTTTTGGTTTTTTCTAAGCTTTAATAAAGTCTTTTCACATGTTTCAGTTTTATTTCAGCTGTGTTCTAGATAGCAGAAAAATATTTTGCCTCCAAATGAGAGCCCAAGTGGGAGAGTAGCATTATCTTTTTTGGGGGGGGCGGTGAGGGGCAGAAGGAGAGGGAGAGAGAGAATCTTAAGCAGGCTCCATGCCCAGTGTGAAGCCTGATGCGGGGCCCGATTTCAGGACCCTGAGATTATGAACTGAGCTGAGTCGACACTTAACCAACTGAGCCACCCAGGTGCCCCAAGATTAGCATTATCTTTTTAGTTAATCCAGAAAATCAGAAGGGGAGAGTAAATCTCTGGAGGTAAGAGCGGGGGCCTTATGATGCCACTGCCCCTCCCCAGCTGAAGCTCCTTGCAGTGCCCCGTTCGGAGGTCTGGGTTTCATTTATTAAGGAAAGCCCCAGTTACATTCTGTCTTCCTGTGGGGTGAGGGAGTGGGATAGGCAAGCAGGACCCCTGGTGTCTCCGAACACAGGTTATGAGAAAGCCTCATATGAAAGGGCAAAAATCATGCCCCCATGTGCCCTGGTGAGGGACTGCCGTGGACCTCTGCAAGCTGTGTGGATGCATTCCTTGCTCGTGGGCTGAAGAGAGAAGCCACCAAATAACCACGCTGACTCCAGGGATGTGTCTGTGCTCCACCCATAGTCTCTCAGGAGCTATCTATCTCTACCTTTCCTGCTTTTGGGTCTACACGCTTTTCTCTTGTATCCCTGATATTCATTCTCTCTTTTTCTGCCTCCTCCTCACCCTCATTCTGTCTCTTTTCTATCTTAATCTCTTGTACATATGCACACACTTACCTTTTCACCCTGTCCCTAGAAATAATACTATTGCTCAAACTACGTAGTAGGATAATCAGGTTAGACTGGACTTACAAGTTTTTAAAGATTTCTTTAGAGTAGGTCTCACTTAAGATCGTCCCTGATGACCCAGTTTTCAAGTTTATCTCCACTGAAGTCAGCTCATTTGTTTGCTTTATTTCAGAGTTAATCAGATATCTGTCATGAGACTCACAGTTCTAATGTGTTTAAACTTTCAGATGTTTGCACCCCAGCGCTTGCACAGAGAAGAAGGCAAGGGACTGTCTAGATCCGTGGTGGGCCCCTGCTGGGCTGCCACAGCCCTCCCTCCGTGGCTTCTGGTATGTCCTTTCTTGCAGCTGCTCTCGTTCATGACATTATGGCTCTTCTAAATACCTCTTTTTGAAGGTAGGAGTTTACTCTTTTCTCATGACCAGAGTCCAAAGAGATTTCTAAATTCCACTTTTTCTTTCTTCGCAGTTCCTTATATATAATCGTACAGAAAATGGTGTCCACCAAAAATAGCATTCCCACTGCCAGATAGAAAAGGACGTGAAACCAAACAAGAGTTTGTGTATGGAGGCCTGAAAAAGAAAAATGACAAGAAGAAATGCTAGTTAGAGCGCAGAGGGATCTGGCTGAGTTATATTTGGGAGGGAAGGCTGGCTGACATGTGGTGTGCCTGTCCCCAGTGGAGACACTGGTAATTTCAGGGGGCATGTGGTGTATGGACCAGGGGCAGGCTCCTCGTAAGAGTTTAACTGCCAAGGGCCCTCTCAGTGGATGGACTTCCTAGTTTCAGGCATAAAGGCTATTTCTATGTCATTTAATGCTTGAAATGAATTTGGGTTGAAGATAAACTTTTTTCCCAAAGAGTCTTTGTTTTGGAGTACCTCAGCCAGATCAACACTTGGGTAAGTATTTACGTGCAATCCACAAAATCCCAACCTCACCAATCTACCATATGAGCTCCTTGAAGTAAGAACTGCACCCCAATGTCTTCATATCCCCACACCCATGACAATAGATGGGAGGAACTCAATATATTGTTGATTAGATGTGGGGGGTAGGGAGGAGGAGCGAGGGGAAAAGAAAGAGGAGAGAAAATAGGAAATGAAGAAAGGAAGGAAATAAAGGGAGAAAGGAAAGGAAATTTAATGAAGTTCATGAGAATAGTGAAGTTACGAATCAAGAGTGAAAAGCCTGTTCATGGGTTTTCCTTGGCTGGGCCATGAAATCCCCGTAAACAAACCTCAGCCCCAAAGGAGAAAAGGGAGCATCTTCTCCTTGTGCCTTCTCCTGTCAATTCCCCTCATTCTCACCAAGCACTTGAAGCTCCAACTCAGGGCTGCGCTTGATGACATTGCCATCTTCCGTGGTTGCCTCGCACCAGTATAACCCTGAATCTTCTCTCTTAGCAGTTAGTATCTGGTATTCAGAGGATGTGTTCCTGCTCAGCAGGGTCTTGCTGCCCATGTAGAAGGAGAAGTAAAGCTGCAAACCAGGTCTCTGTAGGAGCAACTTTGTTTCACAGCTCAGGTTGACCAGATGCCCCTCCAGGATGGGTGATGACAAAGATGCTTTTAGCACTGGGGCTGGAAATAGCTCTAAAGAAAAAGTTGATGGGGACAGGATTGCCTGCTTCAGTGTCAAGATTCTTTTTACAGAAGGTATACCCCCTTCCTCTTTGAGAAACCTGCTCCTAGAGAATGCATCCGTAAGACAATTTTTCCCACTTCCAGCAGAGAGGCAATCTTGGGGTTTCCTCACAGATACTCTTATAATTGCCATCTTCCTCATTTCCTACTGTGGAGAATACCTCCACACAGTCCATGCTTCCCTGAATAGCCATGTTATTGATTATGTGGCCATGCCTTTAGGTAATGGTCCACCAGGAATGGATACTGACCCACACACTAGCCGGGTCAGTGACTTGTTACTTGTTTTACTGCCTCAAAAGATAATCTGGGACAATCCTCTCTTCCCCATAGGAATGAATTCTTTTTCAGATAGAAAAAAGTTGCTAGTAGTTATGAGTCCTAAGATGAAAGAACCACAATCCAGGCCCACATGCAAGCTAGAACAGAGGAAGCTGCTGTAGTTAGCAGATGTTCAGAGAGAAGTACAACCAGAGAGGTCACATTGCCTCAAGAGATAGACAGAAAGTATAACTGACTCCTAATGTCTTCATGGCTTCTGTTTCTATAGAGCTTTTTATGAGATTCCATTGAGTCATTTTCTAATAACTCTCCTACCTCCCTTGAGTGAATCTCTATTCCTTGCAACTAAAATAAAATTGATGAAATAGATCCTCACTATGCCCTGGCCTTCATGTTAGCTCCTGGGGTTACTGATGAGGCATTGTGGTTTACTGGAAAAAGCAACAGACTGAGGCCCAGCCACTGGTCACTGCATGGCCTTCAGGGAGACAGCTACCTCTCCGGAACTTAAGTCTTCACTTGCAAACTTAAGTGATGATTTGTGATGGCCCGTAAAACTACAGCTCTATGACTATTCAGATACATACCTTTTATAGTGATAGATACTCCTGCTGATTCAAAGCGTTGCTTTCCCTCGCCTGAGCAGTGATAGATGCCATTGTGACTCAGGTTGGTTTTCAGAATGGTGACTTCAGAATTCTGAGAAGAAAACCTAAAAACCTTGCCATTTTGGTAGAAAAGCATCTGGTACACCAGCTTATTCTTCCATCCATGACACCTCAAGGTCAGAGGTTCCCCTTCCATGATGACTCTGCTAGAGACCTGGAGCAGTAACCAATCTGGAAAATATAGACCCAAAATGTATATATGTAGTAGCAGAGGTACGAGGAGGCTGGAACTGGGCCCTGGGGGGGTGGGGGGAGGTGTTCTTATCTTTTTCTCTTTACAACATTCTTTTTTTTTTCTTTACAACATTCTAACCTCAGAGCTCTGCTGAATTTGAGGCCTGTTGCCCATCCCTCAATTAGCTTTGCTGGGAAGAAAAGTAGTCTTTACCAGCAGCCATGCACACAGCCCCTTCTTATCTTCCCTTTCCAGATTTCAGAAGTTGGTTGGGATAAAAACAGTTTACCGTATTAGTGGTAGGCAGTATTCTAAGATGACCCCAATGAGTCACACCCTGTGTAATCCCCTTGAGTGTGGGTAGAACCTGAGACTTGCAACATATCAACAGGATATGACAAAGGTTATGGGATATCTCTAGCATGATGATGTTACATTATATGACTCTGTCTTAGCTGACTGGACTGAGAGAGTCTCCCACTGGCCTCGAAGAAGTGAGCCACTATGTTGGGAGAGGGCCGTATGGCAGGGGCCTGCCTCCAGGAGCGGAGATTGGCTTCTAGCTGACAGCCAGCAAAAAGGCAGGGACCTCAGGCCTACAACATAAGGAATTGAATTCTGAATTCTGCCAATGACCACGTGAGCTTGGAAGAACTGACGGAAGGAACACAGCCCAGTCATACCTGATTTCGGCCCCTGTGGAGCACCCAGCTAAGCTGTGCTGAGACCCATGGAAAGATAATAAATGTGTGTTGTTTCAAGCTGCTGTGTTTGTGGTGATTGTTACACAGCAATAAAAAACAAATACACTCCAACTCCTAAGTTGTTAATGAGATCCCACATACTAAGACAAACTCACAGAATAGCAAACATCTCCAGACGGTATGTGCTTCTAAATTGATAGGATATACACACATGTGCAGATCAGTGATCTAGCTGGTAAAAATGAGCTCCAAGTCCAAGGGGCCCTCCCTTTAGATGTACACCTCTACACATGCTTCCTTTTTCTTTCCCTCGGGCAGTGGGTTTGGCTAAATGAGGATGAGGTTCTTAAAGGACAGAAGAGAAGGGACAGTAGTGCTTTTGTAGCACTGTAGGTGTAGGATTAGCTTAGAGAAAATTCACATCTTCCCAAACATACATGCAACAGTTGCAAATACCGAGTACATACTAGGCCACCAGCAATTTTCAACAAATACTAAAGAACTGATACCATATTTAACATAAATTCTGACCAAAATGCCGTAAAATTAGAAATCAGTAACAAAAAGCCACCTTCCTAAAACACTTCTAAATAATTCATGAGGAAAAAAAAATACATACATACTAATGAAAATTAAAAATATTTAGCCTTAAATGATAGTGGGAGTATTATATATCAAAAATTGTAGGATGCAGCTTTTAGCAAACATTACTAATTTCCCACTCAAAAGCCATTCTCTCCATCTTCATCACCTTGGAGCAGGATGGGGATGCTCATTCTAAGCCATATGATTAGGACTTAGGTCCTCAAACCAGCTGTATTTTTGTGGTCTCAGCACACACAGATTTAACTGAAGCGACTGAGAGCTAGTGTAACTGCAGTTGAATCCTCCACTGCTGGTTAACAATGGCAAAACTTTTTTTTTAAGATTTTATTTATTTATTTGACAGCATGTGAGCCAGCACAAGCAGGGGGAATGGCAGGGAGAGGGAGAAACAGGATCCCCAGGGAGCAGAAAGCCTGACTTGGGGCTCAATCCCAGGACCTGGGGAGCATGACCTGAGTTGAAGGCAGACACTTAACCAACTGAGTCACCCAGGCACCCCTGTGGCAAAACATTTTTAAATAAGGGCATAGAGACTGATGTATTATACTACAGTAAATGTAAGCACTTCTTTCACTGAAAAAAGAAAACAGCATAGATAACGAAAAGACAAGCCACAGAGTGGAAGATATTTGCAACACTTGAAAAAGGACTCATGTCCAAAATATAGAGCTCCTACAAGTCGATAAGGAAAGACAACAATAAAGAAAAACCGGCAAAAAACCTAGACAGGTACTTTACAAAAGAGGATATCCAAATAGGCAATAAATGTGAAAAATGCTTAATGTCGTCTTCAGGAAAATGCAAATTAAAGCTATGTGATAACTATTGCACATGCATCAGAATGGCTAAACTGAAAAATATAGAAACCGAATGGTTAAAAAAAAGAAGAAACCACCGAGTATTGATGAGGATGAAAAGGAACCAGAACTCTCACACTCCACTGGTGTGGGTGTAATGTGGTATAACCACTTTGAAAAACTAAAGCTGAACGAATATATGCATATTTGTGACCCAGCAATTCCACTCCTAGGCATATTCCAACACATATCTGTACATATGTGCACCAAAAAACATGTATAAAAATGTTCACAGTGAGGACACCTGGCTGGCTCAGCCGGTAGAGTGTGCGACTCTTGATTCTGGGGTGTGAGTTCGAGCCCCATGTTGGGTGTAGAGATTACTTAAAAAAAATAAAATCTTTTTAAAAAAATGTTCACAGCGGTACTATTTATAAGAGGCTCAAAATAGAGGGGTCCCTGGGTGGCTCAGTTGGTTAAGCATCTGACTCGATTTTGGCTCAGGTTGTGATCTCACTGTCCTGAGGATGGAGCCCCACGACAGGCTCCACACTCAGTGTGGAGTGTTTGAGATTTTCTCTCCCTCTCTCTCTACCTCTCCCTCTCATTCTCTCTCAAATAAATAAATCTTTTTTAAAAATGTAAAATATATTATTGTCAATACATCATCAATGCTGAGGCTTCTAGAGTCTGTGCAAAGGCAAAGAAAATGGCCTCTTCCCAGCCCTGCTTCATTTTTTGTCACTTGAACCATGAAACACTCTGCTTCCGCTTGAACTACACAAAGTCTCTCGTTAAAACAGTTCTGTCTGGGGGGCAGTCAGTTAAGCCTCTGCCTTTGGCTCAGTCAGTCAGGATCCTGGGGTCCTGGGGTTGCTCCGGGGTCTGGCTCCCTGCTCAGGGGGGAGGCTCCTTCTCTTTCTCCCTCTGCCCCTTTCCCCTCTTGTGCTCGTGCCTGCGCACTCTCTCTCCCTCTCAAAAAAACAAACAAACAAAAAAACCAATTCTGACAGCTCCCCTCCCATCTGTCACCTAGGATCTGATTCCCAGAAATCTAAGAGACTAATAAAGAACGCCTAGCATCTCCCTAGCATTTCTCAATATTGCCTTGGCTAAAACACATTTCCTCCAAAAGCAACCTAGTCCATACAAATCTAATTCTGCCTCCAGCATGGATTAACTTTTACATGATCAATTACAATGAAGTTTTAACTTACTGCTTTTGAATAACTAAATAACACATTTGAATGATTTGTATTGAATAATGAAACATTTTACCCTAAAAAGCATTGCAGTTTCCATTTCTTGACAAATAGAAACCTTTTACAGATTTAAGTGGATAGTGGGTTTTTCCCCCTTCTATTCATCAGTTTAAAATGCTTAGTCTCACAGTAATCTCATGTCCAGAATATTATCTTACAGATATATTATGAAATGTGCCCCAGGCTATACATATAGAGATGTCTATTGTAGCATTGCTTGTAAAAACAAAAAAAACTGGGGTCCCTGGGTGGCTCAGACCGTTTAGCGGCTGCCTTCAGCTCAGGTCATGATCCCGGGGTCCTGGGATCGAGTCCCGTATCGGGCTCCCTGCTCAGCGGGGAGCCTACTTCTCCCTCTGCCTGCTGCTCCCCCTGCTTGTACTCTCTCTCTCTAATAAAAAATAAAAAATCTTTAAAAAAAAACAACTGGAAATAAACTACAAGTTTACTAATAGGGAGAATGATTAAATCAGTTACAGCACAGCCATATGGCAGACATTTGAAAGTTCATGGTAGATGTCTATTGATTTAAACAGACCTCCAAGGTATTTTCAGTGATAAAAGCAAGGTGTAGAACAGTATATAGAGTATTCTACCAACCACCTTTTTTTTTTAAAGTTCATATATATATTAACAGCTTTATTTCTACAGAGGTGACCATGGGACTAGGGGTTTGGGGTGGAAGAGAGACTTCATTGTTCATCATTGTACATTTCTCTGAATTCTTATTTACTATGTGCAGGCATAACTTTTTTCAACAAAATTAGATCGTTTTTGTTTTTTTAAAAGATTTTATTTATTTATTTGAGAGAGGGTGAGTGAGAGGCAGAGGGAGAAGCAGGCTCCCCACTGAGCAGGGAGCCCGATGCGGGGCTCAATTCCAGGACCCTGAGATCATGACCTGAGCCGAAGGCAGGCACTTAACCAACTGAGCCATCCAGGTGCCCCCAGATTAGATCATTTTAAGTAATAAAATCTTAGGGTCTGAGTTTTACACTAGATACCCTGCTCACAGCTGTCCCAGTTGGGGTGCTGTTGGGGCACAGTTTAAGGACCCTAATGTGATATTCTGAGTATCTTGACTTAATTTCACCTAGTAGGCACATAGAGCTGAGACTCATACTCCAGTAAACGAAAACACACGTATCTGGCATGCAGAAAGGAGAAAACACAAAGGAAGACCTTGTGATTTCCAACCCTCCTGCTCCATGCCATACTTACCTCTGTGGACTTCCAGCTGCACTGGGTCACTTGGCACTGAGAGACCTGTCTGGCATCTGTATTCACCATTGTCACTGACACTGGCAGCAGCAATTCTGTGTCTGGGGGTCAAGGTCTGAATGGCTGTGCCATTGAGAAACCACTGTGTAGAGGTGTCCCCAGGTAAATGGGGTCCCTCACACCATAAGGTTACATTTTCCTCTTGGAATACACTGACCCAAGGAGGCTGCAAGGTGATCACTGCCTTTGCGGGGTCTGTTTTGGGGATTTAAAAAAAAAAAAAGTGGAATAAAAGGAAGGTCTGAGCAATTGGTAAGGTTTTGTGGATAGCACAAGGTAAAAATACATATTAAATGAGAATGAAAAATAAGCAAGTGGGAA
The DNA here is from genome assembly GCF_054177405.1 of Leptonychotes weddellii. Taxonomy (NCBI): domain Eukaryota; kingdom Metazoa; phylum Chordata; class Mammalia; order Carnivora; family Phocidae; genus Leptonychotes; species Leptonychotes weddellii. Next base: position 94,147,575 of record NC_138372.1, on the reverse strand, counting down.
CCTATAAAAACTAGCTACTGAGAGTATCCAGATCCCATGCAGAGAGCTCTGTTCATGTTATTAAATCTACATCTGGATTTTGGAGCTTTGGGGCTCCTAAGAAACAAATGACTAATTTAGTTTTCACTGTTGGTAAACAAAGAAGCAGGGTTTTAAACCAAGGCAAGTTGATTGGAGCTGGTTCTCTTACCCCCTGTGCAATACTGTCGTTGAGGGTTAAACTCAGGCCTTAATTAGCATCTGCATTGGAAACCAAGACTCAAACTCCTCACTTTGAAACCTTCTTGGTTCTCTTGCTTGGTTCTCCCTGAGGAGAAAAAAAGTACTCGGCTTTCTTCTAAAGGGGACTGTTTCAAGAAATGTTAGAAAACCCAGCAGAGCTACGTCTATGGTTTTGCAATTCTGGCCTTTTCCTGCTATTATATACACGTAGGCATTTAGTCCTGAGGTCAGGGCTTTTTCAGGAAACCTTAGAGAGAATCCTTAAAAACCAGGATTTTATCAAAATCATACTCTGAATATAGGGGACTTTACATAATTTGTAAATCTTTCTTGTTTCTATCCTCTCCCTATACTCTCTTCTTCAGGATAACAAAACTCACCCATTAGAAGAAGGAATGTGGCAGAGGAAGAGAAACTGAGTTAAAGATTACTCACCCGTTTGCGCACCAGCTGGAACTGTAAGAGACCAAAGAATAGAGGCATAAGTTGGTCAGTGGGAGATGACAAGGAAGGGAATCGAGGAGTTAAAACTAATATAGACTCTGAGGGGCCAGCTTAGTCTCTTGAGTCTCTCTCTACCCCCTTTCCAAATCAGGCACTAGTGGTACGAACAGCCTATAGATGGTTATTTATTTTGATATGATGCTTCCAGGCTAAATATTAACCACTAAGTCTCTCTTCCTATGCTTTTGATATAATGAGCATGAATAAATCACAGAAGCACAGATACAGTTGTCCCCATATTCATGAGTTCTAGCCTAGGATACCAAAGGAAGACAAAAAGTCTTGGGGCGCCTGGGTGGCTCAGTCGTTGAGCGTCTGCCTTCGGCTCAGGTCGTGATCCCAGGGTCCTGGGATCGAGCCCCGCATCGGGCTCTCTGCTCGGCGGGAAGCTGCTTCTCCCCTCCTTCTCCCCCTGCTTGTGTTCCTTCTCTCGCTATGTCTCTCTCTGTCAAATAAATAAATAAAATCTTAAAAAAAAAAAAAAGTCTTGAGTCCCCATAGCCAGAGGCAGTACCCTTCTAGCTATCCCCACTAAGCCCAACTTACCCCAAAGGAGCAGAGCTGTCACGAGCCACATGTTATCTCCAATCCGATGGGAGTAGTGAAGTCTGTAACATGCAAGATTTTGAAGAGTTTCTGCTGGAGGCTCTGGAGCCGAAATTAGATAAGAGGAAGGAAATTGCCTCTTCTAACCACTACCATCATTCTCCTTTTTTGAGAAATACATCCTTAATTTTTGCAGCATTCTCCCCATTCTCAAACTACTTAGCATGTCTTCCCTAGTTTGAAACTCTGGGTTTGGGGCTTATGAAACTCTCAGAATTCAAGGGAAAGACTAAAGTTTTTATTGATATTCTATTCTAACTGTATTCTCCCTTTACTAATTCTGTTTCTTGGGGCTAAAATATGGCAAATCCTCATTTCTAAAATTGGTTCAAAGCTTGGCCAATGCCTCTAAAATTTTATCATTTGAATCCAGATTATTCTATATCAACCTCTACATGACATGTGAGGAATAGCTCATTTATAAGAGTTCCCCTACTACAATGAGGTCTCTATTCCTCTGGGAATGCATACAGGATCGATGTCCCATTTTGGTTTGTTTGTTTGTTTTTAAACTCACCTCCCTGAAAGACATCAAGAATTTGGAGTGTTTATCTTGGCTATATCTAAGGAAATTAACTGTTTAATGTAAATGTTGTAGAGAAGAAAAATGACATATATATGAGTGGAAATATCCCTAAGAAGAGATGTCTCTTCATGGACATGCAGGATACTTCTAATGTTTTATTGTTACAACCAGCACTACAATGAATAGTCTTGTACCTATCTTTAAGCACTCAACTTACTATCTCCCTAGGATACATTCCTAGAACCAACATCACTCAGTCCAAGGAAATGTACATTTTTTTTCTTTAGATAAATGTTGTCAGATTGTCTGTTATCATCATCATCATCACATATATTTGTAGGGTGCTTACTATATGCCAGGCAAACATGCTTGATATGTCTTTTTTCATTTAACCCTCATAATAAACTATGACTAGACACTCTTGTTGTCTCTGTTTTGTAAATGAGGAAACTAGACAAAGAGGAATTTAGTAACTTGCCCAAGGTTATAAGAAGTAGAAGCCAGATTTAAAACAGGCAGTTTGATTTCCTTCACATTCTCACCAAGAGAGTATAACAGTACCCACCCCATCCTTCACAATTCCTTTGTAGTAAAATAGCTGCTTCTTTGAAAAATGAGAGAATGCTCAGGAAAACGTGAGGAAATGAGTATTGTTGTGGAAGAGGAGTGAAAGAGATCCATGATCTGGAAGGATGAAATACTTTTTTTCTAATAAGCAACTGTACTTTCCAAATGTAAAAACAACTAGGATAATGGAGCAAACACTGTAACTAAGGCAGATAGACTAATTTCCAGTATTTAATGATCAATGAAAATCATGATGCTCAGAAGAACCACAGGAGAATTTACATCTATATATGACATTTATATTTCCATATACTGATGATATTTTATAAGAACATCATATTCATAGGCTTCATACTTTAAAAATCACAAATACGCTTTTCTCAAAGGGAGACGCAAAGTCTTATTTGCCTATTTTAACTAAAATTTTTCTCTTCTTTACTACAGAAAATAATTTGTGAACAATTATTTGATATATTTTTTAGGGTAAGATCATTTAAATCTCATACAGAATTGACCAAAAATTTATTTTATTTTTTTCTAAAGATTTTATTTATTTATTTGAGAGAGAGCACATGAGAGGGGGGAGGGTCAGAGGGAGAAGCAGACTCCCTGCTGAGCAGGGAGCCCAATGCAGGACTCAATCCTGGGACTCCAGGATCATGACCTGAGCCGAAGGCAGATGCTTAACCAACTGAACCACCCAGGCATCCACAAAAATTTATTTTATTTTTACATTCTTTACAAGTAAAAAGCAGTCAGTAATACTTTATTCTCTACTCAATTCCTTCTTTAACAACCATATATTTTAGGAACTATTGAAACCTATCAACAAAGTTTTAAGTAATTGCATATACTTGTCTACAGCACAATTTTGCTTAATACGTTTTATATGCTGTTGTGTATCTCTTGAATTGCTGTAATATACTACCTTTATAGATTTGCTAATGCTGAAAGTGTTTTTCAAGAGATTTGATACTTTACCTGATGTTTTTCTTCAACAGCCATTCATTATAAAAAGTTCCTCATTGGTTCAATTTCAAGTTTCCATTAGAAATTCAATGAGTTTTTTATTCTTAGTTATTCTTACTACTTGATCTATCAAATCTTTCTCTGCTTCATGTATCCTCGAAGTGATTTCATCAACTTAAAAAATTAATTTTCGGGGCGCCTGGGTGGCTCAGTCATTAGGCGTCTGCCTTCGGCTCGGGTCATGATCCCGGGGTGCTGGGATGGAGCCCTGCATGGGGCTCCCTGCTCCGCGGGGGGCCTGCTTCTCCCTCTCCCACTCCCCCTGCTTGTGTTCCTGCTCTCACTGTCTCTGTCAAATAAATAAAATCTTTAAAAAAAAATTAATTTGCATCTATGACTTTTTATATCATCTAGTCTTTATGGTTAATTTCTGGTTGGTATTATAATTTGTCTTTTATAGGTTGTCTTAGTCTGGGATGACCATGTCCATTTCCTCTTTCTCTAAACCCACTTTTTTTTGGTCATTATGAATATATTCATGAAGCCCTTTGTCTAATTTTCCTGTGCGCCCTTGAGATTCTTTCCTAAGATTTTCAGTGACCAAATCAGTGGCTCTACCAAAAGCTCATTGTCATGGAATTCTAATATATAGAATGTTTTCTATAGAAGCTCTATTTTATCACTTTTTCCTTAAAGCTATTTCAACTTACAGCAAATCTAAGATGCTATCTGCATACTATCAATCCTTTCAACATTCCATGCAAAAGAAATGACCCCCCTTTATGACAACATAATCCAGAATTTCTAAGAACCTTACTATTGGTGACACAATTCTGACCCTCAATATTCTGATGAAAATAATGGTGATATTGTCTTTGTAGTAACCTATGAGGGAGGCAGACTAGAGTAGTGGTAAGGAACTTCACTACAGGTGAAATTGGCAGTTTGAAGAGCATTTTATAATGCAATACTACTTCAGCTAGAAGCTTCTACTCTAATGATTCAGCTAATGCTCCTGCCTATAGTTCCTCCAGCAGAGTCCAGATAATAAGTAAACTTCACTTTGTGATCAAAGTCTGTGGGAGTCAGACCAGTATTTTTGAACTCTGAAAAGCTCTCAGCTCACAGAACTACTAGGGGTGGGTAGGTGTGAATTGATGGACTCTTGTAAGAGTTTACGATAGGAGAGTTATTTGAATGAAAATCTTGTACTTTTAGAAATCAGAAGCAGCACATACAGTGGTCTTAATCCTTGAAAATTTCCATATAATAACTTTGTTTCTTAGGGTTTTATCCTATATAAGTGAGGTTGACCCTTATCACAGTCTAACTTGTTTTTTGTCACCACAATTTAGTTTCTCTTCCTCCAATAGCTTCTAGGCTGATTCTCAGCAAAAAGTAAAAACAAAACTTACTGGAAAGGCAGGGTAACAAAGTAGACATCCATCTAAACAAGGCTGGAACACTCCAACATTTTACTTGGGTGAGAATATCTCACTATTATCTATCTCAATCTTGGGCATGAGAAATAAAGCTAAAAGAGGTCAAGCAGCTTGCTCATGGTCAGAAAGGTAATAAATGGTGCACTGAGACACAAACTAGCTCCAAGTCTCGTGTAGCAGTGATATAATAATGATAAGATTTAGCCGAAACAGAATTATTAATTGACCCCAAGTATGCTTACCTTTGTACTGTAACTCAGAAATCTTTTCTGAGGCAATTAGCAGCTTTATCATGTGGAAAGGAAGTCAAAGCCAGATGCCCTCTGGGGAAAATTAATTCTTTGCAGTAGAAGTGTGCTGAGAGTCTAAAGATAAGGCATTTACATTTCCTAGCAGCTTAGCATTCGGTAGGGGGAGTAAATGTATAATCTTTTCACACCTTGATCACAATCTTTTCAAAATCTTTCCAACTTTTCAAAGGGTAAGCATAGGCGTCTTGTAGTTGAAAGGGACAAAAGGAGACATTTCTTTTTACAATTATAATCTGGGCTGGTTAGTGTAAATAATGGATTGGTCTCCAGCATTGGTTGCTGCAGATTGTGGCTCAGAATTCTATTTTTATATATGGTCTGGCCATTGTTCCATTTGCATATTCAATCCCTCATCTAGAATCCACTACAATCACACCTTTATTCTCATCAACCTCCTGAAACTGCTCTTGTCAAGGCTGCCAAAATCTTTTTGCTAAACCCAATGGTCAGTTCTTAACCCTCGTTTAGTCTAATCTGGCAACATTTTACAGTTAATCCTTTCCTCTTCCTGGAAACATTTTCTTCCCTTGGTGGGGGAAAAAATAAATTTTGAAATGAAATAAAAATAGCTAAAATTAAGAACTCAATGAAAGAGTTTAACAGGAGAGAAGTCACAGCTGAAAAGAAAACAGTAAAGCAGAATATGGGGAAGAAGAAAAAAATTCAAAATGTAGGACAAGGAGAAAAAATGTAATATTAAACACACAGAAAAATAGCAAATGGGATCAGAAGGTGTATCTTATATTTTGGTTAGAGTCTTGGAAGTAGAAGAGAGAGAGAAAACAAGGCAAAGGCAATATTTGGAGAAGTAATATTTGAGAGTTTTCCAGGCAATATGAAAGATACAAATCAACAGATTCCAGAAGGCCAACCAATCCCATACAAGGTAAATAAAGGAACATCATTGCTAGAGAAAACAGTAAAACTGCAGAAAATAAAAAACAAAGACAAAAATTGTAAAAAGAAAAAAATAAAAATAAAAAAATACCCAGAGAAAAAAGAGAGATTACATTCCAATCAGCAGCAGTCAGACCACTGACTAACTTCTGAAAAACAAAAATCAAATGCAAATATTTTCAATGTTCTGAAAGTAACTGCCTCCTAGACTTACATACTTAATAAAAAGTCTTCAATAATTAAAGTAAAATAAAGGCACTTTCAGAGGAAAAAAAGCTGAAACAGTTCTTCCCAAGCAGACTAACACAAAAGAAATTTCTAAATGATGTTTCTCAGGCAGAAGAAAAATGATTCCATATGGAAAGACGGTCACGGAAAGATATAAAGAGAAAGGTAGCCATAAATACATGGATAAATCTAACATTGATCATATAAAAATGTATAAATTATCTTCTGGGGCTTAATACTCAGAACTATAACAAATAATAACTGCATATATGTAGATGACACAAAATGGAATAAAAGTATTCCAAGGTCTCTATAGTGTCCAGGATGAGGGTAAATGTAATAAGTATTACTATGCTAGATAAATCAAGGGTTAAAATTAACTGAAAAAGAAAAATAATTAAAGATTAAGACTAATTTTTAATTAATCACTGAAAGAATAGAAGCAAAGTGAAATACAATGAAAAACATAGAAGGAAAAATGGAAGTAAAGTACATAAAGCAATAAAAAAAAGTTATAATAGTTTAAAAGATAACTAATCCGAAAAGAGAAAGAAGTAAAAACACAGATCAAGGAGGACAAATAGAAAAAAATACAGATAGTAAATTTAAAATTAATTATATCAACAATTATATTAAAGTTAAGTAGACCTGGGGCGCCTGGGTGGCTCAGTTGTTAAGCATCTGCCTTCAGCTCAGGTCATGACCCCAGGGTCCTGGGATTGAGCCCCGCATCGGGCTCCTGCTCGGCGGGAAGTCTGCTTCTCCCTTTCCCACTCCTCCTGCTTGTGTTCCCTCTCTCACTGTCTCTCTCTGTCAAATAAATAAATAAAATCTTTAAAAAAAAAAAGTTAAGTAGACCTAATTATGCTGTAAAAAATAAATATTGCTAGACTGGATTTTAAAATTAACTATATGCTGTATTCAAGGGACATACCAAACCATAAAGCGATAGAAAGGTTGAAAACAAAAGAAGAGAAAAGGAGCATTACTGAAAACATTAACCAAAAGATAGCTACATTAATAGACTTTAAGGCAAAAAGCATGACTTCAGTATATGTCTCTACTGGAATATAAATTTCCATTTTTAATTGTCTTTTATGCTAGTTGGTTATCATGGGTAATGATATATAAATTAATCTCCAAGAGCCATTTTGTTAGGCAAAGAACTTTGATATTTTTTTCTTTACCCTCCAACTATAATAAACTAATAAATCCTTAAAATACCTTATTTTTCAATTTATGTGTGATTACTGTCATATTATAATTTAGGATGATTCCCTGGCCACAGCCTGCATTGAAGTCAGAACTTCTTCCCTAGATGAATCCTAGGTTATTAACTGCCTGGTGTCAAGGGAGACTGCAAGAGAGAACCCAGGATGACTCTGCCCCTGGCATGGGGATGGATAGGTGGTGGTGCCAAATCCCTTGCCTGCCTTACCCAGCTTTCTGCTGCATTTTTGTCTCTGTCTCCCACAGTGTATCAAATGCTCATCAATGTGGCTCTTCTCATGCCAACTGCTTTCCTTATCACAGGGCCAACAGTGGGAAGTACTTCGTCCAGAACAGTCTTCCACCACCCCCACTGAACTTCCAACATTGTCCCCCAACCCTCACCCCCTTAATTTTGTCTCTTCAGAATACCAAAACTGGTGATGGCCATTTCTCTGTCCTACTCATTTGGGTATCCCCTAAATTACTGTGTTTCCTAAGTGTGTAGCAAAGAAGCAGAGGTTGTATACTCTCCTGCACTTTCAGTCTTCTGGAGTTGGCATTTGGGACAGAGTAGAGATAAGGTGGACATGCTTCTGCTTTGGCAGTTATCACATTATCCACATTATCACTTGATGTAGTCTCATTTGTGAAGAGTGGCCATGTGATCAGTCAATCAGTTAGGGAGTTCAGCTGTTAATTGAGTGGTCGGCAGTTAAAGTTGATCGGCTTTTGTTGGCTTTAGAACTTCCTAGCACTTCTCCCACACTTCAGTTTCTCTCTCATTCTGAACAGTTTTTATTCTGCATTTCCTATGCCCACCTAAGTCAGAAAGTCTGAATGCTCCTCTATTTGTAAAGTACCTGTACCTGTCTGATAGGCCTTTTCTGATAGAAAGTTTCAGATATCAGTTTCTGATAGGAAAGGTGAATAATTAGCATTCAAAAGGAACAACGGACTTCTCAGATACTAGGTTCCTGAAGTTAACATCATGTATTATTTTGACCATCCGTGATATAATGACCTGTACAGAGACCTATAGAGAGAAATTTCTCTATTGGCCAAATTTCTCAACTTTCTGGTCCAATGTAATATATAGGAGCTTCAAGAAAAGTTAATGGAATTGCCACCTAAAGGAGAGGATGAGACATTCTTTATGTTCCTCAAATCTCCTTCTAGGGATATATTTACATGTATCATGACAACAGAAAATCAGAAGAATATAGACATGACAAGGAAGGGAAATCTTCTTTTTCCAAAAATAATTCCCAAAGAGAGAAACACACACTGAAGTTATTCTTCATATTCTAGGACACTTATCTGCCAGTAGGTGATGTCATGATATCAGAAGTTATGCACACGAGTGTGGCAAGAATATTAGTTCCAAATGTCACATGTCCCCAGCAACATATCAGAACTTAGTCTGCACCCCAGAGGAACAGTTGTACACCTCATTCCAAGCACTAATCCTTCCATGATCACAGCCCTGTCCCAGTCCCAAGGCTGCAAGTCACTGTGTAGACACACTCTTTAATCATTTTTCTTTTCCAATTACTGCCCATTTTATTCTTTCTCTCCCTCTCCTCAACTGACTGCAGTGTTGCCCCTGCCTGTTGGATCTTTGCATAGACCAGACTTGCCCTTGTAATAAAGACTCAAGAAGAGGTAGTAAATGAAGTTACTGTGGTGGAGAAAAAAGAAGAAAAACAGTTACATGTATGGGCCTGCAACCAAACCTGGGACAGTCAGGGAGGTGAGATGCTTGCTATTGAAGCACCAGTATTCTTAGGTGAAGGTGTCCTTCAGCTTGTAACATATCCAAATACTTCAAGAGGTTGCTTCTCTCACAACCCACAGCAGGCCCTAAGACTTCATCTACTGGGCTTCACAGGAACAGAGCTACCTGTCCATACATGGACTCAATGACCGCACAGATCCCAGCTACACTAAGCAACCCACTCTGGAGCCTGATCTGGGATGGAAGAGAACCTCAGGTGGGACCTGCTCCTTCTAAAGGGTACAAATTCTCAGCTGAAGAATCCAAAATTGTCGCTGTGTGGAGACCTCTGTGCTCCTAGGACACCTCTGAAGCTTGACTACAAAGAATTCCTAGAAGACCAAATTTCAGAATGTTTTCTCCAGGGAACTTCCTATAGGGGCCTTTTGGTGGCCTTCATCCCAGCTGTCAAGAAACTGACTTGGTGAAATTGAAAAGTTAGAAAGTCAGGTTTACCAACACAGTGACTCATTTTGTTCTTGCTTCCTTATTACCAATACCTGTCAGAGACTTGTGCTTCTCCAATATGTACATGTGTTTCAAAGCCAGCACAAGTCCCCAACGCACTAGCTCCAGCGGTTATCCACTGCACTTCTTTCCAACACTTCCTATGGTCTCCGGGCCTCCAATGACCAAGGAAGAGAGGATTGCTGTTGGTTAGCTGCTGTGGTGGTTGATGTGGATTTAGGCTATAGGTATGTCCAGCTTTACACCATGGAATGATCAGTCAGAATGCAATGTGGCAAATGGATTGAAGTAGACTAGACTGGCTGTAAGAGAACCAGCTTTTTATCTACTTATATTATGTTATTTATTTATATATTATTTATTTACTTATATTAATGGAGGTAAGAGGTGATAGACGGAAGAGTTTAGTAATGAAGTGGCAGTGAGTCTGTAGAAAGTCCAGTAAATTTAACCACTATTTATTAATTATACTGGAAACAAGTTTCTGTGTTGGGAGGATGAGAAAATTTATCCAAAAAGAATAGCAAGATCTGGTTTGGGCAACAGGATGCTCGGTGGTGAGGGTAAGTGTACTAGGCAGGGCTAGGAACAGATTTGGGTATTGTTTTAGTGATCAACTGAAACCAAGACAGTGCACTACCACTTTTTGGGAGAGGCTGTGCCCGGGTCTGATCTGAGAGTGTTGCGGTACGGTGGGCGGTGGTGTGTGAGGCGGACAGGGAACTCACTGGTATGTCGAGTTTTAGCACGTGTGACTCTGAGACGTGGGTGAGGCATTGACTTGTGAATTTGGAATTGTGAGTTGGAAGTGCAGGTTTGTAGTTTCAAAAGAGATATGGGAATAAATGTACATCTGGTTGATGTAGGTGTAATTGAAAGCGTGGTGGCCAGAGCTGATGTGTGTCTTGGGTGTTGCGCAGAGGGCAGACCGAGCCAAAGCTCTTCAAGGTTGAGATGATGGTGGTATTCCTTATTGAGCTCAAGTTTGACTCAGCCTCCACTTAGCTTGCTTTCAAGAGAGGCATCATTTCATCTCTGTGGCTCTTGTCCTTCAAAAAGTCATAATGACTCCTAGTCCCAACATGTGGGTGAGCTCTCCAGGTTCCCTTCTTCAGTTTAATTTCCCCAGGGAAAATTGAAGACAGAAATCCTCCATTATTTGAACTTCAACAAAAGACCTCTATGTTAATATTTCAACGTTAAAGTATTTCTTTAAAATAGTCTACTCATCATACAGCTAGTAAATCAAAGCCTATTAATTTGGGAAATTGGATTCTCCCAAACTTAATCTTTTCATATCATATATCCATTCAAATGTTTTATACACCTTAAAAAAAACAGACACATTATAATGATTACAAGATTGATCATTACTCTTTTACCAAAAAAATAAAATAGAAAAATTTTTAAAGTTACAAAGAACTAACTCCATGGACCAGAATTTATTTCTTCATTCTATTGAACTTGATTCTGTTCTTTCCCCTCTTTTCCGTCTGATACTAATTCTGATTCCAATTCTTATTTCTTCCCTGGATTAGAATTTTACTCACCTAACCTACAAGTTAGGTTACCTTCCCAGAACCACTAAGACAACAGTTTGACGTTGACAATTGAAGATTTAGGAACAGAAACAAGGAACCTAGATGAATTTCTTATGTTTTTCTATTGGAGTCTGTTATGCAGTTGGAAAGAGCCCTTTTAAGAGTTAAGAGTTTGATCAGACAAATCAGGTATTTTGATATTTATAGCTTTGCCTAGTGTAAGTTTCCTATAAAAACCTTTGGTTTGGGTGCCTTTATTAGATATTAGCCAGCACTCTAAAAAGCCTGTTTTGAACTATTGTCAAACCTTTTTGGATACTTCACCTAGATCCCACCTATAGGAGGTCAGCGAAGCAGGCATTGGTGGTTCAATGGTAGAATTCTCGCCTCCCACGCGGGAGACCCGGGTTCGATTCCCGGCCAATGCATCCGGTCTTTTGCTTTCATTTTTCTGGGGTTTTCATATTTTTATCCCACAAAAGTAACTGCATAGGCAAATAGCATGGTTTAGGAGTTTTGGTTGCTACTCCTGCAGTGCTTGCATTCAACAACCACTGTCTTTGAAAGGGGGAGTGTCTCCGCGGGCTTTGCGGTTTAGACTATTTGGACCTAAGACCCCAGTTACTTTCAGCCTTTCCCCTGGAGGACCCACGGGACCCAAAGAGCCACCAGGTCACGGAGGCCCGTGCTGGACCTTGGGTCGGCCGCGGGGCCACGTCTCACCACGGAGCCCGGCAGACACCCCGGTGGCCGGGGCGGCGTCGGCGGCCCAAGGAAGGCGGAGGCTGGTGGAGAGGGACCCGCGTGGACGCGAGGGGAGCTGGGGCCAGAGACCCCTCGCTCGCGCCGCCGCACCGCACTCCAGCAACCGAGTCGGTCCGCGTGGTCCGCCGCGGCGGCCTGCGCTCCTCCCGCCGGCGCCTCGCGGTTCCGCCTCAACAGGCACCTCTCGCGGGTGCCGCGCGATGCGCCTCAACAGGTGTTAGCCCCAAGAGTGTATTTGTAAAAAGGGAAAGGGAACTAAGGACTCTGGGAACTGTTGGCCCGGGTTTGTTTTCTAGCTCTTGGAAGCTCCTTGGAAAGGATTCCGATTTGAGGGTAGTAGGGGCGTGACTGCGTTAGACCCTCCGGGTGATTCATTTTCATCTAAGGATAGCTTAAAATTTAAGTTTTTAAAACCTATTTTCAAGTCAGCAACATTTCTAGGTTAATAATTTATTCATGCTCAAGGGCTTTCTTATTCTGGCATTATGTCTTCCTACATTCTATTGTAAACTGATGGTGATTTTTTTTTAAGTCCTTACCTGGCAAGACTGTGTTGAAATCATCAGGGTGGTTTTACTATTTTAACTTGTTAGGGAGTCTCTGTATTTGTTGAATAAACACTGTAATGTGATATATAATTTCTCATTTTTTAAGATTTTTCTCTGAACAGAAGTCAGGCTTTAGAGAGAACAATCTAGGGGCCTTGATCTTATTATAAAAAGGAAAATGATATGTTACCTAGGTGATGAGGCACACTGAAAGGGCTCCTCAGGTACCTGAGATTGACCCTGGATGATCAACTTCAAAACAATACCATAGTAAACCTATTAGACTTTAAAAGTAAAGAAAACATCTTGAGGTTGTCCAGGTAAAACTATGAAATAAGTTACAAATGCAACAGAATTAGATGAGCACCAGCATAGAAAGCAAGGCAACAGTGAAGCAGCATTTTCAAGAAACTTATGTAAAGAAAGTGCAAATCACAGATATTATATCCAGCCAACCTCCTTTTCAATGTTCAAGGTATAGGAGAATGGCTCTGCTATGCACTCTGGGTGACCTTGTACTTCTGTACATGGGCCACAGAGGCAAGGTTCAACTGTGTTTGACCCAATTCTTGGCTGAATACCCCCTTGGAACATGGAAAGATAGACAGTCCTGCGAGGTGCTATTGGATGGATACTGTATGGATTAATCTCCTGTGGTAGACTGCCTGTCCTGGGGCAGGCTACAAGTAGGCAGTTTCTCACCTGTCTCCCTGGTTCTGGTGAGACCTGGAAATTTCCACCTTGCCTCTACCCCCTAGGATGTAACTACAAGCTATAAAACGACTTGGCAGCAATATGGAATTGGCTCCTTCATGACAGAGCAAGCCACCACTTGGGTTTTCTTGTCATCTGATCCTTCCAGTGTGGTGTCACGCTGTGGGATTATGGATGTGGGGAGCTGACAACATGCTACACTTGCTTATGCTGTGTGTCTAAGTAAGAACTACCTCAGCTCATTGGAGGTTTTGTCTCCTTACTAGTCAATTCTACAGAAGTGTGACAAGCACACCTAGCAGCTGCCAATATACCACTGCCTAGGGACTGCTATACTGCTTGACAAATGTGGTATTCAATGTGGGGCCAGGAAGGTCACAGTGCTTTCTCAGAGAAAAGACAGAAGGGAGTACATGGGCCAGGTTAGGGAATATGAGAAGGCTTCCCAGGATGATTTCCGCTAAGTGGTGGTTATGAGCCAGGGGAGTAAGGGCCTTTTGATTGTCCATTTGTTCATGGACAATTGGAGGTTCAGCAGTGACAAGGAAGGATTGAAAGCAGCCACCTAAATGGTGCTTTAGCTGTTGCTAAAAGTTCGTTGAGACTGAGTGGATGACCTCTTAAAACCAAAAACAAGTACATGGCTGTGCTGTGTGGTACTGCTCTCTCCATGGCCCCCACTCCATCCGTTTCTTCCCCTTATCCTGACCTCAGGTAATAAGAAGACTCCCCACTGCTCCAAGGGGCCTCACAGACTAGTCACACCTCCTTGCTCTTCCTGAGCTCTTTGTCAAGGAGATATAATGGTCTCCTGGCTGCTGTGTAACCTGTCAAGGGCAAGTGTTCAACTCCTTGGTCTGTGTTCCTGAAAGAGAGTGTAAATTCAACTGACAGAGTGTGGGTAAAACTTGTGATAAAGAGAAAAAGAAGTTAAAGAGAAAGGGCTCTGTGCCAAATTAATGTATGGTTGTGAAAATGTATAATTGAAATCAATGAGTTGCATGTTTATACTACGAATGCTCTTAAAGTGTTAGAGGAGATTCTTCTGTTCAGGGCACTGTCCTGTGTAAAGTGCAAATGGGACAAACTCGCCTGACATTTACCACCAGTGGATGGCTCAAAATTTAGCATGAGTGCCTAAACCCTCTGATGTCCAAAGTTTGACTGTATAGATAATGTCCTATTGATTGGCAAGTCAAAAATTTTAATCTAAACAGCTCTGACTGCAGTGCTAACAGATCTCTGCCAGCAAGAGTGACTGATAAACCTCACCAATTTTCAGTAGCTTGCTTACCAAGTGAATTTTCTTGGGACTATGTAGATAAATCCTTCTGGCAATGCTCAATCCTTCTGGCAGCCAAAAGGAAAAAACCAAACAAACAAAAAACCTGTTTTTTCTCACAAAGAACTCTTTATTTCTGATACAGAAGCCACTACTGCACGCTAAACTTGTAAGTCCTGTCAAAGTTTGACCTTTTTGTTTTACAGTAAAAATTGTTCTTCCATTGTCCTCTGGCCTCCATACTTTTTGATGAGAAATCTACACTCTGGTTAAAATTTGAAAAGTACCGAAATAACATTAAAGTAATAATCTCCATTGCCTTCAAACTGAACTCTCCAAAATAAACACTATTTAAAATATGGTGAGTATAATTTCAAAAATGATGAAATTAGAGCACTAACTGGCCGTATTTGGCCAGAAGACCAAAGAATTCCCAAATCTCATTCTGCCAATAACCTCAGTTCCCTGGTGGGTGCAAGGGTTCCTGAAGGAGATATGCACACAAAGAAAAGTGGCAACATGTATATAATCACAATTTGCTATTTGTAGGGCTTGTGTCACAGTAGAGGGAATCTAAGTAAACTGGTCAATTCAAGGTCTTAGAGGATTTTCCTTCTAAGCACAAAATAACCTTAACCAAACTTCCCCAAATGAATCCGATGGTACAAGTCCTCTGAGAGGAGAGTGACAGAAAAAAAAGGCAGATAGATGCAGGGTTGGAAGCGCCCCTTGTCACCAACCAGCTGACAGTTTTGATGCTCAGGTAGAAAAAGGGCAGCAGTAACCACACCCTTTTCTATGATGTTTTATTATATTATAAATTTATTATTTATTATAGTGTGTCCTCAACCAGTAGAAAAGGAAGCTCAATATCTGTCCTGGTATGTGAAGAATGAAGAGAGTGTTTGCTCCTCCACTTGGTATTAAGAGTGGGGAAAGAGAGAAAGCAGATAATTTCCCCTTTTCTACATGAATATTTCCCTTTGCTTTTCTGATCTCATTCCAAATAACAATAAGAGAGATATATTAGATAAGTCCTTCAAAAAGCCATTCCTCCCCCCCCCCCATGGTCGCTCCTGTGTATCATACTGGGCCAGGAAATGGGCAACAACTGGCCAACGTAGGCCATTTTACTATTACAGCGTAGTCCTCTAAAGTATGTGAGAACATGGCATAAATTCAGTTAATCTCAGGGCTACACTAAGAGGTTACACCTTCCCATTATACTTCATTTTTTGAATTATAAATAGCTGCATTATGGTATGTATTACTGCATAGTTGAACATAACTCATCAGGTAGTGTTACATAGTGTGCAACACATGACAGCATAAGCCAACTATAGCAATGTGAATAATGTAAGATGTGAAATTTTATTATTAAATCTTATTTTTATTATTTTATTATAATTTATTATATTAACTTTTATTATCACTAAATTTCCTTTAGAGAAATAAAAATATAGAAAAATTACTTATCCATTAAAGCAAATTCCCTCCACTAATGTTCTCATCAAAACAGATAAAGTGGGGGCCCCTGGTTGGCTCAGCCAGAAAAGTAAGTGACTCTTGACCTCAGGGTCCTCAGTTTGAGCCCCACACGGGGTGTCAAAATTACTAAAAAAATAAATAGAAAGGATGAATACTTACCATTTACATCGACGTGGATGGAACTGGAGGGTATTATATTGAGTGAAATAAGTCAATCAGAAAAAAACAATTATATGATTTCGCTCATATGTGGCATATAAGAAATAGTGCAGAGGATCATAGGGGAACGGAGGGAAAACTGAGTGGGAAGTTATCAGAGAGGGAGACAAACCACGAGAGACTCTTAACTATAGGAAACAAACTGAGGGTTGCTGGAGGGGAAGTGGGTGGGGGGATGGGGTAATTGGGTGATGGGCATTAAAGAGGGCAGGTGGTGTGATGAGCAACAGATGAATTATTGAACTCTACATCTAAACTAATATGTTGGCTAATTGAATTTAAATTAAAAAAATAAACAAACTAAAAAAATAAAATAACTTTTATCTTCCTTCTTCATCTTTTTAATTTTTTTTAGAGAGACAGCTGGAGCAGGGAGTTGGGGGTGAGCAATAGGAAGGGCAGAGGAGGAGGGAGAGAGAGAATCTTAGTCAGGATCCAGGCCCAGCATGTAGCCCTAGGCAGGGCTGGATCCCACCACCCTGAGATCATGACCCAAGCAGAAATCAAGAGTGGGATGCTTAACCAACTGAGCCACCCTGGTGCCCCTAACTCTTACCTTCCTCTAAAAAAAATAAAGTGGCCGTCAAAATGAAAATTAAATTAGTGAAACAACTTCTCTCTGGTTTTTCAAAATCTGCTCTGCTTCCAACCACTGTTAGGTCTTCAGAAACTGTTACCTTCATTTCTTGTGCTCATTTATTTCTGCCAACACTTCCAAAGATGGATTTAGGGACCCTCCTGTGCACCACGTTCCCGAAGTTCCTAAAGGTGAAGTATGCCCATGAAACTATTCAAGCAACAGCTCCATATCCACAAAATTTAAAATTGGGGAGACCACTGCAAGCAAAAAGGCCAGGCTTACATTTTTACTGCAACTAATCTTACGTGGAAGAAAAGGTGAACACCAGAGCAGAACATGGAGTCTTCAGTTCAAGATCGCGGAGATACTAAGCAGTTCTTCCAGTTTATTTGTCCCTTGTGGACTCAAAGTCTATGGGAAAATTAACTATGAAGAGGTTGACTGGTGGTAAATAAAGTTTGAGATTATATTTAAAAGACTGATAATTTATAGTGTTAGTTTTAAATGTGTGGGGGGGAATGACGTCTCATACAGGTTGGGGCAATTAATTGGTGCTTATAGGTTGGTGGGTAGTGTATAGGAGAGTTTGAAATTCACACGCCATTTCACCTAGCAGTTCTACTATCTGGAATGTATCCTCAATAAATAGTTAACTCTATTTTCCCTCCAGTCTTGGGAAAGGGAAAAACAAACCAAACCACAGCAAAACACACAGAGCTGAGTGCTCACAAACAACCCATTCCCCGACTGGGAATCGAACCCCGGCCGCGGCGCTGAAAGCGCCGAAGCCTAGCCACTAGACCACCAGGGAACCGTGGGTTCAACTTTCTTTAAAAAAAGGATCCTCTGACAAGAGTTAGCCCCCTGGCTTGATCTCTAGGAAGTCCCCTGTCTTTGCTTTTACCGTGTCTCCCGCTCTTTTAAGGAATTGTCCCCTAAGGCCATTCCCTACCCGCTTTCTCAAACAAAGAGCCCCACAGGAAAGACCGAGAGTTCGGCGGGACAGGTCCCGCCCCGAGGCCCGCCAGGTCCACGAGCGCCGGCACCAGTCGCCCGGCCCGGCCGCCGCTCAGAGCTGCCTTTGCTAGGGGGCCGCGTGCGGACACGACGTCGCGGGGAGGACGGGGGAGGGGAGGCGCCCGGCGTGAGACCCCGGGGTCCCCAACATCACCAGGTGGACTCCGGGGGACGCAGCAACCGAGGTGGCGCGGCCCGAGACCGCTTTCGGGAAGGTTCGGCGGCCCCGAACTGGACCCGGGGTCTTCCCCCTACGACCCGCCGCCCT
>NC_138372.1:94109208-94128927 GCF_054177405.1 Leptonychotes weddellii | reverse complement strand
AGGTAGGGTGGAAGCGCAGGGCGGCGGGTCGTAGGGGGAAGACCCCGGGTCCAGTTCGGGGCCGCCGAACCTTCCCGAAAGCGGTCTCGGGCCGCGCCACCTCGGTTGCTGCGTCCCCCGGAGTCCACCTGGTGATGTTGGGGACCCCGGGTCTCACGGGCGCCTCTCCTCGGCAACCTCTGCCACTCTTTGCTGAGGAAAGGAGTTGATGAAAACAGGCCTAAACAAACGATTTGACTCCAAGAGCCTTTTCCAGAGTCTCCTTCTGCAGTCCTCCAGAGCCAGCGACTGTCATGACCCTCCCCCACATGACCCCCATGACCAAAAGTCTTGGTTAGGGGAATGTAAAATAAGCAGGGGTGATAATGCTTCTCTTGTACGTGCTGCTCTCTACTTGGGGCTCACTCTTGTCCTTAATTTTACCAAGACCACCAAAGTCGAGGGCCTACTTCCACTTCCACAGAAAAGTCTGAGGCCTTCTCTGTAGCTTCCCTCATCATGTTCACGCTAATTCTTCCACACAAACCTTTCCTTTCCTTAGGCGGCTAATGCCTCCCCAGTCACCAGGGTGTCTGCTGGGCTCCAGTTTCCCTCCTTCCTGGACCTTCATTTCTTGATCCTCACTCCAGAGTGAGACGCTGCTCAGTGGTCAGACCAAGACCCAGCATGCTAATCAGTGACCTGACGACGCCTAAAATTCCAGACATCTGCCCGCGGAAAGATCAGAAGTAGCAATGGCTTTGGTTTCAAGTATTCAAAATGACCCACCATACTCACCTGTCCTTTCAAAGACAGAGAGCTCTGAAAAATCCCTTGTTTGGAGCCTGTTCTGCTTTGGAATTAACCTAAGGGGTGTAGTTGCCCTTTTTCCTTTTTAGTGTTGCCTCCTGAGACCCACAACCCTGTAATAACCTGTCCTGCTAGTGCAATAGATAATCCAACAGAGAGCACTGGACACGAAAAAGTGCAAGGAAAACCCTCCTTTGACCAGCAATGGAACCCAGACCTCCCACAAGGAAGGCCAGAATTCTGCTACTGAACCACTGATGCTTGTTTCTCAACTGCTGGAGTAGGTCTAATCAGAACGAGTCTCTGGAAGGACTTTGAAAAAGCAATTCTAAAACAGCTTTACACAGCTGTTCTCTTTGGAAAACAGGTAGCACATAGAAAACACTTGCAGCAAAGACTTGCAGAGGGGATTTATGTAAAGTAGCACTATAAAGTAATGGCACTCAAATCAAAATATCTGATTTGAAAGAGCCTAATTCTGGTGGGGCGGGAATCTTCCCAAGTAGATAGTAGACTTCTAGAAAAATATCAGAAAATGGGGCACCTCGTTGGCTCAGTTGGTAGAATATGCAACTCAATCTCAGTGTTGTGAGTTTGAGCCCCATGTTAGGTGTAGAGATTACTAAAAATCTTTTTTTTTTTTTTTTGACAGAGAGAGACCCAGTGAGAGAGGGAACACAAGCAGGGGGAGTGGGAGAAAGAGAAGCAGGCTTCCTGCAGAGCAGAGAGCCTGATGCGGGACTGGATTCCAGGACCCCGAGATCATAACCTGAGCCAAAGGCAGACGCTTAATGACTGAGCCACCCAGGCGCCCGAGATTACTAAAAATCTTAAAAAAAAAAAAAAAAAATTAGTTCAGACTCTTGTGTCTGGTCCTAAATCTAGTGTGGACCTATGGAAAGCTAATTTCCTCCCTGGCTGAAGCAAACTCTGCCCTTCCATTGCTTGGTGCCTCCCAAACCCTTTCCTCCCATTTTTTTCACCAGTTCATTATACAGTGAAAGTTCAGGAGGCTGGCTCTTTGCATACCCGCTGAGTTACTCAGGAAAATTGGGGTGATAATTGAGTTTCTCACCTCTGAAGCTTCTTTTGAGTGTCTAGAAAAGACCAAGGAAAAAATAGCCCAGCTTTTAAACTGTGATGTCTTGCAGAGACCTATACAGGATGGATAAAAAGTGAAAATTCCCAGATTTCTTTCCTTCATCACATCATCTTGGCCACAGAAGGCAGTCAGTGAAAAACAATTTGACATTTCCTGTAGACACTAGAATATCACTTCTTCAACCAATTTAAAAGCATCCCCCTGCCCTTTGTCTTTGTATGAGAGTCATATCTTCACTTACAGTGCCTTACAATTAGCCTGGTACAGACTTGTACTATTCTTTTTTTTTTTTTTTTTTTTGAAGATTCTATTCATTTATTTGACGGAGAGGGAGAGGGAATACAAGCAGTGGGAGTGGGAGAGGGAGAAGCAGGCTTCCCGCTGAGCAGGGAGCCCGATGCCTGGCTCCCTGCTGGGCTCCACGCGGGGGTCCATGTGGGGCTCCATGTGGGGCTTGATCCCAGGACCCCGGGATCATGACCTGAACCGAAGGCAGACGCTTAACGACTGAGCCACCCAGGTGCCCCTAGACTTGTACTATTCTTAATATATAGCCCTTTTCTGTCTAACACACTGCCATAGCTGGAACTTACTTTTATACCCAATTTGAGAGGATTTGAATCCATTGTAATTGGTTGTATTTAGTGTTGGTTAGAGATTGCTGACAGTTGTTTTCACTTCCACCACCTCATTGTGTGATTTCTGTTGTTAAAAAAAAATTTCTCTCTGCCGGAGTCCTGAGATCGAGTCCCACATTGGGCTCCTAAGGAGCCTGCTTCTCCCTCTGCCTGCCGCTCCCCCTGCTTGTGCTCTCTCTGTCAGATAAATAAATAAAATCTTAAAAAAAAAAAAAAAGAATAACATTAGTTTATAAGTCATCCCAAGGTGGCCGCTACATGTATTCAAAGACATATACAAAAACTCTTTCAGGGGCGCCTGGGTGGCTCAGATGATTAAGCATCTGCCTTTGGCTCAGGTCATGATCCCGGGGTCCAGGGACCGAGCCCTGCGTCGGGCTCCCTGCTCAGCGAGAGCCTGCTTCTCCCTCTCCCTCTGCCTGCCGCTCTGCCTGCTTGTGCTCTCTCCCTGTTTCTCTATCAAATAAATAAATAAAATCTTAAAAAAAAAAACCTAAAAAACTCTTTCAATGACTTTGACAAATGGGAAAGATACCCTGTGGAGCTAGAAAGAATTTCGTAAGTGACAATCACAATATATGTATATAGAGATTAAAACACAAAGCGATCCACACATACAGGAGGAGGGCGGGACTAGGAAATAGGGATGTCAAACTCGACTTCCAAGTTCAATGAAAAGCCAATATATTTCCTCAATGAGGGAAAAGAAGCAGACATAACCCTGGGCTATGGCAAGAAGAAAATTCAGACACAGGATAGAAATCTTTATAAATTAATTATTCACACACTGAATATTATACTCAGAATTTTTCTTATAATATTAAACTGATGTGGAATAAAACTAGAGAACCAAAGAAGAACACCAAGACTACCAAAAAGTTTTAAATTTTTCCTGACGGAAAAGTGAAGTGACTTCATAACAGTCCTTAAGACAACGAAAGAATCTGGGAAAATATTGATTCCTTCATGTTTTCTATGCACTTACAAGAATAAACAATGAAAAATATGCTTAAATTTTAGAAAGAGGTGTGGTGTCAGCACATGGGCACACAAATACTGAGAGTGGCTGCTGGGGGCTTGGGGGGACTTCACAACAGACCAGGTGACCTTGTGTATCAGCGAGGCCTCAGCAACTGGAAGACAGGGGCTCCTAAGATTCCATGACACCCCGCACTTTCCAGTTCTGTTATTGTGACTCCAAACAGTTACCTGGCAGGCTGGGTACTCCGTCTGGCACTCTTGCCAGAGCCTGAGTTGCAGGCAGTGCCCCAGGCTCTGAGCTCTGGTATCTTCTACCTTGTTTGTGTGGTTAAGAATTCTTACAGTTGTGGAATGCTGAAAAAGTTTG
Source organism: Leptonychotes weddellii (assembly GCF_054177405.1). Classification (NCBI taxonomy): domain Eukaryota; kingdom Metazoa; phylum Chordata; class Mammalia; order Carnivora; family Phocidae; genus Leptonychotes; species Leptonychotes weddellii. Next base: position 94,125,050 of record NC_138372.1, on the reverse strand, counting down.
GCCCCAAAGTAAGTATGAATTACATCTGCAAACTTTAGACCTGTTTAAGTCCATTTTTTCCCCACCTAATGAAATTTTGAGGTATAATTTACAAACTATAAAACTCACTTATTAGGATTGTACAGTTCAGTGATTTTTAGTAATTTACCAGGCAGTGCAGCCATCACCATAATCTATTCACTTGTTTCTAATTATTTATGGGGTTTCTGCTCCCCAGGTCCTGGCTCTACTTCTTCTACCACCACAAGCTTCAGCATGGCAGAATCTCTCACCACTTTCTCTGATCCGAGGACAGAAATGAGCGTCCTGGAAACCAACCAGTACTTGTGCTCCCAGCTGGAAAAAAACAAACAGAACTTCCGAGACCTCACGGAGAAATTCCTCACATCCAAGGCTACTGCTTACATCCTGGCCAACCAGCTGCAGAAATACAGTAAGCCCTATGGGTTCACAGTCACCAGAGTGATAAATGATTGTCTAACTTCCCTATGAGAAACTAAACACTCTCCAAACTTTATTCTTCTCTCTCCATCAAAATATATCTCGTCCTGACTATACTCCTGGAAAGGTAGAAGTGGGTATTTTACCCTCAATTTGCAAAAGATGGAGACACTGAGGCACAAAGGAGTAAAGTTTACAGTGAGAGGTAGGGAGGCAGAGAGGCTAAAACCCTGGTTCAGACACTGAACTATCTTTTCTCTCTCAGGAACGTGTGTCAGATTCTAGAAACATATAGTATCACTTTTATTAAGTACCCTTTGCAAAGCATTGTGCTAGCTGCCCTGGGAGTGTACTAGTATTCTCCACCTGCCTTATAGGAGCTTAAAGCTGTCTGTTCCCCGCTAAACCGCAGATACCTGGAGATCAGAACATCGATTGCAGACGCAGAGGGAAGTCCTGATGCCTGGAGCAAGATTTTTTTTCCCATATGAGTTTTAAGAAGCTGTTCCTCACACTCTGGTGAGATTGAAAGTATTTCCAGGAAAATCAGAGACTCTGTAACACCTTTTCGATCTCTCCCTGAATATGAACTTTGTAGACAGCAAGCTAGTCCAGGATCTGGGCTTTGAGACGTGGAGCCAAAATGAGAATGGAGGAGCTGGCCCTTCCCTCTCCATGCTCAGCTCTCACATTTGGAAATCCTTGGACAATCCCAAACCTGTGGGTAATGGGGGGGCCAGAGGGGAGGCGGCAGGAAGCTGTAGTGACTGAAGGAATCATGATGTAAGTGAGGACACATAAGAGACAGGAATATTAGAGGAGGATTCTTGCTGATATTGAAGTAGAGTTTGCTTTCAAATTTCTACAGTTATTTTTCAATAAATCAATGGGGGATAAAATTTGCTATCCAACTTACTAGACATGGAGAAAAAAGCTAAAAAGCCTACTTTTTCAAGAAGGAAAGGGGCTTCTGGGTGGTTCAGTTGGTTAAGTGACTGCCTTCAGCTCAGGTCATGATCCCAGGGTCCTGGGATTGAGCCCCTCATCAAGCCCCGCATTGAGCCCCACATCGAGCTCCCTGCTCCCTGGGATCAAGCCCCGCATCGGGCTCCCTGCTCCTCAGGGAGCCTGCTTCTCCCTCTCCCTCTGCCTGCCACTCCCCCTGCTTGTGCTCTCTTTCTATCAAATAAATAAATAAAATCTTAAAAATAAAGAAGGAAAGGATGAGCTTTGGGGTGTGGAAATATAAGGGTTTTTTTTTTTTTTACATCGCTCATTAAAATCACAATTGTAAGACAAATTTTTTGAAGCTAGAGAAGAAAAGAGATATCACCCTAGATCTTAGTATAAAGATAATACAGTGCAGTGATTAAGAGCATGTATCCTGGGCCAGACTTCTGGGGTCAAATCCAAGTTATCCTCTTTGTACCTCAGTTTCCTCATCTGTAATGGTAATAATAATATTTACCTTTTTAGCTAGTGGTGATGATTACATGATAATAATTCTTGAAAATCTACTAGAACAATGCCATGGAAGCACTATGTATTAGTTCTCCTCTATTCTAACACAACACCTGGTAGCATTCGAACATATATCTTTCAGATTTTTTTCCCCTCCTTACACATATTACACAGTTGTATCCAAATAAACTTGGAAATTTTTGAAATATTGGGGGGATTATTGAAACTCTCAACATGGGAGAACTATCAGTCCTACAAACTTTGGAGCCTTCTCCAACACACAGGAAATCACTACTTTATGTCCCAGGTTAATGCTTTACCTAAGAGGCTACAAGGCTTGGTAAAGTGGCCCAAGATTTGGAGTCAGACCTCAGGGGATATGAATTCTGACTTGTCTCCTTCCAGTTCAATTATCTTGAGTAAGTTACCTGCCCATGAGCTTCTCTTTCCTCATATCTAAAATGCCATGTAATCTGGGAGATTGAGGAATGAGATGTGGAGCTCCCAGCATGGAGCCTGGTTGCCAGGGTTCCATTTGTCCTTGGGATGGACCCTGCCTCCTCCTTTGAAGGCAGCGAGCACAGCAGCATGTCCAGCATTCCCCTGAGGCAGGTGTGTCTGTTTTCTCAGAGAGTGAAGAGTACAAAGGCCTCATCGAATCCGTGCTGGAGGAAGAAGTACAGTTTGACAGGCAACTGGCAGAGAAGATGAGACCAGCTGCAAGGCTTGGGTAAGTAGGTACCTGTGTGGGAATGTGTGAATTACTATTTGAAGTGGGGCAGCCCAGGCTGCTAGTATAAAGAGCGCATTTGTCCAAGGAGAGGGATAGAAAAGTACGTGGCAGGCACAGAACTAGGTAAAGACAACTGGCGGGGCTGTGGGAATTAGGGGGTAGTGTAGTTAGGTCTCTGGGGTTCTCCCTTAAATATCATAGGAATAAAATGGAGACAGACACCTGAGATGGAGTACTAGCAATGTGGCTTCTAGCTGTGTGACCTTGGGCAAATTTACTTAACTTTCTTTTTTTAAAAGATTTTATTTATTTATTTGACACAGAACCAGAGAGAGAGAGAGAGAGACAGAGCAAGCACAAGCAGGGGGAACGGCAGGCAGGGGAAAAGCAGGCTCTGTGCTGAGCAAGGAGCCCGATGTGGGGCTTGATCCCAGGACCCTGGGGCTCGATCCCAGGACCCTGGGATCATGACCCGAGCCGAAGGCAGCCGCTTAACCAACTGAGCCACCCAGGCGCCCCAAATTTACTTAACTTTCCTGAATCTTAGTTACCTCAACTGAGGTACAACTTCATCTGTAAAATGAAAATACTAACAGTATCATAACCCTCAGAGGGTTATGAAGATTAAATGCATTAATACAAGTTAGAACCATCTCTGACACATATGAAGCTCTCAACAAATAGTTTCTGTAATTATTATACTTTTATTTATTTATTTATTTACTTATTTATTTTTTAAAAGATTTTATTTATTTATTTCACAGAAAGACACAGCGAGAGAGGGAACACAAGCAGGGGGAGTGGGAGAGGGAGAAGCAGGCCTCCCGCCAAGCAGGGAGCCCGATGCGGGGCTTGACGTGGGGCTCGATCCCAGCACCCTGGGACCATGACCTGAGCTGAAGGCAGACGCTTAACAACTGAGCCATCCAGGCACCTCTATACTTTTATTTTTTTATAGGTGTGGTGGTTGTCATTAATGAACTAACATTTTCTACTACAAGAAATATTTTCCAAGCTTTCCAAAGTGCCTTTTCATGACAAAAATGTTTCTCCTTCTCAATCTTGATTTTTTTTTTCTAAGTATTATGCTATGTGGAGTATTAACTGGTAGGGCTATTGGGTATATAGATAATCAAGCAGCTGTTGTCTGGAAAATAGTTTATTAATAATTTAGTACTGAGGACTAGCATTGTTTATCCTCAGAGAGTTTCAAATATAGGGTAGATTGTGGCATTCAAGATGTCTTTTAACCCTTTGTTGAAATGAAATCTGAGAAGCTCAAATATGTAAAATCTAAAGCAGAGATACTTGATTGAAGGAAGCCTAGGTCTAGAGCCTCTGTTGTTCTCTAGTCTATGTCTTCACCAGCTCTGACACTTTACAGGAGCTCTATGGAATAGAGTTTGAAAGACAGTCTGTAGACTATCACTTAGTAGGACAGCAGGGAGGAGATTCAGGCATCAGATGAGGTAGATGACTATAAATGTCTAGTCCAGCTTTGGGATTATGTGGTTCTATGTGGTATTAACTGAATACCTACTTGTGTATGTACACTCCGTTGGGTACTGTAAGTTGCATAATATGTGGCACTATCTCTAGCCTCAGAGAGCTCACATTTTAGATTGGAATCCATGCAAAATATTTGTATAGTCATTAGAAAATGGTGAAAACCCACTTAGCATGATGTAATTGTTGTAACTCAGAACTTTATTTACTCTTTAGTGTCTCCTTACGGATTATGGCTTATTTGCATGTCACTGAAAAGAATGCTATGCTTCTTGACCCTTTCATTGATTTTTCTTTTCATCCTTTGAATCAACACCACGTGTACCCACCCAACACTTCTATATCTGGCTTGTGCATATGTGCACGCCACTTTCTGCATAATGCTTGATGATATATAATCCATGGAAGTGGATGTGGGCTGAATTGAGGAACTGAAGGGGCATCTTTTCAAAGTAAAGTTAATAAAAAACAAAGAACCAAACCCAATGCTGTTTCCTCATTCCCTCTGCCACAGGCAAGTCATACAACCTGTGTAAAAATTCAACTTGGGAAGTTCCTTAGGGGCATTCTACGAGATGTCTCTGCTGAAACTCCCATAACCTATGCACTGTTACATTTTACTTGTTTTTCTTACTTTAGGAAATATGATCCCCTAATTCAGGCTCAGGCACAAGAACTGACCCACTTACGGCAGAGGATACAGGAAGGGAAAGGTGTCTGTTATCTTTTCATTCAGCATACAAAGAGCACGGTCAAGTCTTTTGAAGGCCTCCTCAGGAGCACTGACATTGCCCGCTACCAGGGACAGAGATTCTGTGAACAACTGGCCCAAGGAAGCCAGCTGGCAGAGAACCTTGCCAGCAAACTCACCACTGGTAAGTTGGCTTACAGCCCATGGAGACCCTTAGGTCCTCACAAAGATCCTAGCCTCACATAAGTCTCCAGGACTTATGCTTCCAGGACTCTACGAGTGACTTTTTAGCCAGATGTCCTACTGTTTTGTGCCCTTCTCAGCCTATTGATAGTGATACTATCAGGTGGAAATACCTACCATCGTCGCTCACCTGGGCCCAAGGGGAGCCCCCACAGACATTTCCTCTTTCTTTTAAGGATAATTGATTTACAGTAAAATGGCTCCCTGTAGTGTCAGTGCTGTGAGCTTTGAGAAATGCATATAGGGTGGTGTAAGCACCACCACAATCAAGATACAGAATAGTTCCATCACCACTAAAAGTTCCTTTGTGCCTCTATGTAGTCAACCATTGTCTCCCGCCCCAGTTTCTGGAAGCCACTGGATCTGTTTTCTGTTCCTACAGATTTTCCATGTCCAGAATGTATCAGTAGTTTGTTTCTTTTTCTACTGTTGAGTACTATTCCATTATATGGATATACTACTTTTATTTATCTATTTACCCATTGAAGGACATTTGGATTATTTCCAGTTTGGGGCCATTATGAATAATAGCTATAAAGATTCACACACAGGTTTTTGTGTGAAAATACATTTTCACTTCACTTCACTTCACTTCAATTGGGTAAATATGTAAGAGTGGGATTGCTGGGTCACGTGGTATGTGAAGAGGAAACTGCCACACTGTTTTCCAGTGTGGCTATACCATTTCAGATTCCCACTGGCGATGTGTGAAAATTTCAATTGTTCCCCAATATCAACTTTTGATAATTTCAGGTTGTTGTTCTTTTGCTTTTTGTCTTTTTAGCAATTTTAATAAGCATGGGGGCGGGGAAGGCATTGTGGTTTAATTTACATTTCCTTAATGACTAATGATTTTAAGGATCTTTTCAAATGCCTATTGACTCTCCTTATATCTTTGGTGAAGCCAGTGTTCAAACATTTTGTCATTTTAAAATTGAGTTGTTTGTTTTCTTATTATCAAGTCTTAAGGGTTCTTTACATTTCTGCATACAAGTCCTTTATGAGATATTAAATTTGCAAATATTTTCTCCTGGACTATGGCTTATCTTTTCATTCTCTTCACAGTGTCTTTCAGAGAGCAGAATTTCTTAATTTTAATGAAGTCCAACTTACAGATGATGCTTTTGTAGTTATATCTAAGAACTCTTTTCCTAAAACAAGATCCTTTGCCTTTCCATATAAATTTTACAATCAGCTTGCCATTATCTGTTAAAAAAAAAAAAGGCAACAGCAACAAAATCCTCTTGGGATTTTGAGTGGCATTGCTTTGAATTTATGAAAAATTTGAGGAGAATTGACATTTTTAATAATACTGAGTTTTCTGGGGCACTTAAGTGGCTCAGTTGGTTGAGTGTCTGACTCTTGGTTTTGTCTCAGGTCATGATCTCAGGGTCCTGGGATTGAGCCCTGTGTGGGTTCTCTGCCTCTGCCCCTCCCCTACTCTCTCTCAAATAAATAAATCTTAAAATAATATTGAGTTTCCTAATTAATGATCATAGTGCCATATTAGGCTGAGGAAGTTCCCTTTTTAATTTTTTTTGTTTTATTTATTCATATTTGAATGAACAAACAAATCTTTTGTTTTTTGTTTTATGATGGTGACTGCTGACAACAGGGAGAAAAAATTATGTCTCCTAATGCAAACATGAGGAGTCATGGTCCAACCAAGAAATGTTTCCACCTTATTTGAGGAAGTTCCTTTTTATTCCTTATTTTCTGAGCGTTTTATTTTGAATAGATGTCAAATTCTATCAAATGCTTTTTATTCATTTATTGAAATGGTTGAATATTATATCGTAAGACCCTGGGTCCTGTTAAAACCCTCCAGAAATTATTTTTTTTAAAGATTTTATTTATTTATTTGACAGAGAGAGACATAGCAAAAGAGGGAACACAAGCAGGGGGTGTGGGAAAGGAGAAGCAGGCTTCCCGCTGAGCAGGGAGCCCAACCTGGGGCTTGATCCCAGAACCCTGGGATCATGACCTGAGCCGAAGGCAGACACTTAACGACTGAGCCACCCAGGCACGCCTGGAAATTATTTTTTAGCAGGCAATCAACCCCATTAGGGTCAGATTCCCAAGTTCTGTCTCACCTTCTATAGGCAGTGGTTCCAATATCAGGTGAGCGTTCAGTACCTTTGATATGCTGTTGTTTGGGTTGGTCCGGCAAATATGTTACTCAGGTTTAGTCTGGAGTAGATGGTGGTTTATGTGGTAATTTAGTTCTCTAATCCTTTGTCATGATCTGTTGGGCCAATTCCACACATATTCGGTTTGGGGATGAGTCCTGGTACTTTTGTCAGCTCATAGACCGTTTTCCAGCCTCTCTTCTCTCTGGTATTTCTTCTATACTTTCAAGTTCCCAAGGGTCCCTTTTCCAAGTTCCTCTGTTTAGAAAGATTGAGTTTTCTCAGAGATTTCTCTTCTCACACTGCATTGCAGTTCTGCATGACTGGGGCTACTTTGAGAGCAAGGAGGCAAGAAAATTGAGAAATAGAAAATAAAAGGGAGCACTCTTCACACTTTTTAGGCAAGAGGTCCCTTTTTCCTGGTTCTTTGGATGAGAGAGATTCTCTTTTGTGGTTCAGGTCACTGTCCAGCTGCCTTGACAATACAGTTCAGCAACTGTGCTGGTCTCTAGGTGGGGTCAGGAAAAAAAAGGGGGAAAAAAAAAGAGAGAAGATTCTCTTCACACACTCTGGCATGCACAAGTGCCTTTGTCAAGTCATTTGGTTAGAAAGGTTAAGTGGGTTCTCCTGAAGTTGTTGCTTCTCAGAGACTGCAGTGGGTTCTTTATGAGAGCCTAAAAGGACATACAACCATGGTCTAGCCACCAGCTATGTGGCAAAAATGAAGATTACAGCTGCAGAAGTCCAGAAGGCAGCTGAATGAGTATTCTGTGCACTGGACAAAAGACATTTTCAACTTTTTGCCTTGACTTGGAAGTAGATGTCATGGTGATGATCTGCCACACCAGGAAGAGACCGTCTGGTGTTGCTCAGGAAAGCTTGCCAGGCTACTTCTCTGAAGACACAACCTAAGCCCTCTCTCTCAGAGTATTCTGAACAAACATGCAGAGTATTATGCCTCCGATCATATAGGCCCTCATATTTGTAATGTGTGAAATGGGACCTGCTCAATTTCTGACTAGCTGTTTCTGTTTTTTGGTTTGTAGAAAATTACAATGATAGGAAGGATGAAGATGGACAGGAGCCCCTGGCACCCAGGTAACTGAATGCTGAAAGGGCCGGTAATGGAATGGTGAAGTCTAGAGAAGATTCCAGAAGCAAGACACCAAGAGGCCAAAGTCCCAGATCCAGGAAAAAAAACTCAGAAACTGCTGATTTTACCTATTTCATTCATTCATTCATTCATTCATTCATTCATTCATTCATTCATCATACAATGATGTGTCTGTCCTTTTAAACAATGTTGTCTGTTTTCTGTGCAGTTCTTGTATTGGTTACCATTTCCTAGTAATTCATCAAGGTTAATTAGCTAGAGTCAGTCTGACATAAAGGCCAGAGATCCCTGGTTTCTGTAGTCTAAAAACCTGTATGGTAAAAACAAAACAAAAAAACCCAGAGTGAGACATTGTCTCAGGAGCCACTAATTCAGTGGACCACTTCATATTTTTTAAACAAAAGTTGTCCACAGCATTTTAAGGTCTCTGTGTGTCATAAGTGTATTTGAGAGTAGTTGAGTCTACTTCCTGATCCACGTTATGTGGCCAGCACACTGAGCACCTGCTGCTCCCTTTTACCAAACTCTAGGTACAGTAACCCTAGTCAGAAGTGGATTGTTATGCTTTCTCTCTCATCCAGATGGCCTTTTTGGTTTCTGGGGTCTCTTCCAGGAGCTTGAGATAGGACCAGCTGTGAAGCTGTGGTTCCAGGTTGCCTTAGTTTAATCTCCTGTCTTACCTCCCTTCCCTGCCCCCACCCCAGGCTCTGCAGGGAGCTCCAGGAGGAAGAAGAGAATGAAGTCTCGGAAGACTCACTAGATGAACGGTATTTGACTCATTCCAGTCACTGTGACTCTCACCAGCCTCCCAGCAGCAGTGCTTTCCCCTCTGATGTGCAGGAAGCCAGCTCTGTTGCAGAAGTCACCAGTGAGTACTCCCATTATAAAGAGAATAAAACTCCACCAACACTGGAAAAATGGAGAATAAAGCTCCAGTAGCTTCTACATGCTTACCACCTCTGTCTAGGCTGAATGAGATCATCTCTACAGGCAGGCCCTAAAGATTAACCTTGAAAAAGTGACTAGGCTGAACACAGCTCTGGGACCAAGTTTCAAGTACAGGTCCCTGGTGGGTCAGGTAATTTGCATTGTTCCTGGTCCACACCTCACCTCAGTCACTCTAGTCCCCACTGGCATGTGCAAGCGGATGGACTCCAGGCAAGTCAGATTGAGAGTGAAGGGATCATGGCAGACTCTCTGCTACCACTTCAGCATGTATACAGAATCTAATAGACCTCCTCTAAGATGAAGCATCTTAGCTTTCTGGGAATGTTCTTGCTAATTATAGTTCCTGAACAGTGTCCCTTAAGCTTTTCTAACTGCCTGAGAAATACTAGCAGTCTTGCCCATATTTTTGGAGGTGCATTATCATGGTTCCAGTCTCCAGTCTTCATCTCCCCTCAGATGACTTGCTTCCTTACAAGGTTCCATCTTAGTACCAGAACATCAGGTGGTTTCCCTAAGGACAAGGCTCAGCTCTTGGCAACCCTTGGGTAAATGGCTAGGGTTCCCATCCTTTGTGTGATACCATTTTAAAAAAATGTCTGTGGGTTTAGTCTCAGTGCTTTAAGAGCCCCTAGGAGTAGAAGCCTCACTGGTGTGTGTGTGCGTGTAGATTAAAACCCCAACCTTCATCTCCTTTCCCTTTGACTGTTTGACTTTCCTTTGGGGATAAAAGTTTGGACTGTTAGAGAATTATATGTCTTATGTCCTCTTGTAGGCATGAGAAAGAAACTTTTTAAGATTTTATGTATTTATCTTTATTTGAGAGAGAGAGAGCACGCAGGGGGAGGAGCAGAGGGAGAGGGACAAACAGACTTTGTCCTCACCACAGAGCCCTATGAGGGTCTCGATCTCACAACCCTGAGATCATGACCTGAGAGGAAATCAAGAGTCAGATGCTTAACCAACTGAGCTACCCAGGCATCCTAAGAAAGAGACTATCTTAATCCAGTCAGTGTTAGCTGAGTTTTTTAATAGTGATGTAAGCTATGTCAGGTTTTGTCTTTTTGCCAATGGTGGGTGCTTTTTATTACCCAGGCAGTCCCCTTACAAAGGCTTCCTCATTCCTATTTCCCATTTCACCTTGAGATGTAGAGGGAGGTCTTTGTCATCTATTAAAGATGTCCAGTCATAAATCATGTGGGAGAGGTATTTAGTAGAGACATTAACTAGTACCTGAAAGTCTTAAATAAGAAGTGGCCACACCTCTCCCAGTGCTAGATAAGCCCTACTCAGAAGGCTTATTTGGTATTTTCCCACCTTGTGTCAACCTCCTTTATACTTCCCTTATCCTTGTGTGAGAGGTGGTCCTGTGGAGTCTGCTTAGCACTGGAACATGCTTTGTTTGAAGGCCTTTAAGGGCTGTTAAAGGAAGTCCCCTGGTGTTCCCTGATGAAAGAGGAAGTTGGCAGAAGAATGGCGAAAGGCAGGAATCTTGCTGAGAGGCCCTTGGCCACCGCATTAGTAATAAGAATTCTCCATCTTCTACCTCATTCCCTGTCCTGGTGGAATGGCTGCAGAAGATGAGATCCAGAGCCTGCACCGGCACCTGAAGGAAATTATTTTCATCAATGACTGCCTTCAAGAAAAGCTGCAACATCATCTCAGCATTTCTGACCAAGGAAACGGTAGGGGCGGCCCAAGTCTGCCTGCTTCTGGCAATATGTATCTTTCTAAGGACTTGTCGTGTGTTTCAGGGCTTCACAGATTATAAGAACTTAATATACCTTACTTCACTTAGTCTTAGAAATGGCCCAACTAGGGAGAATAGGGCAGGTATGAATAGTCCTACTTTTTTTTTTTTAAAGATTCCATTTATTTATTTGACAGAGAGAGAGAGACACAGCAAGAGAGGGAACACAAGCAGGGGGAATGGGAGAGGGAGAAGCAGGCTTCCTGCGGAGCAGGGAGCCCGATGTGGGGCTCCATCCCAGGACCCTGGGATCATGACCTGAGCCAAAGGCAGATGCTTAACGACTGAGCCACCCAGGCGCCCCTGAATAGTCCTACTTTTTAGATGAATAAATAAGCTCAGATAGAGGTTTGCCCCAAGGTTGAGCTATCCCTCTATCTTCGAGTTGTCTGACGTCCAAAGCCCTTCTTGTGACTCCTCTGCTGTATGCTTTCTGCTGCTCCTCTCCTCTTGCGTGGTAGTCATTCAGTAGAACTCAGGTTGCTGAGTACCACGTTCAGCAGAGCGAGGGTCCCTGCTGCTGCCATCCTCATCCCCCTCTCTAATGTCTTGGTTACTCTTCATGTCCCCAACGTGGTTCTTCTCCCCACATCCTCCTCCTGGATTGCACTCACACAGAGGCCATCATTCCTCAGTCTTGGGCTGGGTCAGAACAGTGACTGGGTCTCTTTCCACACCAAAGCAGCAGCTATGTCATGAGAAAAGTCTCCTTCATAATTTCAGCCATTGGGTGTGATAATACTAATGAATGAGCTGGCATTTGTTAAGGGCCTTGTGAAAATTGAGCTTCTGTCCCATTACACTAAAGTCCCAACCTTTGAGTCCCCAGGGTTTTCTTCTGGGCTGAGAAAGAAGGGGAAAAGGAATTGCAGAAAGCATTATCTCAAGTGAATGTGTTTAAGTTGCCTAAACTGTAATTATTTCCTGGAATAGGATGCACGTCTAACCTCAACAGGCAGAGCTTGGAGTCTATTGCCCAGCTGTACAATGAAAAGAGAGGTATCAGGGAAGAAAGTCTGAGCCTTCTGGCTCACCTGAATCGTATTTCCAGAGGTAAGTGGTCAAAACCCCCAAGAGAAGGTCACTCTCAGAGCCTTCTTTTCTCTTGCCATACCCAGCTATAAAAACAAAAGGTGATGGGGAGGCCACAGCTACCCAAAGCCTCCTGACTCCTAACTCTCCATGTAGAGAGGGCTACCTCGTAGGTGCTCCCTCTACAGGTCCCCAGACTCCAGGCTCCAGGAAGGAGTACTTCTGGGAAATCCACCCTTCAGGTACAAACCACAGCTCACGGATGCAAGCCTGAGAAGAAAAGAACAATCCTCAAAGGTGAGAAGACATAAGAGAACAATTATTTTAATTGAGTAAAATTTGCCAAGATTAGATAAACTCTGTCTTAGAATGCTGAAAGAACAAGCAAACAGAATTTAGATTCTAGGTCAGTAATCTTTGAGGAAATGTGAGGACCAGAAAGGTACCATGAGCTTAAAAGGAGCAAAACCCCAATTTTCAAACTGATGAAAATAAAGTACTAAAAAATTGAAATAAGTATAGCTTATATTGATCCTTGGCAAAATACAAATTTATTGCAATCAAACTATAATATTCCAATCGCCTTATGGTTCCCAGCTCTTCCTATTGAGAAAAGCCAAACCAAACCAAATTGCCTTCAGATTGGCAAAAATATTTACAAACCTGCAAAATATCTTCAGCCTATCCCCTATATACACCAGACTCAGCATTTACTGAGTTTTTGCTGTGTGCAATGCCCACCCCAATAGACATCCCTGCCTGATCTGGTAGGTGCCTGTTAAGAAAGGTCACCTAAGATTCCTTTTACCTTTTTTTTTTTAAGGTTTTTATTTATTTATTTATTTGACAGAGAGAAAGCATAAGCAGGGGGAGCTTCAGAGGGATAGGGAGAAGCAGGCTCCCCACCAAGCAGGGAGCCCAACATGGGGGCTTGATCCCAGGACCCCGGGATCATGACCTGAGCCAAAGGCAGAAGTTTAACCGACTGAACCACCCAGGCGCTCCTACCTTCTTCTTCTTCTTTTTTTTTAAGATTTTATTTATTTATTTGAGAGAGAGTGAGAAAGAGAGCACAAGTGGGGGGAGGGGCAGAGGGAGAGGGAGAAGCAGACTCCCTACTGACCCACTGAGCAGGGAGCCCCACGTGGGGCTCAGTTGCAAGACCCTGGGATCATGACCTGAGCCGAAGGCAGATGCTTAACCGACTGAGCCACCCAGGCACCCCTTCTTTTACCTTCTTGTACCTACGTTGCTTTTGTTTCCAAGGACTCTTCTAAATAGGACTGTCCTCAGATTACTCGAACCAGTTGCCTGGTGGCTCAGAGAATGGAAGGAGCTGAGAGTTTATGTCAGTCCTACAGCACCCAGTGACCCTACCTGTAAATCATTATCCATGATTGATAGGTACAGGCATAGGAAAGCCCAGCTACTTGACTTGAGGGAGCCTTTGTGGTGAATTAGCTTTGGGAAAAGGGAATCTAGAGGTGAACTTAGTAAAGACCCAGGTAGATAAACAGAAGGAAATCGTTGCCTTGGAAATCCAATTAAGAAAGAGAGATTCACCTCAGATCGTAAGAAGGAAGATTAAAATCTTTAGGTCCTGGGGCGCCTGGGTGGCTCAGTTGGTTAAGCGACTGCCTTCGGCTCAGGTCATGATCCTGGAGTCCTGGGATCGGGCTCCCTGCTCGGCGGGGAGTCTGCTTCTCCCTCTGACCCTATCCCCTCTCATGCTCTCTCTATCTCATTGTCTCTCTCAAATAAATAAATAAAATCTTTAAAAAAAAAAAATCTTTAGGTCCAATGGGAAAGAAGCCCATGGTGGGACAGCTAGAGAGAAACAAAGAGAACCATGGGAAATAGGGCAGGTCTCCTAAGTAGTTTTAAATCTGGCTGTCATTATAAGAACCTGGTAAGGTTTTGCCTAACACAAATGCCTAGATATCACAGCCAGAGATTCTGATTAAAATGGTTTCACATGTGTTTGGGGTATTTGTTTTTAAAAAGCTCCTAGGTGAGGGACACCTGGGTGGCTCAGATGGTTAAGCATTTGCCTTCAGCTCAGGTCATGATCTCAGTGTCCTGGGATCGAGTCCTGCATTGGGCTCCCTGCTGAGAGGGAGCCTGCTTCTCCTTCTCCCTCTGCCCCTGCTGCTCCCCCTGCCCCTGCTGCTCCCCCTGCTTGTGCTCTCTCTTTCTCTCTCTCTCTGACAAATAAATAAATAAAATCTTTCAAAAAAATTAAAAAAGAAAATAAAAGCTCCTAGGTGATTCAAATATATGGCTACCAATGAGAAGGACCATCAATCTCCCAAGATCTCAGCTCACCAGTATAGAAGTATCTCAAATGTGCAGTTACTTATGAAAGGCCGACACTAGCCATTGATGGGATTTGCATTCCTCTCTCAACAGTCTTGTTTGTATAGCATGGAAAAAAGAGAAAAGGACAGGTAGATGGATGGATTAGATCTATAACCAGTCTATCTGGAGCAGTTTCTCAGATTTTTTTGACCACAAGACACAGTAAAAAATACAATTCTTTGTAACCCGATGTTATGTTTAAAACAAACAAAAAACCTTACTATATGTAATAGGTCCTATGTAGTATTTTCCTTCCTGATTCTTTAAGTAAAACCTGTAGTAAACAGTCTACTATATTGATTTCACAACCCACTAGTGGTTCCTGATCGCAATTTGAAAAATTTTGCTTTTGATTAGTCTTTTCATTAAACAAAATCTTAAAAGAGTATTGGGGGCAAAATTTTTCCTCCACCTATTTATGTTTGAATGATCCAGGACCTTTGAATTAACTAATGATAGATAAACTAACGATAGATAAACAGGAGAAAAGACAAGGTTCCTTTACATATGCATGTTCCTTTACATATACATATGCATTGCTTTGTAATGAGTAACTCCCAGAATACCCAGAGGTAAAAGTTTGTATACCAACTTAACAAAGGGTTTCAGGGCTTCAGTGAAAAAGTGTGGAAAATTCTATTGGACTTTTGATGCTATTGGTAATGGACAGTCTGTATCCATGCAGCTGAATTCTCAGGAAACTCCCTTGGAAGGGGTGGGAGGGCAGGTTTCATGTGGCACCTGTGTTTTTGGGATGTTCTGCTCTAGTCAGATAAAGGAAATTCAGATAAGATTTTATTTTATTTTTAATTTTTTAAAAAATTTATTTATTTATTTATTTGACAGAGAGAGACACAGTGAGAGAGGGAACACAAGCAGGGGGAGTGGGAGAGGGAGAAGCAGGCCTCCTGCAGAGCAGGGAGCCCAACGTGGGGCTCAATCCCAGGACGCTGGGATCATGACCTGAGCCGAAGGCAGACGCTTAACGACTGAGCCACCCAGGTGTCCCCAGATAAGATTTTAGATGTTTCCCCCATCAAAATACCATCCACTTTTTTCAAAGAAATGGAACATATAATCCTAAAATTTGTATGGAACCAGAAAAGACCCCGCATAGCTAGAGGAATGTTGAAAAAGAAAAGCAAAGCTGGTGGCATCACAATTCCGGACTTCCAGCTCTATTACAAAGCTGTCATCATCAAGACAGTATGGTACTGGCACAAAAACAGACACATAGATCAATGGAACAGAATAGAGAGCCCAGAAATGGACCCTTAACTCTATGGTCAACTAATCTTTGACAAAGCAGGAAAGAATGTCCAGTGGAAAAAAGACAGTCTCTTCAACAAATGGTGTTGGGAAAATTGGACAGCCACATGCAGAAGAATGAAACTGGACCATTTCCTTACACCACACACAAAAATAGACTCAAAATGGTT
>NC_138372.1:94065991-94108708 GCF_054177405.1 Leptonychotes weddellii | reverse complement strand
GTGAAGAATCCTTTCCTGTGGTGGGAGGATGAGGGCAGCAGGTGGAAAATTCTTCAACGGGAAGGGGGAAGTTTTCAAGAGCTTTCCAGAGTTGTCTGTGTTGATGCTGTCAGGTAGGTGGCTGTCCTGTGATGATGGTGCTTAGTCTTACCTTGTCCTGGCCTTGAGCTGGTCCTGGCTCCAGTCTGAGTCCAAGCCGACACAGGCAACTTGTAGTTTGTACTCAATTGTGCCTCTTCCCGAAGTGGGGTAGTGCCTGAGCTTCTATTTTCAGAATCCTAGAGGAGGATAAGGATGCTTTTGATATTTTTTCCTTACATTTCTGTAGAGACCCTTGAGAAAACGGATACATGAAGGTCTTTCACAAAAGTAGTTACTGCCTGCTTTCTCTCTGGATACTTTCTTGTAAGGAGAACCAACCAAGGGAAGAAAATTCATTTGACTTAAGGATGCTTCTGTCTGTTATGCTTTCCTTAATTCTGAGAAAAATGTCTCATTTGGTGACCTCTGGGTCAGCATAAATACACGCATACATATGCACATTTATACATACGCACATTTATATATATATACACGGCAAGAAAATAGATGCTTGCAGGTATTGGAAAGCTAGAAATACAGTTGCACCCTTATAAAACATCATTATCTACATCAAAACAAATAATACAAAGTCAAAAGAAGAGAAAGTAGAGCCAACATGGCAGTCTGTTTCCCGGACTTTGGCCCTGCACTTGGTAGTGGCCTGTGATATGAGTAATTAACACTTGGTCTCATGGCTGGTCTTCTGTCCAATTCAAGCATCTAATCAAGGACTGACTTGGGTGGAATGTTCATCATTTTAAGAAAGCCAAATGCCCTGAGACCTTCAGCCTTGGCTATGGAGCTGTTTAAAACATGAAGGCCTGATTAAAGTGTTTGACTTAAAATTTGATAAAAAAACAAAAACAAAAAACACAAAGTGACAGAAGCCAAAGGGATCCTCTATTTCTGAAAGAAAGGCAAGGCAGAGTCATTGCAGCTTGATAGGAATGACCTGGCAGAGCAATGTAATGAAAGGGAAGAGAAAGACAGGGAGGGAAGGAGTCCCACTGCTCTTGGCTTGCAAGGAGCTCTCCCAAGCCTCAGAGCATGCAAGTCCCCCAGCTTCTGAAGCTTCCAGTAGCTCCAACGTCCAAAGGATAAAAACTTTCAAATTCTGTTTTGTTCCAAATTGGGAGTCCTGACTGAAATGTGGGTTTCTGAATCCAGGTTGTGAAAATACTGGGCCCTTGCTTCCAGGGAAAGACAATATAGCCCCTAAGCGGGGGCCTCTGCAGTACTGAGCTCTCATTTGGCTGAAGCACTGCCTTAGTTCTTTCTGAAGACATTGCTTCTGGTTGAATTTTGCATATCACATGCCTTAAATTTGGACACAGCACAAAGCTCTGTATTCAGGAAGGGGTAGAGACACTAGAGTGGAGAGGTTGCCTCATATGTGAAAAATGAAACTAATAGGGCGCCTGGGTGGCTCAGTTGCTTAAGCGACTGCCTGCGGCTCAGGTCATGATCCTGGAGTCCCTGCATCGAGTCCCTGGATCAAGTCCCTGCATCAAGTCCCTGCATCGAGTCCCGCCCCAACTCGCTGCTCGGCAGGGAGTCTGCTTCTCCCTCTGACCCTCCCCCCTCTCATGTGCTCGCTCTCTCTCATTCTCTCTTTCTCAAATAAATAAATAAAATCTTTAAAAAAAAAAAGAAAA
Source organism: Leptonychotes weddellii (assembly GCF_054177405.1). Taxonomy (NCBI): domain Eukaryota; kingdom Metazoa; phylum Chordata; class Mammalia; order Carnivora; family Phocidae; genus Leptonychotes; species Leptonychotes weddellii. The sequence continues at coordinate 94,106,972 of NC_138372.1, read as the reverse complement.
ACGAAACTAATATAACACCCTATGTTAGTTATATTTGAATGAAAAAAGAAAAAAAATGTCCTTTCAGAAACTGGATAGAATTATTTTTTTGAAAGACTTTAATGTGCTCTTTTCTGAAGAGTCTTGCTTGAAAATGCAAGAAATATAAAAGACATCATTTACGTCCTTGGAGGACCCCAAAGGAACCCTGTAGATAGGTCTAAACTCACTGAAGTAAGCAAGAGTTGGAAACAAGTTTTGAGCACACCAAGCCTGCCTTCCAAGGAAGGATACACAGTTACAAAGCGCCAAATTCTGGCAATACAAGAAAACTACTTTGTAGACAAGTTTTACCTTTATTTCTAGAGCTCCAGATTAAAATATTTCAGTTACATCCACTAATACTCCACTGGTTTGTTAGAGATTGATTGATTGATTGATTGATTGAAGTGAGGGAGAGCTGGCCAGCACAAGGCGGACTGAGGGCTGGGGGGGAGGAGCAGAGGGAGAGGGAGAGAAAATCTTAAACAGACTCCACCCTGAGCGTGGAGCCTGAGTCAGGGCTGGATCCCATGATCCAGAGACTAAGACCTGAGTGGAAACCAAGAGTCAGCAGCCCAATGACTGCGTAACCCAAGCACCCCTAGGGCTTTTTGTTATCTGATTTAAACTTTTTTTTAAACTTATTTTATTTAAATTCAATTAGTTAACATATAGTGATCATTAGTTTCAGATGTAAAGTTCAGTAATTCATCAGTTGCATATAACAACCAGTTCTCATTACATCAAGTGCCTTCCTTAATGCCCATCACCCAGTTACCCCATCCCCCCACCCCCTCCCCTCCAGCAACTCTCAGTTTATTCTCTATAGTTAAGAGTCTCTCATGGTTTTTCTCCCTCTCTGATTTCGTATTATTTATTTTCCCCTCCCTTCCACTATGATCCTGTTTTGTTTCTTAAATTCCACATATGAATGAAACCATATAATTGTCTTTCTCTGATTGACTTATTTTGCTCAGCCTAATACCTTCCGGTTCCTTCCATGTTGATCTAAATGGTAAGATTTCATCCTTTTTGATGGCTGAGTGGTGTATATATATATATATATATATATATATATATATACCATCTTCTTTATCCACTCATCTGTCAGTGGGCATCTGGGCTCTTTCCATAGTTTGACTATTATGGACATTGCTGCTATAAACACTGGGGTGCAGGTGCCCCTTCGGATCACTGCATTTGTATCTTTGGGGTAAATACCCAGTAGTGCAATTGCTGGGTCATAGGGTAGCTCTATTTTTAAATTCTTGAAAAACTGGTCAGTGCAAATGCCTGATCCAATATATGGGCAGGAGGGAGTAAGGTGTGTGTGTATGGAGGCACAAGAAAGTAACACGGTAGCAGAGATCCAATTTGCTGAACTTCCCAGTCCTATTTCTTTGTGAGGTGCCATTGTTCTATTATATTTAACATTGTTGTGGTGACATTCTTGGTTAGAACTGAATTATAGTAAGTGAAGTGGTTCTAAAAGAACATAAATTTACATAATCCAGAATTTGTTCTGGATTATCTGGAATTGGGTCTTAGACCTGATTAGATTTGAAGGTATTAAGGATCCTGATGTCAGGGGACATCATCAGTTTGTTGTAGGAATTCTCTGCCTTTACTGCCCGCAGTTCTTGGTCACGCCATTTCCAAGAATGAAGAGGTAGACCAGACAAAGAGTGGTGGGCAGCAAAGTAGTTTATTGAGCAAGAGTATAAAGCTCCTGGAGAGGGAGGGAGCCTGAGAGGGTTGCCTTCGGAGTTCCCAAGTTTAGGGGTTTTTATGAGCTCTTCTGCGGAACTATCTTAAGCAATCAGGGTGTGCTGAGTGGTGCCAATCAGGGCTCTGGTCATGTATCTGTCTGCCGATTAGGTTAATGTCTCTGTGCTGATGGTCTTTTTTGCTGACATCTGGGGACTTATGTCTTAACTGCCCCCTGCCTATGACATTGACAAATGCTTTGTGGTTAATTGACTTATTTTAGTACCTTTTGCAGAAGTCATTTTTTGCAAAGGTTGCAAAGCAGAATGCTGGTGCGGTCCTATCTAAGCTGTAAAACAGGATGTTAGTGCTGTTTTATTTTTGCTGTCCTGACTCCATATTTTCTTGTTGGGGACACTGGCCCTGACTACCTAACTGTCCAACTAACCCCTAACAAGTTCATGGCATGCAGTAGCAAGACATTTACTCAAGAGGCTCTCACTGTTCACTTGCTTGGTTGACTGAAAACTTGCACTAAAAAGTGGCCTATTGTAAATGAAGTTCAAGTGCCAGAACCTCTTTGGTATATTACAGAGGAAAGTATGCAAAGGATTAGGGAGATGAGGATGCTAGAGTGGATTTATCATGTAAGACAAGCTCATTCACCCTTATCTATATCCTCTAGAAAGATCAAGAATAACACTATTTTGAAGAAGGCTGTGGGAAGTACATTCAAGAACGCTTTCTCTGCATCCTCCAAGGACTCTGTGGTGGCTGTTTTGGGAAGGACAGTGGGAACTGCTGCCATTGAACCGTGATCCCTGAAATTAATGGAGATAATAGGAGATGGAGTTGAGAGTGTCACGTGACAATTAATTCCCAAAGACAAGGTGATCACAGTTAATACAATGGATACCAGACCTGAAGAACTAATCAGAATGGCTCAGCACTCTTTGTCGTTAACTCATCAGTGTCCCTAGATCTGAAAGAGATGGGTAGTCTATTAGAGTTTTACTTGATCTGTAAAAGCAGAAACATTTTTGTTCTAGTGAACATAAGTCTGACTTGAATCACAGTAGCCACACATCCTCATCAAATTCACAATAGTAGAGCCCTTTGAATGAAGGGAATATAGGTTCCCTCAAAGAAAGCTGCTATTTATATGGCTAAAAATTAATACTCTCAGACCTTTAGTCAAATAGCATGTTCATGCTAGAGTGATCTGAGTAGAATGCTCTATTAGTAAAAGTTCACTTTATAACAGATTATTTGACAATTGTACCATAATAAATATTACTTGACCTTAGCTATTATTGGTTATGCTTAGTTGCTAAAAAATACTATATAAGGATTATCATTAGGGTTGATTATCAGTCAAATCAGAATGAGGCAAGTTTAGGGCGCCTGCGTGGCTCAGTTGTTAAGCGTCTGCTTTGAGCTAAAGTCACAATCCCAGGGTCCTGGGATCAAGCCCCGCATCGGGCTCCCTGCTCAGTGGGAAGCCTGCTTCTCCCTCTCCCACTCCCCCTGCTTGTATTCCCTCTCTCTGTGTTCCCTCTCTCTGTCAAATAAATAAATAAAATCTTTAAAAAAAAAAAAAAGAATGAGGCAAGTTTAGAATTTGAACATTTATTTGACTGTCATGAGATTTACCTTTAGTGGGAAGCCAAAATAGAGTATCTAACTCTATTTAATTTAATATCTATTTGCATATTTAAGCAGAATTTAACAATTTTATAGGAGCATACATTGAAATTATTTATAACAACATTTGGTATTTTTTTTTTAAAGATTTTACTTATTTATCTGACAGAGAGAGACACAACGAGAGAGGCAACACAAGCAGGGGGAGTGGGAGAGGGAGAAGCAGGCTCTCTGCTGAACAGGGAACCCGATGTGGGGCTTGATCCCAGAACCCTGGGATCATGACCTGAGCCCAAGACAGATGCTTAAGGGCTGAGCCACCCAGGCACCCCAACATTTGGTATTTTTAATTTTAGTCATTCCAGATAGGTGTGGAGTGATATCTCATTGTGATTTTAATTTGCCTTTACCTAATGGCTAGTGATGTTGAATGGCTTTTACATGTGCTTATTTGAAGTCTTTATATCCTTTCAGGTGAAATATCTGTTCTTATCTTTTTCCATTTTCTAATTGGGTTGTTTGTTATTTTACTACTGAGTTTTGAAATTCTTTTTATATTCTAGACACTAGTCCTTTGTGGATATATGATTTGCAAATATTTTCTCCTTGTCTTTTCATTCTCTTAACAAAGTCTATTGTAGGGGCGCCTGGGTGGCTCAGTCATTAGCGTCTGCCTTCGGCTCAGGTCATGGTCTCAGGGTCCTGGGATGGTGTCAGGGTCCTGGAATCAAGCTCCGTGTTGGGCTCCCTGCTCAGTGGGAAGCCTGCTTCTCCCTCTCCCACTCCCCCTGCTTGTTTTCCCTCTCTCACTGTCTCTCTCTGTCAAATAAATAAATAAATAAATAAAATCTTAGGAAAAACAACAACAACAACAAAAACCCCCCAAAGTCTATTGTAGAGCATCGGTTTTTAGTTTTTATATGGTCCAATCTATCAATCTTTCCTTTTATGGATCATGCTTTTCGTGCCAAGATTAATAATTCTTTGCCTAGTCCTAAACCTTGAACATTTTCTCCTACTTTTCTATAAAAGTTTTATAATTTTACATTTTGCTTTTAAGCATGTGCTCTATCTTGAATTACTTTTGTTTAAGGTGTGAGGTTTAAGGCGAGGCGCATTTTTTGCCAATAGATGTCCAATTGCTCCAGCATCATTTGTTGAAAAAGGCTATCCTTCCTCCATTGAATTGCTCTTGCACCTTTATAAAAAATCAGTTGGACATAATTGTGTGGGTCTATTTGTGAGTTCTCTATTCTGTTCCATTGATCTATCTTTCTATCCCTTCACCAATACCACACTGTATTGCTTACTATAACTTTATAACCCTATATAATAACCTACCTAATCAGCTAAAATGATTCCTCCCAGTTTTTTCTTCTTTTTCAAGACAATTTTAGCTATTTAGGAGTCTGTTATTTCCATATAAGTTTTATAATATGCCTATCTATATCTATAAAATATTTTGCTGGGATTTTGATAGGAATTACACTAAACCTATAGATCAGTTTGGGGAGAGTTGACATCGTTACTATCTTGAGATGTCCAATCATGAATACAGTATATCTCTCCATTTATTTAGGTTTTTAAAATTTCTTTCATCAGTATCTTATAATTTTCAGCATACAAATCCTTTATTTGCTTTCTTAGATTTATATCTAAGTATTTAATTTTCTTTGGAGCAATTTTAAATTGTATTGTTTTTAAATTTCAATTAAATTCAATTAAATAATTTCCATGTATTCTTTGTTAGTGTATAGAAATGCAGTTGATTTTTATTTATTTTTTTTGTGAGAGAGAGAGCACGAGCAAGCACAAGGGGGGGGCAGAGGGGAGGAGGGGTGGAGGGGCAGAGGGAGAAGCAGGCTCCCCACTGAGCAGGGAGCCCAATATGGGACTCTATCCCAGGACCCTGGGATCATGACCCGAGCCGAAGGCAGACGTTTAACCAACTGAGTCACCCAGGCATCTGAAATGCAGTTGATTTTTGTGTGTTGATCTCATATCCCACAATCTTGTTGAACTCATTTCTTAGTTCTAGGTTTGCTTTTTCCTAGGAATTTTCTGTATAGACAGTTATGTCATCTGCAAATAGGGACAGTTTTCTTTCTTTCTTATTAATCTATATGCCTTTTATTTCTTTATTCTTGCCTTAGTGCAGTGGCCAGAACTTGCAATATGATATTGAATAAAAGTCCTGAGAGCAGACATCATTTTCTTGTTCCTAATCTTTGGGGGAAAGTGATGAGATAACAAAAGGCAAGCTGAGGGTAAAGGGCAAACTGACACTCCACATACCACCTCCCCCTCTCAAGGTGGGAGTGGGATAGATGTGACATTTTTCAGCCACTCACAACTGCCCAAGAACAAAGGAAGGAAAAAGCAAATGGTCAACTGATAAAGATCACAGTCATACAGGACCTAAAACTCCATCAGTTTGTAACTGTCTTAATGATTTACAAGAAAAACACAATCTTGAGAACAGTCAGACCTCCAGGAACCTATAGACTCAATTTCCTGGAGCCCTAATGTCACCTTCCCCCTCCATAGGATAAAAAACCCTATATAATCAGTTACTTCTCACACTTAAAATGCATCTTTCTCTGCCCAATGGGTCTTATCCCCGTGCATTAACAAAACCACCTTTTTGCATTGAAAACATCTCAAGAATTCTTACTTGACATTTCACTCTCGGACCCAAACACCAAATTATATCAGAAAGCATTCAGTATTTCACCACTAAGTATAATGTTAGCTGTAGGTTTTTTGGAAATGCTCTTTATTAAATTGAGGAAGTGCCTCTTTAGTCCTATTTATCCAAGAGTTTTATTCATGAATGGTATTGGATTTTATTGAATACTTGTTCTGCGTCAGTTGGTGTAATAGTATGTTGTGTCTTCTTCAGCCTGTTTGATGAAGTTTTAGAATGTAAGTGAGGTCCGGAGCCGACGACCAAGAAAGAATTCTTAAGACGTCTCTTGTGCAAAAAGGTGGTTTTATTAAAGCACGGGGACAGGACCCGTGGGCAGAAAGAGCTGCTGCCCTGTGGTCTTGAGGAGTGGCTGATTATATACTCAGGAGTTGGGGAGGTGAGGACAAAGGGGGTGTCCTGAAGGACTGTCATATTCTAAGGACTCTCCGGATACTGGAGGCCTGGTTATTGTCAAGCCAAGGCTGTTCTCCCCTCTAATGAGGCACTAACAGGAAGACAGTTGGGACCTTCCTGCAGGGATGCTACATTCTTCCTATCACACGTCCTTGTCAACGGGCTTTAGGTTTAGAAGAAATTCAATTTTATTTACATTTCCTTCTGGAAGCTATTGCTAAGGCTTTTGTAAGTAAACTGAGGGAGACTCCTGTCCTGCAAAAGACTGTGATCTCTATCAGTTAACCATTTGTTTTTCCTTTAGGGCAGCCCAGAGTGCCTGAGGAATGTTACATATATCCCAAAGGGGGGGTGGTGGTTTGTAGGGTGCCAGCTTCCGCTTTGTCCTCAGCTTGCCTTCTGCTCCCTCATCATGTTGATACAGTGAATTATGTAGAGGCCGCTTTAGACAACAGACTTGAGCAATGGAAACTTGATCACGGCAAAAGGGCCCGCAGCAACCACCTGGCTGAATACAGACAGACCCATCTAACTAACAGACAGGTACTAACTAACCAATGGCCTACTTACAACTAGGCACAGTAACCATAAAGGGGAAAATTCCATTCGTCACCATACCTCCTCATCTTCCCTCTTTAAAAACAGTGGCCTTGTGGCAGATGGCCTCTCCTTTGCTGTCTTGCCCACGGCTCCCTGGTGGTATATTCAATAAATTTCTATCTCCTTTGTTCTGCCTTGGGTGAATCCTTCCACCACCCATGCCACCGGCTTCCACCTGATCATCGCCCCACATCTGGGGGCTCCCATCTGATCAAAAGAGAGACACCACAAATTATATCAATTAATTTTTTAGTATTGAACCAACCTTGCACACTTGGAATAAATCCACTTTGTCGTGATGTATAATTCTTTTTATACATTGCAGGATTCAATCTGCTCATATTTTGCTGCTGATTCAATCTGCTAATATTTTTGCATTTAAATTCATGAGGGCTATTGGTTTATAGTTTTCTTTTGTACTATCTTTGCCTGGTTTAGGTATCAGGGTAATATTAGCCTCATAAAATGAGTTGGAAGGTGCTCCTTTCTCTTGTATACTCCAGATTAGATTGTGGAAAATTAATGTACTTCTTTAAATGTTTCATAGACTTTTCCAGTGAAACCATCTGGGCCTGGAGATTTCTTTATTGGGAGTTATTCAACTACAAAATAAATTCTTCAATCTTTACAGGATTTTCAGATTGTCTATTTTATCTTGGTTGAGTTTTGCTAGTTATTGAGAAATTAGCCCAATGCTTCTAAGTTTTTGAAGGTGTTTTTTGTTATTCATAACAAGCCTCAGGGCTGGTTGCCAGGGGAACTAATTGTGATTAGAAGGTTGGAACTTTCAGTCCTACCCTCCTACCCCTGGGGAGGGGAGAGGGACTGGAGGTTGAATCAATCACCCACAACCAATGATTTACTCAATCTTGCCTATGTAATGAAGCTTCCATCAAAAATCCCTGACCTACAGGGTTCAGCGAGCTTCCAAGGTGGTGAACACATGGAGGTGCTGGGAGAGTGGCAAGCCCAGAGAGGGCATGGAAGCTCTGCACCCCTTTCCACATACCTTGCCCTATGCGTCCCTTCCATCTGGTTGTTTCTGAGTTATATATATATTTTTTTATAACAAACCAGTAACCTAGTAAGTAAACTGTTTTCTGTGAGACACTCTAGCAAGCGAATTGAACCCAAGGAAGGGGTTCTGGGAACCCCTGGTTTATAGCTGGTGGGAAGCACGGGTAATAACCTGGACTGGTGATTGGCATCTGAAATGGGAGGGAGGCAATCTGGTGGGACTGAACTCTTAACCTGTGGGATCTAACACTATCTCCAGGTAGACAGTGTCAGAATTGAGTTACATTGTAGGACACCTAAGTGGTGTTGCAGAGTTACTTGATGTATGGAAAATTCATATAGCTGGTGTCAGAAGTGAAGTAATGTTGTAATACTAAGGCTAGAGGAGAGAAACCAGGGATGTTTTTCTTTTACAACAAGTTCACTGGGGGTAAGTTACTCTCCTAGTTTTCACTGCTTCACTCAGGATGCTCTTTGAGGAGTCTGATGATGATATAGGCATTCTTCAGTGTCCCCTGATTTTTTGAACCCAGCCCAAAGAACATCTTTAGTCTCTCTACCATTGGCTACCACATGCTCTGCCATTATCTTGACTTTCTTCGGATAATTTTCACCCTCCAAACTTGCTGACTTTCTTCCACTTGTTCTCTTAGTTCTGGACTCTCAGGGTATTGGCTCAGCTCAGGTTCTTAGAGGAAACACACACAGTAGAAGCCACAGTCAGGTCCCAGCTGCAGTTCCGAGGGCATGTTTAATAAACATTTCGGTGCCCCATGTCCTCAGAGAAAACAGAGTGGGAAAAGACCTTGAAGAGCAAAAACAATAACCTTATTTTACTGATGAGGAAGCACATAACACACCCCAAGGAACCCACATCTAAATTTCAGGGGACCTTGGTCAAACATAGGTATTTCTGCTGTGAAAACAAAGAGTCTTTCCTTGGACAATTCTTTCATCACAATTCTATAGTCCTATTATTTATACTCAGCCAGTTTTCAATTGTGGCTGATACAATGGGATCAAGGAACACAAGTATCAAGTAAAATTTATCACAGCCATAATTAAAATGTAGTGATGCACTTGTCTATAAGACGTCGGGCTTCTGTGCCAGAAGATCCTCTTCCTGAGAGCAGGCCCTCTGTCTGCCTTATTCACCCCATCTCCCCAGTGCCTCCACAAGAAACTGTCACATAAAACATTCAGTAAATATTTGTGGAATGGATAAATAACAGTTATCAGGAATAACTAACTTTTACTGATGTTGTCCAGTCCTAATCATATTTCCAAACAAATGCTGTCCTGGGTCTATGCTGACGAAATAAAAGCATGGCCTTAGGAAAAGCAGTCCAAGATTTGATATTTTCATTTATTTATTATTATTTTTAAAGTAAGCTCTACACCCAACATGGGGCTTGAACTCACAACCCTGAGATCAAGAGTCACATGCTCTACTGACTTAGCTAGCCAAACAGGCACCCCATAAAGCAGTCCAAAATTTCAATACCAGCTTCATCACATATCACATATGCTTTAATGGGTGATTTCACTCTCCTCTTTCAGCCTGTTCTGCTCACATCTAAAATAGAGAAGGAAGCATTAACCAAGAGAGTTTCTGGATGTTCAAATTAACATCAGCGGAGAAAGCTCCCAATCCCAGCATCATAGTCATTGGTGCACTTGTTAAAAGTATCTGGGGAATATATGAAAAATCCACAGTTAACATCATACTCAATGGTGAAAAACAGAACTTTTCCTCTAAGATGAGGAATAAGACAAGGGTGTCCACTCTTACCACTTTTATTTAACACAGTACTGGAAGTCCTAGCCACAGCAATCAGACAAGAAAAAGACATAAAAGGCATCCAAATTGGTCAGGAAGAATTAAAATTTTCACTATTTGCAGATGACATGATACTGTATATAGAAAACCCTAAAGACTCCATCAAAAAACTACTGGAACTCAGTTGGGGTGCCTGGGTGGCTCAGTCGTTAAGCATCTGCCTTCGGCTCAGGTCTTGATCCCAGGGTCCTGGGATCGAGCCCTGCATCGGGCTCCCTGCTCGGCAGGAAGCCTGCTTCTCCCTCTGCCACTCCCTCTGCTTGTGTTCCCTCTCTCGCTGTGTCTCTCTCTGTCAAATAAATAAATAAAATCTTAAAAAGAAAAAGAAAAAGAAAAAACTACTGGAACTCAGTAAAGTTGGAGGATACAAAATTAATATACAGAAATCTGTTGCATTTCTATACACTAATAATGAAGTAGCAGAAAGAAAAATTAAGAAAACAATTCCATTTACAATTGCACTAAAAAAAATAAAATACCTAGGGTTAAACTTAACCAAGGAGGCGAAATACCTAAGCTCCAAAAACTATAAAATGTTGATGAAAGAAATTGAGGATGACACAAACAAATGGAAAAATATTCCATGCTCATGGATTAGGAGAATAACTATTGTTAAAATGTCCGTACTACCCAAATCAATATACAGATTTAATGCAATCCCTATCAAAATATCAACATTTTTCACAGAACTAAAATAAATAATTCTAAAATTTGTATGGAAACATAAAACACCCTGAATAGCCAAAGCAATCTTGAAAAAGAACAAAACTGGAGGTATTGCAATCCCAGATTTCAAGATATACTACAAAGCTGTAGTAACCAAAACAATGTGGTACTGGAATAAAAATAGATACATAGATCAATAGAACAGAATAGAGAATCCAGAAATAGGCTCATGCCTTTTTTTTTTTTTTTTTAAAGTAGGCTCCATGCCCAGTGTGGAGCCCAGTGCAGGGCTTGAACTCATGACCCAGAGATCAAGACCTAAGCTGAGATCAAGAGTCAGATGCTTAACCAACTGAGCCACACAGGCACCCCTAAACTCATGCTTTTATGGTCAAGTAATCTATAACAAAGGAGGCAAGAATATACAGGGAGAAAAAAAACCAAACTCTTCAATATATGGTGTTGGGAAAATTGGACAGCTACATGCAAAAGAATGAAACTGGACTGCTTTCTTATACCCTACACAAAAATACTCAAAATGGATTAAAGACCTAAATGTGAGACCTGAAACCATAAAACTCCTTGAAGAAAACATAGGCAGTGACCTCTTTGACTTCAGTTGTAGAAACATTTTCTAGATGTCTCATTTGGCAAAAGAAAAAAAGCAAAATTTAAACTATTGGGACTACATAAAAATAAAAAGGTTTTGTGCAGTGAAGGAAATCAACAAAACAAAAAGAGAGTCTACTGAATGGAAGAAGATTTTGCAAAAGATGTATCCAATAAGGGGCTTAATATCCACATATATAAAGAACTTATACAACTCAACAACAAAAAGCCAAATAATACAATAAAAAAATGGGCAGAGGACATGAATAGTCATTTTTCCAAAGAAGACATACAGATGGCCAATAGACACATGAAAAGATGCTCAATATCACTCATCATCAGGGAAATGCAAATCAAAACCACAATGAGATATTCCCTCACACTTGTCAGAATGGTTAAAATAAAAAGCACAAGAAGTAAGTGTTGGCAAGTGAGGATGTGGAGAATAAGGATCCCTCGTGTACTGTTGGTAGGAAGGCAAGCCGGAGCAGCCACTGTGGAAAACAGTATGGAGGTTTCTCAAAAAATTAAAAATAGAACTACCAGTATGATCCAGTAATTCTACTTCTGGGTATTTACCCAAAGAAAAACATGAATTTGAAAAGATATATGCACCCCTATGTTTACTGCAGCATTATTTACAATTGCCAAAGTATGGAAGCAAGTGTCCACCCATAGAGGAATTGACAAAGAAGATGTGGTATTTATATACAATGGAACATTACTCAGCCATAAAAAGAATAAAATCTTGCCATTTGCAACAACATGGATGGAGCTACAGGATATAATGCTAAGTGAAATAAGTTAGTCAGAGAAAGACAAATACTGTAGATTTCACTCATATGTGGAATTTGAGAAACAAATGAACAAAGAAAAAGAGAGAGAAACAAAAAAACACTTAACTATAGAGAATAAACTGGTGATTGCTAGAGGGGAGGTGGGTAGGGGGATGGGTGAAATAGGTAAAGGAGATTAAGAGTAGACTTATTATGATGAGCACTGAGAAATGTATAGAATTGTTGAATTATTATATTGTACACCTGAAACTACTATAACATTGTATTAATTATCCTTGAATTTTAAAAAATAGCTGGGGATACAGCCCAAGAAACCACATTTCAGACAAATTCCCCAGGACATTTTCATGCAAAGGAAAAACCCCACCATTAAGCAAACAATTTGAGATGAAGATCCCCAAAGCCCTAATTGCAACAAGAGTGACTCAGCTGAAGCATGCAAGTCCTTTGTTCAGGGTGGTCTTTCAATGGTAAGTGTCCCTGTTTTCTTGAAAGAATGTCCCAACTGATTTGGTAAACAAAGAAAACACTGCTTCCCCAGTACATGTCTTTGGCTCCTTCTGTTTCCACGCCCCCCCCCCCCTTTTTTTTCTCTGCTCTAACTGCTGGGTATCTCAGCTCTTCATATGGATCATTTCTTCATGAAGTATCCTGTTACTGTCTTCTCCTCTTGGTGAAAGAGAGGGTGGAAATTAGTCTGGATCTCCATAGTTCTAGGCTTTCTTTTTTTTTTTTTAAAGATTTTATTTATTTATTTATTTATTTGAGAGAGAGAATGTGAAAGAGAGAGAGAGAGGGAGCATGAGATGGGGGAGGGTCAGAGGGAGAAGCAGACTCCCCGCTGAGCAGGGAGCCCGATGCGGGACTCGATCCCGGGACTCCAGGATCATGACCCGAGCCGAAGGCAGTCGCTCAACCAACTGAGCCACCCAGGCGCCCCAGTTCTAGGCTTTCTGCTAAGCCACCTCAGTGACCTGAAAGAAATCATGATTGATAAAAAGTCAAAAAAGAGGATCTCAGAGGACGATGAGATCATAAGGGCAGCCCCTTATGGGAGATAGAACAAAGGCATGATCAATGTCAGATCTTTTAACATGGGGGAAACGTACCAATTAATTATGGAGAGGACGCTAACATGGAGAAAGAGAGGAGGGTGAGGACCATCCAGAGGAGTGTGAGAAGAAAGAAAAAAGTGGATTAAATGAAGATGGAAACAAATGGTGTTTTAATTGGGTGGGGAGGAGGATATTTACTGTTGAGATAGTCTCGGGAGAATCCTATGCGTAATCAGAAGCTTCATTAGCAACCAGGAGAATTGAGAGTGCTTGATCACAGAGAGGGAGGCTCAGTGTGCCAGAGCTTAATGCCTGAGGCATTGCTTGTAGGCCAAGCTCCAACAAAATTCCCAGTTAACTGTCTGGAGTTACAAGCATAGAAATAGAATATAAGGAGAGCTTCCTACCCAGAGAGGCTCTGCCCTTTGGTTGTCTAGCCAAACCAACACCCAATGCAGCCTGCTCTAAAAGTCTACATTCTGGGCATTGCCTATTTTAGCAGCCATTTGCAGTCTTTTTATACCTTTCTGCCAAAACTGCCAACCAACCACCTTTAAAAACCTAAAATACTGCTGCTTGTTCAATCCTCCTTATATAAGTACAATATCAAGGCATACATATTCCCATCCCCCTACCTTTATTGAGGACTGTCGTAAAGTCGTTCCTCCTCCTCCCCCGTTTAAAGATTTTATTTATTTATTTGAGAGAGAGTGAGAGAGAGAGAGCATGAGCAGAGGGAGAGGGAGAAGCAGACTCCCCTGCTGAGCAGGGAGCCTGATGCAATGCAGGGCTCAATCCCAGGACCCTGGGATCATGACCTGAGCCGAAGGCAGATGCTTAACCGACTGAGCCACCCAGACACCCCTCCTCATTCCTTTCTAATTAAAATAGATTTTATGGCTCTTTCTCAAATAAAAAATCAAAGAGTTCTGGATATTTCTTTTTCTTCTTTGAGTCCTCTCCAGTTTTCAAATGGTCACATTCTTCAAAAAAAAATAGTAACTAAAACAAATGTAGTATTCTACTGAGGTATAACTAATTAATTTGGTAGAAGGGTTTCTCCCCCTGACTTTTGATATTCTTCTTAATATACTCCAATACCATTTTCCTTTTCCTCACAGTGGAATATACTGATGTTTCATTTAAATTGAGGTCAGTTTTGACCTCCTAATGTCTCACCTCTCACTACCACCTCTGCCTGTGGGATGCTTTTGTTTTTGCCTTTTTTTTTTTTTTTGGTACGAATATTATTTTTATACTTGTTGGTTTTACATTTCATTCTGGCTGCATAAGGTCAGTTTACAATAAGTTTCCTTGAATATAGAAGTGGACACCCATTTTGATGATGATTTGCACATCTGATGATTTTCTTTTATTCTTTTATTCAAGTTACCAGTACACTGAACATGAGAGGGCTCAGGAAGAATCTTGACTGACTGGCTGGAGGTTGCCATTCATGGGCTGTATAAGGCCCATGAATGTGACCTTTCTATAGAGCATGGTAAAAACTGGCCCTTAGGTATTTGGTGGGTAATCCATGACCTGCACATGCAGTGGTGTTAAGTGGTGTTGCGGCTGAGATCGTCAAGGGATGCTCAAGTGTGGCACAGGAGGGACCTATCTGACCCACCTTGTGTCTCCATTCTAACTGAGGTTGAAGCATGAGACTGAGGAGGATGCCTTGGAGCATCTATCTCTATGGTTCTGCTGCTAGGCTGCTGGTACCACATGTTTAATCCCAGGTACATCCACATGTGCAGCAAAATGTTTATGAAAAAGTGAAGGAAGAAAGACCAAGGAAAATCACTTTTGAAAGTTGTTGTCTTACTTACTCTACTCTGCTCTACATCTAGCTACACAGTGCTATTGCATTGTGAAATGTCTCAAACACATTTCTGAACTCTCTTCTCCAGTAACTATGGGACCTGCCATTGTGTTGGAAAAGGACACTCTAATCGAGTTTTTTGTTTTAAAAACTATCAAGTCCTAGTTAAAACCCTGTGCCTACATGATGCCCCTCAGTGATGAGTTATTGACAATGACAATAAGAATAATCACAATAATAGATTTATTGAGCAATTGTGTACCAGGTACTATGCTAAGCCCAGTACAAACATTAACTCATTTAAATCTCCCATTAACGTTTTTTTAAAAAAAGATTTATTTATTTATTTGAGAGAGAGAGAGTGTGAGCAGGGGGAGGGGCAGAGGGAGAAGGAGAGAGAGAATCCTCAGGCAGACTCCCCACTCATCAAGGAGCCTAATGTAGGGCTTGATCTCATGACCCTGAGATCATGACCTGAGCTGAAACCAAGAGTTGGATGCTCAAGCGACTAGGCCACCCAGGTGCCCTGAAATCTCCTATTAACTTTTGAGGAAGTGTTATTATTATGCATAGTATACCAGAAAAGAAGCTGAAGATTAGGGAGACCAAATAATTTTTTTGCTCAGGTGCTCAGGTTTTGAGGGTGCAACAGGGAATTGCACCCAGACTATCTATCTCTAAATACTAAGGAGCATCTCCCTGCCCAGAAGATAATGTCTAACTTTAATGATGACTGCCACTTTTAAAGTACTCTTTGTATACATGCCTTTGACTTCTATCAACTGAAAGTAGATCCAGATTTTTAAAATATTCTTTATATTTAATCTATTAGAATATTAATACTGGAAGTATACCAAATCCATCTTCTGAAGCTCTCCCATTTTAAGATGAGGGAATGTAGGTCTATTTTTTTTAAAGTGGCATATAATGCTGTTTTTGATAATATATTAGAAATGCTTCTCTTGAGTATAAAAATAACAGTAGATGATCAGCAATCAAATACAGTAGTTTAACATTTGTATTTAATGTTTGATTACAAGTAGTATTGCCAACTGTTAATTCAGTTGATCCCCCTCAAGATGAAGTGACTTTATGAAGCTGTTTGCTTAAAGCTGACAGCCAGTGAGTGGTGTTGGCATTATTAAGGTATGTATGTACGTATGTATGTATGTATGTATGTATTATTGTTTTTAGTTTCAGAGGTAGAGTTTGGTGATTCATCAATTGCATATAACACCCAGTACTCATTACATCACATGCCCTCCTTAATGCCTATCACCCAGTTTCCCCATCCCTCCACCCACCTCCCCTCCAGCAACCCCCAGTTTGTTTGAGAGGGAGACAAACCATAAGACTCTTAACTATAGGAAACAAACTGAGGGTTGCATTACCAAGGTATTTAGACTGAGATCCTCAGAGCCTGGCTCCCCGATGCTTTGTCTCTTGTTCACTTATGCTGGAGTTACTCCTGTCCTATAGCAGCTACGGCCATTAGTCACCAGGCCACATCCCAAATGGCTCTGTCTTAGAATGGGCATCTGTTCATCCTTCGGGTCCCTCTCTCACTCAAGACTGTCAAGGAAATAAGAGGAAAAGGAACAGAGAGACCTGTTCAAGAGGCAGAAGTAGACCTATTTAAGGCAACAAACTTCAGTTAGGAGGACTTAAAAAAAAGCTTTTCAAGCATGAGAAGTGATGTTCATGCAGAAATTTAAGGAAGGACCAGGTACTAGCTCGGACTCTTCACAGGAGAAACGATGTCTGGGAAGAAAGGAGGAGAGAGCCTGTGTGGAGGAGGTGAGATGTGTTGGTTTGGAAGCTACCATCTGTCAGCCTCAAACACTGGTTTTGGAGAACCTGCAAACCAGCTGTTCCTGTCAGAGTGTGCTGATGGGGGCACTGGAAGGCAGGAAAATGAGAGGGATTTGCTACTTCCGTCTTCTCACCGTTCATTTTCTACATTACTTCAGCAATGGTTCTTCAGCTTGTCAGTTGTTTCTGGGAGTTACAGTTGGTCCCAGATTCTAGTTTTCCCCCCAGTTCCCAAAACGATGTTTGGTGTGCCCCTTCAGAAATACTAGCATCAGCAGCCCCGCACCTCCTGCTTGGAGTCGCAGTGGCGGGACCCCTCTTGAGAGCTCCCGAGGCACTGGCACCAGCACCAGTTTGGCAGTGTCCCCTCCTTAGAGGTCTGGATCTCAGCTCTGTGAGGGGACTTGCTCAGGCTCTGGAGGCTACAGAGGTGGACGTCCCCTCCTCCTCAGGTGCAAGCTTTGCAGGGTCCCTCCCTCTAACTCTTGAAGAGTTAGCCAGCTACTTACCTTCCGCCCAAAGAAGGCATTTGGATCTGAAGGAGTGGGTCCCAAAAGGGGACATGTTAAAGGGGACATGGCTGGTCTAATCTCAGAAAATAGTTCCTTTAGTTTGTCATTGCCCTAATCCCGGGGGCCTCATCTCCTCTGATTACCTCTGGTAATGGCAATAGCTAGATAGTGTCTTTACTTCAGAGCTCTAGGTTCCAGCTGGGGCCTCTCTTCCAAGTGTCCAGACTTCACAGACCCAGTATATTCTTCTGGTTTTCCAGCCCTAGGTATGGTAACTATTTCCTGCTCTTTTTATCTGTGTTAACTTGGTGTTTGCTTTTTGAATGTTGAGCTTTCACTAAATGTTGAATCCATCTCACATGCCAAATTATCTGGTGTGGTTTCTGTTTTCCAGACTACTCATCTCAGTAGTCACTGCCTGGGCCAAAGCTGTGCAACTCAAGGACTGATCACTTGAGCTCTTCCTACTGGATTGTTTAGCTGTCTCCTACTTTCTTTCTTTCTTTTTTTTTTTTTAAGATTTTATTTATTTGAGAGCGAGTGAGAGAGAGAGAGAGCATGAGTGGGGGGAGGAGCAGAGGGAGGAGGAGAATCAGGCTCCCCACTGAGCAGGGAGTCCGACGTGGGACTTGATCCTGGAACCCCAGGATCATGACCTGAGCCAAAGGCAGACGCCCAACCGACTGAGCCACCCAGGTGCCCTGTCTCCTACTTTCTTATGGAGCAGAAGAAGAGGCATCCCCAGGAAACCCTATCCACCCAATTTTCCAAGATAGCTATCATTGGAAAAAAAAAACAAAACACATAAACAAGCTATTTCTGTGGGAGAACAGACAATAACAATTTACATTCTATTTTTGACAATTCTGAGTGCTGCATGTGTGGTCAGTCTAGAAGTGACTGCTCTACAGCACTGGGCAGGTGGAGAGGCCTGCATGCCCTCCCTGGGTGAGGGTGCTCCTGTGAGTACTCTAGGATCGCTGTCCTTGACTTCAGCTCTGAGGGCTGGGGCATTGACCCTAAGCTGGAAAGATAAGCCAGCAGCCCCTCTTTGGTGATGGATGAGAGCTCTGTTTCCATCCTGGCTGCCAAATTCTGAGATTCGACAAGGCCTTGCTCTTAGTGCTTCATCTGCTGGTCTATAAAGGGCTCACATCCTGGCTTTGGGGGCAGTGGTTGGTCAGACTCCCATTCCTCCCCAGCCCCCAACCTTTAACATAGGAACCTCCACGGAGAAATAGCCCTGTTGTGATGGCACACAGGTCCTCTTGGAGTTGCTTAGTGAGCACTTCTCACCAGCTAGGTCCCAGACACTACCAGTTCCCAGCCAACCCATCAAGGACTCCAAGGATTCCATCTTCCCTTTGGTGTTTCATTTAAGAGACAGGGAGAAGAACTTATCATTTTTTTGTCCAATGTACAAATGCTCCTCAAACTGTAGCTACAAAGGATAAAAAGGTAAAAGGTTGGCAGAAGAGAGCAAAGAACAGGAGTGTGCAGGCTGAAGATGAGTTAGAGAAGGAGAGAGAGAGAGGAAGGGAGTTGGAGCAGGGGTTGGGAAGCTTTTATATAAAATATCATCTCTGGGGCGCCTGGGTGGCTCAGTTGGTTAAGCGACTGCCTTCGGCTCAGGTCATGATCCTGGAGTCCCGGGATCGAGTCCCGCATTGGGCTCGTTGCTCAGCGGGAGTCTGCTTCTCCCTCTGACCCTACCCCTCTCAAGCTCTCTCTCTCATTCTCTCTCTCAAATAAATAAATAAAATCTTTAAAAAAAAAATCATCTCTTTTCAGATCCAAATGACATTTTTGCTGTCAAGGCCCACCAGAACCCAAAGAGCAGTATTCCTCCTGGACCTTGGAAGCCCAGGATCTGGGTCTGGCACTGACTTTCTTGCTGTGTCTGTTGTGTGCATCCCCCTGCTAGATCCTATGGTTCAGCTCTGTTCTACTAGCCTCTTCTTGGCCTGCAGCTGCTTTTGGAAGTAAGGGCAGAGGAGTAGTGACTCCCTTCAGGATGGTTTCTGGGCAGCTTCTAAACATGCATCTCTTTTGCTGTCCAGCTCTACTTTCTTCCTTTCCCCAAGGATGCTCCCCCAGGTTACAAGGACAATAGGGAAGACAGAACCTCCCTGGTTTGCTGACACGATCTCACTATCCTGAGGCCCGATTCTGGCCTCCCTGCACCCATGGAGCTGACTATTGGGAACTGTGAGCTGTTACCCCTATCAACTGGGGTCAGAAGGCCTTAATTTATTCTCAGCCCTGCCACCATTGTCTTTGTACCTCAACTTCTTCTGCTATAAAGTGGGCCCAATTATGACTCCTTTATTTCCCACCACCAAGTGCTTAAAGTGTCCCTGACTTCCTCTGGGATTTACAATGACAAACTAAAGGAACTATTTTCTGAGATTAGACCATGTCCCCTTTAACATGTCCCCTTTTGGGACCCACTCCTACAATGGGTTGATGATCTCTCTCTAGCACTCCTCTTCTAGAGTCCTCATGCTCCAGAGCAGCTCCGGTGTAGTCAGGACTCAAATGGAGTGGCCCAAGATTTTCCTCATTTCCTCCTCTGACCTTTCCTCTTCCATCTTCAACGTTGGTTGTAGTCCTTCAGATACATAGCCTTCAGCGCTCTGCTCCAAATGACAAGCATGATTCATCCATTTGTCATTGCTCTGTAGTATCCACTATTGGAATATACCACAATTTATCCTTTGTACTATTGATGGGCTCTCATGTAGATTCTAATTTTTTAAAGATTTTAATTAATTAATTAATTAATTAATTAATTAATTAAGAGAGTGTGGGGAGGCGCAGAGGGAAAGAATCTCAAGCAGACAGAGCCTGGCATGGGGCTCGATCTCACAACCCTGAGATCATGACCTGAGCCGAAATCAAGAGCCGGACACTTAACTGACTGAGCCACCCAGGCGCCTCTGCAGATTCTAATTTTTGACCTTAACCCACGGTGCTACTATGACTGTTCTACTAAATGTCATCTGATGAAGATAGTATGATTTTCCATTGGAAGCCCCTTCTAGCTGTTTTCTGTGGTATTTTGATATGTCCCCACATTCTTTGAAGTCTTCCTTGACTACAGTCTAGACAAAGCCCATCTTGACAATGATCTAACTGAACAGCCCCAGGGTCAGGTGAAGGCTGAAAGCAGTGTTCACTGACCCTGTGACAATTTTCCCACCATGTAGCCAGCAGACCAACACCACACAGTGGTGTTGTCATACTGATCCCTGAGGGGATCCAGGTAGCAAGACAGTAGGCCCATTTGGGGGCTACCTGATTCATTCATAGGGGGCAGGGTTTTCTTTACCTTGAGTTGATCATTTGAAGACAGAAGTTGATGTAAAAAGCTTCTGCTATAGCCAGTCCAAGTTTACCTGAGCCTCATTAAAAAGCAGGATCACAAATTATGTCTGCAGACTAAGTGCATTTTGCTTAGCATTGGCTAATGATAATCCAGAAGTGGAAAATCGCTTCCTAACTTTCCACCGACCCCAAAAGGACATAGCTGTGACTACTTCTTCTGGGCCACCCTATAGGTTTGTGGAGATGAGGCCCAGATTCTGCTTATGAGATTGGTAGTTCTAAAAGTTGAGAGAATATCAGACTCATACTTCTTGATGCTTTAGAGAGTAAGTTGTGTTTGTTTGTTGCCTGGCTTCTAGAAATCTGAATTCACAGGACTAGAGTGTAAGGCAGCATCCGCTGAGGTTTGATTTGCAGACAGACAATGGAAGAAACCTAAATAGGAGTCTTTTAGTCTTTATCCTACAGATGGATGGCTGGAGTGAGAGCCATGCAGTCCTAAAGACCAAGAACACAGTGAGAATCCATAGAAGACAGGTGACACGGTGAGGAGCAGCCTGGAATGGGAAAGCAGGACCAGTGAAGCAGAGGCTAAGTTCCCTCCTGGGATGCAGGACTCAGGGCTCACCACCAAGGGTTGGTGATATCCCTGCTCAGTTCTACCGACTGGAGAGCCAAATCCCTCCCACCTCCTCCTCAGCTGCCAGTTTACTCTCCAGACCCTTCTTTCCTAAAGAAAGTGATGGCTTCCTCCCTTTTTCAGGAGGAAGAGAGGTGCTTAATCTTGAATATGCACATATATGAACAGCTTGTTAAATTTTACAGTGAACACACCTTCTAACTAGATTTCCCTTTCCATTTAAAGAGAAGGGAGAGGGGTCAATGAAGAGCCCAAGAATGTAAAAGCTAGTGCACCTTCAGAATCAAATAAGTCCTGTTCCATCGTTCACAGAATAGGGGACAGTGGTTCGAGGAGGCTGAGGGAGTAGCTAAGGACACACAACCATTTGGTGAGAAAGGAGAATCTGGTGGGAGAGAGATGAAAGGCTCCAATCTGGAAGGAGCCAACAGTCATCAGAGGCTGATGGGCCACCTTTGTGGAGACAAGAAATAAGGCTTCACAGAAGTCTTATTTTTCTGAAGAGGTTCAGGAAAGAAAGGAACCATCAGAGAAAGCAAAAAAGAATTGGCGAACAAATTAGCTAAACCATGACTACCACATTTTTACCTGGAGATCACCATTCTCCAAAGGGACTTTGCATTTCATTACACTGTAGGAACATTCTAAGAATATCATGAAAAGCTTCAGCTGTTGCACTTTAAGCCATTTCTCTCTCCTATCATCCTTGGAATTACTCATCAGAGAATGGTTTCCTCTTAGTTTCTTAATTTCTTATGGCAGGATAAAGGATAGCATATTGATAAGAATGTTTTTATATGTTTTAATTCCTATTTAGAGAATTGTAGAGGCCAGTAAGACCTAATACTTCTCTTCTAAAATATGCCTAAAGAAAACATTTTAAATCCATGTTTTTCAAGCTATGTTCTCAATTCATGGGTGGATCAGGAAATCAACTTAGTATGGAAATTATGAAAGTGCATTGTATGTAGTAAGGGTAAGTATAATTTTGCAAAATTTTAACTATTTTACATGTTGTATGAACAGAGTCACAGTGTGGTATGTGTTTCTTATTGTGGGTTGTGGTCAGGAAAATTTAAGCAACATGGATCTAGAAGGAGGATATCTGTGTGGGAAACACAACTGACATGATTCATCTGTTGCTTTTCCACTGATCCTTGTTCCAGATTCTATAACCATCACTCCTGACAGGCAAATGCAAATTGCATAAATGGCCTGATTTTCAGCGTTGCTGTGAAGGAGATGCACATTTTGGGACAGTTTGTAGCTGGTTTATCTGTAATGTTAGGCAATTCTTATTCCTGGCTGTTTGTTAGAATCATCTGTCCAGAATTTAAAACTCTCAAGGCCAAGCTCCATCCCAGATCAAATAAGTCTCAATTTCTAATAAGGTTTGATAACCATTTTTAAAGCTCCTCAGGTGAATGTAAGGTGCAGCCAAAATTGAGAACCTAAATTCCTTAATCTCACCTTTCCTTGGATGTGCCTTCTTTCCCACTAAAGCACAAAGATAATGCTCTGCCTTCTGACAACAAATCATTCTCTCCTTTAGGGCCATGACTGTCTTAATAATTATTATTTTACCTTCCTGCATCTCTGTGCATTTTTTTTAAAGATTTTATTTATTTGACAGGAAGAGAGAGCACAAGCAGGGGGAGCGGTAGGCAGAGGGAGAGGAAGAAGCAGACTCCCCCCTGAGCAAGGAGCCCTGGGATCATAACCCTAGCCAAAGGCAAACACGTAACTGACTGAGCCACCCATCTGACTGAGCCACCCAGGTGCCCCTCTTTGTGCGTTTTTATAAAACTGGCCCATGGACTCCCTTTATCCAAGCTAAATTATAGCTAACTCCCCTATCTTTCATGCCTTCAAGATTCATTGAGTTGCATTTTGCCATACTGAAAACTTGATACAACAAAGGCAAAGTAAAAAAGAATGATAATGAGACAGTGCATAGAGCAGTAAGGAGACAAGGAGGGGGATGGTTGGGGTGGAGATGGAAAGTAGAAGGACACAAACGTGGGTATGGGCAAATTGTGGGATATTCATATAATAAATAGTACTCAACCATAAAAAGAAACTAATGACTAATACATGCAACAACAAGGAAGAATTTCAGAACTGTTATGATGAGCTAAAAAATCAGGTCGCAAAGCAATAAATAGTTTATGGCTCCCTGGATATGTAGTGGGTGGAAGGCAGGCTCCGTGACTCTGGCTGGTGGACTGGTCTCAGTCCTTGACTTCTTCAAAATAGCATGTGACCTGATCATTGTACTAGTACAACTAAGTAGAATTGCAATCTGGTCCCAAATTTGACATGGCATGTGTTTTCCAAAGCACTTCTCTCTCATTTATTCATTCTTCTGTTGTTTCTCATTGCCTCCATTGCTCTCCTTTCCCTGAATCCACAGTTACCCATTTTACAGGCGGTTCAGACACACCTGAGCTAGTTTTCTCCCTGTCATTGTACCCTCTGACCTCAAAGGTCGCTGAACCTGTAGCAGCCCAGGTGGAGTGTTGGAAGCCCACCTCTTCCCCGTTCCATTTTCTTGGCATTCATTGAGAATGAACCTCTTGAGGCTCTCCTCTTGAATGCTGGTCTTCAGTTGTCCATTATTCTTCGAGGGAACTTTCCCATGTGTATACTTCTCCCTGAAAGCCCAGAGTTAAAGTCTTTGTTGGCTCTCCCTGGGAGAGAGGGACAGACTATTAGAGGTATGGAGACCTCAGGCATCTGATGTTCTAGGTCTTGAAACCCTGCCCTCTGCATCTATTTCTGGACTGGCTTCCCTCCAGTGCATCCTCTAAAGTCCTCCAGGTGAAGACAGCTTTCAAGGAGGCTAGAGGATGCACCTGGGAGACCAGTGACTGCACAGGTCCATAAACCCGATGCTAAGGAGAAAACTAACTCCAGGTCAGGCTTTCATTGGAGGTGTTTTGGAACCAAATACAAAAATAAGAATTCAGATTCTTCGGGTCAAGGAGTAGACCAACTGGAGAAGGCTACTGACGCAATCCAAACCAACCCTGGTGACAGAAGAATCATCCTGTGTGGTTGGAATCCAAAGGCTCTTCCTCTCCTGACCCTGCCTCCACACCACGCCCTGTGCCGGTTCTATGCGGTGAATGGTGAGCTGTCCTGCCAGGTTTGCCACAGGTCACGAGCCATGGGCCTGGGTGTGCCCTTCATCACCAGCTGTGTAGGCCCTGCTCACCTACACAGTCTCACACATCACAGGCCTGAAGCCAGCTAACTTCATAATTACTTTGGGAGATGCACATATTTACCTGAATCACATCGAGCTGCCGAAAACCTCAAAATGCTTCTAAAAGTTGAGACAATCGATGCCTCAAGGCTGAAGACTTTCAGATTGAGGAGTATAATTCTCACCCTACTATTAAAATGGAAATGGCTATTTAATGAAGTACTTCTAAGGAGGGGTTTGAAGGATCATCAGTCTTTAGGGGTTGGACTGAATGCCCAGGTGAAAGCTCGTTTGCCCTCAAGAAGAAGGAACTAGGTCAAAAATCTATTGGTGACCAGCAGTTACTGTTCATTAACTTTTAAGGATGTTGCCCCTGGCACACATAACCTTGCCGGTTCGCTTAGTAACAAAAGGCCTTGAGTTTGGTTAGCTCACCAAGGATGTGTGAAAATGCTGAGACTGGGTATAAAGTCAGGAGAATGAAAATTTATATACTCTTAAAAATGTGTGCATGCATTTCAATCCCACATTTTATAAAGAAGGTCAGTGAATTTCAAGAATTACATATAAGCTATTTCTCCAAATTTTAGCAAACTGAGTAAACCAGCAGTCATAATAATGTACAGTTGTACTCATAAACATTTAAAGTTTTATTTGCTTTATGTGTTGCTGTAATAAAGAAGTGTTCTGCAAAAAAAAAAATAATAATAATAATAAAGAAATAGCTAATAGAGAAAACCCATTTTTCCTTTAACCTTTTCTATGAATTTCTGGCCATTATGGGTTTTATTCTTTCCTCACAAATTTTACTCTATATAGGCATTCAATACACGTAAACAATAATTTTTAAGTAAGAATTTATTAATTTGATCCATTCATTTAAAAGTCGATGTCGATGCCTCCAAGTTCATAGCCAAGAATGCTGTTGGATAGGGCTGGAAAAGTTCTGGAGAACATTCTTCTAGACCGTCCAGACATCATATGTCACAAGACGTCCTGAGCAGAGCCGGAAGAGTGACTCTGAGCGTATGAATGAGGGGTTGCCAGGGAGACACCTGGAGCGGACCGTGTGATGCCTAGGGAGGGAGAGACAGAGCACCAGTGATGTCTGCAGGGACGTAGAGAACTCTTCACTGACTACTCGAAACAAACTGACATTCCTTTCCCTCCTTATTCACACTCAGCTGGAAGTGGGAAAGGGAGGGAGAGAGCACCAAGCTGCTATCCAGTTCACAGCTAGTGACTCCTGGTTATCTGCAAAGCTGGAGCAAGGGACTAATATATGAGATGTGAATTTCCCAGAGCCATTCGCTCCTACATTGCTAGGGATGTGTCGATGGGACGTCCGGACCTTCTAAGCAGCAGCCTTATCCAAATTGAGAATAACTATTACAATTTTGGCCCATGTGGGTCCAGGCAATTTTTGTACTTTCCACCCTCTTCTCTTTGTCTCTGCAACTGGGTACTGCTGTGGAAAGGGGGGACACGGAAGTGACCAGATTTGGGGTTTGCCCTGTGTAAGCCTGAAAACTCCAGTTTGCGTTCCCAAAGGCCCTTCTCTTGTGGTAGAGCTGAGGCACAGACTCCGGGTTCCACCCATGGAAGCCAGATGTGGATACTGTCAGAGGGAGTTAAAAAACCCAGAAAAGTCATACCTTTGGGAAACAGATGCTCTCAAAGATACACTTCCCTGCAACCACCAAAGTTAGAGGCTTAGCCACACAGAAAACCTGGGGGCTTCACGCACTGGCACAATCAACGTGGTGTGGCCGAGTCACACTATAGCGGGCCACACACTCATGTGCAATGGCTGCAGCTGTGGGACAGTCTTGCCCATGAATTAGCTGCTACTGGCATGTCGTAGGGCCCTGGCCGCCATTCTTCTGAGCTTGGCAAAGGAGAAGGGATGTGCAAGTATTGGTCTCCGAGTGACAGCATCATGTGGAAAGTCTGGGAATATGGACCTTTCACATATGGGCAGCAGCAGGTGGTATCCAGGGCATGCGGCAGTGGTAAGGAAGTGGGATGTGGTCCTCCCTCTGCTGAAGGGGGCATCCTGGACATCTCGGTTCTACCGCGTGCCAGGCAGGCCATAAGCCAGGTGCATCAGCAGGTAGTGTCGGGAGTTACAAGAATGGGCACTGTGTCAGACAGCCCTGAGCATGAGACCTAGGCCTGCCTGGGGCAGAACACTCAGTGCCTTCATTTATAAAGTGGGGACAACAGAGCCTGCCCTCTCAGGGCAGATTGTGAGGAAGGCTAGTATTGCATGCACACTGACGAGCCTTTTAACTGGGAACCTATGTGCCCTTTGAGACTCTAGCTGTGGGCAGAACCAGTTTTTTGCCTTTCCTACTTTTTCCTTTGTCAGCACAGCTGAGCACGTGTTCCAGCCTCTCCTGCAGGCGGTCGTTGAGGCAGATGGACTCCTCTAGGCGCTGGCGCAGGTTCTGGATCTCCACAAGATTCTTTTCCAGTAGGTCAGCCCCTGTTGCTTCCCACCAAGACACGGGAGAGGTAAGAGGTGGGGGAAGCCAACCACTCGTGGGCAGCTATGGAGCCCACCCAGAACTTCTGTGCAAGATCCCTGCCCATCCCTGTACTTCTGTCAACTTCTTTCTCTCACCTGGGCACCCAGGAAGCACCAGGCAACTTTGTTTAAAGAGCTCCTGGGCTTTCAAATACAAGATGGCCCTCTGTAAGGAAACCCCACAGGGCCTCCTCCCAGATAGAGGCCGAGTACATCTGAGGGAGATGGACACTGGGCTGGAAAACAAGGGTTAAAATCTGCTACAGGCCTCCAGGTAGGATTGGCCTAACAGCGAGAAAGTTAGTCTAACTCCTTTGGTAGCAATCCAGAGGGCCTCTCTCTCTAACCTCATACCTATCCTACCTGATGATCCATGACTGAAAATCTTTAACATCCACCCGCTAATAGAAAGGCTAAGGTAAATGCATATGAAATTAAATCAGGCAGTGAATAATATGTGATACTGAGTGTTTTCTTTAACCACTTTTGGTGAAGAGTGACAAGGAAGGGCCTGGGGAGTTGTTAGGACCTGAAGGA
This sequence comes from Leptonychotes weddellii, assembly GCF_054177405.1. Lineage (NCBI taxonomy): Eukaryota > Metazoa > Chordata > Mammalia > Carnivora > Phocidae > Leptonychotes > Leptonychotes weddellii. Next base: position 94,079,522 of record NC_138372.1, on the reverse strand, counting down.
AGAACAGGAGAGAAGGGGGCACCTCTGAGGAAGGCAAGGGATGCACAAAGGGAAGGGGAAAGAGACCAAGAATGGGCTTCACCTATCAGGACACCTTGCTTAGGGCCAGGTTTTTCTCTGAGAATTTCAAATGTCTTATTGTTATACTGTCTGGGTCCTAGAAACTGAGGTGCTTCAAGCCATTCCTCTTCATGGCTGCACCTCTAGTCACTGGTGGCCAGGATGCCTGGCTCTAAACTCAATAGCAAAGTTTGAGTGGCAAGACTGACTTATAGTTGCATACAAAGAGCGCGTGAGTGTGTACCTATAGAAATAGTCTCCCATCCTACAGTAAATAGCTCTTGACCTAAGGAAGACCTTTCCCATGTAAGCCTGAGCTGGGAATTCTAAGAACAGTCTCAACCTAGGCCTAGGAAGATTATAGCACAGAGAAAAGGGAACACATGAATGTGAAGCAACTCATCCTCTCTGTGGAATACCTCAGAATGCCCCCGACTTCCTGTATTCTCCTGCTCAGAGGGAATCCCTCTGTAGGGGGAATGGGAGAGGCACTTGGAAAGGACCAGCACTGGGCTGGCATCTCATTTGCTGGCTGAGCCACAGGATACTGCCCCCTTCGTCTCACCCAGTTCTGTGAATCAGGATCTAACAGAGAAATAAAAAAAATCCTTGGGCCCGCAAAGAATGTGTTCATTCCCATCAATGGGCTCTACTTCACCATCTGCTCCTTTGTGTTTACCAGAGGGTTTGGAGTTGGGCCGGTACAAAGAGGAGAAGGAGGATAGGTGCCCAGACGCATTCATTTTCTGAGGCCTCATCTCGTCCCATGGGCCACAGTTGCCCCAGTGCCCTGGGTCTGCTGTCCTGCTCAGTTGTGTGGTGCCACTCAGAGGATGGGAGGGCTGGGCAGATCTGGCATCTGGATGGTTGCTGAGCAATGAAGCTGAATCAGCAAGAGTGGCTGGGGTGACATCTGTCCAGAAAGGAACGTGAGGGAGAAACCAATGGAAAGTCAGAAATAAAGTGTTTTAAAGATAATTATACTGGGTTGAATAGTGTCCTCCAAAAAGTCATGTCCACCTGGAGCCTCACAATGTTACCTTATTTGAAAATGGGGTCTTTGCAGATGTAATGAGTTAGGATGAGATGATACTGGATTAGGGTGGACCTTCATCTAATATGACTAATGTCCTTATAAGAATAGGAGAGGAGACACAGATAAAGAGACACACAGCGGGAGAAGACCCCATGACGAGGGAGTCAGGAGGCAGACACTGGAGTGATCCATCTACAAGCCAAGGGAGGCTCCCAGAGACCACTAGAAACTAGGAAGAGGCAAGGAAAATGGAGCATGGCCCTGATAACACTTGATTTCAGACTTCTAGCCTCCAGAACTTGGACAGAACAAACATCTGTTGTTTTAAAACACACAGTCTGTGAAACTTTGTTACAGCAGCCTTAAAAAATGAATACAGTAATCCATGGAATGAAGACTAAAGCAGATATCAGAGACCTCAAGCACAGGTAGTGATTTCTCTGACATCCGCCATAGCAACATTTTTCTTTCTTTCTTTTTTTTTTTTTTAAGACTTTTATTTATTTGTCAGAGAGAGAGAGCACAAGCAGGGGGAGCAGCAGAGGGAGAGGGAGAAGCAGGCTCCTCACTGAGCAAGGAGCCCAATGTGGGACTTGATCCCAGGACCCTGGGATCATGACCTGAGCCGAAGGCAGACGCTTAACGACTGAGCCACCCAGCCATCCCCGCCACGGCAACATTTTTCAAGATACGTCTCCATTGGCAAGGGAAACAAAAGCAAAATTAAACTATTGGGACTACATCAAAATAAAAAGCTTTTGTGCAGTGAAGGAAACCTTCAACAAAACAAGAAGACAACATACGGAATGAGAATATTTTGCAAATGATGTATCCAATAAGGGGTTAATATCCACATATATATAAAGAACTTATATAATTCAACACCAAAACTCCCCAAATAATCCAATAAAAAAATGGGCAGGGGACACAAATAGATGTTTTTTTCAAAGAAGACATACAGATGGCCAACAGATTCATGAAAAGATGTTCAATATCACTCATCATCAGGGAAAGGCAAATCAAAACCACAATGAGATATCACCTCCTACCTGCCAGAATAGCTAGAATAAAAAGCACAAGAAATAAGTGTTGGTGAGTGGGAATGTGGAGAAAAAGGAACCCTCATGCACTGTTGGTGGGAATGTAAGCTGGTACAGCCACTGTGGAAAACAGTATGGAGGTTCCTCAAAAAATTAAAAATATAACTACCAGTATGATCCAGTAATTCTACTTCTGGGTATTTACCCAAAGAAAACAAAAACACAAACTTGAAAATATATATGCACCCCTATGTTTACTGCAGCATTATTTACAATTGCCAAATTATGGAAGCAAGTGTCCACCCATAGATGAATCGATAAAGAAGATGTGGTATTTATATACAATGGAACACTACTCAGCCATAGAAAAGAACAAAATCTTGCCAGTTGTGACAATATGGAAGGAGCTAAGTGGAATCAGTCAGAGAAAGACAAATACTATATGATTTCACTCTTATGTGGAATTTAAGAAACAAATGAACAGAAAAAGAGATAAACAAAAAACCAGACTCTTAAATATGGAGAACAAACTGGTGGTTGCCAGAGGAGAGGTGGGTGGGGGGATGGGTGAAATAGGTGAAGGGGATTAGGAGTAAACTTATCATGATGAGCGCTGAGTACGGAATTGTTTTTTGTTTTTGTTTTTTAAGAGAGAAAGAGAGAGAGTGAGCATGGGGAAAGGGCAGAGGAAAAGGGGGAGAGAATCTTAAGCAAACTCCATGCCAAGCATGGAAACCGATGTGGGGGTCAATCTCATGACCCTGAGATCATGACCCGAGCTGAAACCAAGAGTCGTACACTCAACTGACTGAGCCACCCAGGAGCCTCATAGAATTGTTGAATCACTCTCTTGTACACCTGAAACTAATATAACTCTGTATGCTAACTATACTTGAATTTAAAAAAAAGGAAAAACAAAGAAGGAGTGGTTGGATGTAGTATCTGAGGGTTACAGTGCATGCACAGGAAAACTACAAGTGCTCTTCTCCTGGATCCCTCCATGATTCCCAATGCTGGAATGATCCGAGAGGTACTGCAGAAATGTCTCCTCCAGGAGCAGAACTCACTGCCAATCTTAGAAATCATGAGATTAAGGAGATGAAGCGTTTTGCTGGTCTGTGAACAGGTAATATACTCACCAAACAGTCGATGCCCTTCATGAGACTATTCTATATTGGGGGTTGTTGGAGGAGGAAGAGAAAGGGAAAATGGCTTCCATTAATAGCCAATGAACAAAGAACTTAAACAGGGTAGGGTGACACTCCTGGTGCGTCCCACTCCTCCTGCCTCCTACTCTGGATGCCTACTGAGGCTGAGGGAGTCTCGGAGGAAGGCAAGTGGTGATTTGGATCCCACCCAGAATGGCTCACGAAACTGTAAAAATAATTCTTAAGTATAGTTTAGATTGTCTAACTCCTGTCCAAAGAATGCCTGGGTTATTTCTGCATGGGGGATTGTAGAACCAAAAATACATAGCATCAATTATGCTATGAGAACCTGGCTATGCCTTTTGCTGTCTCCCTTTGCGAAAAAACCCCACTTGGGTGGCAGGGCCATAATTCAGCTAAAAATATGAGTCAGCTCCCTTTCAAGGATTATTATCAAGGGACAGAGTAGACAAGTTTCTCCAATGAGCAGGTAAGAGTGAAGTCCTTATTTCCCTTCAACCAAGTCAAGTTCCTCTAAGGAACTGTGCACTTAAATCAATATCCAGTGGGTCTTGTCCTTCCTTTATGGATGGTATTACCTAATACCAGATGTAATTAGCATCACTGTGGAATAAAGAGGAAGGTAAACTACATAAGCCTTCATCACAATGCCCAGCAATGTAAGAACTCAACCAAAAGGTGATTCCCAGGCCCTTCCAAAGCTCCTTTACCCCCCTCTCCAGAAAACCAGCTTACTCTCAACCAAGGCCATAGGAGTAACAGCAATCAGCATTCTCATGTCTCCCCTGGCCACACAACACAGAAAACATGCCCTACACTGTACACAGAAAGCAACGGAGAACAGCCCCTTGTGAGGAGAATTTCGCCTCACAGGGAAGCTGCCACACCAGTCACACTTTTTGTTAACTACTCTAGAAGTTTTGGCTCAAAAAGCAAAGGAGGAGCAAGTGATAAGCCATTGCCCCTCTGAGAGGATATTGACTTCAGATGGAAAAAAGGGCTTCAGTCTCCCTCAGAAAAGCTAGAGGTGGCAGAAAATAAAGCTGATGCCATCTCAGAGGCCACATCTCAAGTGTGACCATTCCTACAAGTCGTGGCAGGAACTGCAGCTGAGGGGAAGTGGAGTCTGCCCTTCTACTGTCTCTCAGGGTAGCAATGAGGTGGAATCAAGTGCCTTTGGGCAACTGAGTTCATGGATGTAGGTAAAACCCCATTGACCCCTTGGAGGAGATCATGTACATATCAAGGACAGTCCATTTATTTATAAATTCTTGGGTGAAAGTGCAGTGTGTATAGGGTCTTGTCTCATGTGCAGAGGCTAGACCTTTGTCACAAAGAGTGGAGTGGGGACAACACTGGCTCCAGAAACCCAGCAAAAGACGTGTGGGAAGAGGTGATTCCCTCCCTGCTCTGTCCCTGGCTGTTCACGCTGCAGTGCAGCGGGTGGTCTGAGCTTTTGAGTCATGCAGGCTCCCAGTGAATGGCACCGCCAAGCTGGGCGCTCTTCAGTAAGTTCCCTGACTTCGCTGAGCCTCAGTGTCCTTGGCTGTGTTGTAAAATTGGGACACCAGCACCTACGAGGTGGATGCTTGTGCCGATTAAATGAGGCAAGAGATGTAAAATAGTCAATAATGTGAGCATTAAATATGTGCTCAATCCATGTGAATTTCCTCTCTTTCCTTGGTTTCTATAATTCTCAGGGAAACACTATGCTGCTCTGATCCTCAGGGTAAAATGAGAAACAGGAATAGTACCAGGTCAAACCCATTATGGCTCATTCATTGCCTAAAACAGTCAATTCAGGGAAAAAAAAAATCATATATACCCAGAGACAAAGGATGGTTTCTCGGTGTTGTCTACACCAGGATTTGATTGCTATAGTTCCTTAAAAATAGAAATGTTTTTTCTCGGGAGGGAAGTTAAAGAGAAAACTGAGCAGGAGAAAATGAAGGTATGATTTTAAATGTACTGTCCTCCACCTACCTCCCACCACGGCTACCCAAGGGCTCTCCTTGGGGGATTCTGGGGAGGGGCAGGCTGGTGATGGATTCAGCCTGAACCCGAGACACATCCCAGTTACTGAGGGTTGAGGACATTACAGTTGAATTATTAGAATGATGGATGGGATCTGCAAATCCACAAATGAGAAAGAATATGTAGTGGTAAACAGAAAATAGGAACCATGACTGTTTACCCCAAGGATTTCAAGATCAGAGGCCCAGTGTTAATGATGTTCATGCCCGTGACCTGCAAGATGACATGATTGGGTTGCAGTAATGAGGAAGTGTTTGCCCCTTCCCCTTCCCAACTCATGACTCCTCCCCTCAAGTCCAACACCATGTCCGTGCCAGAGGGGGTCTGGTGGCTGAGGCCGTGTGGGTCTAGGAATGGAAAAGAGCTACCTGACCCCCTTGGGGCCTATGCTTGGCACTGAGTCCCGGGCCCGGGCTCTACCAGGGACATCACAGTGGATCTGCAGGGCCTGGTTGCAAAGATACCTACTTTTGGTGTAGACAAAGGAGCAAGCACCTAGCAACTGGACACGGTAAGGGTACTCACTGGCCACATCCACTGAAGGGCGTTCTTCTTGTTCTTCATGAAGCAGGGAGGTGCTGCTGGAGGACAGATGGGTGGCAGACTGGCCATGGTTGCTGGAGTGGATCTGAGGCAGAGTGTGGGGCTGGGCCTCCTGCCTGGTCCTTAGGACTTCTGTCACTTTACCCTTCTTATGCATCTCCCTTAAGAGACTGGTGGGGTAAGAAAGAGGAAAAATAAAGGTCACCTGAATGACATGGCTGTAATGATCTGGCGGCTCACAGGACAAGCGCCAGAAGTCAAGGAGACTGTTCCTTCGGAGGAGAAGCCGAACAGTTGGTTTCTGTCTGGGGGTGGAGAGCGGGGGCTAGGGGAGAACAACGGCTGCCCAGTGCCTTGGCCACAGACATCCTGAGGAAGAGAGAAGACCCATTCAGCCCTTTCAATAATGCTCCTGGCTCCTTCACAAGACAACCAGATGTCCTTGAGAGTTCAACATACTCCGTGAACATGATGCGTTCAGTAGTATTTGCTGTGGCCTATTTAAAACTGCTTCCCGAGGCAATGTGGCCTCCCAGGTGTCTTGTAGTTTCTAGACCTCCTTCCTGAAGTCCTGTCATACAGTATAAATCTTTTTCTTTTCTTTTTTTGCGAGGAAAATTTGTAGATATTTAACATGTGCCAGCACCTCTGGGGTCACCAATGAAGAAACCAGATACAGTCTCACTCTGGTCTTTAAAGATCTAGGGGAAATCAGAGGGGGCCCCTGGGGATACAGGAGACTCCTAAGACTGAATAGAGCAGCTAGTATTGCTTAGTTGGTGAACTAATATAAGAATGGGACCAAAATAATAATAAATTAAAAAAAATAGGAAACAAGACCACTTCATCACTAGGGACACATACTGATTTGATGTTATAATCAGCCATTTTGCTTTTTGTGGGGTGTGAAACCTCCTGCTTCTTTGAGCTTCTGTCCCTTGCTTCTAAATCCTTCATCACATTATATGTTTCACAGCCCCTGAAAGTTGGGAGTTACCTGAGGGTCCGCAGCATCTGTGTTGCTTGATTCTTCTCACTTGTACAGTTACCTGAAAACCAGATTCGAAAAGGACGAGTTATAATTTAAGTAGGTCTCATTCCCCAGATTACAGACAGACACTGAATTTTCTCTGGGATCAGATGTGACTACTTGATTTTCCAGTCCGGGATGCTCTGAATTTTCTCAGGAGACGTTGGATTGAGACTTCGGAGAATTTGCCTGGCAGGCTTTCCTGAGGCTGCTACAGAGATCATCATCTCTACTTGCTCTGTCCTGGGTCAGAGTCAAAAGCTAAAAATGTCTCTTTTCTTACAGGCCATGAGACACTTGTCTCAACCGGAGCCTCCAAGTCCTGCCACAAAGCTGGTTCCCGGTCCCACATCTGTATGCCCTTATCACAGCTTTCATGCAGAACCTACTCTTGTCTCTGTAGAGGTGACAGACTTCCCTGTCCTACCTCTAAGGTAGGCCACAGAGTGGCCTCAAGCCTGCTCTTACTATGTGCCCTCAGGTGCTCTAGGGAATATTCTTTTTTTTTTTTTTAAAGATTTTATTTATTTATTTGAGAGAGAATGAGAGACAGAGAGCATGAGAGGGAAGAGGGTCAGAGGGAGAAGCAGACCCCCTGCTGAGCAGGGAGCCTGATGTGGGACTCGATTCCAGGACTCCAGGATCATGACCCGAGCCGAAGGCAGTCGCTCAACCAACTGAGCCACCCAGGCGCCCCTAGGGAATATTCTATGAAAAAGGCACCTGAAATAACTAACTTTCCCACCACCGGTAGTAGTATATACAGTGTCTAAACCATGCCTAAATCAGCATGATTCTTTTATCATTTTTTTGAAATGCACTGATTAACATTGCTGATTTGATCCTTAGAACAATCATGCTGGTATTATTTGACCTAATTTTTTTAGGTGAGGAAACAGAAATCAAGAGAAGCATGAACGTGGCCAGAGTTAGTGAGGAACACATACAGGCTAGGGCCAGGGTCTCCAGATCCTAATTCAGGGCTCTGTTCACAGCAACCAGCTGCCCCCATTAGTTTCAGATAAAAGCTATCACCGCCCCCCCTCCCCGAGATGCCTTTTGCCCTAGCGACCATATTCTCTGAGAGATAAAGGAGCTGGCCATCATCCTGGCATCCCCATTCCTGTGTGCTTCTCCTCTTTGTTCCTCACCAGCCAGTTCTGACTCCACCATGGTTCCAAGATGGTGACTACAAAGCAGGACGTCAGATTGAAAAGTCACTTGTAGGTGAGTGTGGGCTTGTCTGAGCCTTGGGTCCTTGGGAGGGACTAGAGGTCCTCCTGAGCCCTGGGGCCAGCTTACCTGTGCTGAATTTGCTGGTAAGGCTCTCTGCCAGTTGGCTCCCCTTGGTCAGCTGCTCACGGAAGTGCTGTTCCATGTAGCGGTCAACTCTACTGCTGCTAAGGAGCTCCTCAAAGGTTCTCACCGTATTCCTGACATGCTGGATGAGAAGGGAAGAGAAAGCTCTCCCCATCCTCATCTTTTGCCTCAGGTGGGTCAACTCTCGAGCCTGATCCTGGATCAAGGAATGGTATTTCCTAAAGTGGGAAAGAAACAGTAAGTAGGGAAAGAGGTGACTGATAGGGTATGGTACTTCAGCAGAAGGCACTTACAGAACTTCACCCCAAAATCCCCTACACTGAATTATATAGCACATGTTTTGTGACCCGAATCTGGTAAAGGGAATGAAGGAAGGGACACAAAGCTTTCTTCTGCTTGGAAGACCCCTTCTAAACATGTCTTTCCCCAGCCCTGTACTTCTGAAAATGGAACCAGACTTTCTTCTCTAGTTCTGCTTTAAAATCTGCTCCTGGTTGCTCTCTTCAGTTTATAAACCATCTCAATATGGTAAACAAAGCCAGGCATTAATTGGAAAGTTTAAAGGAAAACCATCATGTGAGAAAAGAAACCACTGTTCTAGGCAGCAGCATTCTTCTCTCACCAGGATGGACCTATCTGTGTGTTCCTGTAGATAGCCAAGGCTCCACTGGTGAGACATCTTCAAGCTCCTTTAATTTAACCATTGTATTCTGCCGCTTCTGTATGCTCCAGTGTAATGAACCAGCACAGTGTTTTGCTCATAGAGTTCAGAAGAATGATCTGAAAAATGATCTCCAAAAAATGATGTGAACTAATTTAGTGTCCCATAATATCCTGGCCAACATGGCGACTATTTGTTACAGAGGAGAGTGGAAGTGGAGGTTTTGGGTCATCTTGTTCCTGAGAGAGGCAACGCGGCTGGATGGATGAAGCAGGAAGCAACAGGCCCAGATTGTAGCCTCAGTGTGTTCTCTCTACCTTCCCAATGCAAACTTGGGAAGTCATTTTCTACTTTGTGCCTCAGTTTCTTCATCTGCAAAGTGAGGGTAAAATGACTACTTTGCCTTTTTAGAAATGTGATCAGGATTGAACTTTATTTTAAAAGTTGGGATGAGTAGAGCAATGCCAGTAAAGCATTTGTCTTATCAGAAAGAAGACAGATCATCACTCATGACTGGTAATGGTGAATTCATCCGACCAACTTGACATTCCTCTGTGCTTCTGTAGGTGTGCCAGAGTGGAACCCATGGCTTCCGATTTCACCAGTTTCTCTTGGAGACTTTGAGCCAGCAGGGAGCACAAGGGCTAGTTGTTTCCTGAGAAGCTGAAATTTGCCTGAGGCCCCAAGGCACTGGTCTAGAACAGGTAATTCAGGCCTTAGAAAGAGCCAGAATGGAGATCAGGACAGGTCATTCCCCAGGTAGCATCAGATCCTATTTGAACCTTTTAGACCATGCTATACTTTATTCATATTTCTGACCAATATTTCTCATATCATAGGCAGCTGCTGGTTCCTAGACTAAGCTCTTTCAGAGCTGGGAGTATTTTAGTCATCTTATGTACACAGCCAAACCCAAAAGAGGCTCTCAGTAAACATTTTTTCCAATTATGGGGAACAGAATCCTTACAAACCTCCACTTATCTCTCACCGTGTTCCTGTCCTAAATGTCCTCTCAGGGAAATGTAATGGCTAACTTTCATGCTAAGGCTCCTACTCAAGAGATTCCTAATGTACCAAAACTTTAAATAAACTCCATAAAATGGCCAAGGGATAGATACTAAACCTTTTGATAAAGGCATTTTCCTGAATTTCCACAATCTATGGCCCACTGTACATACAAATCAGATTACTTAAGACAATTTGTGTAATAGGCAAAAAATTGTATCACAAAAGTGGCACCAAGAAGGATGCAAATTTATCATAAAAAGAGGACTTTGGAAGGCACATGTGACTGGATGGTCCTTCCTGAATCCTTCAATTACCACTCTTGCAAGCACTTCAAGTGACTACCCGCCATGGAATTGACTAAATGTCTCAAATTAAGAAAAAATAATCGTGGGTGATTGTTCTAAACTAGCATGATGAGTTTATAATTAATGTTTAACCTGTCAATCATATAACCTGGGTAAAATCATTAAACTAACCCTAGGGGCTGCTCCTCCATATCTGGACCATTTGAACATTTTCAAGTATACTTTTTCAATTGTCTCCTTCTATGGGCTATCAATATGTACTTGTGGTGGTATATTTATTTTCTAGATGGGTAGAAGCATTCCCATGTGGGCAAGCTTATGACACCACAGTAGCAGAGAAATTACTAGAAAATGTTTTCCATTTTGGGGAATCTCAAATGAAATTTCAAGTGATAAAGGGCTCATTTTACCTGGACAGATTATAAAACAATTAAACAAGGTTATTCAAACATTATGGCACTATCATTGTCTCTATCATCCTTGGTCTTTAGGGGAGGTTGAATGTACCAATGATATTCTAAGATTAAAACTGGCAAAAGTGACTGAAACCACAGGAGTACCTTGGCTAAAGTGTTACCCTTAGCCCTTAAGACAAAGAAGTCGACATCTTTTGGGAAACATAAATTAACACCTTATGAATTTATCACTAGGCAATCCATGCATTTGATGATAGAACCCCATGCACATCCTGCTCTTGTAAATTCTATTATGACCCAATACTTTAAAGTATGGATGCAATATTCAAAAGCTTATATTGAACAGGTCAAGGAGGCTTTTAGAGACCCTCTGCCTGTTGAAAACTTCATAGTTCCTACACTGGAACCTAGAGACTGTGTGTTCTGAAAGAGATATCAGTGAAAAATAGCACATATACCTCGAGGAAAAGGGCTCTACCAGGTTCTATTTTTTCACACAGCAGTTAAATTATAGGGTATTGAACTTCGGGTCCATGTCCCTCTACTAAAGAGAACCCCCCTGCTCCTCAATTCTTGGACTTGTCAACCTATGGCTAACTTAAAATTAAGGATTTCCAGGAAAAACAAACAAACAAACAAACTTCCCTTGAAGCAGAAAACAAGGCAAAATGGATAGCTTACACCGAAGACCACAGAAAAAGATTCTGCTAGATCCCTTATCTTTTTCCAGGACTCATTTTTATAACAATTAATGTGATATTACTGCTTTACAAACTAACACAAAACATTCACAGTCATGTTCCTTTTTCTGTTAGGGATTTTCTCTACCCACTAAGGCCTACCATTCAATGCACACCCTCCTTTACTAAGCAAAATGATTGTTGGTTATGTACCCACTTACATGCTCAGGAAGACTCCAGTTAATATTAGAACCAGCTCCTATACATGCTTGGATGACAGGAAAATGGCTTTACAAAAAGGTTTGGTAACCATCTCTTGGCCATTTAATACTTATGGCCAACTAATCTGGTACTGGGAGGAAGCTTGAAAGCCATAGGATAGCCCATAACCACTGCAAACTTCATTTCTGAGAATCTGTCCCTATACATAGAAAACCTTGTACAGAAATGGTACTGGACCTAATTTAAGGCAGGTTCTAGACTCGCTCCATAATCACACACTTTGGTTTGATTCAAATGATGGAGATTGGGCTTCTATATATAACAACACAGATTTTAAAATAGATAACGACAATGATACTTTGATTATGCTATTAGGAAAATTACTGAATCCAAACTTAACTTGGCTTATTCTGCAAAAAAATAAATATTACCTTGGGTCACTTCTTGCATATGTCTCTGAAAATCATGGATGAAGAATTCAAGCTGTCCCCCCACACTGGCATGAGGTGGTAACTTTTAACCAACCCTCAATCATTAGGAAAACTCTAATGATATAATCATTGAAAATAACAAACAACCTCTGCATTCTCACTATATAAGCTGTCTTATAACAATATACCTCTGAGCCTCATTCCACTGTCAATTTGAGAGCTCCCAGGTGTAAACTATTTTTATGTGCACAAAAAAACTCTGACTAATATTTTAGTGATCTAGTGGTTTCAATCTTGCTATTTCTAGATTTTTGACACTTAATTCCCTGTAACTTCTTTCACAACAACTTTGGTTACCTCCCATCATCTCTCCCCTAAGAGTAAGAACTCTCTTTTTCCAACCAAGAAGATGCTCCTCCCATCTGCTCTTTCAGCTCTGAGATCTCAGGATATAATGTTGGCACAGTGTTTCTTGCAAAGTATACATACATGCACGCATGCACACACGGACATAGCTGTGCATCAGGAGCCACGGCTTGGTCCTGGCTGCAATTACTAAGTTAACCGACCTTTTAACGTCCCAGTCCATCAAGATGTAGAAAATACTAGTGCAGGAAGAGGCCTCATCTTATTTTACAGATGAAGACACTGAGACCCACAAAGAGTAAGAAATATATCTGATATATGTGAATAATATCTCAATAAAGCTGGAGTGGGGAGAAATATACCTGAGCTCCCATCATTATTTGGTGGAAAAACCATTATTAAAAATTTTGGCTCCCGGGCGCCTGGGTGGCTCAGTTGGTTAAGCGACTGCCTTCGGCTCAGGTCATGATCCTGGAGTCCCTGGATCGAGTCCCGCATCGGGCTCCCTGCTCAGCAGGGAGTCTGCTTCTCCCTCTGACCCTCCCAACCCTCCTCCCTCTCATGTGCTCTCTCTCTCAGTCTCTCTCTCTCAAATAAATAAATAAAATCTTTAAAAAAAAAAAATTTTGGCTCCCAAGATGTCCATTGACAGATGAATGGATAAAGAAGATGTGGTGTATATATACAATGGAATATTATGCAGCCATAAAAAAGAATGAAATCTTGCCATTTGCAACGATATGGATAGAACTGGAGGGTATTATGCTGAGCGAAATAAGTCAATCAGAGAAAGACATGTATCATATGACCTCACTGATATGAGGAATTCTTTATTTTATTTATTTATTTATTTATTTATTATTCTTATGTTAATCCCCATACATTACATCATTAGTTTTAGATGTAGTGTTCCATGATTCATTGTTTGTGCATAACACCCAGTGATCCATGCAGAATGTGCCCTCCTCAATACCCACCACCAGGCTAACCCATCCTCCCACCCAATATGAGGAATTCTTAATCTCAGGAAACAAACTGAGGGTTGCTTGAGTGGTGGGGTGGGGTGGGAAGGATGGGGTGACTGGGTGATAGACACTGGGGAGGGTATGTGCTCGGGTAAGCGCAGTGAATTGTGCAAGACTGTTGAGTCTCAGATCTGTACCTCTGAAGCAAATAATACATTATATGTTTAAAAAAAAAGAAGAAGAAG
>NC_138372.1:94046800-94065891 GCF_054177405.1 Leptonychotes weddellii | reverse complement strand
GGGGAGACGAACCATGAGAGACTATGGACTCTGAAAAACAAACCGAGGGTTCTAGAGGGGAGGGGGTGGGAGGATGGGTTAGCCTGGTGATGGGTATTAAAGAGGGCACGTTCTGCATGGAGCACTGAGTGTTATAAGCAAACAATGAATCATGGAACACTACATCAAAAACTAATGATGTAATGTATGGTGATTAACATAACATAATAAAAAAAATAGTTTAGTGATAAAAAAATTTTTGGCTCCAAACTCTCACTCTAGTGTTCTTTATCAGTACCATCAGTATCCTCTTGCTCTGAGTTTCAGGGGTCTCTGAGATAAACAAGGCTATTCTACTTTTAAGACAAGGCCTTTTTCTGGAATACATTTATTATTCTGGATTCTAATAGGTCTATTATTTATTCTCAGCCAGTTTCCCAATAATAAATAATATTTATCACAATGACAGTTAAAATGTATTTAGGTAGGGGCGCCTGTGTGGCTCAGTCAGTTAAACATCTGACTTTTGATTTTGGTTCAGGTCATGATCTCAGGGTCATGAGATTGAGCCCTGCATTGGGCTCCACTCTGAGCACGGAACCTGCTTAAGATTCTCTCTCTCTCCCTCTCCTTCTGCCCCTACCCCCACCCCCTGCTCATGCATCCTCTCTCTAAAAAGAAAAATTTTTTAAGGTAATTTTATTTAAAAAATATGGTTATTTGAAAAGGTCAATAAAATCAATAAGCCTCTAGCCAGACTAAGAAAAAAAGAGAGAATACACAAATTACTAATACCAGAAATAAAAGAGAGGATCACTATAGAGCTGATGGACACTAAAAGGATAATAAAGAAATATTATGAACAACTCTATGCCCACAAATTTGATAACCTAGAGGAAATGGTCCAGTTCCTTGAAAAACACAATCTGCCAAAGTGCACACAGGAAGAAATAAACAATCTGAATAGACCTATGTCTATTAGAGACACTGAATCAATAATTATTAACCTTCCCAGGATGCCTGGGTGGCTCAGTCGGTTAAGCATCGGACTCTTGATCTTAGCTCAGGTCTTGATCTGAGGGTTGTGAGTTCAAGCCCCGCGTTGGACTCCATGCTGGGTATGGAGCTTACTTTAAAAAATAAATAAAAATTAAAAAAAATAATTAATAACCTTCCAAAACAGAAAGCACCAAGTCCAGATGAGCTCACAGTAAATTCTACCAAACGTTTAAGAAAAAAATTATACCGGGCGCCTGGGTGGCTCAGATGGTTAAGCGTCTGCCTTCGGCTCAGGTCATGATCCCAGGGTCCTGGGATCGAGTCCCGCATCGGGCTCTCTACTCCTTGGGAGCCTGCTTCTCCCTCTGCCTCTCTCTCTCTCTCTGTCTCTCATGAATAAATAAATAAAATATTAAAAAAAAATTTATACCAATTCTCTACAGTCTTTCTACAGAAGATAGAAGCAGAAGGGATACTTTCCAACTCATTCTATGAGGTTAACATTGCCCTAATATCAAAACCAGATGAAGAAAAAAAAACCTCTTATAGAACAATATAATCTTATGAACACAGATACAAAAATCTTCAGCAAAACATTAGTAAATTGAATCCAACAATGTGTAAGATGAATTATACAGCACACCAAGTGAGATTTATTCCAGATAATGTAGAGCTGATTTCAATATTTGAAAATCAACTGATGTAATTCATCACATCAACAGGCTAATGAAGAAAAATCACATGGTCATACTAATAGATGCAGAAAAAGCATTTGACAAAATCCAACACCCATTCATGATTAAAAAAAAAAAAAGAAAACCTTTTGGCAAACTAGGAATACAGGGGGAAATTTCCTCAACTTGATAAAAAAGTATTTACAAAAAACATACAGCTAGCATCATACTTAGTGGTAAGAAACTAGAAGTTTTACACTCAGATCAGAAACAAGGTTAGAGTGTCCCCTGTCACTACTCCTTTTAAACATTACATTGGAAGTCCTAGATTATGCAATAAGACAAAAAAAAAAAAAAAGGAAATAAAAGGTTTATAGATTGGAAGGGAAGAAATAAAACTGTCTTTGTTTGCAAATGACACAATTGTTTACGCAGAAAATCTGAAAGGATTGACAACTCTTGGAACTATAAAGTGATTAAAAAGTCAGGTTGCAGAATACAAGGTTAATATACAAAAATCAGTTGCTTTCCTATCTACCAGCAATGATCAAGTGGAATTTGAAATTGGAAACAATACCATTTACATTAGCATCTCCCAAATGGCATACTTATTTAAAAATCTAGCAAAATATGTACGAGATCTATATAAGGAAAATGACAAAACTCCGATGAAAGAAAATTAAAAAGAACTAAGTAAGTGGAGAGATATTCCATGTTCACAGGTAGGAAGATTCAATATTGTCAGATGTCAGTTCTTCCCAACTTCATCCAAAGTTTCAAAGCAATCCCAATCAAAATCCCAGCAAGTTATTTTGTGGATATTGACAAACCGATTCTAAGGTTTATGGAGAGGCAAAAGAACCAGAATAGCCAAAGAGAAGAACAAATTCAGAGGACTGACACTACTGACTTCAAGACTTACTGTAAAGTTATTAGTAATCAAGAAAGTGTGATATTGGTAAAAGAATGAACAAACCAATGGAACAAAATAGACAGCCCAGAAACAGACCCACAAAAATATAGTTGATCTTTAAAAAAGGAGCAAAGGCAACACAAAAATTAGCTCAAAATACATCACAGACCTAAATGTTAAACACATAATATAAACCTCCTAGAAGATAAAAAAGCACAAAGTTTAAATGATCTTGAGTTTGGTGAGGACTTTTTAGATACAAATACCAAAAGCACAATCCACAGAAGAAACAATAATCTGGACTTGATTATAATTAAAAACTTTGGCTCTGCAAAAGGCATGGTCAAGAGAATAAGAATCACAAACATGGAGAAAATATTTACAAAAGACATATCTGATAAAAGACTATTAGCAAAAATATACAAAGAACTCCCCAAACTCAACAAAAAGAAAATGAATGGGGCACCTGGGTGGCTCAGTCAGTTAAGCATCTGCACTTGGCTCAGGTCATGACCTCAGAGTCCTGGGATTGAGCCCTGCATTGGGCTCCTTGCTCAACGGGCAGCCGGGGAGCCTCCTTCTCCTTCTCCCTCTGCCCCTCCCCCCCCACTCATGTTCTCTCTCTCTCAAATAAATAAATAAAATCTTTTAAATAAAGAAAATGAACAATCCAATCAAATAATGGGAAAAAGACCTGAGCAGACATCAAAGAAGATACACAAATGGTAAATAAGCATATGAAAAGATGCTCAACATCACAGGTCATTATGGAATTGCAAAGTAAAACAATGAGATACCACTACATATTAGAACGGTAAAAATCTGGAACATTGATAACACCGTATACTAGTGAGGATGTGGAGCAACAGCTTCCCTCATCATTGCTGGTGGGAATGCAGAATGCTACAGCCACTTGGGAAGACAGTTTTGCAGTTTCTTACAAAACTAAACATGCTGTTACCATATGATCCAGCAATTGTGCTTCTCACTATTTACTCAAATGAGCTGAAAATTTACGTCTACATAAAAATCGGCACACAATGCTTATAGCAGCTTTATTCATAATTGCCAAAATTTTGGCAGCAACCAAGATGTCCTTCAGTAGGTGAATTTATAAACTGGTACATCAGAAAATGTAATATTATTTAACACTAAAGAGAAAGGGGCAATCAAGAATGAGAAGACATGAAGGAAACTTAAATGTTTATTACTAAATGAAAGAAACCATCTGAAAAAGCTACCTAGTGTACGATTGCAACTATATGACATTCTGGAAAAGACAAAACTGTGCATACAGTAAAAAGATCAGTGGTTGCCAGGGATTAAAAGGGAAGGAGGAATGAGTAAGCAAAGCACAGATTACTTTTTAGGGCAATGAAGAGTCATTCTATATATTACTATAATGGTGGATACATATCATTATACTTTTGTCAAAAGTATAAAAGAATGTACACCAAGAATGAATCCTAATGTAAACTATGGACTTTGAGTGATAATGATGTGTCAATGTACGTTCATTGATTGTAACAAATATACCACTCTGGGACAGCATGTTGATATCGAGGGCGGAGGCTATGCATGGGCAGGGATGGGGCAGGGACAGGGGATACAGGGAAACTTTGTAGCTTCCATTCAATTTTGTTCTGAATTTAAAACTGCTCTAAAAACAAAGTCTTTTTTTTTTTTAAAGAATATTCATATGAATATAAAATTTTTAAAATGTATTTGACAAAGCGGGTGTAGGCTTTGTGAATTAAGAATCCAAGATTCTAATATTACTTCTGCCAAAGGCTGCAACTTTGATCAAGCAACTGTATCTTTGGGCCTGAATGTTCTCTGGTCAGAAATGAGGAGACAAAACGAACTGATTCTAAGATTATTTTAGCTCTAACATTCTGCTCTGGGTCAGTGAAATTTAAGTGGTACATATTGACAGTGACCCAGTGGAGCATGAAGCAGAATTTTATCACCTTCAGAGGTGTGCCCCAACTTCTAAGCAAGTTAGTTATGATGTGGTATGTCAGTAACTGGTGTTCACAGGTAAATGTATAATGGATTAACTCCATATCAATGCCTTCAAAAAGTTGTAAGCAAACAGCCGTTAAAAACACTGATAAATGTAGCCAATAGGCTGTTATTTGGCAATTTTGTAAGCTTATTTTAAGAACTGAGCTTATCAAAATTGCCATTCCAGAAACCAGGGACAATTTGATTGTCCTGAAATCTCCTGAAGTAACAGGAGATTCTTAGGTGCTCTCATAGATGCAGAAAAGAGACATTACTAATGTGACTGGAAGAGTTCTATGAAATCCCAAACACCACGAAGATGATATATTTGATGAATATATGCATTGTTATTTAGAATAAAACCAAATTTCTCTGAATATAAAAGTAACTGATAATAAAAACACTCTAGGTTTTTCTCTAAAGAATTTCCAGGAATGTCTTATGAGAAAGCCCTATAATTAAACTACAGAGCCTGGATGCAGACCCCGAAAGCTGCTGTGAGAGCCCTGATTTAATTCTGACAGTGGAATCTCTTACCTGCTGTGGGACACAGAGGACGACCCTGCCTCCTCGGGCTGAGTCTGCTGCCCATCCACTCTCCTCTCAGCAGGTCCCCTCTCTAGTGGCTGCTGCATTCCAGCTTTTAGTTGGAGCATTTTTTCATGAAGAATCCTCTTCCTGCTTCCTTTAAAAGGAAAGATGGAAGAGAAATATGTCTGTGTCTCCAAAATGTCCAGGCTTCCTCCAAAGCTACCTAGAGGAATCAAAACAAAATCATGGTTTATAGAGTTGGATTACTAAATAGGATCCCATGGGAGTATAAAGGAAGGGGGGGAACCTACCAAGAGGTAAAGAATGAAACCTACAATGTGCCCCCTTGAAGAGCCACGAGGGCCGTGGTGACCCATTGGGTTGGAGGAAGGATACAGCAAGTAGGGGGAGATGGTATTATGAGGCAGAAGAGGAGGGTCTAGAGGTCTTTTAGGTTAAAACAAACAAACAAGTAAACAATGAAATAAACAAATGAGGGGCACCTGGGTGGCTCAGTCGGTTAAGTGTGCCTTCGGCTCAGATCATGTTCTCAGGGTCCTGGGATGGAGTCCCACATCAGGCTCTCCGCTCAGCGGGGAGTCTTCTTCTCCCTCTCACTCTCCCTCTGTGCTCCCCTCCCCCTCCCTCAAACAAATAAAATCTCAAAAAAAGAAATAAACAAATGAAGTCAAATGGGCTTTAAACTGCAGTAAGAGTATTTTTTTAAGATTTTATTTATTTATTCAGAGAGCATGCGTGCATGCGCGCAGACGCACATGAGTCAGGGGAGGGGCAGAGGGAGAGGGAGAAAGAGAATCTCAAGCAGGCTCCGTGCAGAGCACAGAGCCCAACATGGGCCTCAATCCCATGACCCTGAGGTCATGACCTGAGCCAAAATCGAGTCATCCACTTAACTGACTGAACCACTCAGATGCCCCAAGAGTTGAGTATTTTTACTCTTACAGTTCAGATGAAGTTTCCTGGGCGTGTTCCGTCAGAAATCAGAAAGCCTTTTTATCACCCACAGGTTTTGAGAGTCATGAAGGCAGAAACAAAGTTTGAGATACCAGAGCTCAAATCCGAAGTCATTGGGACATCAACAATAGTGCCATGGGAAGCAATCAGGGTTCCATGTCTCAAGTTGTAATCACAGAATTAGAATGTTGGTTGCTACAGAACCTGAGAAAGCTATGCCTTCTGAGGGCCTGCCATATGCAACACAAGGCTGCCTGTTTCTCCCTAAATCTCTATCAATGGAGACCCCCTCTCTTACCAGTCAGGTTTTTTTAAAAACTTTTATTTATTTATCTGAGAGAGAGAAAGAGAGCAACAGAGCAAGAGATGGAGCATGAGCAGGGGGAGAGGCAGAGGGTGAAGCAGGCTTCCCGCTGAGCAGGGATCCTGATTAATGGCTCAATCCCTGGACCCCGGGGTCATGACCTGAGCCGAAGGTAGATGCTTTAACCCTGAGCTACCCAGGCACCCCTCTTACCAGCCAGTTTTAATATCTGGGTACTCTTTTACTGATACTACCAATCAAAATTTTTAAAGTAATCTCTACACCCAATGTGGGGCTCAAACTCACCACCCCAAGATCAAGAGTCTCAATCTTGCTTTTGTACAGAAAAAATCAAAACAATATTTTCTCAACATCTTTATTTTCTTGAAGATAGTTGCAATAAAAACAATTCTTCTGGCTTTTCCTTCATCAATTTTTTTAAAGCCTCTAGTGATTCTATTTTTTTTTTTAGGGGGGGGGGCAGAGGGAGAGAGAGAATCTTAAGTAGGCTCCACACCCAGCACAAAGCCTGATGCAGGGCGCAATCTCACGACGCTGAAATCATGACCTGAGTCGAAATCAAGAGTTGCACACTTAACCGACTGAGCCACCCAGGCACCTCAAAGCCTCTAGTGATTCTTACTGTTCCTCTTTGGGAACTGTCCGGATTTTACCCCCTAGACCCTTTCAAGAGCATAGTGACCAAAAACTAGAGTATAATGACTAATAAATTTAGCATAATGATGTCTTACTTTTTCACTCCATAGTAATTAATATATCTCAATGCAATGCTGAATTTCTTTCCCTTGCATTAGGAAAACTTGTAGGGGGTTCATTTAATAAGAAGTCATCTTAACCTTTCAAACTCTCTATTTCACCCAACTTGTAGATTATTGTTTTTGCAGTGCTTAAAAAAAAAAAAAATCTCAATCAACATTATATTCTGCTAATGTCTGTTTTGCATTTCATTCTGGCTCTACAAGTTACTTTCCACTTTGTCAAAGTCCTTAAAATGATTTATCTCTTTGAATATGGATACTCAATGTGGTGCTGATTTATAAATCTAACTGATTTATTTATTCTTTCACTCAGGTCTCAACAGTTACCTGGGCTGCCAAAAAGCCATTGAAAATGGCCTATGACAGAGTCCAGTAAAATCTAGATGATGGAATGGAGGGGATGGATGGCAAGTACAAGCAATAGTTTGGTCACAGCAGCTGAGACCGTGAAGAGAATCACAAACATAACACAAACACAACACAAACACAAACATTGCTTCCTACCTCTTGGGCCTCCATTTCACTGGTGTGTTGGTAAGTGTTTAACAACAAGTACTCTAGGGGATAAAACTCTGATTTGTAGCATTTGCCTATCTCTGTGGGGTAAATACTGTCACCATGGCCAATTTTAAGCTACCAATGAGACATTACTGAATATGTTGGGATATGATGTAGTATTTTTACTATATAAATATAAGTACCAGCTTATATCCATTAGGATGGTTCCTATTTAAAAAACCAAAATAACAAAATAACAAGTGTTGTCAAGGATGTGGAGAAATTGGAACACTTGTGCACTGTTGGGAATGTAAAATGGTGTGGCCCCTATGGAAAACTGTAGTAACAGTTCCTCAAAAAATTAAAAACAGAATTATCATACAATCCAGCAATTCTACTTTTGGGTATATACCCAAAAGAATTGAAAGGAGGGACTCAGAGATATTTGTACACCCATGTTCATGACAACATTATTTCCTGAAACTAACCAACTGTGGCATGTTTAACCACAATTAAAAAAAAATACAATACACATAAATAACCTCGAGAGCATAGATAATAGTAAAACGTAACATAATTAGGAAGTGATGTGTTTTGGGTATTTTTTATTTTGTTTTTGATATTTATTTATTTATTTTAAGATTTTATTTATTTATTTGAGAGAGAGAGAATGAGAGAGAGAGCACATGAGAGGGGGGAGGGTCAGAGGGAGAAGCTGACTCCCCGCCGAG
Source organism: Leptonychotes weddellii (assembly GCF_054177405.1). Classification (NCBI taxonomy): domain Eukaryota; kingdom Metazoa; phylum Chordata; class Mammalia; order Carnivora; family Phocidae; genus Leptonychotes; species Leptonychotes weddellii. The sequence continues at coordinate 94,057,501 of NC_138372.1, read as the reverse complement.
CAGGGATCCCGATGTGGGACTCGATCCCAGGACTCCAGGATCATGACCTGAGCTGAAGGCAGTCGCTTAACCAACTGAGCCACCCGGGGGCCCCGATATAATTTATTTGTTAAGTTGATATACTTTAACTTTTAATAATGGCAGATTCCTATGGATTTAACAGCCAACTTTGAGAGCTGGTGCTAGCTGGCTCCCTACTACGGCTGACAGATTCGCATCTAGGGTTTAAGAGCCTAAGACTTGGGTGGGATGCCCTGGTTTACTGTCTCTATGGCTCTGCTGTCAGGCTTGCATAGGCCAGTAGTAGAACCTGTTGGTGTGACCATGGCCATCTCCACACATCTTTCAAAGGATTTGGAAGAAGATGAAGAAAGGTAGTTTGGAAAAACTAATTTTGAAAGTTGTTATTGCTGCCTAATCCTTCTCCTAACTCCTTATAGACTGTGTAATGATATTGCTGTGTGGTGTTAGTAGGACTGTAAGCTAGCACAACCACTTTGGGAAGATTTTTGGGAGTTCTTCCTAAAGTTAAACATACACCTGTCCTATGACCCAGCAATAGTACTCCTATTTATTTCCCAAGAGAAATGAATGTATATAGCCAAAAAGATTTCTACAAAATGATTACAGCAGTGTTATTCATACTAGGCAAAAACTAGAAACAACCCAAATGTCTATCAACAGGGGAACTGATACATTTTTATATTCTGTATATTCAGCAATACACATGACCAAATGACATATGCTCACAATAACATGGATAAATCCCTCCAAAACAGTATGTTCAGCAACGGATGCCTCTGCAAAAGGACGTTTTTGAATATCTAAAACAGCTTTAAAAAAAAGATTTATTCATTCATTTGAGAGAGAGAGAGAAGGGGAGGGGCAGAGGGATGGGAGAGAGAGAACAGGGTCTATGCCCAGCCCAGAGCCTGATGCGGGGCTTGATCTCACAACCCTACATCATGACCCTGAGATCATGACCTGAGCAGAAATCAAGAGTCAGATCTTAACTGACTGGACCACCCAGGCGCCCCTGAAACATAGTTATTTTAATGTTCCTGTGTGTTACTCATGTATGATTCCAGTTACATAAAGTCCCAGAACAGGTGGAAGAGGCAAAAGTAAGTTATAGTCTAGAAATCAGAAGAGTGGTAGCTTCTTTGAAGTATTATGGCTGGAAACTTACATGAGGGAAACTTCCTGAGTTGATGTTCTATTAAAGTTTGGTCTGGCTGATGGTTATAAGGGTGTATACATTTGTCGAGATTCATCAAATTGTACACTTTATATAGGTGCATTATGTGTAAATCATAGCACAGTAACATATTGTGAGCATAAAAACAAGATTGATTATATTTTTTAAATTGTTGAAATTATACAAAAATAATTGTTCAGCTTTTAGTTTCCTCCTGATACCTATTGTTTTTTACTTTTATGTCTTCTGTAAAATCTAAACAAAAGACTCTAATATAAATTAGAACTTTCATATTTTCTAGACTATGTTAGTGTTGGAGTAGGCAGTTATGTTCTCACAGGATACCTGGAGGCCAGCAAGGAGTAAGTCAGGTCAGAGGCCTGTCCTGGCAGCACTCCACTGAAGCGGGATCAAACCAGACAGGCCCAAGATGGTGGGTGCCAGGACAGGAAACCCCTGACCAAATAAGGATGAAAAGATGAGAAACCCGATTTCGAAGCAATCCCCGCCCCAAGTAATGAATATTCCATCCCCTACTTAACAACTGTCAATAAAAGATTGAAACCAAATCCCCAGGGTGCAGAGCTGGAGCCCTCTCCCTCTCTCGCCTTCCCTCTCCCTCTCTCGCCTTCCCTCTCCCTCTCTTTCTCTCTCTCTAGCTCACCTGCTCTCCTATCTTGAGAGTGTATTTTTCACTTTAATAAACTTACCTGCTTGTGTTACTCATCTGCTGTGTTGCATGTCAGTCCTTGAATTCTTTCTTGAGACAAGACCAAGAACCTTCAGTGACACATTTGGGTTGAGCTGGATCAAGGCCCCAGGGCCCCAGGGTCTCCCCAATTCATTTGGCAGCACTAGGACTTTACTGATACTAATTCCATTTACTCTCCTGACTTTAGAGTTTTTGTCATTAATTTTATTTCAAAGTATATTTAAATTACACAGACATTATTATTATTGCTTGGGACAATAATATTTATTTGACTTGCTCACATACTTAACATATCCATTGCTCTTCATTCCTTCTTTCATTTCCATATTTCCCTTCAGATCACTTCCGCCTGAGGAACTCTTTTGTATCTCCTTTTCTGAAGGTATTCGGCTTATCTGGAAAGGGCTTTATTTCACCTTTACTTTAAAAGATATTTTGTCAGGGATTAAATGTAGATTGAAAATTATAGTATTTTAACCCTTTAATAATGAATATAACGTAAGTTGTTTTCTTCCAGATGTTCCTATGACTTTTCTGTTTGCTTTTGATTAAAGAGAACAAAACAAGTTCTTTTGTTTTTAATCTTGTTTGAAATTGATAGAATTTCTTGTACATTTGGCTTGATAGCTCATCAGTTATTTTTTAATTGACCATCACATTTTACAAAATTGATTTTAATCCAATTTCCATCTCCTAATGGAAATACAGGTACATTCGCTCTTTAAAAACATGACATGTACTTTTTAAAAACTCTCCTCTCTGAAGTTCCCTTCCTTTTAGCTCTTATACATACTTCAACTAGATATTTTATACTTATTATTTTTCAATTACTAATTCCTCTTCAACTGGGTCCAAACTGCTGTTAAAACCATATGTTGCTTTTTAAAATTCGTTATGACATATTTCTGTTCTAGGATTTCCATTTGAGTTTTCAATAGATTCCTAAGCTCCAGTGTAAATTTCTGTCTTGTCATCTATGTCCTTGAAACCCTAAAACGTATATATTTTAGTGTTCCTATCTGAGAAGTCCAATAGCTCAATCATGTTGTGAGTCAGTTTCTATTGTTTGCTTCCCCCCGCCCCCCCCGCCCCCGCTCTTATTTCTTTGTATCCCTGGAAAATGTGATTGAATGATGGGCCTAATGTGTGAAAAACTATGGAGGCTTTGGATAATGTTATCTTTTGGGAGAGACAGAGAGGCAAATCATCTCAATGCATCTCATGATTAAGCTGTTTCAGTTTGTTTGCACTGATTGGAAGTCTCAGTCTCTATCTGGTTTTGCCTGCATTCTGAGGCAGTAGATCTTTAGGGCTGCTGTCTGAGAGGTACGTTCTCTTTGGAGGGTCCTGAACTTCTATTTGTATCTATTTCCTCTGCACCATGGTACCACTGAAACTGCTCTTCTTTCAGCCCTACTCAGCTTGCCTTCATAGCTTCTTCCCTGAAGGTAGCTAAATTTGCAAATGCCTTGAGGGTGTGAAAATTAGAAATGGGAAACGTCCAGATTCAGCCTCCTGGAGTGGAGAGATTCGTTAGGGGTAGATATCACACCCTACTAAATTGCCGACCCAAGAGGAAGAGAAAGACCTCGCAAGTGGCTATTACTTTACTCTCCCAGCAGGAGGAAGAGTAGAAAGATAGACTTTCCTCCTCCCCCAGCAGAAGTACAGCCAGAGCGAAACAGTCACAACTCAGCCAATGAAAAGCCACTATACTTCGAACTCCCAGTTTACTGCAATAGACCTTTTTGTTTAGAACATCTACCCAACTTCCCCTTTTACTTATGAAAGACGGTTCTGCTTCTTTGTTGGGGGGACTTGCCAGTGGTTTTGCTATAGCTTGCCTGTGGATTGCAACTTTCTTCTATTCTCCAATAAACCCATCTTTTGTTGGTAAAATAACTGGCAGTTTTATTTTTAAGGTTAACAAGGGCAAAACCTTTACCAAGCATCCAGCTGACATCCCAGGGCGCTCCAGGATCTTGACTCCTCAAGTCCAAATACCTGGACAGCCCTACAAGTCTTTCCAGTGCCCTCTCTATGCTTCCCCCCACGGATTATTTAAAGTGCTGCTATTTTTTTCTGATTCTTAGTAGCTGCTTTCTCCCCAGCTTCTCAGTCTCTGATTCCTGCCCGGGCCAATGCCTTGAGGGGAAAAGGCAGAGAATTAGTTTCATTCCAATGAGCACCTCTCTCTCTTGCTGGCTCTGTGTCCTAGCTGACAGGTGGCCTTCCACAGACTTCAAACAATTCCTTTAAACCAGATTTTATCTACTTTTTTGCAGTGTATGCGCTGGTTTGCTACAGATACGCCTCATCACTGAAAGAAAATCTACAAATTCTAGGTAAATTAAATTTTCCTCTTTTGATTTCTTAAAAACAACAAAAACAGATTACTGGTACATACTTGGACTTTTCTTAAAGTATTTGAGGTAAGTCTGTTATAGTAAAATAACATTAAAATATTTTAAAAAGAAGTTAAATTGTAAATGTAAATTGGCATAAAGTATAATAGGTAATTTAATTCTCATTGCAGCAATTCAAAGTAAATACTCTCTCTATTGTTATTAGAGGAGGAAGCTGAAATGTAAAAAACTCAAAATTTGACTGACAGGCCAGAGCTAGTGGAAGAGGCAAGATTAAGCCAAAGTCCCCAAATTCATGTTCTGTGAGACTTAAGATAGATGTTGGATTACGGTGCATGACAACACTGAAATGGGCTTTCACAGCTGGAGAGGAAGATGAGAGAATATTTTCCATCAGTCTCTGGTCAGGACCCTTCAGGGGTCTTTGCTGGGGAGGCAGAGGGGTTAGCATTGAAGCAGAGCTCATGAGCTTCCACAAGCATTCCTTTGTGGGCAGGGGCAGCTTTTAGAGTAACCTAGAGCAACGCTGGGGCTGGACTGATCAATGCAAGACCCTGGTCATGCCTGGTTTCCCACTGCCCTGCAGTAGCCGGGGCATGGAATGGTTCCCCTTTACCAGCCCGGGGAAAACAGAAAAGTCCCCCTCTCCATTATAGCTCAGGGACCACTTAATGATCAGTATAGACCCCAAAGCTGCTGATACTAGGGATGAACTAAATCAACTAAAATGAGTTTAATGGTGAGTGAGAAGTCAGGACTTTGAAATAAAAATCTTATGTGCAACTGACTAAACTCATGAGCTAGGTCTGCAGTTTCCAAAATGGTGGCCACTAGAAACATGTGGCAATTGAACATTTGAAATGTGGCTAGTGCTGAGAAACTGAATTTTATTTAGTTCATAATAATTAATTTAAATTTAAATAGCCACATGGGGCTAGTGGCTACAGTGCAGGACAGCACAGGTTACAGAATAACCATATAACCATAAAATCATTTGCTTTATTTCCCTGTAGCAATAAACAGATTTAATAAGATCTCACACTCCAGAACAATTCTGAATGGCTTTCTCTCCTTGCCTTGATACAGCAGAATGTCAGTTCAGCCCCAGGGGCCATCTCTCCTGCTGCCTCTGCTTCATTAGATCCACACACCTTCCCCAAGGGACTGGGAGCCCCAGCCAGTCCTGCTCTCTCACAGGTGGGGTCTCGGTCCCTTGGCTAGTCACAGGTTCTACCCAGGTGGTGGCTTCACACCTTCCTCCGAACTAACTGATTTATATTGATGCAGCACTGTGTTGGCCCAAGTGTGAGGTGGTGGTCATTGCAGTTTTCTTGTTTTTGAAGGCCCCTGGGAAAAGAGAGTGCAAATCCAGGCTCTGGTTGGTGGGAGACCACATAAAGCTAGGCAATCTATGTTAATTAGGTGACTTAAGAATAAGACAGTCATGTCAGCCATTGTGGGTCAGTGGTAGAATTTTTGTCCCATGGCCAGAACACTGGATTTGATTCCCAAGAAGGGTGTTTACTGCATTTTGCAAAGCTAATCTCTCTATTGCACAGATAAGATTGCAGTGTAAGAATGGAAGTCACAGAACTAATGTCCTTAGAGGACAGAGGAGGATGAAGCTTTGTGGTAGGACTTGAATGGTAATGGAGAAACAACCTTTAACAGGAGCCAAATGGCTGAGCCCAGGGAAGCTCTAGCACCTCAGGGGTTTTGACTCTACATACTATTTCCTCTTCATTCCCCAAGTCCCTTCTGTGAGCAAAAGAGTATCCTGGAGCAAAGCAAAAGCAAAATGGGTCTCTAAGACCCCTCAGAGGCAGGGGGTGAGGCACGAGGAGCAGAATGCGGAAGCAGAGGTGTAAACACAGAATTACAATGGATTTGTTAACCATACCAATAAAGACTGGAACTGTCTTTATTTAAGGACTAAGTTGTCTTCCAGTGGTTCAGGGGCTAAACTTTCCGTGGAAGTGTGTCAATCTCAGAATATGATGTATATACAGAGATTAATATAAAATTATATTTAAATATTAGTAGTAAGTAAGGGACTGTGAATGAGTTATCTCACATGAGTTTACTCAAAAAAGGGAGACAGTCATCAGAATGTTGTCAAATAAGTAGAAAGCCAAAAGTATGAAGACACCCAAAATATCATAATAAATACTTGGAACATATTTTGTGTTCTGGGAGGTTATTAATTGTTGATTCAATTTCTTTAATAGATATATGTCTATTCAGATTATCTATTTCTCCTTGTGTGTGTTTGGTAGATTATGTCTTTCAAGGAAGTGGTCCATTTCACCTGAGTTATCACATTTGTGGCCATGGAGTTTTTCATAATATTTCTTTATTACCCTTTAATGTCCATGAGATCAGTACTGATGGCCTCTTTCATTTCTTAGATTAGGAATTTGTGCCTTTTCTCTTTCTTTTATTGGTTAGCTTGGTTAGAGGTTTATTAATTTTATTGATCTTTTCAAAGAGCCAGCTTTTGGCTTTGTTGTTTTTCTCTACTGTTTTCCTGTTTTCAGTTTCATTGACTTCTGCTCTAATGTTTATTATTTCTTTTCTTCTGCTTACCTACAATTTAATTTGTTCTTCTTTCTCTAGTTTCCTAAGGTGAACCTACTTTGCATCCTAGCCTAGGCTTTCCCAGGAGAATAAATTTCATTATCAGTTTGGCAAACCTTAGCTAATTAAGCAGTCTTTCAATTATTTCTACTCAGTTACAAGAAATGTAAAGTACACTCAGTGTGCAGTTAAGAGTTCCTTTATTAATGTAAACCCACCTGAGTAACCACTACCCAGACTAAGGTACATTACATTTCCAGCTTCCTCATGCCTCTTCCCAGGCAACATTCCACAGAGTTAGCCTTCCTTAAATTTCTATTACCATTTAGTTTTGCTTGTTCTTTGCCTTCACACAAATGGAATCAGAAAGTAAATACTCTGGGGCTGTGTGTGTGTGTGTGTGCGCGCGCGCGCCCACACGCAGGGGATAATCTGACTTCATTCACTCTAAACTATGGTATAGATTTATCCATATTTTTTCCATAGGTTTTTATTGTTGTGTGTATTCCATCATATGATTATATCACAATTTATTTAGTCTGCTCTTGTTGCACATTTGATTTGTTTCCAAATTAGAGTCATTTGGAATAAAGCAATTATAAACATTATTGACATGCTTTTTGGTGAACATATGCATACCTTTCTCCAAAGCAGTGTTCTCCAATAGAAATTTAATGCTAGCCACAAAGTAATTTTATATTTTCTAGTAGCCACATTAAAAAAGTAAAAAGAAATAGTGAAATAATTTTTTAAAAGATTTTATTTATTAGAGAGAGAGAAAGAGAGAGAGCGTGAGAGCATGAGTGGGGGAGGGGCAGAGAGAGAGGGAGAGGGAGAAGCAGACTCCCCACTGAACAGGGAGCCGCAACGAAGGGCTCCCTCCCAGGACCCTGGTATCATGACCTGAGTCAAAGGCAGATGCTTAACCACCTGAGCCACCCAGGCACCACTAAGTGAAATAATTTTAATAATATATTTTATTTAGCTTGATATATCCAAAATTTTACCATTTCAACATGTGTCACTGACTTATCAGGTTAGCAGTATGGTTCCAAGCTATTTAGCTAAAATTGGAATAGTTGGGTCACAGGATATATACATATATGCTTATTTCCCTATCTATATTTATAGCTATTCTATATTTATATTTACGGTCACTTTAAGTGAATAGTGTCAAATAATTTTCCAAAATTGTTGTACCAAATTACACTCCCATTCAAAGTGAACAAGACAATTATCAGTACATAATTCACTCTCATAAACTGCTGATCTTTAAACAAAGTCTCTCTCCAAAAAATTATATTAAAACAAAATAGGTGAGAGGGGAGAAAAGAAAACACAATCAGAGAATAATGGATCTCTCTCTCTTTCCCTTCTTTCTTTTTATTCCATAAGCTGATATTCTGGAATCTGTAAAAGGACAAGCTAAGCAATCTGCCCTGGGAGCAATTTCACTGGGTCATGAAGGAAACCAATTTCAGTGATTTGGAGGTTTTCTGAATAGAATTGGAAGTTTAGCTAAAAACTGTACATGACAAGTTATCGCTACCAGTGTCCATCTGTTGAAATCAGATTTGTATCTTTTCCTCTTCAGAATTTTTAAGCTGTCAGTGTTTGGTCAAAATTCTGCTTCAAATGGAGCCAATTTCACCATGAGAGCCTCAGTTTCTTTTTGATACAGCAATTGGATGTTACCACAGGATAATGGTTCTGTACCAACATTTAAACACATGAATATTATTGGAAGCAGGGCAAAAAAAGTATGAGTATAAACACAAATATCCTAAGAAGTGTTGAATGCACTTCATACCCAGTTTCTAGTCAGTATAGGCCTAAACAGGATAATAAGGCTCAAGAATCACTTTGATCAACCTTAGCTAACAGGTGAACTTTTTAATTGACTGATTGATATCTTAAAAGTCCTCACTTCAAAAAGGTAAAATAGCTTTTTTATGGCTGGCCAGTAAATTAAAAGGTAATTTTACTGTTCTGGACTATTCTAATTAATAGAATAGTCTTGCTAATCTGTGGAGTATCTAAAGCTTAAGCTGTTTTGTTATTTGAACCAAAGTCAGTGATAAGTTTAAATCACATGTTCTAGTTTAAGAACAACAAGCCAGAATAGAAATTCTCATACTGTATTACAAACTGGTAAAATTCTTAGCATGTTAGGTTCTTTTTTTTTTCTTTAAGATTTTATTTATTTATTTGACAGAGAGAGACACAGCGAGAGAGGGAACACAAGCAGGGGGAGTGGGAGAGGGAGAAGCAGGCTTCCCGCTGAGGAGGGAGCCCGATGCAGGGCTCGGTCCCAGGACCCTGGGATCATGACCTGAGCCACTTAACGACTGAACCACAGGCGCCCCAGCATGTTAGGTTCTTATTAAGATATGAGCAATTGCCTTTTTTTTTTCTTTTTTTTTGTAGTAGTAGTAGTTAGAATGGCCACATGACCATGGTCCAGGCAGCATTTTGATATGAGCAGGGGAAAGTCATTTGATTACTCCGAAATAATGTTAGGGAATCACATAGAAAAAGCACAAAATAATTACCTATCAAAGTTGAAAGGAGGGCGCCTGGGTGGCTCAGTTGGTTAAGCAACTGCCTTCGGCTCAGGTCATGATCCCGGAGTCCTGGGATTGAGTCCCGCATCGGGCTCCCTGCTTGGCGGGGAGTCTGCTTCTCCCTCTGACCCTACCCCCTCTTGTGCTCTCTCTCTCTCACTTTCTCTCTCAAATAAATAAATAAAATCTTAAAAAAAAAAAAGTTGAAAGGAGCCAAATACTCTCTGAAAATTTAAGCATAAATAGTAAAATTTCTTTTTTTTTGGTTGAAATACTTAATTTCTCTTATTTTCAATTCATATAAGTGATTAGGATCCAAAAACCCATCTGGGCAGTACCTCCTTTGAATTGTTAGAGACCTAATCTGTCTATACCCTCTAGAAGAAAACAAATTATACCAATTAGTTTCCTTAGAAAACAATTTATAATTATACAATGGAAAAATCTCCTAAAACTACTGGGAATTCTAAAAGAACTAACTGTAGAAAGTAATAACACCATTGAAAGGAAAAGAGGCAATGGCATTTATTAAAAATGCTTATCAGTAGGGGCGCCTGGGTGGCTCAGTCATTAAGCGCCTGCCTTTGGCTCAGGTCATGATCCCAGGGCCCTGGGATCGAGCCCCGCATCGGGCTCCCTGCTCGGCGGGAAGCCTGCTTCTCCCTCTCCCACTCCCCCTGCTTGTGTTCCCTCTTTCGCTGTGTCTCTGTCAAATAAATAAATGAAATCTTTAAAAAGAAAAAATGCTTATCAGTGAGGAAAATAAAAGGAAATAACTATGTACTATTAAGTGTATGGAGAAGACACACTGCTGGAAATCTGAGTAATTTTGTGATAGCCTTTGCAGTGCAGTAGGGTCTTCTCAGAGTCTTTTGCATTATGCTCACTGAATTTTATTGGTTTTTAAAAATCCATTTTAAGAGGATTTTTTTTCTTTTTTTAATAAAAGGATGAACTAGTTAACTGTTCTGGAAATTATTAAATCTTGGTTTATATAAATGTCAGAAGCCCTATTTGTTGACTTAATTGCCTAATTGTAATTAGATAAATATCATTTTCCTCCTTTCTTTAGCCTGATTTAATTGTTTTTTTTTTTTTTAAAGATTTTATTTATTTATTTGACAGAGAGAGAGATAGCGAGAGCAGGAACACAAGCAGGGGGAGTGGGAGAGGGAGAAGCAGGCTTCCCGCCGAGCAGGGAGCCCAATGTGGGACTCGATCCCAGGACCCTGGGATCATGACCTGAGCCGAAGGCAGACGCTTAACGACTGAGCCACCCAGGCG
>NC_138372.1:94033660-94046300 GCF_054177405.1 Leptonychotes weddellii | reverse complement strand
ATAAAGTCTTAATTTAAAAAAAAGTAAGCACCCTTAAGAACAATCTTCCCAAAGTAAGCAATTTTGAACAACGAATGCAAACAAATTTAGACTTTTCTAAAATTGAATCACAAAAGTTTAACTTATTCATCCAATCTTTAAGGGCAGAATAAAAAAATTTACCCCACCAGAAGCTGGGTTCTTCTGTCTGAGTTCCTGTTTAGGGCTATAAAGATGAAAGGCCAGCTGATATTCTGAGAGAATGAGGGTGGGGAGATGGGGTGGGTGGGTGCTATTTAAGAGTTAGCTGATGTGAGGTGATAGGACCCAGAATCCAGTAACTTCGATTTTAAGTGAAGAAATCTGCACGTGATAAACAGAAGGAAAGACGCCGAATTGAGTTAAGTCAGGCATACGTCCCTGGGTGGGCTCGAACCACCAACCTTTCGGTTAACAGCCGAACGCGCTAACCGATTGCGCCACAGAGACCCGTTTCCCGCTTTCCCCACCTCCTTAGGTAGTAAGTACCTGCTAACCTCCTGGACGTGCCATCCGCTAGATAACAGGAGTTCCAAAACCTTGGAAAACCGGAAACCAGGATCTGAGTCGACGCAGCGTGTTCATCAGGTGAAGCCCTGCGTTGAGCGATTCTGAAGACAAAAGGGCAACCCAACGGTCTCGCCCCATTTGCTCCCCACCGCCTCAAATGCTAGCGTCCCCGCGGTCTGAGGCGAGTGGGCTCCACCGGAAGCTGCAAGTCGGTGGACTCGCCTGACTTGGCACTTGCCGTTTCCCCGCCTTCACCAGACCGCCCTTCGTCGCCACTTCTCCTCTTGCCCAGGACGCAGGTGCGTGCTGGAGGGGGTGGGAAGGATATAAGCGGTCGGAAGGAGAGCATTTGTCCACCATGCAGGGATGTCTTCGTGGCTGGAGGGGTGCTTCCGCTGCCTTCTTCGGTTACCTGTGCCAAGCAGGGAAGCCCTACGAAGGCAGTGGTCATGGTGATGGTCGCTCTTGTGTCTCGTCGCCGAGAACAGGGTCGGTCACACATGCACCAAGACGCTCTCCTGAGACTTGTTGAATTCCTTTGTCGTCTTTAGCTTTGGGGCCTTGACGAACTGAAGAACCCCGTGAATGGAAATAATGAAAAGCTTTTCAAATGGAAATTTCTTTTTTCAAACTTCTCAAACTTCTAACAGTTCATTGCGCAGCATCCCCAGCGGGGCAACAGGAAAGGCCTACGGCGGGCCGTGCGCACGGTGGAGCTCGGCGCGCCCAGCTCCGCCGCACGCGTGCTCCGGCGCTCTGTGGGGGCGGGCGTGGGCGCAGGCCGCCTGAAGGTAGCGGGAGGAAAGGGAGGCGCAAGGACGCAGAGAAGCTGCGGAGGCACGTCCCGGGGCAACAAGACCTCCTTAGGCGGCCTGCGCAGCGGTCAGGGCCCGATCCTGGAGAGAGCAGAATGGTTCTTTTATCGTAGCTGAATGAGGAGGAAGGAAGGAAAAAGAGAACCCGAAAGAACGAAGACTGCGTAGACCTGTAGCTCTCTAAAAAAAAAAAAAAAAAAAAAACAGCACCAAAATATTACGAAGGCTGTTAGAACGACTTAGAGCACAGCGGTTGCCAGCCGGCCCGTGGCTCTCGGTCACTGCGTAGTGTTTAGTACTCTGCGTTGTACTTGTAGCAACCTCGGTTCCAATCCGCCTCAAAGCCGTGTCTTGGTTGTGGCGAGGGTTACAAAGCTGCAGGATCTGCGCCACTTGCCCGCGGCTCGAGAGCACTGTTTCCCGTGACTCCGGAGCTCTGCGCTGAGAAGAGGGGAAACCGCACGGTGCACGTTTGAGTCACAGTCATCTTGAAATGCTGGACTGCCCCATGTCTGGAAGGAGGTGAGGGAGGTGCCACCTTGTGTTGATATCTTTCTAAAAATGAATGGTGAGGCTACAGCAATTTTTCTGGTTGAGATATTTCAAACATTCATTGGGGCCTTTTCAGACCAAAAAAGAAAGGAGATGAAATGAGAGTTCGCGCTCCAACTGGATACTTTAAATAAAATCTAACAAATAAAATCTAAACTTGATAACATTTCCCCCGCCCCAATTTTTTTTCGAACAGTAAATGATTGAACATAAGTGCACAAATCTTAAGTGCAGAGCCCAGTGAATTTTGCTAAAAGTAACTGGTATCTAGATCAAGTTAGGGAAAATTTATATTAGTCCAAAAATTTAGAATTCCTTTGCAGTTACGAATCTGAAAGGTGGAATGAAATGGGGTCACTTGCGTGAAGGGGTTTTAAAATGGAGCCAGGAAGCCATTAAGGAGATGGGCTTTTATGCACGTCTCCACTGGGTAGAACCAGGAACTTTTGAATTGCGCCAAACCCCAAATATTACAAGGACTGAGCCCGAAAACCTGTAACTTGCCACAGGAAAAGACTTTGCTTAGTGATAGCCTTAGCAATCAATCATAGCCAGTCAAGATTAGCTTTCTGCCATCAACACGAATGGAAAACTCTAGCTAGGGGCGCTCCAGTGGCTCGTTGGGTTAAGTGTCAGATCCAGGATCTGAAGGTCGTGAGTTCAAGCCCCTCGCTGGACTCTGCATTCCACGCTTCGTGGAGCCTACGGAGTGGGGGAGAAAAAGGTGAAAGTTCTCCCTAAGCAACTACTTAGGTTGCTGTTCAAGTGTGTGTGTGTGTGTGTCAAATTGCAGTTCTTTGATCTCAAACAGTCTTGCTTAATTATTGCCTCCTGACAATTTTAGGTTGACATGCCTGCTGTCAGAAGCAGGACCTGAGGTGACTTCAGCACAGCAGGGCCGGTGTCTCCTGGAATCCAGTGTGGTACCCATAGAAGACTTCTGTGCCACGGATTGTGTATGGAGAGCCTTACACTTGCACTGTGAGTCCTCTTAGGTACCGACCTCCCTCCTTTTGGTTGAGGTCGTTGCCTTTCTTAGGGATCAGGTGGGTGACTGCCCAGAGAAATGCCCATTATGCCATGGAGGGTTTTTACTATTGAGGAGTACTCTTTTGTTTCAAAAGGTGGGAAAACGTGTGATTCCCTGTGTTTTACAACAACTGTTAGATAATTTAAAATTGCAGTGACCATTCCAGGAAACCTTTGGGGCACCCTTAAAAAAGAAGATTCCAAACTTCTCTGAGACAATGGAATGCATTCCTTGAATAGTATACAAAGGACAAAATAAGTCCAAAACAGCTCTAAAAAGTTCCTTACACGGCATGCGAATAATAATAATAATAATAATAATAATAATAATAATATTTTAATAAAAGACTTTGGTCATGTGAGCAGATAACCTTAAATTAGTCTGTCTGCTAGAAACATAATTTGGATCCAACTATTCTTTTGAGCTTCCTACCTGAGACATAACTAAAATTTAAAAACAAACAAACTATAAGATCTCTGTATTTGTGTGTATATATGTATGTTATACATATGGTATTTTGCTACCTTAGGATGGTATTGCCAAAATTAATTTGTAAAACACTTCTACTTAATTGGCTTAAGGAAAATCAAGTGCTTATAAATTAAGTATTCCTAAAGTTCTCAGAAATAGAATAAAGTCTAACCCAAAAGTCTTTCAAGTTCATATAATCTAGGATAATCTTTGATAGATAAAAGCTAATTCAAGTTTGTTGGTTTAATAAAAACAAGAATATCTTCAGAGTTATCAGCATTAAATATAATGCAGATAAACAACTTCTTCTACCTGGGTTTACTAATCAAATAAGCTCATGTTATCTTTGTGTTACAAAATTTGTCAACCAAAGAAGGAACTTAAAATGATGATTAGTTGGGGCACCTGGGTGGCTCAGTCAGTTAAGCTTCTAACTCTTGATCTCAGCTCAGGTCTTGATCTCAGGGTGGTGAATTCAAGCTACACATTGGGCTCCACCCTGGGTGTAGAGTCTACTTAAGAAAAATGATGTTTAACTCTTTAAAGTCTAATCCAAGTATAATTGTTGAAAACAAATAATTTAAATAAATATGAATAAGATCAAAGTTTGTACTGTTAAACTAATGGATATTCATTGAATATCTAAATCATTTCCAAAAAAGATAAACATTAAATGCTAAACATAGTTTATCTAGCTTTGGTTTTTAATTTTTACCAAAAAATTATTATGAGAAAGAATATATCTCAAAAATTTTGAAATGTTTTGGGGCGCCTGGGTGGCTCAGTCGTTAAGCGTCTGCCTTCGGCTCAGGTCATGATCCCAGGGTCCTGGGATCGAGCCCCGCATCGGGCTCCCTGCTTGGCAGGAAGCCTGCTTCTCCCTCTCCCACTCCCCCTGCTTGTGTTCCCTCTCTCGCTGTGTCTCTCTCTGTCAAATAAATAAATAAAATCTTTAAAAAAAAAATTTTTGAAATGTTTTTATAAGTTTGCTAATATACTACAGGATGCTAATTTATGATAGTTCACAATTACCTGCTTCTTAATAGTCACTGAAAAGCAAAGATTATAAAAGGTCAAAAAGGTTGGAAAAGGAGCTAAAAATACAAATGAACCAAAAAGAAAATGTCAAAACACTTAGAATAATAAGCATACATTAACTCTGCATATGCCATGTGCATTGACGCTGAGAGAATGCAGACAAGGGAGCAGGTGCACCTTTGGAAGAGAAGAATGAACTTTCATAAGAGCTTTCTCCTACTGTGGAAGGATTTATTGTAAATTCTGGTTTTTCAAAACTGTGGTCACAGACCATTGATGAGTTTTGATGAACAATTATTTAAGTAGAAAATACAAATATTATCAATATCTGTTTATATAGATGAATGGATGATATATGTATCTTCAATTTTATCTATAATTTATAGATTTTATTATAGGTGTATTTATTATCTATATATGAATAAAAAATTTATTAAAAAAGTAGAAAAAGTACACGCATGGCATATACTGAAAATAGGCAATACATGGCAGTTTATTAAACTTTTACTTCAGTTACACTTATGGTTTTATATGTGTATGTGCTGAGACATAATACACAGAATATCTCTTGCTGTGAAATGATCCAACATGTTTGAAAGCCACTGCTTTTATACAACAGTAAATTGAGCAACAAAGGGTCTGTGTGGTCAGGGAGAAGGCCAATACAAGAACAGCCATCCTTTCTGTCCTGTACATGCACAGTGGTCACTCCTCAAAGCCAGGCTGCAATCGCTCTTTGATGGGCTCATATTTTGTTGCCTTGTCTTTTTTTTTTTTTTTAAGATTTTGTTTATTTATTTGACAGAGAGAGACACAGCGAGAGAGGGAACACAAGCAGGGGGAGTGGGAGAGGGAGAAGCAGGCTTCCCGCTGAGCAGGGAGCCCAACGTGGGGCTCGATCCCAGGAACCCTGGGATCATGACCTGAGCTGAAGGGAGACGCTTAAGGACTGAGCCACCCAGGCGCCCCTGTTGCCTTGTCTTTTAAGATTTATAGCCAGGCAGCAATCTTTGTTTAAAAGAACTTCCCCCTTTTCAATCTTAAGCATGAATGCTGCTTGATATAGCTTTACATCACAGTTCAGTGAACCAGTGGCACCTGGAGCAAGGAATCTTCTTGTGTTTGGTTACACAGCTGTGATCGAGGCCTGCTTTCGCTTCTTGAGAGCTTTATGCTTAGCCTGGCCTCTGCACCAGTCACATGTTTTGGCCCTCACAGGCCTCCCTCCTGGGTTTTCTGCGGGGTGCAAAAGCCCTGCTGTGCAGCCAGGCTTTGCTTGATTTAGCTACTGCACAGATCCTGGGGCTGCTTTCAAGTGTTGTTGCCCCAGTACAGCGAAAAGGATTGTAAATGGTTTGTTTCCTGTCTAGATCCAGGCTCATCCCTTTCTCTCCAAAAAAATGGCGTATAAATGAATTTCTACCAGTGACTACTGTCTTAGAAAAAGTGTTGGTGAGTCAGCCTTTAGTTTTCCCTCACCTTTAATCCTTTCTTACCTTCCAAAAGCTGGAAGAGTTGTCTGTTCTGAATTTATTCAATCCCCTAATCTTTACTGATGGTTACTTATACCACCCTACGAACCAATCACAGACTCTCAGGACCCCTTTCATGCAATACCATCAATGCTGACACACATACACCACACACAAATGAACATACACACTTATACACATAGTTACATATAATTGCAGTAAAGTCAAGAACAGGATAAGTGTATTTTATCACAATTAATTACCATTGTTCTGGAAAGTCAATGCAATTAGGCAGGAAAACAAGACCAGCAGTATAAATATTTGCGAAAATGAGGTCAAAATATTTTATGTAGTAGGTCTACAATGTAAGAAAATCAATGGTAAAACTATAGGAACTGGTAAGAATTAAAATCACAATTTACTGTTGAGTGGAACATATTTAAAAAGTTGGATGAATATTTTGACTTTCTTTTAATTATTTGAAATGATGTCTGTGCATGTCTGCACGTATGTTTGTGCATGTGTATGCACATGTGTGTGGGTATGTGTGTAAGGACAAGAATATTAAAATGTCAACAGTGGTTATCTCTTTGGGTGATAAGATTACAAATACTTGCTTTTTCCTTACTTATATTTTCCAAATTTTCTATACTGAACATACATTGTTTTTATAATAAAAAGATAAGTTTAAAAAAAAAGATAAGTTTTAAAATGAAAAAAAAAAAGGAACCTCCCCCATTTTTAAAACTACTTGCAATTCTGGGATTCTGGTGATGGCTTCTTTGATATTGATGCCTTCTGCCATCTGTTTAGAACTTGTCCCATCTTTTAAATCTTTATTCTGCCCACTCAACTTAGAGCAACCCTCTTCAGCAATATGGGAATCCTGTTGCCCCTCCCTGTTCTGTCATTCCCAGTCTAGCAGAACAGTGTCTGGATGAACCTATAAAAATGAATGGATTTCAAAAAAAAAATGGATTTCATACTGTAATTTACTTATATAAAACTGACACTTAATATTCTTTAATTTGCTAAAAGGACAAAGTTTTCGTGGTCTGCAACCTGAGAGAAGATTAAAAAAGGAAAGCAAAGATTTTGTGTTTTATCAAAATAATTTTCTATGCTTTATTGGTCTTTTATGGGTTTTGCTCAACTATGTAACCTCCTGGTATTTGCCTTTAAAATTTTTTATTGTCACTGTGGTCAAATACATAATTAAGTATTGATTCATAATCTGTAATCCTATTTAGTCAGGTGTCTAAAACCTTTTGATATTTTTGACAAACTTGCATCCATGTTGGCCATTATCAAGTTTCCTGGAGATTCAAAATTAGACTCAGCAGAAACAAAGACAAATTTTTGGCTGATCAAGCAGCAAGGACTACTACCTTAAAATCTATCAAAACCAAGGCCCTCATAGGCAATTAATTCCCTCCTAAAGGACAATCTAAAACTCCTTTTTAAGGATGTTCAATCCAGGGGCACCTGGGTGGCTCAGTCGTTTAGCGTCTGCCTTCGGCTCAGGTCATGATCCCAGGGTCCTGGGATCGAGCCCACGTCGGACTCCCTGCTCAGCGGAGAGCCTGCTTCTGCCTGCCTCTCTGCCTACTTGTGCTCTCTCTCTCTGTCCCAAATAAGTAAATAAAATCTTAAAAAAAAAGAAAGAAAAAAAAGGATGTTTAATCTAGAGCATCCCGCAAAGGAAAACCTTATTAGGCTGACAACAGTTGTAGTTTCAGATCACTGACTAATTTATGGTATTGCCACAGTCCATAAAAAGACCCCTGATGGAAATGACTCATCAGCTGACGCACTGGGCAGCTGATAAACTTAGAAATCTCATGAAACAATATGGGAGGGGCTATATTTCTAGGGCCACCAAAGAGGCACAATTGATGGGTACAGTGTCTTTTTTTTTAAAACCAATAACTTGTTATTTTCTTTATTAACATTTTTCATAATCATTTTATTGGGGAAGCTCCTTTATCTATTTCTCTATGAAGTAATATGACAGTATTTGTAAAATGTGTCCTTACACTCCTTCTTGTGGATCTCTTTGGATGAAATGAAGAATTCCATGAATGGGCTTATACTTGGCATTTTATCTTGGAGAACACCCTTCAGATTCTTTGGGGAATTAATCATGAAGGACTGTTGGATAGAGGTATTGGGGCTATTACTTGTCCTAATAACTTGTTGCTATATTACACAAGCAACTTAGTTGGTGGTAAGACTCCTTAGTTGGTGGTAAAACCCTATAATATTGAAAAACTCACTGCTTTCATAGGTTATTTGCTGTATGGACTGAATCTCTTACTTGTTAATTCCTCTATCTTGCCTGAAACCCATATACTAGCCAAAATACCTAACTGTCTTTATCTAAGTTTTTCTTACAATGGCCTGTTATTAGGAATAAACTGTAGCCCCTGGGTTAACATATTATTTTTTCTTGTGACTCTCATTGCTGATGGTCAAGCCTTATCATATCTTTTTGCCCTTACCCTGTAAAAAACCTTCTGATTCTACAAACCTGACTGTTGATTTGTGCCAGAACAAACCATACTCATGAGATACCTGAATTAATAGCTTGGCCTCTATCCCTAGAAAGATAAGAAAAATTTTACTGTAAAAATGTATGGTATTCTGTGTCCTTAAAAATACTCAACAACTTTCTTTTCTTTGGCTAATAACTTCCTTGCCCCACCCTCCTTCCTATAAAAACCTTCCATTTTGTACAACTCTTTGGAGCATCTCTCTGCTTGCTACATGGGATGCTGCCTGATTCATGAATGGCTTAATAAAGCCAATTAGAATCTTCAAATGTACTTGGTTGAATTTTGTTTTTTAACACAATCGATCCTCACCCCACCCCCACTGAAACAATCACCATTCTGATTTCTATACCCATAGATTACTTTTGCCTCTTCTTGAAATTCCCATAAATGAATATACTTTTTGTGTCTGGCTTTTTTTTTCATGCAACATAATATTTTTTAGATGCATCCATTTTGTCATGTGTATCAGTAGATCATGTTGGTATTATCAATGAGTGTTATCCCAATGTGTGAATACACTATAGTTGATGGACAATTGAGCTATTTTTGGTTTGGGATATTGTGAATAAGGCTGATATGAATATTCTTATAGGAATCTTTTTGTGCACTTGTATGTTCTCTTTGTTTGAGTATAAACCTAGTAGTAGAATTGCTAGGTCATGGGATATTTATATATTTTTTAAAAGATTTATTTATTTATTTATTTATTTATTTATTTATTTATTTATTAGAGAGAGCGTTGGGGAGGGGCAGAGGAAGAGGGAGAGAGAATCCCAGGCAGACTCCGCGCCCAGCACAGAGCCGATGTGGGGCTCAACGTGGGGCTTGATCTCATGACCCTGAGATCACGACCTGGAGATCACAACCTGAGCTGAAACCCAAACAGTTGCTTAACTGACTGTACCACCCAGGCGCCCCTGGATATTTATATTTTTAACTTTATTAGAATCTATCAGTTTCCCAGAATGGTTGTACTATTTTACTCTCTTACCAGCAACATTTTTGTCAGCATGAGTGTTCTCTATCACTTAAATTTTAGCCATTTTGATAGGTATGTAATGGTATATCACGATATTTTAAATTTGTGTTTCTAAGGAGTCATGATACTGAGAATTCTTTCTTATGCCTCTTGGCAATAAAGAAATCTTTTGTGAAGAGATTCAAGTGTTTTGTCCACTTTTATAATTGGCTTGACTTTTTTTTTACTTTTTATATTAGAATAGACTTAGATTTATAGAAAAGTTGAGAAGATAGTACAGAAGATTCCCATATACCCTGCATTCAGTTTCCCCTACAATTAGTATCTTACATTAGAATGGTATGTTTGTCATAATTGAACAAATATATTATTAACTAAAGTTCATATTTCATTCAGATTTCCTTAGTTTTTACATAATGGCCTGAATATCCCATTATATTCTCCTTATGCTCCTCTTGACTGTCACAGTTTCTCAGATTTCCCTTGTTATTGATGACCTTGAAAAAATCCCTCACCTGGGATTTGTCTGATGTTTTTCTCACATTCAGACTGGGGTTATGGGTTTGGGGAAGTAAAGTACCATTCTCATCACTTTGTATTATGGGTATTGTTAAAAAGAAAACCACGGGCCCAAAATGACATCATTTAGGTTAAGGCCCCAAGTAAGTAAACCAAAAATTAATACCTAACCTAACTGCAGTTTCAACCCCCCAGAAATGTAACCTTTAACCAGTCAACATGGAATTTCTTGATCAATACTAGAAACTTTACTGGTAGACCCCTTCCCCTCACCTTAGGAGGGCAGTCTTGCCTAAATAATACATTCCTTGCTGATAAGTTTTCCTTGTTCTTGTCTTTCTTTCTTCCTTTTTTTAATGCCTTCTCTTTGCCTTTAAAAACCTCCTTTTGTGGGTGTCTGGGTGGCATAGTTGGTTAAGCATCTGATTCTTGCTTTCAGCTCAGGTCTTGATCTCATGGTCGTGATCTCAGGGCTGTGGGATCCAGCCCCACATGGGGCTGTGCTCTGAGTGTGGAGTCAGCTTGGGATTCTCTCTCCCTCTCCCTCTGCTCCATCCCACCCCTGTTACCTCTCTTTCTCAAATAAATAAATAAATCTTTAAAAAACAAACAAAACCTTTTGTTTAGCCCAGTGTTCTCCCTTCTGCTTACTGGTTGGGATGCTGCCTGATTCAGGAGTCATTTAAAAAAGCCAGTGTGATCTTCAAATTTACTCAGTTGAATTTTATTTCTTTTTTTTTTTTTAAGATTTATTTATTTGAGAGAGAGAGAGAGTGTGAATGTGGGAGTGGGGTTGGGGGGAGAGAGAGAAGCAGATCCCCCCACCCCCGGGGCAGAGCTGGACCCAAGGCTGGATCCCAGCTGAAACCAAGAGTCTGAAACTCAACCGACTAAGCCACCCAGGCGCCCCTGAACTCTGTTTCTTAACAGTATGTACTATTACCTTGACTTATCACTGTTGATGTTAATTTTGATCAGCTGGCTGAGTAGTGTTTGCTAGGCTTCTCCACTGTAAAATCACTTCTTACCCCATTTCCACGGGTAAAGGAAGTCACTGTGAGTAGCCCACAGTTAAGGAGGGCAGAGTATCTACATAAATTTGGGATATTTCTGCATGGGACATTTGTCTGTTTTCCCTATTCTTTTATTTATCTATTTACTTGTATCAATATGGACACGTGGATATTTATTTTATATTTTGGGGTTATAATCCAATCCTATTTATTTTGTTGA
This sequence comes from Leptonychotes weddellii, assembly GCF_054177405.1. NCBI lineage: Eukaryota > Metazoa > Chordata > Mammalia > Carnivora > Phocidae > Leptonychotes > Leptonychotes weddellii. The sequence continues at coordinate 94,035,108 of NC_138372.1, read as the reverse complement.
CCAAATTGTTTCAGTTTTAGCCACTGTGAGCTTTTTCAGTTGATTTCTGTGTTCCTTTGAGATACCCCCATCATTGTGGAGTTTGTTTTTTTCTTTAGTACTTTCTTATTTTCCGGCATTGCAAAATGGATCACCTTGTATATTTCCTGCCCCAGTGTCAGCCATTTCTCCAAAGAGCGTTGATTCCTTTTCATTTTTTATTTTTTTAACTTTTATTTTTTTAAAGTAGTCTCCATGCCTGATGTGGGGCTTAAACTCACAACCCTCAGATCAAGAGTTGTGTGCTCTTTCAGCTGAGCCAGCCTGGTGCCCAGAGCCCTGATTCCTTTTATTGATGGCTTGACTTTTTATTATTGGTGTCTAAAATTTTTTTATATTCAGAATCTGAATCATTTGCTAGATAAATGTATTGCAAATAGCTTCTCCCAGGATGGCTTGTCTTTTTACTTTTTATAATTTTTATGAGCATAAAGGTTTTGTGTTTTTTTAAATGAAATCCAATTTATATATATTTTTTCTTTTATTGTTTTTTTTTAAAAAGATTTTATTTATTTATTTGACAGAGAGAGACAGTGAGAGAGGGAACACAAGCAGGGGGAGCATGAGAGGGAGAAGCAGGCTTCCCACAGAGCAGGGAGCCTGATGCGGGGCTCCATGCATGCGGGGCTCGATCCCAGGACCCTGGGATCATGACCTGAGTCAAAGGCAGACACTTAACAACTGAGCCACCCAGGCGCCCCTTTTTCTTTTATTGTTAAATCTTTTTTTTGTTCTCTGAGAAATCTCTCCTACCCCAGGATTGGGAGCATACCATACTATATTTAATTCTAGGAGCTTTAGGCATTGTATTCTCACTTTTCAACTTAAGTGTCCTCTCAAATTCATCTCCTGAACACAGAAGGCTTGGGAACACTAAAGACCGAGAATCACGGTGTATCCACCAACAATATGACCTCCAGAAACCTACTCTACATTTTTTATGTAAAGACATGAACAATGTTTTCCTGCTCTGCTCTGGTGCTTTCCTCCCTTGTCCTTATTATCTCCTCCCCCAACCCCTGGGCTGCAGAAGTAGTCAAAGCATTGGTATACCCAATCCCATGGCTTTCCTTCTTAGCTGCCATCCAGGAATCAGGAAGCTTCAACTCTGCCAACACCACCACCTCCCACACCTACTAAATTAGTGACTAAAATCTAGAATGTGACTGTCAACAAAAAAATGTCCAAACACTCATGGTTCCGTAACCTTATTTACCATGAGCAACAGCAGGAAGTTTGCCTCTCCTCGCTTCTGCCAACTCTCTCTCTCTTTTTTTTTTTACGATTTTATTTATTTGAGAGAAAGTGAGAGAGCACAAGCAGAGGGAGGGGCAGAAGAAGAGGGAGAAGCAGGCTCTGGCACTCCTTCTGCCAACTCTCTTGAGTGCATCCAATTTCTTTTTTTTTTT
>NC_138372.1:94019937-94033560 GCF_054177405.1 Leptonychotes weddellii | reverse complement strand
TCGAGCCCAATTTGGGCTTTCTGCTCCCCCCTCTCCTTCCCGCTCTTCTCCCTCTCCTGGTGCTATCTCTGTCTCTCTCTCAAATAAATAAAATCTTTAAAAAAAATAAAGCTATTTTAAATCCCACCCCTCCCAGTCCCCCCAAAACCGCCCCCACACCCAAGAGCTCTGTATGTTTTTCAGAGCCACTCCTTTTTAAAATATGCAAAGAGAAGATGGGATAAAAGAACATATACTAAACTCCTTAACTGATCAGTGACATGGAATTCCAAAAACGCTATAGGAAAACAATTTATCTAAGCAGACCTGTCTAACAAAGACAGGATGAAACTTTTTTTATTTTTTAAGATTTATTTATTTATTTATTTATTAGCGAGAGAGAGAGAGAGAGAGAGAGAGAGAGAGAGAGAGATCATGAGAGGGGGGAAGGTCAGAGGGAGAAGCAGACTCCCCACTGAGCAGGGAGCCTGATGCGGGACTTGATCCCGGGATTCCAGGATCATGACCTGAGCCGAAGGCAGTCGCTCAACCAACTGAGCCACCCAGGCGCCCCTGAAACTTTTTTTAAAAAGCAAAACAGAAACCACACACTGAGGTGGTGGAAGTGGTGCTATGACAGGAATTTCCAACACACCACCAATAACTGTGGATTATAATGGATCCAATGTTCTCAGATTGGATAAAAAAGTAACTTCCAGATATAGCAGTATATTAGAAAAGAGTTAAATCTTAAGAGCAGTAAAAATCTATACCAGGCTAATTGTAAACAAAAGGATAAAAGAGTGAAACATGAATATCAGACAAAGGTAAAAAGCAAAAGAAAGTTTTAAATTAGAGGAGTAATAAGCCGGCGTCCACTAGTACCCGTAATCTACTCTAGTATTTTTCCCTGAACCAGCCTTTCTGGGTGGCCGGGTCAGAGCATGTGATGAAGGGAGGACATCTTGGGCAAATTTTCATTTATTTGCTTTTATAGAGGTATGTGTTGGGCAGAAGAATTTTGTTTTATTTTTTTAAGATTTTTTATTTTTTATCAAAGAGAGAGAGTACAAGCAGGGGGGAGCGGCAGGTAGAGGGAGAGGGAGAAGCAGGCTCCCCGCTCAGCAGGGAGCCTGATGTGGGACTCCGTCCCAGGACCCCGGAATCACAACCTGGGCTGAAGGCAGCCGCTTAACCAACTGAGCCACCCAGGCGCCCCAGGCAGAAGAATTTTAAAAGCAAGATTTAATCCTTGGCCTTTTCCAGGGACTCAAAAGGGGCATAGAAGGAGAGAAACTCAGTTATCACCCAGATCTTCTGGAGTGAGTCAGACACATCCTCACCCCACCAGTCCAGCCTCCAGAACCATTACTGGGTCCTGAACGCCTGCTTGGGGAGAACAACTGGTGTTCATCTCAGGTTTGGGAGCAAAGGGTTTGGGAGGTACCAAGCAATGGGCAGTCAGCAAGTGAAGGAATCAACTTTCCATGGGTCCACAACAGATATGGACCAGAGATAAGAAACAGAGATATGCAACTCTGGTGTTTTTGTACAGAGATCTGTTACCAACTTGTAAAGAGCTTACTTCAGAATTAGGCTTTTTCAAATCCTGTATTTAGATTTGAATGCCAAAACTTTATAGCATTGCCTGACATTAAATCTCCTATGCAAGCCTTTGCTCTGGGTGTCTTTTTTGTTTTTTGACTATGTTGTTCAAAGAGAGCACTGTGAAAATCTAGTTTGCAGTTGCTTTTTCCAAGTCCTTCCGGTGACTCTTTCAGATTTGACCTAGTACAGCACATTGCTGGGGGGCATGGGTGTTTCAGTGGTGGAGCGCTAGCCTCCCCCTTGGGAGGCCTGGGTTCAAATCCCAGCCGATGCAGTGTGTTCAGAAGTTTTACTTTGAACTATCTATCTATTGTTCGGGCAAGTTAGGTCCCTTTGGGTTCTGACCTTCAGGGAACAGCTGCCACATTAGGGGAGGAAATTGAGAACTAAACCCCTCTGGTTATTTAAAGGGCAGAAGACATTGAGGAATTTGTGTGAACAGGGACTTTGGAGAGGCTATGTCCTTCAGGTATCAGGTGTGTCTGATGGGTCTCTGAAGTTTTGCATATTTGGGTCTAAAACCAGTGTTACTTTTATTCTTTTTCCTGGTGGCCCCTGGAATCCAAAGAGTCATCTGGTCACCGATTCACATGCTGGACTTGAACAGACCATTGGGCCACATCTTACTGTGGAATGGGGATCAAGAAATGAAATTCCCAAATTGAGAGAAGTTGCAGGGCTAGGCAGACACTCCGGTGGAGGGTAAGGAATTAGGGGCACCAGGAAGCGGGGGGGGATACTTGTGGGGAAGAATCCACAGGGAGATGAGGGGAACTCGGTAGAGGTAGGCCTCAGTCTTTGGCGGTCTTGGTAAAATCAAGGATGAGTCCCCAAGTGTAGAGCAACACGTACAACAAAATCATTTGCGTTACTATTGCCTTATAGTCCATCAGGGGAATCTTCTATTTAGGGGATCATTTTTATGCTCATGGATGGGTAAGCAGCACTGGGGTAGGCCATGGCAATCATCCGTTCTGGAGTTTTGGAGGAGACTCTGGGAAAAGAATGCCCAGGGATCATCAGGTTTGTCTACACCTGTTTTCATCTATTTTCCTCAACAAAGCTTATGTGGGTCCCAGATATCAAACTGCACCGGTCACATTGGCAAATTGAGTAAGTGCCACTGGTAATTTCTTTCTTCAAGGGATAAGAAGTGATTGAGCCTTCGCCATGGGAGTGAGATGCAAGAGCAGAACTTATAATGCTTTTCTCCATCTTGTCTCTCTGCTCCCTCTGAACATCAACCTTCCACACACACTAGTTCAAAATAGCCTTCAGTCTCTATGGAGGTTTATAATTTTTTATAATTCCTATAAGTCATGTTTCTTTCTTGCTTCTGTAATTCTTCCAGGGTTGATTTTTGAGTTGCTGGTCAGCAGCCCAGACTAGTTCAATATCCTGGATCATTTGTCTGGTTTTGATACTGTTAGAGTAGGCGGTTAGTTAGGCTCTGACAGGATACCTGGAGGTCATCAATGAGGAAGTCATGGGCCTCTATCGGGAAGGTCAGAGGCCTGTCCCGGCAGCACTCTAGAAGAAGCCGGATCAAACCAGACAGGCCCAAGATGGTAGGTGCCATGACAGGAAACTCCCAACCCAAATTAAGGAAAAAAATTGGGAAACCCAGCCTCCTACCCCAAGTAGTGAATATTCCACCCCCTAGTTAACAACTGTCAATAAAAGATAGAAACCCACCCCCCAGGCATACAGCTCCCTCTGGCTCTAGCTCTCCCTGTCACTCCACTTTTCTCTCCCTCTCTCCCTCTCTTCAGGACTGGCTGGATCGAGGCCCCAGGGCCTGGGGTCTCCCCAGTTCACCTGGCAACAGCATGTTAAAAAGAAAACTAGGCCCCAAATGGCATCACTTAGGTTAAGACCCCAACCCAGTAAGACAAGACTTACTACCTAACCTAACTGCAGTTTCAACCTCCCAGAAATGTCACCTTTAACCAGTCAACGTGGAATTTTCTGGCCCATACTAGGAACTTCACTGATAGGCCCCTCCCTCTCCCCCTAGGAGGGCAGCCTTGCCTAAACTATGAATTTCTTGCTCAAAAATTCCTTTTTTCTTTTATTTTTATGCCCTCTCTGTCTTTAAAAGCCTTTGTTCTTTGTAAGTCCAGCAGAGTTCCCCTGTACTTGCTAGATGGGATGCTGCCTGATGCGTGAATCATTTAATAAAGCCAATTAGATCTTCAAATTTCATGGGTTGAATTTGGTATTTTTAGCAGATTTGGTGCAGCATAGGGATCCAAAGTGAACTTCTGATGGCTTTCAGGGACAGTGAGAAATAGGCATGGTACCTTTTGAGCTCACTGTCTTTCTTGCCCTTTCCTAGGACTCTTGGTAAGCTTCTCTTGGTTTTGAGCTCCCCCTTTTTTTGCGTTTGAGCTACTTATCTAATTGGCTTTGCAATCCGGGGGTAATGGGGGTAGTCTGGACTGACAGGAGGCTCTGACAGCGGCAGTCCTTAGTCCTTGGTTCAGTCCTCTCTGCAGTTCCCTGTTGGAGTCCTTTCCCATTTCCAGTCCACAGTTCCCATTTAATAGGATTTGCTGGTTGGTCCTTTACTCATTTCCTGTCCACTCTCCATTTACTGGAGTCTACTGGTTTAGTCCACGCTGGGAATTGCTGGTGGTATGCAGGGCCTTCTCTTTGCCAGTAATATCTTTTGGTTACTGCTGGTGTGTTGAGGTGCCCTTGTTTATCTTGTTTTGTATCAAATGCTTAGCTGGTAGGTTTCTGAGATTCTAAAGAGTCAAGTGCGCCACCTTCTGGCCAGCCTGCTTACATTATGTCTAAAAACTATGGTGCCAGGAGCTGTGAATATCTATAAAAATGGCAGAATTTTACTAAAAACAACTTGGAATTACAATGGCCATGATGGGGAACATTGCAAGTAGATAAGACAATTTAAGAAGTGTATTTAAAAGTAAGGGTTTTCAAATTAAACAGCATGGGATACCTGTTTTAATTGGCAAGCAAAAGCCTCCAGAAGTCTTCCAATTCATTGAAAGATTCATTGCAAAAGGCTCATGGAAAATTAAACAAAAGACTGTACACTGATGTAACTCCTATTATTCCCTTCTTTCCTCCTTTGAGTACTCATTCTACTAATCCTCTGTCTGAATTGTTTTTCCACTCTGAAAAGACTACGCAACTGTAAACAAAAGTCCTCCCAAGTTGATGGCTATATAGACACTTCCATACCTACCTTCAAAGGAAGGTCCCATATGGGCCCCTCCAAGAGTTGATGAAAATGAGGGATTTTCTGGTAAACTGCTATATTATTCCTTTAAATAGACAAGGGGGAACTCTGGTAGCTACTAGAGCCTGCAGAGGGGATCCTGGAAAAACTGGCAGAAGCCAGTGAAGGCTGAAAATTCTTACCAGAATCAGTTCTGAATTTCTATCTGTAGTGCCCAGTTGAGAGAGGGAAAATAAAATTTCACATTGTCCCTTTCTTTTCAAATCCAAACCCATTATGATCCTTTCTCTCCCTGGGATAGCAATTGTCTTCCTTTTTGTCTCATTTTGCATTATTGGGCTAGGCTTTTTGTCTGCCTGGGGCATGCAAGTTGTTGGTTCTTTGTTTTGGCTATCTGTGAGAGTGACTTTGGATTTTGGAAAGGTAATATCCTTTGCACCCTCTTTGGGGACCCAGCTTACACCCAAACGGGGTTATTCAGTACTGTCAGAAATATTTAAAATTAAAGCTCTACCCAGAGAGAAAGAAACAAAGCAGATAATGTAGTTGGATAGGCGGCTCAGCCTAAGGTGTCATTTAACTTAAAACCCAAATCTTTGAGAAAAGTGACAGCAACTGTCCTTATCTTACATAACTTTTGCAAAACAAAAGTTAGCTCTAGGGGCAATTCAGAATTCACCTATTCCCTTACTAATCCCCAAACCTCCCTCTGTTTATCTCAAAAAGACTTGTAAATTATTGGCCTTAAAAAAACAGAGTAAGTAACTATAGGGTCTTTGCACCCATCTGTGTGTGTTTGTGTGTATATATATATATATATATATATATAATGTCAAATATTTTTCTACCTCTGGATGGTATTGTTGAAATTAATTTGTAAAAGAGCTCTATATACTTGGTTTGAAGGCAAGCGCTTGTAAGGATTGGGTACTCTAAAACTCAAAAAAAAAAAAAAAGGAAAAGAAACTGGGGCACCTGGGTGGCTCAGTCAGTTAAGCATCCAGCTCTTGATTTCAGCTCAGGTCTTGATCTCAGGGTTGTGAGATCAACCCCACATCAGGCTCCATGCTGGGCGTGGAGCCTGCTTGGGATTCTCTCTCCCTGTCCCTCTGCCCTTCCCCTACTTCCTCTCTAAAAAAAAACAAGAAAAAGAAAACAAAAGTAAAAGAAAAGAAACTAACCCAAGTGTTTTTTAAGTTTATATGATCTGGGAAAATACTAAATTATAAAAGCTAGTTTAAGGTTGATGGTTTAATTAAAACAGACACATCTTTAGAGTTGTCAGCATTAAATAAATATAAAACTTTTATTCTACTGGAGTTTACTAGCCAAATAAATTCATGTTGTGTCTGCTTAAGTAGTTTTCCCAAATCTTTTTGGTAATCTAAAACCTTACAGTTTTGTTAAGTTAGGTTAAGTGAGAAGTTAAATTCATTAAATATCTAGATCATTTCCAAATAAGATAAAATATTAAGATATTAATTACTAAATAATAGGTTTATCTATTTTTGGCTTCTTATTACAGAGAAACCAAAAGATACCTAAATGTGTTAGTGCCACACTAAAAAATTTTAAAAAGGCAAGTGCTTCTAGAAATTTTAAAATATACTCCTAAATTTGCAAATCTAAAGAAGCTCGTGATGCAGGCAGACTGGGTCCGAGGACCCAGGGAGGGTCCCATAGGACCAACCAAGAAGGTCTTTGGCTTCACACAGGACAGAAATCAAGCACAAGCCAGAGAAAGTGAAAACAAAGTTTACTGAATAGGGTGAGTGACAGGTGGAGAATAGCAGACCAAGTGGCTGGAAGACTGGGCAAGAAAGGAGAATAAGTCTCGTTGCTTGAGGCTAGGGGTTTGTATTGGAAAGGGTCTAGGGTTGTGTTTCTTTAGGAATCCATGTTAGGATCCAATCAAAGGTGAGTATCAGGGGAACAATAGGTGTTATTGCATAAATTACGGAAGGTAGGGGTATTGATGCCAGATCAGCTGAGGTTTGTTTGAAGCTAATGTCCTAAAACATGTTTGGGATCTGGCTCTTCTTAGGTGTTGACAGGTGTTTGGGGTCTAGGACAAAACTCAGAGAATGATGAACTTTCTTGCTTTCCCCTTGAAGTGGGAACATAGCTTCTTTAGCTTATTCAGAGACAAAATATGGAACATGAGTAAATGGGGGCCTAGCAGAAAAACAGCAGAGATGGAAACTTTCTAAAATGGAACTCCTTCAATTTCCTACCTCAGTGCTGTAACAGTTCACAATTGCTTACTACTTAATTATGACTAGAAATTAAGATTTCTAAGAGTTAAAAATTCTAATAAAAGTAAGACTAGGGGCGCCTGGGTGGCTCAGTTGGTTGGGCGACTGCCTTCCGCTCAGGTCATGATCCTGGAGTCCCAGGATCGAGTCCCGCATCGGGCTCCCTGCTGAGCAGGGGGTCTGCTTCTCCTTCTGACCCTCCTGCCTCTCATGTGCTCTCTCTCTCTCATTCTCTCTCTCAAATAAATAAATAAAATCTTTAAAAAAAAAAAAGTAATTAAGACTACTGGAAATAATAAGGGAAATGTTTCCGTATACAAGGAAAGTAAGATACGTGTTTTTGGTAAGAAAAAGTATGAGGAATGGAAATACATTTTTGTTGAGGGAAAAGAAAGTAATTTTGTCTTTGTGACTGAAGTGAGACTGATAATTTGAAGAAGGAAAACTTAGGACAAAATCTGAAAAATTTTTAAAGTAAATTCTACCTCAACATGGGGCTCAAGCTCACAACCCCAAGATCAAGAGTTGTGTGCCCCACTGACTGAGCCAGCCAGGCGCCCCCAAAATTTGAATGTAAAAAGAAAGTTGTAGAAGGTTTGTAAAAAAAGAAGTTTTTGGAGAGAAATTTTAATATGTGATCAAGCTGACTTTCATACAAGGCAACAGCAATAGATTTTTTTTTTTAAGATTTTATTTATTTATTTGACAGAGAGAGAGACAACGAGAGAGAGAACACAAGCAGGGGGAGTGGGAGAGGGAGAAGCAGGCTTCCCGCTGAGCAGGGAGCCCAATGCGGGGCTCGATCCCAGGACCGTGGGACCATGACCTGAGCCGAAGGCAGACGCTTAACGACTGAGCCACCCAGGCGCCCCAACAGCAATAGATTCTATAAAGGTTATGATACGTTTGAATAAAGTCCACTTTGCTTCTTCAAAAAATCGCCCCTCATTGCCAAATTTTTGCCATCTTAGTGTCCTGTAACATGGCAATCAATCTGCTCCTGAATCAGAAAAATTAAGGTGGGTAAACAATGGCTGTAAATTAACAGTTGGGGCCAATGGAAAACCAAGATGATCACTTGGTTCTTCCTGGCTCCCTAACAAACCCCATTTTTTGGTTTTCGCATTCTTTCACCTACCATGCTACATTTAAGTTGACTCAAATTATAAATACACATTGGTGGGAAGACTTGTATAAAATTACAAAAACAGTCTACCAGCAAAGTCTGACCTGTCAGGTCTATAATCCTGGAAAAACTCTTTTTGCTCTAGAAGCCTCAAACCTCCCTTTGAACACCTGCAGCTAGACTTCGTTCACTTGCCACCTAGTATAGATTGTCAGTATGTTCTTGTTATTGTATGTTATGTTTTCCAGATGGACTGAGGTTTATCCTTACTGCAAGGCTGATGTCCCCACAGTAGGAAAAGAACTGTTAGAAAGTGTGTTTCCCATTTGCATTATACCTCCACAATCTTCACATCACTGGACAAATACAAACTTTAACGAAAAACTTGCAGACTTCTTGGAATTCTATCCCTTGTCAGTGTTACCAGCTACTCTAAGTGTAGTGTCTTATGCTCAGGCCTAACATCAGTAGGTTAAAGAAGCCTTCCCAGGTCCCAATTCAAAGGATTCTGTTAGTCACAGTCTGTATAGCCTGATGACTGGGTATTCTGGAAGTGTCATCAGAGGAAGACAGCCCTTTGAGCCTCATTCAGAGGAAACTTACCAAGTGTGACCACAAACACTGCTGCAAAACTAGAAAGCATTGAGCCTTGGGTACACATCACCCAACTAAAAAAGTTTCCACCTGATGCCTGGGCCTGTGTAGGTGCTGGAGACCTCCAAATCAAATTGATGAAGAGAAGTAGCTGACATCGAGGTAGACTGCTTCTGCCCAAGACTTCATACTTTAAACATGAAACCCTTTCTCCTTCTTTTCCTTTCCTTTACTCTGGCATTGGCCTGGAAAGATTAACACCTTCATGTTTATCTCCCAGGCCATTGCTAAGTGGGAGTAACCTCTGGAATTTAGAACAACCTTTTATTTCAGGCTAGGGAAAAAAATCTAATTCTGCCCCTAGCTTTTCACAAGCAAAATAAGGCATCTCATTGGTCAAATCCCAATTTACATTGTGAGTTAGAGAGGAACCTACCTGGAGGCTTTCATGGTTCAGGATTCACTCCTATCGGCAGATCCCTACTTCCCTTGTAAGGGATATAAAAGTAAATAAGGCTATGATCAGGAACTTCTTAATTCTTTTTTTTTTTTAAGATTTTATTTATTTGACAGAGAGAGACACAGCGAGAGAGGGAACACAAGCAGGGGGAGTGGGAGAGGGAGAAGCAGGCTTCCCGCCGAGCAGGGAGCCCGACGCGGGGCTCGACCCCAGGACCCTGGGATCATGACCTGAGCCGAAGGCAGACGCTCAACGACTGAGCCACCCAGGCGCCCCAGGAACTTCTTAATTCTTAAAGTTATCACAGAATCTGCTGTGAAAGCATAGCTGTCTGGCAAAGATCCGTAGAATCTCTGACCAAAGTTGTTCTTGATGATGAAATAGCTCTTGATTATCTTTTAGCTGAAAAAGACGTGTCTGTGCTGTGGCCAGCACCACCTGCTAAACCTGGATTAACACTTCTGGGGAAGTTAAAACCCAAGATATTTTTTCCTCAACACCCTCCCTCTCCGCCTTGCTGTGAACACACAGCAAGATGGGGGCGGCTTGTAAGCCATGACAGGAGGCCTCAGAATGAAGCTGCAGGGGAGGCTAAACTCTTCCTGTCCCCTTTTAGGGTCTCCAGCTGGGCCTGAGAATTAAGTTGACGTAAAGCAAACTAACAGGAGAAAAGCATAGAAGTATTTTACAAGTACATGGAAGCTTTCAAGGAAAAATAAAGACCCAAAAAGTGCTTAGGCCTAAGTGCTTATGTACTAGGTTGAGCAAAGAGTAGAAATTGTGAAAAAGTAACCAAAATATAGGAAGAGGCAAAAGACAGATAAGGGTTATTTTAACAAAGTCTGTTTGTATAGATTTCTCTCAGATTTCCTATCTCTGGTGACAAGAATGTTTCTTTCCTCCTGGTAGAGGGAGGGCAGAGGGAGGGAGTTTTATCTCCTCCTTTTAGGAAGAAGGGAGGTCAGAGCACCCTTCTTGCATCTGCTCTTTTTCAAGTATGTCTTTAGCTCAAAATAATCCTTATGCCAAAGTGGCATATTTTGGGGTACCATATTTGGCTATATTCAAAACCTACATTGGTGGCACCTGAATCTTGGACTTCCCAACATCCAGAACTGTGAGAAATAAATTGCTTGTTGTTCAAGCCACCCAGGCTGTGGTATTCTGTTACAGCAGCCTGAGCATACTAATATACCCATCCATGATGCTGGGACTTGGTAATTGACAATTTCCGTAATTTTTGTTCCTGCTTCCAACTTAGGACCAACCAGAGAAAGCCAGATGTGCAGTGCACCCCAACCAATCTCACAGGAAACCTAAATTCTAGTTAATGTGAAAATTAATAAAGGGAAACCTCACTAAAATAGAGTTGGGAGGCCAGAAGGGGGAGTCATACCACTCAACATCAATTACAGGAAGAATTGTCAATTGTAGACCCCAGCAGAAGAATTCTTAACAGGAAAGAATCAATGACAGGCCCCAAAAGGAAAAAGAATGTAGATTGTATCTCCTACGAGAAACTGACTACCCCCCTCCCCACCACCAATTCAGTGAATGAGAAACCACCATCACCCTGAACTCTTGCTTTTCTCCAATGGATTTTTGTTCAAAACAACACCCCCAACTTCCTCCTTCTCCTCCATAAAATGACATTCCCCTCCTTTTGTTTATTCAGCATGCCTATGGTTTTGCCATAGCATGCATGTCCCAAATTGCAATTCTCTGCTACTCCCAAATAAATCCATTTTTGCTGGGAAAATAACTTATTTTTAAAGTTATCACCTGCCTATGGCTTACCCATGCCAACAACCTCCAATCACCACACACCTGAAGCCTTCCCATTTTTCTACTATAAAGCTCTCCCACTCTGCCTTCCTTTCAGTCTCTGCAAAAACGCAAGCTGCAAGCTCTGAATAAATAGCCTTTTCTTCTCTTGTTGGGTCTTTGCTTATTTCCAGGAGTGTCACTGTAGGTCTGGCAAGGACTTTCTCCTTGATTAAACTTTAGTCAGGCTCCTCTGAGCCCTCCTCGATTAGTCCTAGCCCTTGGCCTTCCAAACCCAGTTCCAGCAAGTGTCCCCCCGCCCTTGATATCTGAAGAAGTTTCTATTAGTAATTTTCCAATCACTGATGCCCTCTCTCTTACCTTTGGCTATAAATCCACAGTCATCTTTGCTGTATTTGGGAGTTGCCCTCAGTTTTATATTGAAGTCTCTTTCCCCTACTGCTGTAGCTAAAGCAAAACATCTGTCTTGCATTTTTTTTTTAAAGATTTTATTTATTTGAGAGAGAATGAGAGACAGAGCATGAGAGGGGGGAGGGTCAGAGGGAGAAGCAGACTCCCCGCTGAGCAGGGAGCTCAATGCGGGACTCGATCCTGGGACTCCAGGATCATGACCTGAGCTGAAGGCATTCGCTTAACCACCTTGAGCCACCCAGGCGCCCCTCTGTCTTGCATTTTTAACAAGTGTCTGCGCATTCCCTTACAGGCTGATGCCAGGTCTTTCCACTCAGGCTGTTCAAGTCCAAGCTCGTTCTGCTCCCTGCATGCCAGGGCAATAAGTCAAGAAGGAAGATGTTGGGGCAGAGAAAGGGACTTTATGCAGAAAGCTAGCAAACCAAGGAGATGGTGGACTGTTTTCCCAAAGAACCATTTCCTCTTGGCATGAAATTCAAGTTTCTTTTATGTTACCAAAGAGGGAAGCAGGAGGGGGTTGATGTCTGTAGACATCTGAGGAAGGTCATACAAGTTTTTTTGTCCTTGGTCAGTTGATCTTTGCGTACAGGAATCTGGTCATGTCAATCCTGTAAATCTTAAACATAATCATTTCTGTACTTACTATCTTATCTCCTCAGGTGAGCTAGATTTCAGGTAAAAAGCAATTTTTGCAAAACTTAGCTGTCAAATGCCTACAGGCAGAGCTAAGCAAGCAGATATTTCTATGCTATAGGTCACAGTAGCAAGGGAAATAGAAGCAATATAGAGTAGGACATGCTGTTTCTCTCTGTTACAAGGCTGGTCAGATTCCCCAGAAAGTACTTCTTCACTCCTACCTGGACAATGAGTCTGGCTGCCAGGATTCAGGGAATGGGGCCTGGATCAAGCATTCACATTCAGTTGCTATATTGTCACCTAATCCCTGTTGCCACGTCGTCTACTGGCCTGACTGGCCACAGACCCTTGCTTTACCGTCTCCAAAGGAGAACCCTCCAATAAATATTTTGTGATAGAGGAGCAACAGAATAGAATCTACTTTTAATGTTCAAATAAATAAACTTTCAGTTGGGTTTCTCAGGCTGAACACCAATAGTGGTAAAAACAGTAAGAAGGGTTGGTTTCCAGTCACCTGACTGTTGTCTCTAGTTTCATAAACTCAGTTTCTTTCGGATATTGGATAGCTTCAAAATTTTTTTAATTTTTAAAAAAGATTTATTTATTTTAGAAAGTGCTCATGGGGGTGGGGGTGGGGGTTGCCGCGGCAGGGGGGCGGAGCACAGAGGGAGCCCCGGAGACAGTTCAAGGCAGACTCTGCCCTGAGCGGGGAGTCCGCTCTGGCCTTGATCCCACCACCCTCCAGATCGAGACCTGAGGTGAAACCAAGAGTCCAGTGCTTAACCAACTGCGCGACCCAGGCGCCTCTGGATAACTTCAAATCTTAATTGAAATCCTATATCACAAAGATAACTGGATTTGAAAGGAACCCGTTTCCTTTGTAATCCTAAATTTCTACTCTCCACTCTGAAAGGCATTATCCGAAGAAAGATACACAGGCGTCAGCAGCCTGCCAGACGGACTCCCCGCAGCCCAACGGTTCAGAACCCGCGCCCGCCGCCACAGCGTGGGGGCGCCAGGGAAAGAGGAGAGGCAGACGTCACTTCCCCCACGGCCACCCGCCCGCTGGTTGGCCGGCTGGACGTCGTGGGAGGAGGGAGGAGGGAGGAGAGGGCGAGGGCAGGGGCGGGGCGTGGGCCGGAGGGAAGGGGGGGCTCCAGTGACGTCACACGCAGGGCGTGTCCTATGTAAATATGGCAGCGCAGGGGCTGCCGTTTCGGCCCCTGCCGCCTAAATACAATCTGATCTCCGGTGCTGCGGGAAGGAGTGCGGGGCTGTTGGTGAAAGCTGCGTGTCGTGCGTGTGTGGAAGGCGTAGGGAGACTCAGGGTCGTGGGGAGCCAAGTGAGCGTGTGTGTACGGTGGAAGGCGTGTGAGGGTGAGGTGGGGCGGACGGGGAACAAGTCATACTTACCTGGCAGGGGAGATACCATGATCACGAAGGTGGTTTTCCCAGGGCGAGGCTTATCCATTGCACTCCGGATGTGCTGACCCCTGCGATTTCCCCAAATGTGGGAAACTCGACTGCATAATTTGTGGTAGTGGGGGACTGCGTTCGCGCT